>NC_048591.1:19873750-20597500 GCF_013265735.2 Oncorhynchus mykiss | reverse complement strand
ACTCTGACTCACTGCCTGACAACGTCTCTGTTGCCTCTTTTCTTCTCATAATTTCTTCCATAATTTCCTTTGTATAGCCTTTCTTTCTTTCGTTCTGTCTCCTCACATTACACATTAGTTCTGTTTAGTTTTTGTACTAACAACACTCTCTTCTGCACAGATCTCATTTGTCTGCATTCCTCAACCGTAAGGTCTTTAGATCTAGTTTTGTCCTGCATGAGTGTTAATTGACATGCTAATTGATTCATGGAGTTTGCCCACATCTACGTGGTGTTTTTATCCCATTGCTCATGTTTGTACTGTAGCTTTGTGTCTCTATCTCTGTGCAGTCTCTTGCTTCCTCCAGACCAGACTGTGGAGAGGAGAGGACTACAACCCAGGGAATATGCAGGTTCTTTGGGGAAGATCGAGGCCATGTCAACTCTGGGTGGATGGGTGGGGGATTTTGGCTCATCAAGTGGCCAGTGTGCAATGTTTGAGTTGGTTGCCAAGCAAACTGGAAGGTTTTGATTTACCATTACAGCGTCTTCGTTCAGAGCAGCTTGTCACAATTAATGGCGTCAGGAGGGAGAGAAACAAACAGAAAGCGTGCTTCAAAGGGCCAGCATAGCATATCCTTTTCATGAGTTCATTGCTGCCCTGCATGATGGGTTCTCAGGGTTTCCATCCATATAGGGACCTAATATCAATTTTAGTTCTGCTTCCTCTGTCTTTGTAATCTCCTGTCTTTAGTAGGCTTAGGCTATTCTCTGAGAGAGTCCTCATAATATGTTAGTTACAGTGCCTTGCGAAAGTATTCGGCCCCCTTGAACTTTGCGACCTTTTGCCACATTTCAGGCTTCAAACATAAAGATATAAAACTGTATTTTTTTGTGAAGAATCAACAACAAGTGGGACACAATCATGAGGTGGAACGACATTTATTGGATATTTCAAACTTTTTTAACAAATCGAAAACTGAAAATACTTTGTAGCGCCACCTTTTGCTGCGATTACAGCTGTAAGTCGCTTGGGGTATGTCTCTATCAGTTTTGCACATCGAGAGACTGACATTTTTTCCCATTCCTCCTTGCAAAACAGCTCGAGCTCAGTGAGGTTGGATGGAGAGCATTTGTGAACAGCAGTTTTCAGTTCTTTCCACAGATTCTCGATTGGATTCAGGTCTGGTCTTTGACTTGGCCATTCTAACACCTGGATATGTTTATTTTTGAACCATTCCATTGTAGATTTTGCTTTATGTTTTGGATCATTGTCTTGTTGGAAGACAAATCTCCGTCCCAGTCTCAGGTCTTTTGCAGACTCCATCAGGTTTTCTTCCAGAATGGTCCTGTATTTGGCTCCATCCATCTTCCCATCAATTTTAACCATCTTCCCTGTCCCTGCTGAAGAAAAGCAGGCCCAAACCATGATGCTGCCACCACCATGTTTGACAGTGGGGATGGTGTGTTCAGCTGTGTTGCTTTTACGCCAAACATAACGTTTTGCATTGTTGCCAAAAAGTTCAATTTTGGTTTCATCTGACCAGAGCACCTTCTTCCACATGTTTGGTGTGTCTCCCAGGTGGCTTGTGGCAAACTTTAAACAACACTTTTTATGGATATCTTTAAGAAATGGCTTTCTTCTTGCCACTCTTCCATAAAGGCCAGATTTGTGCAATATACGACTGATTGTTGTCCTATGGACAGAGTCTCCCACCTCAGCTGTAGATCTCTGCAGTTCATCCAGAGTGATCATGGGCCTCTTGGCTGCATCTCTGCATCTCAGTCTTCTCCTTGCATGAGCTGAAAGTTTAGAGGGACGGCCAGGTCTTGGTAGATTTGCAGTGGTCTGATACTCCTTCCATTTCAATATTATCGCTTGCACAGTGCTCCTTGGGATATTTAAAGCTTGGGAAATCTTTTTGTATCCAAATCCGGCTTTAAACTTCTTCACAACAGTATCTCGGACCTGCCTGGTGTGTTCCTTGTTCTTCATGATGCTCTCTGCGCTTTTAACGGCCCTCTGAGACTATCACAGTGCAGGTGCATTTATACGGAGACTTGATTACACACAGGTGGATTGTATTTATCATCATTAGTCATTTAGGTCAACATTGGATCATTCAGAGAACCTCACTGAACTTCTGGAGAGAGTTTGGTGCACTGAAAGTAAAGGGGCTGAATAATTTTGCACGCCCAATTTTTCAGTTTTTGATTTGTTAAAAAAGTTTGAAATATCCAATAAATGTTGTTCCACTTCATGATTGTGTCCCACTTGTTGTTGATTCTTCACAAAAAAATACAGTTTTATATCTTTATGTTTGAAGCCTGAAATGTGGCAAAAGGTCACAAAGTTCAAGGGGGCCGAATACTTTCGCAAGGCACTGTATCATAACAATCATCAATTGATTGTTTGGGCCTCTTTCCCTTAGTCATATTGTTCATTTGATTCCAGGACTACTACCATGCATGAAGGCTTCAGTGTTTCCCCTAGTCTTTTTCCTTGGTCGGGCAAATTCAGGGCTGTAAACTCCAAAACATTCCATTCAAACCAATAGAAACCACATAATTTAGGAGGGCGGCAACAGAGCTAGGTTTAGTCTCTTCCTACGTTAAGGAACAGAGGATAATCAAAAACTAGAAAAAAAATGGTGAGGTGCAGAATGCAGTAAAATATCAACTGTAAGTAAGGCATAACATAACATAGGCCTAGGAATGAAGAGCATGGCTTTGTTTTGAGAGATTTGAAATAAAAAGTAGCTTACTTCTCCTAGAATAGAACAGTGAACAGATTGTGTCTTTATAGAGAGGCAGTGGATTGAACTGAGACAATGGATGCGTCCCCAAATCCCTATATAGTGCCCCTATGGGTCCTGGTCAAAAGTAGTGCACTACATAGGGCAGAGGGTGCCATTTGGGACATAGTGCAGCCTACAGTGGCTCCAGTCCGGTCCAGAGGGCTGCCTCATTGTTTTTAAAGGTTCTCTCCCTCCCTGGTGGAACAGCATGTCTTGTTTTGTTTTAACGCCCTGTTTCCATTTTCTTACCTCCAGTTTTTTCAGATTCCATTTCGTAGTTGTATTATTTGTTTTGATTGCGGGCCTTCATCTACAGTACGTTCTGAGCCAGGGACTCCAAGTTGCCTGCCACACTCCCGTTGTGTCCCAAATGGCACCCTATTTCTTATATAGTGCAGGGCCCATAGGGCTCTTGTCAATGAAAGTAGTGCACTATAAATGGGAGACAACCTAGCCGGCCACACTCTCCTGGCTGTAGTATAGGTGTCCCAGGCAGAAGCCATCTGTCTCACTCCTCTCCTGTGGGGGTGGGGGTGGAGTAGGGTGGTGGGCACAGCACTAAATGCTAAATGCTGTTCTGTAAAACAAACATGGATGGAGTCTAGTGTCCCTGTGTGCTTTGACAGGCCTAGACCCAGAGGCTGAAAACAACAGACACACTGCCTTGATGTTTGCTTGGACTAGGGGGATGTTCCAAATGTCACCATTTCCCTATATAGGGCTCTGGTCAAAAGTAGTGCACTATATAGGGAATTGAATTGGGTCCTATTTCAGAGGCAGTCCCAGAGGCCCACTGACTGTCTTGCTGATTGCTTGTTGTAGTTGCCTAGCTATGTATGTAGGAATGGTGGCACTGTGTGGCAGGTACAGTATGTGGGGCATGCTGCTAGCCTAGCGGAGTGTAGTGGCCCAGTCTCAGTCAGTCTGAGACGTGTGTCATGCCTGTGCCTGGATCAACATGCTTGTCACACATGCCAAGCATGTCAGTGTATTCACTCTCCTACTACTGCTGCACAGAAAAAGCTGTATTTTTGGATGAGTTTCTTTTTATTATTACCCTCCTGTCCTCCTGTCTGTGTTGACTGATGTATTCCCATGTTACAGTAGCTTGTGTTTGCATGGCTATGTATAGCTCCTGCTCGTGTGTGTCGTGTGTGTGTGTGTGTGTGTGTGTGTGTGTGTGTGTGTGCGTGCGCGCGACGTTGTTATGTTAGGTAGGCCAGTAGAAGCACATGGTGTTCCGGGTGCGTTGGTCCCAGGGATAGTCAGAGTGCAGGAGCGAGCAGCTGTTGTCCCGGCTCAGTGTTCTGAGTGGAGTGGAGACTGGCTGCATAGCATACACTGACCCTGACACTCAACCACACCAATACACACAGAGGATACTGTGACAGCACGGCACGCTGACGCTAAACAAACAAAGCACAACACAACTCAATGCGGTGCAATACACACACAACTATTCGGCCATGGAAACCCCTCACCAGCTAGGCTTCCTATATGATTCACATATCTTCTACCTAAACAAAATCCCTGAATCATACACACATTCTCAGATTGCTCACACACTCACCCCCAGTTTTTATAGTGGAAAGAGTGTGTGTGCGTGCGTGTACGTGTACTAGGGCTGACACCATTTAGTCGACTGGTTGATTGTTTGGTCAATAGGCTGTTGGTCGACTGAGATTTCTTTCGTCAAGCAGTAGCAAAAAATAAATAAATCACGGTGAATCGCGGCTACTTTGAAGAATCTAAAATATATTTTGAATTAAAACTTTTTGGGTTAGTACATGATTACAGATGTGTTATTTTATAGTTTTGATGTCTTCACTATTATTCTATAATGTAGAAAATAGTAAAAATAAAGAAAAACCATTGAATGAGTAGGTGTGTCCAAACCTTTGACTGGTACAGTATATCTACAGAAACAAGACAGATCCTGCTTCTGTTGCCTGTTTGAGTGTTTGTTTAATAGCCTACTGATTCCGTGAGCACCAAGCCTCACGCAACCACATGTCGGATAAACGATTTCACAAATTCGGCTGGTTTTAATCTTTGCTATGCTGTAATAAAGACTTCACACTTTTTTTCCGTTAGATGAGCCTCTGGTATTATTTATAATTAATTAAGTGTTTACACTGTTCCAAATTGTCAGAAATTATATTTATAATAATAATAACCCTCCTTTTTCCTTGATCTCCTTCTGGTTATTATTATTATTATGATCATCATTATAATAATTTTTAATGTCATTATCATTAGTAGCCTTAGTATAGCAGTCTTGCATTACCACCATCGATCTCTAGGCCTAAGAACGCATCTTTTTTAGTCTTAATACGTAACTTACTTAGGCCTATATTTCAATACCTACAGTTGGAAGTCAGACGTTTACATACACCTTAGCCAAATACATTTAAACTCAGTTTTTAACAGTTCCTGACATTTAATCCTAGTAAAAATTCCCTGTCTTAGGTCAGTTAGGATCACCACTTTATTTTAAGAATGTGAAATGTCAATAATAAGTAGAGAGAATGATTTATTTCAGCTTTTATTCCTTTCATCACATTCCCAGTGGGTCAGACGTTTACATACACTCAGTAAGTATTTGGTAGCATTGCCTTTAAATTGTTTCACTTGGGTCAAACGTTTTGGGTAGCCTTCCACAAGCTTCCCACAATAAGTTGGGTGAATTTTGGCCCATTCCTCCTGACAGAGCTGGTGTAACTTAGTCAGGTTTTGTAGGCCTCCTTGCTCGAACATGCTTTTTCAGTTCTGCCCACAAATGTTCAATAGGATTGAGGTAGGGCTTTGTGATGGCCACTCCAATACCTTGACTTTGTTGTCCTGAAGCCATTTTGCCACAACTTTGGAAGTATGCTTGGGGTCATTGTCCATTTGCGACCAAGCTTTAACTTCCTGACTGATATCTTGAGATGTTGCTTCAATATATTTACATGAATTTACTTCCTCATGATGCCATCTAGTTTGTGAAGTGCACCAGTCCCTCCTGCAGCAAAGCACCCCCTCAATATGATGCTGCCACCCCCGTTCTTCACGGTTGGGATGGTGTTCTTCGGCTTGCAAGCCTCCCCCTTTTTCCTCCAAACATAACGATGATTATTATGGCCAAACAGTTCTATTTTTGTTTCATCAGACCAGAGGACATTGCTACAAAAAGTACTATCTTTGTCCGCATGTGCAGTGGCAAACCGTAGTCTGGCTTTTTTTATGGTGGTTTTGGAGCAGTGGCTTCTTCCTTGCTTCTTCCTTTTCTTCCTTTTCTTCCTTTCTTCCTTGTCGATATAGGACTCGTTTTACTGTGGATATAGATACTTTTGTACCTGTTTCCTCCAGCATCTTCACGGGGTCCTTTGCTGTTGTTCTGGGATTGATTTGCACTTTTTGCACCACAGTATGTTCATCTCTAGGAGACAGAACGTGTCTCCTTCCTGAGCGGTATGACGGCTGCGTGGTCCCATGGTGTTTATACTTGCATACTATTGTTTGTACAGATGAATGTGGTACCTTCAGGTGTTTGGACATTTCTGGAGGCCTACAATTTTTTTTCTGAGATCTTGGCTGATTTCTTTTGATTTTCCCATGATGTCAAGCAAAGAGGCAAGTGTTTGATGGTAGGCCTTGAAAGACATCCACAGGTACACCTCCAATTGACTCAAATTATGTCATTTAGCCTATCAGAAGCTTCAGAAGCCAGGTCGCAATTATAAATGAGAACTTGTTCTCAACTTGCCTACCTGGTTAAATAAAGGTGAAATAAAAAAATGTATAAAGCCATGACATCATTTTCTGGAATTTTCCAAGCTGTTTAAGGGCACAGTCAACTTAGTGTATGTAAAGTTCTGACTGGAATTGTGATACAGTGAATTATAAGTGAAATAATCTGTCTGTAAACAATTGTTGGAAAAATGACTTGTGTCATGCACAAAGTAGATGTCCTAACTGTCTTGCCAAAACTATAGTTTGTTAACAAGAAATTTGTGGAGTGGTTGAAAAACACATTTTAATGACTTCAACTATAACTGTATCAATCAATAATTTATTTGTTCAACGTCATCATATAACATAAGAGTCATTCATGATTTGAAATGCAATCAAGCATTTTAGCTTTAAAATAAAATAACAAGGAGACCATTGAAATATTAGCGTAAACAGGAAATAGGCCTAAAACGTTCATATTCAGAAATGTTAATCACAATTGGATGTGACTGTTTTTAGTTTTTTCTGTAATAAAGGCTGTACAACAAAAAAACGTATTTAGTGTTGTTTTATAATTTATTTAGTGTTGTTTACATTGTTCCAAACAGTCAGAAAAATTATATTGTTATCTGTACAGCGCCTATTTGGCACACATAATATGCAGGCAGAGCTTGCTCCTTGCCTTCTTTTTGTTGATCTCTTAGTATTTTCCATAACTAGTCACATTTTTCCCACACATCTGACTTCCCCTTTACCTCCTGAGCAACCAGTAAACATTCCCCCATTTCGAGTTTATTTGTCACGTCATCTGCATCCATTTTGCTCTCACGTGTTACGGTGTTCAGAGTTTGTTATAACCAATATATTGATTTGATTATGATATGCTATACAGTGCATTCGGGAAAGTATTCAGATCCCTTGACTTTTTACATATTTTGTTACGTTGAAGCCTTATACTAAAATGGATCCTACAATTACATATTTTTTCATCAATCTATACACAATACCCCATAATGACCAAGCAAAAAAAGTTTTTAGAAATGTTGGCAGATTTATAACTTATTTACATAAGAATTCAGACCCTTGGCCCTCCCGAGTGGGGCAGCGGTCTAAGGCACTGCGTCGCAGTGCTAGAGGCCTCCCTACAGATCAGGGTTCAATCCCGTTCTGTGTCGCAGCCGGCAGCTTGACGAAAGAAATCTCAGCTCACAATTGGCCCAGCGTCATCCGGGTTAGGGGAGGGTTTGGCCGGCTGGGATGTCCTTGTCCCATTGCGCTCTAGCGACTCCTTGTGGCCAGCTGTACAGTGTTTCCTCCGACACATTGGTGCTGCTGGTTTCTGGATTAAGCAAGCAGTGTGTCAAGAAGCAGTGCAGCTTGGCGGGGTCCTGTTTCTGAGGATGCATGGCTCTCGACCTGAGTCCGTACTGGCGTTGCAGTGATGGGACAAGACTGTAACTACCAATTGGATACCACAAAATGTGGTAAAAAAAGTGTAATTTTTGTTTTTAAATGGTAAAAAAGTATTCAGACCCTTTGTTGTGAAACTCAACAATTGAGCTCAGGTTGAGCTCACTGTTTCCATTCATCAACCTTGAGGTGTTTGACAGTGCATTTCAGGGCAAAAACCAAGCCATGAGATCGAAGGAATTGTCCATATGGCTCCGAGACAGATCTGGGGAAGGGTATCAAAAAATGTCTGCAGCATTGAAGGTCTCCAAGAAGACTGTGGCCTCCATCATTCTTAAATGGAAGCGTTTTGAACCACAAATACTTTTCCTATAGCTGGTTGCCTGGCCAAACTGAGCAATCGGGGGAGAAGGGCCTTGGTCAGGGAGGTGACCAAGAATCCGATGGTCGCTCTGACATATCTCCAGAGTTCCTCTGTGGAGTTGGGAGAACCTCTGTGGAGATGGACAACCATCTCTGCAGCACTCCACCAACCAGTCCTTTGTGGTAGAGGGGCCAGACGGAAGCCACTCCTCAGTAAAAAGCACATGACAGCCCGCTTAGAGTTTGCCAAAAGGCACCTAAAGGACTATCAGACTATGTGAAACAAAATTATCTGGTCTGATGAAACCAAGATTGAACTCTGTAGCCTGAATGCCATGCCTCACGTCTGGAGGAAACCTGAAGCATGGTGGTGGCAGCATCATGCTGTGGGAATGTTTTTCAGCGGCAGGGACTGGGAGACTAGGCAGGATTGAGGTAAATATGAACGGAGCAAAGTACAGAGCGATCCGTGATGAAAACCTGCTCCAGAGTGCTCAGGACCTCAGTCTAGGGCAAGAGTTCACCTTCCAACAGGACAACGACCCTAAGCACACAGCCAATATAACACATGAGTGGCTTAGGGACAGGTCACTGAATGTCCTTGAGTGGCCCAGCCAGAGCCCGGACTTGAACCTGATCGAACATCTCTGGAGAGACCTGAAAATAGCTGTGCAGCGATGCTCCCTGTCCAACCTGACAGAGCTTGAGAGGATCTGCAGAGAAGAATGGGAGAAACTCCCCAAATACAGGTGTACCAAAGAAGACTTGATGCTGCAATCGTTGCAAAGGATGCTTCAACAAAGTACTGAGTAAAGGGTCTGAATACTTATGTAAGTGTGATATTTCAGTTTGTAAATTGTGTGTAGATTTATGAGAAAAAGAACGTTTGAGATCCATCACAGCGCAGGTAGGTCTGAGTCGGGCCCGGCACATTCAAATCAATTGCGTTCTGAGTCCCTCTAGTCATTTGTGTGTCTTAATTATTTCATCAAACAGTTTGCTTAAAGCATCAGACAATCTCGGTGCATTTCATTGATTTGATTAAAACACATAGGATGTGTCTATACATGAAAAAATAAACATTTTAAAATTAGACCAAGATTTGTTTTTGTCTGGGACAGCCCTAGTATGGGGGTGTGTGTGTGTGCGCACACGTATACATGTGATCCCTGAAATTACAGGGGAGGCAAGGGAGCAGGGAGAGCCTATATTCCCTCTTAGCCAGGATAGCGTAGCTGTGGTTTCCCTCTCATATTCAAGCACCAGCCAGTAGGCCGCTTTTATTAGCTTACTCCACACACATTGGTAGGTGGAAATTTAGATCTCCCAAATATAACTTTAAATTGCGTTAAGAAAACTCAGACCTTACACTGAATGTTTTGAATGGCATTCATGAAGGCTAGTGCAAGATTTACAACGAGGTGTGCCCCCAACAATTCAATATAGACGACAGGGTTGTAAAAGTTCATTTGAACTTAATGTTTAAACGTATAAAGTATGTGGGTATCAATTACTCATTTGTGTTATTATGTTTAGAGACATTTGACTCTGGTCTTTCTTGGTTGGAATATATTTTGCCCATGATTCTAGGGATTGGACTAACCTGTAATTTAAGATGTATTTCAAGTTCAAATTAATTTCTCTCAAGTTGTAGGCTAGTGATTCATTCAGAGTTTGCTGCCTGTGGTGCTTCTAAATGTTACAGTAGGCATGTATTGCTCAATTTCTTAAATGGTTAGACTAGCTAGTTATTGCAAACATCCAGCACGAGGTGTTAGGCCTATCTAGTAGGAAGTAGGCCTACTGTATAAGCCTCGTCCAAGCCAGAATAGTCCATAGGGCAGGAGACGCCTACCGGTATCTCCTGTTTCTGTAGCGGGAGGCAGCTTGATGTATAAGTACAACCCCTAGACAGACTAGCTTCCTATCTACTATAAATCAAATTAGCTTACTAGGCTTGTATCATGCAGCTTCTACTTTCCAAGCAAAGGAAAACAAAAAGTAGAGGAACACAATACTGCTGAATCTTGTTAGGCTTCATTGCCTCTTTTCCGTCCATTGAAGCAGCTGATTCCCACTGTTTTAAAAAATAAATATGTATTTAACCTTTATTTAACTAGGCAAGTCAGTTCAGAACAAATTCTTATTAACAATGACGACCTACACCGGCCAAACCCGGACGACGCTGGGCCAATTGTGCACCACTCTATGGGACTCCCAATCTCGGCCAGTTGTGATACAGCCTGCCATAATAATGTGCTCACTGCTCATTCTCTCTCCCCATTGGCTTTCTGCGCCTTTACTCAATCACAGCATCTGGACTAGCCAGCCCCCATGAAAAACCAACATTTTACATGTTACAGCAAGCTGAAAATAACTCCCAACATGCATAGACATGAAAGGGCCTTTTAAAAACAGTAAAAAAAAAAAACATCAAATTGCTTTTTATTTCATCTCCTTCCAGAAAGTTTTTTTCCCTTTATAATGCTTTGACTTTATATGGCAAGGTGCTCTAACAATTAGCAGCAGTGACAGTGAGGACGTCCTGTGGTGAAAAGGGAGGCTGAATGTCTGTTGCTGTGTGTTGCGGAGTGTGTTGCTCATTAGGAGTGAACACACATTGAGGGGTTCCAGACTCAGACACATTTCCCTGATAAACCCCATCATAAAGCTAAAAGCCCATCCGTTGTTACACTGTTGAAATACCACCTTAATATCACAAACACACGGCATGACTAGTTGTTCCAGAAAGAAGTCCGGTCAGCCCATTCCCATGGGAAGAGTAACATGAGAGGGAAGTGACGTGATATAGTAGGTTTCATAATGTAGGTCTACCTCGTCAAGGCAGTTTGGTTTCTATGGTTTGGAAGGGGCTGTCGTTTCTGAATAAAAGCATGAAAGAGGAATAAAAAAAAAAGTTGAATAAAAGTTGAAAAGAAGCCCTTGTTGTTCTCCTTTTTGACTGAGGTTCAGTCCTGATTACAGTTTTTATTTTTATGACTGTTCTCAACATGGATCTCTCCTGTAACTATGTCTATATCTAAGTAACTGTGTCTCTCCCCTTCTCCCTGTCTATAGGTGTGTGCAGTAACGAGGTGCTGGTCCCAGAGAGGGTGAGTGCTGTGCTGGGGAAGAACATTACTCTGGGCTGCAGGGTGGAGGTGGGCACCAACCTCAGCCTCACCCAGAGCTCCTGGGAGCGTCGCCTGCCCTCAGGCACTATCACCCTGGCCGTCTTCAACCCCCAGTTTGGCATCTCCATCTCCCCAGACTACACCAGACGCCTGTCCTTCCTGAACCCCTCCGTGCACGATGCCACAATCGTCCTGGAAGGCGTGGGATTTCAGGACAGCGGGTCTTACACGTGTAAAGTGGCGACGTTCCCACTGGGCAACACGCAGGCATCCACCACCGTCAATATACTAGGTATGTGGAACTCTTAGACTGCTTCAGACCTGGTCAATTGACCTTATTCCCTTTATAGTGCACTACTATTGACCAGGACCTGCATTGGGCTCTAGTCAAAAGTAGTGCACTATAGATGAAATAGGGTGCCATTTTGGATGCTACACCAATGGGCCCTAGTCAAAAGCAGTGCTCTAAATGGGGAATAGGCTGTCATTTGGGATACAGACACTCGGCGTCCGCCATAAAGAAACAGTTACTTTTTGTACTGTAGAAGCATATAGCACCAGCTCCATTTTACCTGGATTTCCTTTCTCAGAAAATGTTCTCATTGTCCCCATGAATTATAGGAGGTCAGTTCAGACTTGATAAATATTCATACAGCTAGCCTTATTACTGTAGGAGCCAAATGCCACATAGATTTACTGACTTAATATAAACAAATCCACACGTAAAGGTTCCAACTCGTATGGACACATTATAAAGTAGCACCTTACTGAGAGTGAACTTTAAGGATTGTTGTGCGGCCAGCATGTGTTTCCACCCCTATAATGGTTGATTGGATTGTGGACGGTGATGAAAGCTGCAGCCAGCCAGGCTTCATGTGTATCTCTCCTGAGTCTGAGTCCCAAATAGCACCCTATGCCCTATGTAGTGCACTACTTTTGACTGGTGAAAGTAGTGCACAATATAGGGAATAGGGTGCCATTTGACACTCGGCCTCAGGCAGGCTCTGATGACTAATGAGGGCTACATTAAGTGCTGCTGTGACAGGATGCTGCCTGCCTCGACTCAGTGTCTGGGCCTCCACAGCCTTCCATTAGCCCACATTTACCTTTAGTCTTTCTGTCTCCCAAATGGCATGGTCTTCTCTAGTGCACTGCTTTTGACCAGGGGCCATGGGGAATAGTGTCATTTGGGACGTAACCTTGGCTTCCACCTGCCTTCCTTTACTCTGTGTTGTTGTTTATTGGGGGTGTTTTATTTCTTACCACTGTGAGTGGATACACTCCTCTTCTGAGAATAATCACTGATATAAAAACAAAAAGCTCATAGCTTCCCTTTCAACAACGGTTGTAAGAATGTAATAGTCTGGGACAGATTTGAATCTTATAAGAGGAGTGCAGTGTACATTCAGGTAATGAAACCCCCCCCACCCCCCATTCTCTCTTTCTCGTTCTGTCTCTCTCTCCCACCCCCTTCCTTCTAACCTTACAAAAGGCAAAGGGTTACATTTTAATGGTAGGAGGAGCTTTGTAAACAATGGCAAAGGAATAATACACCACCACCGAAACTCTGAGAATTAGAATGACCTTTTGTTTGGGATTGGTATTGCTGACAAGGAAGTGAGAAACATTATGCATTTTTCTAGGAGACTGAGTTTCTGCTAAGACTTAAAAGAGAAAACAAGACAACACTTAAAAAAGCTGCATTAATGAAGATGTCAAGTGATGATACTAGGCCTGACATTGCGGCAAACTCCACAGTCTGGCCCAGTCCCACTTTAACTTTCTGAGTTATTGTATCATCAAACCATAAGCGGTCTTCTACTCAGGCACAGATCTCTCTGTATGACTCACTGATAGCCATGTTTTACTGTCCATGACATGCATTTGATGTGGAGCAATAACATCTTCTCTTTTCAGCTGAGTCATAAAAACTAAAAAGAACATAACCTCGCAGCAGTGCAGTGACATGGCAAGACTTGTTCAATTGTTGAGGGTCAAATTAAATTTGTATGTTTTATTGTTAGAAGTTGTTTCATTAGATAATCAAAATATCCATTCTCTATGATTTACTTGATCATCCAATGAGCCCCATAAATGCAGAGATTGGTGATAATTGTAATTATTTTTAAGTGTACTGATTGAAATGTCAAAACTGTGGAGATACTGCATGGTTTGACCACTGGCCTTACAGTTGAACTGTAGTCCTGGTTGGCTGGCTTTGTCAGCCTTTACTATTCAGTTCAACCAAAAATAATTTGCAGCATTTTCATTTCATTTCTGCATTTCCTGCACTAATTTGACATAATTTCCACACTTCCATGTAGGGCTCCACGATATGGGCAAACAAGCTAGTCCTTAATTTTCAGTGAACTGTTGAAATCATGAAAATAGAATGAAGGTTGAGGGTTCGAGACCTGCTCCCTGCTGTTTCATTACAATATTCATGCTTTGCGTATTCCTCTTTGATTTATAAAATCAAATCAAATGTTATTGGTCACATACACATGGTTACACATGGTTAGCAGGTGGTGAAGAAGGAGCCTTCTTTACCACACTGTGTTGGTGGACCATTTGCTGCACAAACAACAAGCTGATTTAGGTCTACACCATCACTGGTATTATCAGCCTGTATCACTACTTATGTTTGCTCTGACTCATTACATTTATTAGCTAGCTAAACAACTAACTAGCGATTAGCATTAGTGGCTAACAGGATTTCGGCCCAACTTGCGTAGAAAATACAATCTAGCTGTTTTCATATGTAAGAAACACAAACTAATAGTGTAATTATATAATGCTAGTGGATTTATATTAAGAAGCAAAGTGAAAACTGCATTGTTTTCTTCAACTTTGTTGCATGTGCTGCATTGACCATTCAGACTGAATGCAAGTATCTGTCTCGTGTTCCAGGAACAACAAATGCGCTCCTTGAGTGACGGGGCGGGGCTAGGTCTGTGTGGAAAGCGGCATGGAGAGAGAGTGGAGAGAGATGACTCAAGAAGCAAAGTAAACTATAAAAATCTATGTTATACACTGTATCACATTTAACAAACCAAAACATTCAAATACCGTTATAGAAGGTAAAGTAAAAACCCAAACTGGATCGTGCATCAATACCAGTTGTCAGGCTGGTAGGTGTAACTGGTGTAGAAAGTCAGGCGCAGGAGAGCAGAGATGAGTGAAACAGCGCACTTTACTCGACAGCACAAAGTAAACCATTTACAAAGTGCTAAAAGAACGGTTACCACAAAAACATGGGTGATAAACAGCACCCGGTACAAACCAGCCGGAACATTCCGACCTGAACAAAATAACAATCACACACAAAGACATGGGGGAAACAGAGGGTTAAATACATGACCAGTAATTGGGAAATTAAAACCAGGTGTGTGGAAAAACGAGACAAAACAAATGGAAAAATGACAAATGGATCGGCGATGGCTAGAAGACCGGTGACGTCGACCGCCGAACACCACCCGAACGAGGAGAGGCATCAACTTCGGCCGAAGTCGTGACGCCAGTATATCGTAAAATAAGGTATACCGCCCAGCCCTACGCGTTCATGGGAGCATAGCGGAACTGGGCAGTGCGTGGGTGAGACAGGGCCAACACGGCTCCTAATGCCCACTCTCTGCCTGTCTGACGGAAAATCATTACCCTCTGCACTCAACAAGATAGATCTAAACCACCCCCTCCTGACAGCCTCTCCAAATTAGCACGTACCCCTGATTTGGTTACACTGGCGGGAAGGGGATAAGGGGGTGGGCTATAGGCTATAGGGTGCTATGGGTGCCATAACACAACAGAGCTACTGTGGTCGGTCAGTCAGTGGGGTGGGGAGGGGGGAGTGTTAATTAGATGAGGGTGTGGGGCACAATGTGAGCAGGTTGATTGAGATGGCTGCATGATGCCTGTGCATAGGAAACAGGTATATTTTTAGAAGAGGGAGTCTCTGGGGTGTCGTTCCACTGTGAGGAGGGGTACGGCAGATGTCTGGGGGCGATGGCCTTGTCTGGAGGATCTGTATGTGTGCCCCACATGCCACACTGTCACTGTGAAATGAAGTCCAGCAGCTGTTAGTGCCGTGCCCTCTGCAAGGAGAGGAGACCATGGACAGAGAGAAAGAGAGGGGGAAGGAGAAATGGACATGGCAAAGAGAGAGAGCAGGGTAGGGGAGATTCAGTAGCCTGACAACTGACACTAAATGTTTCTGCTGCTCTGTCATTCTCTACAAACTTTAGTCTGAGACTACCGTCATTTAAGTTGTTTGTGTTGACAAGGGGCAGGAGGGGCGTTGTACAAAATAAAGTTGTCTCTAACCAATCGGAGTATCAAAGCCAATGCCAAATTTTCAAACCACTGCTTTACCCACGTGTGTTCTGGCTCTGGCCCAACCCATTGGTTTCTGGACCAATCAGACTGTCCCAAACGTGTTTGCGTTCGGTGAAAGGTCGGGGAGGTACTCAGATCCAGACTCCTTGCAGAGAACAAACTAACATCATTGGGTGTGGCGTAGCGGTTGGCCGGAGCAAGGAATCTGGGTAGCCAGGCAAGAGATTCAGATGAGTAATGATGGAAAAGAAAGGCAGCCTGACAGCTCCTTGAATCATAGATCTTAACACTAGAGCCAATTTGTGAAGTGGAGTAGTGCTTTCTAGCCTCTCTCCCTCTCCTGAACCTGTGGAATTGTGCTAATGAAATTCCACAAAATACACAACATGCACAGCATCAGATTAGCAAAAAAATGGAACTGCACATTATCCAAACAGGTTGACTCATGAAAGCCTTTAGCCTAGCGTATTTACTTCACACAAAGTTGCCATAAATTCAAAGCACAAGCATAATTGGCATTGCTGGACTGCAGACGCGAACGCAGTTAATAAACCCTATAGGAAACGCCTACAGTATATCCTATAAAATAATTTGTGTCTCTTTGAGCAGTCATTGTGACTCTTCAGACAGTCACAAATTTAGTAGGCCTAGGCACAATTCACTACATAGGCATCTCTGTCACAGACATGAAGCCTGTTAACAATTCAGAGGCATGAGGGAAATTTCTATCTTCTCCTGTCCTAGAGCCTAGGCTATTTTCCTATCCAGTCCCAATCCTACGGAGAAATCCGGACTCCTGTCTCGCATGAAAATTCATAACTTTATTCTGTAGGTTGCATTATCAAAGCACTTCTTTCTCCTATGCATGTCAAAATACCGCTATAATGTTTCCCCCTCTTCTCTCCGCAGTCTCGTACTTGCTAGCCAAGTGAGCGCTTCGGTAGAGAATGTGTTATCAACAAACGATATGAGAGTAGATATCGATATTTTAGAACAAGAGTTGGTCCCTGTTAAGATATGTACCTTGATATTGAAAATATTCCACTCTTCATCTCCCCGTTATTCATCTCCCCGTTATTCTTCTTCTCATTTACTTCTCCCCAAACCCTCCGCTTGGTCGGCTTCGCAAGCGTTCCCGAAAGTCTTCTGCTATCTGTATAATCATCAACTAGATTTTGCCAAATATAGGAGATATTCCGTCATTCGTTAAAAGGAGGTTATCTAGCAGGTTTAGCAACTTTGGTCATTTAACTTTTTTTGACTACTGTCACAAAGTTTGTATGATTCAACAACGCTATACTCTGGGTGTGCTCTGTGAAATGCGCTGAATTAATTGAGGAACATGATAACGCTCTGAATTTATGGACCGCCTGTTTTGCAATTCACAACAATGTCATTGCTGATCAAAGATAGTTACTAAATATCAGTTTCATTTGCTCTTATTTGAGGAGAACCTTGGCATAGTGACCATATCTTGGTTTTAAACCCTTTAAATGGGCACTTCTGATTTTTGCGCTATTTCTTTGCGGTATTTCCTTGGACTCTCGGGATAAATATGACTTATTTTTATCTTTAGTATTACGTCTGTCGGTGCACTAGAACAGTGAGAGTCTGTGAAACAGGTAGAGTGTTATGTTACAGCGGTCACTGTCCGTTCACATGGATCTGTTTATGCTTCTCTATTGAGAGAAATCTGTGTCACGACTGATGTCTCAACCCACAGTAACTCAGCATCCTCACAGGAAGCCGGTGTAACATAACCCTAGCTCTAAAGCACTGAATAGCAGCACACATTAACAGCAACCCAACTCCCCAGTTCAGGACTGGACACCACACAATGAAACACAGACACACACAACAGCACGGAGTATTATGTCTGACAACAACTGTTTTTCTAAGTCATTATGAACCGTATTAGCAAGCCATGAGTAGTAGGAGCAGTTTGAAAGTACAGCATTTACAACACAAAATCCATTGTTTTGGTTTAGGAGGAAGGGAATATAATTCAAACAGCTTCATGGAGATGCTCCAAAAGTCACTCTAATATAAATGTCTTGGTCGATGCTGCACAGTAATTTTCCTTTCATATACACAGAAACATGTCTCACAGACGTCTCCATCTCCAGCAAAATAACAATAAAAAGAGTTGAGTTCCCTTCAAAGTGCTCCTATAGTATCAGATTGCTTGGCTCATCAATTTTTAATAGATATCTGTGAAATGCAGGAAATCAATCTACTGTGTCTGGCAGCAGAGTGTATGAGTGTCCCATGGCCACTTCCTCCTCTCTGTCCATATCCCTGTCCCTGTTTTATGATGCACATTATTTATTCATCTTCCATATACAAAATATCAATACTCATTTTGTAATCTATTCTGTTTTGTCATCTCTCCGAGAGCCCCTTTTCCTCTCTCTCCCACTCCATCTCTCTCTCTCTTTCTCTCTCTCTCAATGTTTTTTGTCTGTATGTACAGTATATTTTCTATGCCGCTAAGTGAATTGCCTCATTGGGAAAATTATAGTTTTATAATCTTATCTCTCTCTCTCCTAGTGGAGCCCAAGGTCTACGTCTCCGCCGGATCTACGGCCCTGGTGGATGGTGGTAATGAATCAGTGGCGGCCACCTGCATAGCAGAGCGCGGCCGGCCTGCAGCCGAGGTGTCCTGGGAGACTGAGCTGTTTGGCCGCTCTGAGGTCCAGACGCAGGATGAGCCCAACGGCACCTCCACCACGCAGGTACAAACAGAACAGAGCTACTGCTTTGACATTACACCACAGTACCGTGTTTCAAACGTCAACTTATTCCCTACATAGTGCACTACTTTTGACGAAGGCCAGTTTTTGTCAGTTTTGCCCTAGTCAAAAGTAGTGCAAAATATAAAGGGAATAGGGTGCCATTTGGGACAAAGGCATGGTCTCACACACAATCAACCTCCTCATGGGGTGTATGTACAGTACCAGTCAAAGGTTTGGACAAACCTACTCTTTCCAGAGTTTTTGCTACATTGTAGAATAATAGTGAAGACATCATAACTATGAAATAACACTTATGGAATCACTTAGTAATCAAAAAAGTGTTAAGATTATTCAAAGTAGCAACCCTTTGCCTTGATGACAGCTTTGCACACTCTTGGCATTCTCTCAACCAGATTCACAAGGTAGTCATCTGGAATACATTTCAATTAACAGGTGTGCCTTGTGAAAAGTTACTTAATGCGTTTGAGCCAATCAGTTGTGTTGTGACTAGGGCTGTGACGGTCGCGAAATTCTCAGTCGGTGATTGTCAAGCAAATAACTGTCGGCCTCACGGTAATTGAGCGGTAATTAACATAAACACATTTAGCTTCTCCTGGCTTCCACGCCTACAAGCCATTTTTAAAAGTCTAATAAATCCATGTAGTATAGCATACACCTTCACAATAAATCCATTATTTATGTTAGACAGGTCTAAAGAAGCATGATATGAAGAAAATGTAGTCTATTTCAGAAGAAAAGAATAGCATACTCTGAGTTGTCCTTATGTTAGGTCCTGATGTGGCTATGCCAAATGGCTGTGGGCTACACTAGTTCATTTAGCAGACAAGATTTGCTTATAATTCCGTGCCATTATTTTATAGTATGAAGAATACAATTGTGATTTGAGGGAGTGTGCTCGTGCGGCTATTCTGTGTTAAGCCGTTAACAAAGGTACTCCTATATGCTTAATTTAGAGTTATTCATGTAACTTTAGTTATTCTACGAAGGTTGGGCTATATGTGTAGATTTTTTATACATTGTAAAGCTGCATGATGAGACCAATGGTGATTTGAAAAACGTTGCTTGAAAGGCATGAGCTCTACTTTGTTTTTTTGCGCAGGCTGTACACACTCCAATAGTTTCTCATTCATAATTTGACAAACACTTGATAATGCCTCGAATTTCACGTCAGCATCCCCTTTGTTGCCGTAATGCACCCTAAAATAATTCATGCCTTTTGCGGCCCGGATTGCTGCGTTGTGCCTTTCTCCCTGAGTGTTCTGCGCATTCCAAAGCGTCTATCACTCACACAGCTCTCCGTCACTTGATCGGGTGTTTCTCACAGGCTACAAGTGAAGACAGACATATCAAATCAAATGTATTTATATAGCCCTTCGAACATCAGCTGATATCTCAAAGTGCTGTACAGAAACCCAGCCTAAAACCCCAAACAGCAAGCAATGCAGGTGTAGAAGCACGGTGGCTAGGAAAAACTCCCTAGAAAGGCCAAAACCTAGGAAGGAACCTAGGGAGGAACCAGGCTATGTGGGGTGGCCAGTACTCTTCTGGCTGTGCCGGGTGGAGATTTTAACAGAACATGGCCAAGATGTTCAAATGTTCATAAATGACCAGCATTGTCAAATAATAATAATCACAGGCAGAACAGTTGAAACTGGAGCAGCAGCACGGCCAGGTGGACTGGGGACAGCAAGGAGTCATCATGTCTGGTAGTCCTGAGGCATGGTCCTAGGGCTCAGGTCCCCCGAGAGAGAGAAAGAAAGAGAGAATTAGAGAGAGCATACTTAAATTCACACAGGACACCGGACAGGACAGGAGAAGTACTCCAGATATAACAAACTGACCCTAGCCCCCCGACACAAACTACTGCAGCATAAATACTGGAGGCTGAGACAGGAGGGGTCAGGAGACACTGTGGCCCCATCCGAGGACACCCCCGGACAGGGCCAAACAGGAAGGATATAACCCCACCCACTTTGCCAAAGCACAGCCCCCACACCACTAGAGGGATATCTTCAACCACCAACTTACCATCCTGAGACAAGGCCGAATATAGCCCACAAAGATCTCCGCCACGGCACAACCCAAGGGGGGGCGCCAACCCAGACAGGAAGATCACATCAGTGACTCAACCCACTCAAGTGACGCACCCCTCCTAGGGACGGCATGAAAGAGCACCAGTAAGCCAGTGACTCAGCCCCTGTAATAGGGTTAGAGGCAGAGAATCCCAGTGGAAAGAGGGGAACCAGCCAGGCAGAGACAGCAAGGGCGGTTCGTTGCTCCAGAGCCTTTCCGTTCACCTTCACACTCCTGGGCCAGACTACACTCAATCATATGACCCACTGAAGAGATGAGTCTTCAGTAAATACTTAAAGGTTGAGACCGAGTTTGCGTCTCTCACATGGGTAGGATGCATCTGCTTGCTTCCTTATCCAATTCGAGGTGCATATTGAAGATATTGGAAGAAGTGTCCACAAGATGAGTAGGTAACGAACAGCTAAAGCTCTAGCCTATGTCAGTCTACTCTCCCCCATAATACAAAAGTCGACCTATTCTATTCTGTGCGAGAAATAAATATTCCATACATAGTCTGGGACAGTGGGATGTGATAGATCCCAAATGAATAGCATCCCCAAAACTTTTTTATGCAGTGTGGCTGACGCAACAGATCAGAATGTTTAGCTTAAAATGTTGATAAACTATTAGGCTATTTCTTCACATTATAAGCTCAGCAATGCGCACATTATAGAAGGCTATAAGCGCAAATGTTTCATTAGCGGAAAACACCATTATCAAAGTGACCGCAAATGCAATTATGCATTATGCAATCTTTATTGTGAAAATGATCTTACCCAAATTTGAAACTCACGCGCTGGATATATGCCAGTTGTAAAGCGGATTAATGTGCTTAATTTTAAGAAGTTATTTGGCCACTTTAGTTGTGATACAAACCTTATTAAAACGTATAGGCCTATGGGCTAGGCTACATGAGGTGTGCGACTACCATTCGAACAAGTCACAAAAAAAAGGCATTGTTTCTTATGCTGGGCATCATTCACAAGTGATAATATATCATTCACAAGTGATAGGCTAATATTAATATCAGACTATTCTTGATTTATTATTGTCTTTACATATACTAAATAATATATGTGTGACATTTGTTTTGATTTAGAATGGACCATTATTATGCACCTGTACCAAAACAGGGGCACCCAGGAAAAAATAAATGTCATTTATGCACTAAATAGTGAATGGAGGACGCTTTTCCCCTTGGTTTATTTTCATGCCAGACAGGTAGTCTGTAAGGTAAATTGTTAATATTCATCTATGCATGTTCATCTATCCTGTTGTAAATATAAGCAATGTGCTTAATATTAGTGCTTAATATTAGTAAAGTTGAGAAGTAAATATAGTAGGCCTAGCCTATAGAAAGCTGAGGGAATCCTCCTCTTTTTAATAGCGGCCATCTCCTGCAATTGCATAGCCTAAAGAAATGTTAAGCAACATGAGTTCATGTGCTCTCATGAAAGGGTTTGATTAGATTTTCAAATACATTTGATGTCAGAGTAATTCGAAGGACAAAAGAGTGCTGAGTACCAGGCAGTTAGTAAGTTTGGTAGACTACTAAAGACCAGCAGCAGCAGCATCAGAGCTTGGAGAAGCCTAATTACCATGACTAAACGGTCATGTGGAATTTGACTGCCTTCATGACTTGTGACTGCCGGTGTGGCGGTAATACGGTCACCGCAGCAGCCCTACTTTTGACAAGGTAGGGGTGGTATACAGAAGATAGCCCTATTTGGTAAAAGACCAAGTCCATATTATGGCAAGAACTGCTCAAATAAGCAAAGAGAAACAACAGTCTATCATTACTTTAACATTGTATAGTATTAACATTCTGTATACTCCCCTACAATCGAAGAAAAACAGCTTAATTGAATTTTAAACCCCAAATCTATTTTGCATGAAGAAACAACCTGTCATTCATCACAAACTTTGTGAATATCTGGGTTTTCCCTCTTCACAATGCAGAAAGATTGCATTTAATCAGTGGACACCACTCGTTTTTATTACAACACACCTGTCACATGTTTTCTTTACTAAAGTAGAGGCTATTATTATTATTGCTAAAGGTACTGCGTAGGTGTAAACACACTTTTTTTAGCAAGAGATAGCACTTGTATAGCCTAAGAAAGTAGCAGAAATGTGCAGAAAGTAGTTTTGAATGCATTTTATTGAAGGGAAATAATAACAGTCTTGGACTTTTTTTGTCAACATAGTGATATATTCTTATATACTGTACGATGAGGCATTCAACTACAAAATACTAGTCTTCTCCCATTCTTTGAACCATACCCCCACCCACAAGGTGTATAAACAACAACAATAAATAAGAATAAAATAAGATAATAGATACAAAACAAAAACGTGAAGAACATAAATCAATAAACTCTAATTAGCACATGTAGGACAGTATGCAAGTGTGTGTGCATGGACTTTGCAGGTGTATTTCTCACATGTGCAGGACATAGTATTTGTTTTACAGTTATCGTGTCTTTGGCATCATTAAACTGAAGATGAATCTTTATCAAATGACTCTGTAATTATTATTACGCGATTAAACTGATTAATCATGTAACTGTAATTGACTTGGAAGTTGGGGCACCAAGGAAAATATTCAGATTACAAAGTTATAATTTTCCTAATATAACTTTTCAGATATTTTCATATCTGATCAATAGTCTTCTGATTAATTAATTCTTCTTTACCTCATGTTAGTCTCATTCCAAATGTTGTAAATTGTTGGTTATCTGCACGAACCCAGTCTTCACTCTGAGTCATCCATACATCAATTGTCTTAAATCATTTATTTATTAACTAACTAAACAATCACAGAAGTGCACACACAAACAAACAAAGTAAATATGGTTACAAGAAATTATGTTGAAAAGTTTGTTTCTGTTGGAGAGTTTGTCCGCCCTCTCTGTCGTGGTTAGAATGGATAGTTCAGAGTGACAGTCATTCATGTCGTTATGGATAGATGTTTCGGTGGTTGTTGGTCTTCGCGTTCAATGATACCGAATTCCTAGCTGCAGACTAGTAATTAATATCAAAGACTTGATCTTATTCTGTCGGTATCGATAATCTAAGAGTTTAACCACGTGGTATGGTTAAAAGATTCATCCATCTACTCAAACATTGGCCCTCTCGTTATCGAGGTAAGCTGGTCTGCAACCTTTGTCCTCTCGTAATTGAGGGAAACATGGTCTGTTGAGAAATTCTCAAAGTCGGGGATTTATTCGGGAGAGCAGAAAAGGGCTGTCTCATGACGCCAGGTCCGAACTGGGCTCATGGGCGGTCCTCTGATTTAGTTAAACTCAAAAGGGAATTGGAGTTTCCTTCATTTAACAGTCCAAAATCACATTACACAATTTTACAAACAGTATCATCTTCACTCATTCATCTTATACAACAATTAGATGTAAACCTCATATCTGAGGCTATTATATAAACAGCGTTATGGTAATGTGGCCGTATTGTCTCCCATGAGTGTCACAAAATTGTACCAAACGGACCAGTTCGTAGCTGGATTCTTCACCGATATTTTATACCTTCTCCAGAACACAAATGTTGTTCGGACCTCAAGTTCTGTGACGTGGAAGAAATTCCTTTGTTCTCTTTGAAAATTCACTCTGTCTCTATACTGTGGCCATGAGGAGATATCATCTCCTCCAGGAATTTACGACCTCTCTCTGACCACAGCAGCCTGGGTGTAGGAGACAGGGAGAGGGGGATGGGGTGTGCTGTACCCAAAGAGGGCAATGTCATGACACAGTCATTCTTTGGGGGGGAAGAATTGGCATCTCCTCCTCGTGCCTGCCCCAGCTGCAGCCTCAGGTGGATCAGGACAAGAGTCAGCCCCCTGAACAGCTTTCACAAGTGTTGCAGAGGCTGCTGTGCGGGGGAGGCGCTCCCTTTGAATGTGTGGGGTTTCAAGTGACTTTCCCAGCTGCTCCAGGAACACCCTCCTCTTGTTCCGCTTATCAGGCATCCAGGTAGGGTTAATCTTGTTCAATATCACGAAGGTATTTACACATCAATGATGTTATGGAAGATGACCAGGGGCCAGCGGGCAGTCATCCTCCTGCAGCTGTAAGTTCCAATCACCTTGTCCAGGTTGTCCACGCCTCCTTTGTTGTGGTTGTGGTCCAGGATGATGGCTGGCTTCCTGTCCTCACGATCACTGATCTCAGCCGTTTTGTGCAGTGTGCTCAGGAGGACCACATTGGGAGGTAAGAAACTAGAGTGGTGGTGGGGTTGAAGGCAATCTTTGATGAGAAGGCCTCTCTCCCCCTTGTTGCGAGGAGTGCAGGGGGGAGCTCAGGATTGTTCTTTCTAACTGTGCCAACCATGGTGATCTTCCCCTTCAGGAGCTGCTGGCTGAGCTCATAAGAGGTGAAGAAATTGTTACACGTGACATTGTGCCCCCTCAGTTCATCTGTCACATCAAGCACAACCCGCATCCCCTGGTTCTTCTCCGGGCCTCCACTGGTCAGCTTCCCTGTGTAGACTTGCATCTTCCAAGGGTAGCTGGATTGTGCATCACATGCCACCCATATCTTGATGCCATACTTTGCTGGCTTTCTGGGCATATACTGCCGGAAAGGACAGCGACCTTTTGACAAAAGAGATTACTATCAGTAATTTGTGTCAGTGTCACAGAAAACAATCACATAAATAAATGATATTACAGCAATACATAATACAATTAACAGTGAAAATCACTTACATAGCCGATCTGAAAAAATGTTTTACCTCTGAATGGAACCAGTTGCTCATCCACTGTTACTTCAGGCCCAGGGTTGTAGAGGTATGGCAGATGCTCCACCCACTTCTCCCAGACCTCTCTTATGGCCACCAGTTTGTCTCTCACATGTCTTGCAGGTCTTGACTCACGGGTATCAAATCATAGCATTCTTGAGAAAGTGTGGTAGACTTTCAGTGGCATCGTGGAATGGAAAATTGCCCTTCCACTCTCTGCATCCCAGAGACTACATGTAGCCTCGGGACCTATGCACACCCGCCAAGATTAGCAGCCCTATGTAGGCACACAGGTCAATCTCATCCATCCTTTTCCAGTTGTCTCCAGGATGAATTTTTCAATGGCTGGTGTGATGAACATGTAGAATGGTGAGGCGATGTCCTGGGCATGGGCAACTGCATGTTTTGTGGGCCTTGGGGTCATTCTTATGACATGTTGTGCCGCCATCCTGCCCTGGTTGTAATATGGTGACAAGGACCATGTTATTTTGCTGTTCTTTGACAAAAATGTCTCTCTTTCAGCTTGGGGGATTTTTCTTCTTCTGAAGATGATGCATCGTGCTCTGGGTTGTATTCTTCCCCATCTTCTTCTTTAGAGACCTCCTCCTCTTCTAAATCATTATTCTCTTGTTCCACCTGGACAAAAAAAATGAACACTCTAGGAAACATCATCAACTTTTAAGTTGAAAAATTATCATTTAAGGGGTTTTCTCTTAAGACCCTTAAGACAACACAAGGGTTAAGACATGAAGGTCAGTCAATGCGGAACATTTCAAGAACTTTAAAAGTTTCAAGTGCCGTCGCAAAAACCATCAAGCTCTATGATGAAATTGGCTCTCATGAGGACCGCCACAGGAAAGGAAGATCCAGAGTTACCTCTGCTGCAGAGGATAAGTTCATGAGTTACCAGCCTCAGAAATCAAAATAAATGCTTCACAGAGTTCAAGTAAAATACACATCTCAACATCAACTGTTCAGAGGAGACTGCATAAGTCAGGCCTTCATGGTCAAATTGCTACAAAGAAACCACTAATATGAAGAGGAGACATGCTTGGGCCAAGAAACACAAACAATGGACATTAGACCAGTGGAAATCTGTCCATTGGTCTGAGGAGTCCAAATTTTTGATTTTTGGTCCCAATCGCCATGTCTTTCTGAGACGCAGAGTAGGTGAACGGATGATCTCCCCTTGTGTGATTCCCTCCATGGAACATGGAGGAGGAGGTGTGATGGTGCTTCCCTGGTGACAGGGTGGCTACTTTGAAGAATCTAAAATATATTTTGATTTGTTTAACACTTTTTTGGTTACTACATGATTCCATATGTATTATTTCATAGTTTTGATGTCTTCACTATTATTCTACAATGTAGAAAATAGTGAAAATAAAGAAAAACCCTTGAATGAGTAAGTGTGTCCAAACTTTTGACTGGTACTGTATATAGATCATGAAGCAGGCATGCAAAGCTCACACAAACACTCTTTAAACAAGCTTAAATATTTACACGTCTAACAACATGTCGCCTCCACCACCCAGGTGCGCTACGTGTTGGAGCCACGGAGACACTCCCAGGGCCACACGCTCACCTGCGTGGTGCGCCACCCGGCCCTGCAGACTGAGTTCAGGATACCATACGTGCTCAATGTGCAGTGTGAGTGTTTTACATTTCTTTCATTTAACCTTTATTTAACTAGGCAAGTCAGTTGAGAACAAATGTGTATTTACAATGACGGTGTTTGGGGGGACCAGGCGGACAGGGCAGCAGAGCAGTAGGGTCATTGAAATGGAACAATTAGATCATCTTTTACATGATTAGTACAGTGCATTCGGAAAGTATTCAGACCCCTTGCCTTTTTCCACATTTTGTTACCGTTACAGCCTTATTCTAAAATTGATTTTAAAAAAAATCCTCATCAATCTACACACAATACCCCATAATGACAAAGTGAAAACATGTTTTTAGAAATTTTAGCAAATGTATTAAAAATCAAAAACACCTTATTTACATAAGTATTATCAGACCCTTTGCAATGAGACTCGAAAGTGAGCTCAGGTGCATCTTGTTTCCGTTGATCACCCTTGATATGTTTCTACAACTTAATTGGAGTTCACCTGTGGTAAGTTCAATTGACTGGACATGATTTGGAAAGGCACACACCTGTCTATATAAGGTCCCACAGTTCATAGTGCATGTCAGAGCAAAAACCAAGCCATGAGGTCGAAGGAATTGTCTGTAGATCTGAGACAAGATTGTGTCGAGGCACAGATCTGGGGTAGTATACCAAAACATTTCTGCAGCGTTGAAGGTCCCAAAGAACACAGTGGCCTCCATCATTCTTAAATGGATGAAGTTTGGAACCACCAAGACTCTTCTTAGAGCTGGCTGCCCGGCCAAACTGAGCAATCGGGGGGAGAAGGGCCTTGGTCAGGGATGTGACCAAGAACCCGATGGTCACTCTGACAGATCGCCAGAGCTCCTCTATGGAGGAACATGACAGCCAGCTTGCAGTTTGCCAAAAGGCGCCTAAAGGACTCAGACCATGAGAAACAAGATTCTCTGGTCTGTTGAAACCAGGATTGAACTCTTTGGCCTGAATACCAAGCATCACGTCTGGAGGAAACCTGGCACCATCCCTAATGTGAAGGATGGTGGTGGCAGCATCATGCTGTAGGGATGTTTTTCAGTGGCAGGGACTGGGAGATTGGTCAGGATTGAGGAAAAGATTAACAGAGTAAAGTACAGAGAGATCTTTGATGAAAACCTGCTCCAGGACCTCAGACTGTGGCGAAGGTTCACCTTCCAACAGGACAGCAAACCTAAGCACACAGCCAAGACAATGCAGGAGTGGCTTCGGGAAAAGCCTCTGAATGTCCTTGAGTGGCCCAGCCAGAGCCCGGACTTGAACCCGATCTCACATCTCTGGAGAGACCTGAAAATAACTGTGCAGCGACACTCTTGAGAGGATCTGCAGAGAAGAATGGGAGAAACTCCCCAAATACAGGTGTGCCAAGCTTGTAGCGTCATACCCAAGAAGACTCGAGTCTGTAATCGCCGCCAAAGGTGCTTAAGTAAATGTGTTATTTCATTATTTTTTTATATACATTTACAAAAATGTCTGAACGTGTTTTTCCCTTGTCATTATGGGGTATTGTGTGTCGATGAGGGTTTAAAAAAAAAAAAACATTTTTACAACAAGGCTGTAACGTATCAAAATGTGGAAAAAGTCAAGGGGTCTGAATTCTTTCTGAATGCACTGTATATAGAGCTGTGTGCCACTATGACAAGGAGAGGGGTAGCTCGCTATCTTTGTGTTCTGTTTGAGAGGGGTTGCTGTGCTGATAGGTGGGCTTTATGGTAGATGGTTTGTCTTGTCTCAGATACAGCTGCTGCTCATATTTCAGCATGCGCTCTCTGACTACATAAAGATTTAGACAACTGCCACATGTGTCAGTGAAGGGCTGCTGTCTGTATCTGATCTATAATCTGTATATGTCGATAGCCTGTTTTACAGTGCAGTATGCTCAGAGACCAGACCGACTCCCCATCTTCCCTCGTTTCCTCATAAAAGGGCCATTAAAGAGTAATCTTAATTTTATAATCATTGATGCATGCTTCCTTGGCAACCTGAACTGATGAATAGTGTATAGTATCTGTTTGGACTATGTGAGTGCAGGTTAATGAAGGTGTTTTATGAAATATTGATCAAGCCTCAGCAGCAGCAGCAGGGGGAGGAGAGGTGGTGGGAGGTGGGTGCAGAAGGAGGGAGATGCAGAAAGGCGAGGTTAATACAGGAAGAGAAAGGCTTTGGAACTCAATAAATCATGTCAAATGCAGAGGCAGGGGATTTTAAGTGCAAAAGAAGCACAATTTCTCCACAAACAAAGTGCAAAGGTCAACATGACGCATTCATAACGTCTTGTTCCCTGCCCGGCTTTGTACTGTAATACATTCTGCCTGCTCACTCTTCAAAAGTCAAAAGGGGGAAATTGGATACCAAAGTCATTGTTTACTACATGTATTACAGTACAGTCAGTGGCATCTGTAATACCTCTGGTAGGCTTCTTTCTCTCTGTTCTGTTTGTTTCTGGTGGTGAGCTGCTGGAGAGAGTGGATTGATTATTACCCCTACATCTCCTCACTCTGACCTGTCTGATGTAGCCCTACATCTCCTCTCTCTTTCTCTCTCTCTCTCTCTCTCAACCCCTGTGCTGTAGAATCCTTTGCCTCTGCTTTTTCATTTTGATTATCAGTTTTTTTTGTTCTTATATTGCTTGCTTTTCCCCCCTGGGGCGAAAGCTAATTTGTCATCGCTGTACTACAAGGGAGCACATTGGCCATTGTGTACAATGCTTTATTATTATTTTTTATGAATCTCTTGTTTTGTGTAGAACAAATATTCTTGGTCAGTTGTGTTATTAATGGATCCTGATCATAGTGTATCTTATACAATAGGCCTACATGGTATGTACCCTAGTCTACTTTATTACAAAGTAGCTAAGTAACAAATAATAATTATAATAAGATTGTGCTTCTTTTCCAGTTGCTCCTGAGGTGACGGTGGTAGGATATGACCAGAACTGGTTTGTTGGTCAGGACAATGTGAAGCTGGACTGTGGAGCCAAAGCCAACCCACCTGCCCACCACTTCTCCTGGACCAGGTCAGGGTCCTCTAGCTAGCAGCTTACCCACCCACTACACCCCACAACATGCCATACACTGCCCGCGTCACAAATAGCACCCCATTCCCTATGTAGTTTGCTACTTTTGACCAGGGCACATAGTAGTGCACTATAATGAGAATATGGTGTCATTTCGGAGGTACCACTACTGTGATCATTGCTGGCTAGTAATATTCAGCAATGTTTGTGTATCCCTGTGTTTATATATGATCTCCTTTCTTAACAGGTTGGATGGGCCAATGCCTGACGGTGTGGATATAGTGAACAACACTTTTACTTTCACTCGTCCTCTGGAGAGAAATGACTCTGGACTGTACAGGTGTGAGGTGTCCAATGACATCGGTCCACGCGGTCAGGACGTTCATGTCTGGATACAAGGTGAGAAAGTACGGCCTTGGTTAAACCCTTCAGGCCCACCATGAGATAAAACAGGGCCTGTCTCCATTTGCAACCATTCCAGACACCAGAGGAGAAAAGAGTAACATAAACACACAGTATTGGCACCAAAGGTTAAAATTGTTGTGGTTTTGGCAACATTAGATATCTGTGATATCATCAGAGAGTGAGTGTTTCACCCTGTTTGTTTTTAGGAACACAGTGTGCACTAATATGCAACGATATGCCTACTTGTCAATGGGAGCACAGTGTGCAGCAATTTGCCCTTTTTTGTTTCTCTTATTTGTTGTCAAAGGTAATTTTTCAGGGTTGGACACGATGAGTAACACACAGATACAGTAACAGACGCTCCCCGTAAAAGGGGATGTGTGCTCCATGCTCTGCTGTAAGAGCTGCATGTTGTTTCCGTTCACTCATCAAGAGATGACTAATGATATTTACTTTAATTGAATACACATTAATTAATGACTGACTTGCAAAACAGACAGAGGACACCCCCCCCCCCAAAAAGCTCTATAAACATTGTTTTTCTCAATTTGTCCTCACAACAATACCAGGCTGTTCTGATGCAAGCGAGCACTGCTTGTAGAACACACAGCCAGCAGCTTCCCCATCCCCGCTCCCTCTCCTCTCGTCTCCCTCCTCCACCTCTCAGCACATATGAAAGCTGCAGGCTAAGGTTAAATCTAGACTTGGTTTCCTCTATCGTAATCGCTCCTCTTTCACCCCAGCTGCCAAACTAACCCTGATTCAGATCACCATCCTACCCATGCTAGATTACAGAGACATAATTTATAGATTGGCAGGTAAGGGTGCACTCGAGCGGCTAGATGTTCTTCACCATTCGGCCATCAGATTTGCCACCAATGATCCTTATAGGACACTTCACTGCACTCTATACTCCTCTGTAAACTGGTCATCTCTGTATACCTGTCGCAAGACCCACTGGTTGATGCTTATTTATAAAACTTTCTTAGGCCTCACTTCCCCCTGTCTGAGATATCTACTGCAGCCCACATCCTCCACATATAACACCTGCTCTGCCAGTCACATTCTGTTATAGATCCCCAAAGCACACACATCCATGGGTCGCTCCTCTTTTCAGTTCGCTGCAGCTAGCGACTGGAACGAGCTGCAACAAACACTCAAACTGTAGGGCCCTATGATTTCCTAGATTAGGATAATGCGAACGAAATCACGGAATTTGGTAATAAAAATGGAATCAACTGTAAAACTTGGTATATTGCAGAATTTTCCATAATTTGGCTGATTATTGTAGTAATTTAAATGATTTCATAATTGTAAAATTACAGACGAGTAGGCCTAGAGAAATAATTCAGTTTTCGATTGGGGTGTTTTGGGGGGGAGGGGGTTGGTCGATCATGCGTAGGAACCTTACGTCACCTCACAACTTGGCTGTCACTTTGAGAAACATGTCGAAGAGGCGCCAATTCGTCAAAAAAACTAAAAAATTCGACCCTAACCCCTAAATTCAGAGCAGAGCAATACCCAATGGACTATTATGAGTCAGGCGATAAGCTGTTTTGCAAATTCTGTCAACATACTATTGATTGGACCTGTAAAAATACATGTGACAGCCTTTTAAAGTCTGAAGCCCATGTGAAGAACAGGGAAAAGCACTGTGTTACACGGAACCAAACCAGCTACGCTACGCGTGCGCCATTGTGCATATATTTATTTTGACAACCCACACCAAAAGTGATCACGACACGCAGGTTAAATTATCAAAACAAACTCTGAACCAATTATATTCATCTGAGGACAGGTCGAAAAGCATTGAACATTTATGGCAATTTTAGCTAGCTAGCTTGCTGTGGCTAGCTAATTTGTCCTGGGATATAAACATTGAGTTGGTTATTTTACCTGAAATGCACAAGGTCCTTTACTCCACCAATTAATCCAAACATAAAACGGTAAACCGAATCATTTCGATTCATCTCTCCTCCTTCCAGGCCTTTTCTTCTCTTGATTTTATATTGCGATTGGCAACTTTCATAAATTAGGTGCATTACCGCCACTGACCTCATTTGTCTTTCAGTCACCCACGTGGGTATAACCAATGAGGAGATGGCACCTGCTTCTATAAACCAATGAGGAGATGGGAGAGGCAGGACTTGCAGCGCGATCTGCGGCAGAAATAGAACTGACTTGGCAACGCAGACGCTCGTTGGCGCGCAGGAGTAGTGTGGGTGCAATAATTGAATAATATATAATATATATATATTCTACATTTATTTTGCAACTCTGTAACACTGTTGTTTTGAAAGAGCATATTAATTAAATAAGAATTAAATGAATTAAATAAGTAAAGTGTCTGGACAAATAGCAAAGGCTCTGTAAAGGAGTGAGATGCTCTGGTAGAAAGTCAAGAGAAAAAGGAGATTTAAGAGGGTCAGACCAGTGTGTGTGTGTGTGTGCGTGTATATGTGTGTATGTGAGATGAGTTATCCCCCCCCTCTCTCTGGGAAGTCATGTGAGAAGATGAAACGTGCGAGCAGTGTGGGTGCAATAATTGAATAACATAGATTTCTACATTTATTTTGCAACGCATGCGACGCAAGCGATGTGGTCAGCCTGTTAGCCAGAGCATGCCTTTTCAAACGACAATTACTAGTGCAAGCGCATCAGCAGATTCAATGCGATAATTTATTCAGGCAGAGTGTGACATCCCCTTAGAAAAGCTAAGAAAGCTATGGCCGTTTCTAGTGAAGCATTGCAAACAGGGAGGGGAGTTACCAGAAAATGAGAGCAGCCTCCGTCAAACTCACCTGCCCCGTGTGTTCGACCAACATATGACTGCCGTTCTACTGAAGATCCGTGGGAAGAGGTTTACGGTGGTTGTTGACGAAACAACAGATGCAAGGGATTGCAGCGTTCGAACATTGTCATTGGTGAGTTAACTTAACTTGACAGTCTATTAATATACCGTTGCAATAGACTACATTTACATTCTGCAATGTTAATTGTCCACCTGCAAATTGTGATATTCCAAACCACAAGCTATCGTGGTGAAATATAGCGATGCATAATGTCAGCAGCCGTCTGCCTCTCCATCTAGCTAACTATCGCAGTATCTATATTGTGCTTACACTTAATTTAAATAACACTTATTTTGTCACAATATTATTTTAGGTTAAAACATCATTAAAGTTTAAATGTTTCCCCTTAAACCACTCGAGTGTTGCTATAGCAGTATGCTTAGGGTTGTCCTGCTGGAAGGTGAACCTCCGGTCCCAATCTCATATCTCTGGAAGACTGAAACAGGTTTCTCCCAAGAATTTCCCTGTATTTAGCGCCATCCATCATTCCTTCAATTGTGACCAGTTTACCAGTCCCTGCCGATGAAAAACATCCCCACAGCATGATGCTGCCACAACCATGTTTCACAGTGGCGATGGTGTTTTTGGAGGTGATGAGAGGTGTTGGGTTTGCGCCCGACATAGCATTTTCCTTGATGGCCAAAAAGCTCGATTTTAGTTTCATCTGACCAGAGGACCTTCTTCCATATGTTCGGGGAGTCTCCCACATGCCTTTTGGCGAACACCAAATGTTTGCTTATTTTTTTCTTTTAGCAATGGCTTTTTTCTGGACACTCTTCCGTAAAACCCAGCTCTGTGGAGTGTATGGCTTAAAGTGGTTCTATGGACAGATAATCCAATCTCTGCTGTGGAGCTTTGTAGCTCCTTCAGGGTTATCTTTGGTCTCTTTGTTGCCTCTCTGATTAATGCCCTCATTGCCTGGACCAGGCCCTCTCTTGGCAGGTTTATTGTATTCTTTCCATGTTTTAATAATGGATTTAACGGTACTCCGTGGGATGTTCAAGGTTTCAGATATTTTTTATAACCCAACCCTGATCTGTACTTCTCCACAACTTTGTCCCTGACCTGTTTGGAGAGCTCCTTGGTCTTCATGGTGCCGCTTGCTTGGTGGTGCCTCTTGCTTAGTGGTGTTGCAGACTCTGGGGCCTTTCAGAACAGGTGTATATATATACTGAGATCATGTGGCAGATCATGTGACACTTAGATTGCACACAGGTGGACTTTATTTAACTAATTATGTGACTTCTGAAGGTAATTGGTTGCACCAGATCTTATTTAGGGGGTGAATACACAGAACTTTTCCATTTAGAATTTTTTTAAACAAGTTCTTTTTTAAATTTCACTTCACCACTTCACTATTTTGTGTATATCCATTACATGAAATCCAAATCAAATCCATTTAAATTAAAGGTTGTAATGCAACAAAATAGGAAAACCGCCAAGGGGGATGAATACTTTTTCAAGGCACTAACCTCCCTCCACAGCAACAATCTGATCCTGAATGATGCCTGGGCAGTGGTCACAGATAATGCCTCCTACTGCCTGAAGGCATACAAGGAGGTTCTGAAAGGAGTGTTGCCCAACAGTGTCCATGTAACCTGTCTCTGCCATGTTATCAATCTGGTGGGTGAGACCTGGCAGCGCTACAAATATTTCTCTGAAGTTGCATCACTTGTGACATGGATGAGATCTGTCTTCTTCAAGAAGCCTGTCAGAAAATAGGTGAGCTTCCTCATTGTGAAGGAGTTTGTGCAGGTCAAGGCTCCTCCTGAAGCAGTGAGCTCCAGATGGAATAGCTGGTTTGAGGCAGTGAAGTACCATGTAGAGCATGTTCATCTGTACAGAGTTTTTGTTGGCAGAAAAGTCATCATCCCAGGCAGTCACAAACATCCTCAGCCAGCTGGAAATGGAGGAGAAGGTTGCTGCATTGTTGCCTAGATTCTTGCATTACTCTTTTCATTCATAATGAAACACTAAATTTAATTATTTTCCTTGATAAAAAAATATTGCAATTTTGTGTTGCATCATTAAAAATGTACTGTTATATCTTATTAAATTGTTGACGTTTTATTCATTCACATTATTATTAGATAGATTGATGATAAAATTAGCATAAATCGTAAAACACAGAATTCAGAAAAATGGAAATGGAAAAAACGGAATTTGGGATAAATAAAACAGAATTTGGAGGGGGAAAAAATGATTTCATATGGCCCTAAAACGGAACAGTTTTATCTCAATCTCTTCATTCACAGACTCAGTCATGGACATTCTTACTGACAGTTGTGGCTGCTTCGTGTGATGTATTGTTGTCTCTACCTTCTTGCCCTTTGTGCTGTTGTCTGTGCCCAATAATGTTTGTACCATGTTTTGTGCTACTACCATGTTGTGTTGCTACCATGTTGTTATGTTGTGTTGCTACCATGCTGTGTTATCATGTGTTGCTGCCTTGCTGTGTTGTCTTAGGTCTCTCTTTATGTAGTGTTGTGTTGTCTCGTCATGATGTGTGTTTTGTCCTATATTTATATTTTATTTAATCCCAGCCCCCATGTCACGCCCTGACCTTAGAGATCCTTTTTATTCTCTATTTTGGTTAGGTCAAGGTGTGACTAGGATGGGTACTCTAGTTTTTGCATTTCTATGTTGGCCTGGTATGGTTCCCAATCAGAGGCAGCTGTCTATCGTTGTCTCTGATTGGGGATCATATTTAGGCAGCCTTTTTCCACCTGTTTTGTGTGGGATCTTGTTTTTGTATTGTTGCTGTTGATCCCTACAAGGCTGGTTTTCTCTTTCTTGTTTTGTTGCTGCTTATCATTAATAAATATGATTAACCTACCCCACGCTGCATCTTGGTCCGACCATTCTTACAACGACGAGCGTGACACCCCATCCCCGCAGGATGCCTTCTGCCTTTTGGTAGGCTGTCGTAAAAAGAATGTGTTCTAAACTGACTTGCCTAGTTAAATAAAGGTAAAAAAATAATAATAATAATCCTCCTCTCATCTCCCTCCTCATTTCCCTCCTTTATTTTCATGTTTGGCTTCTCTATTATTCTTTATGTATGGAGCATGACAACTGTGCTCTTCTTGTATTTTAATTTCCCCTTTCCTTCTAATCTACATCCAAACATAAGGACTCCTACTCTTGGACACATTCTCCCCTGGCACGCAATCTCTCTGATTTCTCACTGAGAGGGAGAACAGACTGGAGGAGCCTCAAACTAAAGCAGGTGGTCAGTCTTCATCTGTGAGTAGGCAGGGTTTAGACGGGTCTCACTCGTTCGAAAACTATGTGTGCGCCCCAAATTATACCCGGTTCCCTATATAGTGCACTACTTTTGACCAAGGCGCACACAGGGGCGCACACATAGTTTTCCAGCAAGCAGGACTCCAGGGAATAGGGTGCCATTTGGGACAAAGTCTAAAGCTTGGTTGACACCCTGTCCAGGAAGGACTTGCATTGAGCAATTTGGCCTCTTCAAGCCAACAACATGGAGGAGTCCGGCATATGCCGCTTCTCTCACTGAGCCCATGTGGACATGGATGCATCCAGACCTAAGCCACAGTAGCAGGCAGGCAGAGCATGTTTCATCCCCGCCCTTCTCCTTCGTGGCTGTCTCAGATACACAGTGGTGTTTCCACAGTGTCCTACATGGTGGGCTGCAGGATATGTGTCCCAAATGGCACCCTATCCCCTATACAGTGCATTACCTTCGACCATGGAGGGTGTATATTGTGCCTATATTGTCCCCTGGTGCTCAGTGCTCCCCATCATACGTCCCTCTCTAGCCACCAGGATGAAATGTCTTAGCCATTTTTTGTACATAATATTTCCGCCATCATTTCCTATAACTTGGTACCCCTGCACATTGACTCTGTACTCGTTACTCATTGTGTATTTATTCCTTCTGTTTCTATTTTTTTATTTGGATTGTTGGGAAGAACCCGTAAGTTGGCATTTCACAGTTAGTCTACATCTGTTGTTTATGAAGCATGTGACAAATAAAATGTGATTTTATATGAGGAGATCTAGCTGGGGAGCTTGGAGGTGGTTGTCTTAAGGCTAAGGAGGAGGCGTTATAGATCAGCTCACTGACCTTGAGCTGCCTCTCCCCTCCCCCTTCTCCCGCTTTACATTATCACTGGTCTCTTAGTCACTGCTTTACAATTGCAGGTTAGTTAGATTCTTGCTAAGTCAGGTAAATTGCAGCCAATATGTAATTAGCTGAAGGCTATGCTTGCTGCCATCCTGGTTGCATTTGATCAGTTGTAGCTTAGACTCTAGTGTTAGGTGGAGATACAAAGCAGTCCTAGTGCAGCTTAGACTCCAGTTTATTTATTTTTTATTTCACCTTTATTTAACCAGGTAGGCTAGTTGAGAACAAGTTCTCATTTGCAACTGCGACCTGGCCAAGATAAAGCAAAGCAGTTCGACACATACAACAACACAGAGTTACACATGGAATAAACAAACATACAATCAATAATACAGTAGAAATATCTATATACAGGCAATAAATAGGCCATGGTGGCAAAGTAATTACAATATAGCAATTAAACACTGGAATGGTAGGATGTGCAGAAGATGAATGTGCAAGTTGAGATCCTGGGGTGCAAGGAGCAAGATAAGTAAATAAATACAGTATGGGGATGAGGTAGATTGGATGGGCTATTTACAGATGAGCTATGTACAGGTGCAGTGATCTGTGAGCTGCTCTGACAGCTGGTGCTTAAAGCAAGTGAGGGAAGTAAGAGTCTCCAGCTTCAGAGATTTTTGCAGTTCGTTTCAGTCATTGGCAGCAGAGAACTGGAAGGAGTGTGTAAGTATTAAGTGGAGATACAAAGCAGTCCTAGTGCAGCTTAGACTCCAGTGTTAAGTGGATTTACAAAGCAGTCCTAGTGCGGCTTTTATTGCTTATTTGTAGTCAGACTCTTGATGTTTCTAGAGAAACATGGTCAGGCTGCTTTTTGTCCTGAAGAGAGGTCAATATTCAGACATAGTAATCCCCTCTCTCTCTCTCTCTGTCTCTCATTTCGATTCAAGGGGGTTTATTGGCATGGGAAACACATGTTTACATTGCCAAAGCAAGTGAAATAGATAATAAACAAAAATTAAATAAACAATACAAAATGAATAGTAAACATTACACTCACAAAAGTTCCAAAACAATAAAGGCATTTCAAATGGCATTATGTCTACAGTGCCTTGCGAAAGTATTCGGCCCCCTTGAACTTTGCGACCTTTTGCCACATTTCAGGCTTCAAACATAAAGATATAAAACTGTATTTTTTTGTGAAGAATCAACAACAAGTGGGACACAATCATGAAGTGGAACGACATTTATTGGATATTTCAAACTTTTTTAACAAATCAAAAACTGAAAAATTGGGCGTGCAAAATTATTCAGCCCCTTTACTTTCAGTGCAGCAAACTCTCTCCAGAAGTTCAGTGAGGATCTCTGAATGATCCAATGTTGACCTAAATGACTAATGATGATAAATACAATCCACCTGTGTGTAATCAAGTCTCCGTATAAATGCACCTGCACTGTGATAGTCTCAGAGGTCCGTTAAAAGCGCAGAGAGCATCATGAAGAACAAGGAACACACCAGGCAGGTCCGAGATACTGTTGTGAAGAAGTTTAAAGCCGGATTTGGATACAAAAACATTTCCCAAGCTTTAAACATCCCAAGGAGCACTGTGCAAGTGATAATATTGAAATGGAAGGAGTATCAGACCACTGCAAATCTACCAAGACCTGGCCGTCCCTCTAAACTTTCAGCTCATACAAGGAGAAGACTGATCAGAGATGCAGCCAAGAGGCCCATGATCACTCTGGATGAACTGCAGAGATCTACAGCTGAGGTGGGAGACTCTGTCCATAGGACAACAATCAGTCGTATATTGCACAAATCTGGCCTTTATGGAAGAGTGGCAAGAAGAAAGCCATTTCTTAAAGATATCCATAAAAAGTGTCGTTTAAAGTTTGCCACAAGCCACCTGGGAGACACACCAAACATGTGGAAGAAGGTGCTCTGGTCAGATGAAACCAAAATTGAACTTTTTGGCAACAATGCAAAACGTTATGTTTGGCGTAAAAGCAACACAGCTGAACACACCATCCCCACTGTCAAACATGGTGGTGGCAGCAGCATCATGGTTTGGGCCTGCTTTTCTTCAGCAGGGACAGGGAAGATAGTTAAAATTGATGGGAAGATGGATGGAGCCAAATACAGGACCATTCTGGAAGAAAACCTGATGGAGTCTGCAAAAGACCTGAGACTGGGACGGAGATTTGTCTTCCAACAAGACAATGATCCAAAACATAAAGCAACATCTACAATGGAATGGTTCAATAATAAACATATCCAGGTGTTAGAATGGCCAAGTCAATGTCCAGACCTGAATCCAATCGAGAATCTGTGGAAAGAACTGAAAACTGCTGTTCACAAATGCTCTCCATCCAACCTCACTGAGCTCGAGCTGTTTTGCAAGGAAGAATGGGAAAAAATGTCAGTCTCTCGATGTGCTAAACTGATAGAGACATACCCCAAGCGACTTACAGCTGTAATCGCAGCAAAAGGTGGCGATACAAAGTATTAACTTAAGGGGGCTGAATAATTTTGCACGCCCAATTTTTCAGTTTTTGATTTGTTAAAAAAGTTTGAAATATCCAATAAATGTCGTTCAACTTCATGATTGTGTCCCACTTGTTGTTGATTCTTCACAAAAAAATACAGTTTTATATCTTTATGTTTGAAGCCTGAAATGTGGCAAAAGGTCGCAAAGTTCAAGGGGGCCGAATACTTTCGCAAGGCACTGTATATACAGTGTTGTAATGATGTCTCTGTCTCTGTCCTTATTTCTCTCTCTCTGTCTCTGTCTGTCTCGTCTAGCTCTGGGTGTCATCACAGTAACTAACCACTGAAGGACAAATCAGAGGCCGAACCTCACATCGATCACACACTGTTTCATCTTCTCACATGACTTCCCAGAGAGAGGGGAATAACTAATCGCACACATACGCACACGCACACGCACACACACACACACACACACACACACACAACCATGGTCTGACCCTCTTAAATCTCCTTTTTCTCTTGACTTTCTACCAGAGCCTCTCACTCCTTTACAGAGCCTTTGGTATTTGTCCGACACTTTACTTATTTAATTCATATGCTCTTTCAAAACAACAGTGTTACAGAGTTGCAAAATAAATGTAGAAATCTATATTATTCAATTATTGCACCCACACTGCTCACGCGCGCCAATGAAAGTTGCCAATCGCAATATAAAATCAAGAGAAGAAAAGGCCTGGAAGGAGGAGAGATGACTAGAAACGACTCGGTTTACCGTTTTATGTGTGGATTAATTTTTGGAGTAAAGGACCTTGTGCATTTCAGGTAAACTAACAACTCAATGTTTATATTCCTGGACAAATTAGCTAGCAACAGCAAGCTAGCTAAATTGCCATAAATGTTTAATGCTTTTCGACCTGTCCCCAAATTAATATAATTGGTTCAGCGTTTGTTTTGATATTTTAACCTGCGTGTTGTGATCGCGTTTGGTGTGGGGGACAAAATACATTTATGCATGATGGAGCACGATGGTGCACGCCCGCAGCCGGTTTGGGTTCCGTGTTACAATTTCAATTAAGACTAAAGCTTTTTTGTGAACTGTAATTTTCTAAATGTTATTTTCACAGGATATAAACATTTGTGTATTCTACTTGTTCTGTATTCAATGATTATACTGTGTCACCAGTCAGATTCATACTAAAGACATTATTAACTGACAATTGTTTTTTTCTTCTCTGTCATGCCATTCCCTCCCTCCATAAACCCTCATCTATGCCCCCCCCCCATTACACACCCATCCTCTATCCATCCATCAGATCCTCCCCCCACCACAGCATCAGTCCCCACAACCTCTACTCCCCTCTTCCTGGACACTATTGGCACCAGCACGGCCCCCAACAAGCGTCGAGGAGCGAGCGGCCACTCCACCTCACCCACTCTGGCCTCCCTGTCAGACAGCAGCCTGGGTACCATAGTGGGCGGGGCTGTGGGTGGGGTTCTGTTCCTGGTGCTGCTGCTGATCCTGGGCGGAGCCTGCTTCATGCACCAGCGGAGGACCTTCAGGGGGGACTACTACACCAAGCAATACCTGGGCCCCTCCGACATGCAGAAGGAGTCCCAGCTGGACGTGCTCCAGCCCCATGAGCTGCAGGAGGTCTACGGGGACGGGCCGAACTCTACCTACAAGGGCAGCCAGGAGCTGAAACCCAAGCCGGGACTGGGAGGGGACATAATTTACCCCAACGACATCCAGGACAGGGATGATTGGGGCGACGGCCACAGGGGCCTCCGGGAGGGCAGCTACTTCCCTGCTGAGAACCAAAACACCATCCACCACCCCAGAGGGCTGCCCGTTCACACCCCCACAGTGACCAACGGCTCTCCCTACCTGCCGGAGGACTGCTTTGACAACGGCACAGACAGCGAATATGTGTCCCACATGGATGGGTCTGTGATCTCACGCAGGGAGTGGTATGTCTGAGAGCTCCAAGGGAGCTGGAAAATACCTTTTGGCCCAAAATGACTCGGTGAGACAATAATTTAACAAGCGTTGAAATAGATATATTATAGAGAATTTATATCAGTTCAATAAACAGACTCTTCTTGACAAGAATGAACATTCCCGGCTCATTTGTGTGCTCTGACCCCAAGGACTTCCATATGACTTCCATATGGAGTGTGTTATAACGTCGTGGCATCTCAACAGATGATCGCAGGCTGGGAATGGCAGTAATCTGCTGTCATTATCGGCTTAACTTTAGAACTAGGGTTCATTTGGCAAGGGTTTCTCTGTACTAGGTTGTTTCAACAGATGTGAGCGGTTCACATTGTGTCTTTCTGCTTTTATGTGTGTAAACATGACTCATGAGTCTGGCATTTTAGCCCTCATTAGTGAAATATTTCTGTCCCTTTTAAACATTCTGAACTATGTTGCATCAATTCAAACCCCTCATATTCAATGACATTTCCCCCAAAATGTACACTTTATTGCTTGCCTGTAATCATATGACTTTTTCATAAAGGTACAATTCTGGTTGCTTCTTGCTGTTGAGAACACCTAAATCAGATTGTTAAATTTGAGTGCTGAAACTGTTATGTGAAAGGGAAAAATGATTCTACATTATGACAATTTGACAAGTTTATGGTTCTAGATGACGATAGAACATATCCACATGTTGATGTGAGCAGGATTGTACAGTGATGTTGTCAGGACTATGAGTTGTGATAGGACTCCATGAGGCACATCGGAGGAACAAATCTCAAGCTTAGCATCTGTTTAGGACAGTTTATTGGACATGTTCTTTAGCATTTGTGTACCAACTGGCACCCTATTCCCTATACACTCAGTGGCCAGTTTATTAGGTACACCCATCTAGTCCTGACTCCGCTATCAGCATGGCGCAATAGGAACCTGGGATTCATCGGCCCAGGCAATGTTTTTCTACTCCTCAATTGTCCAGATGTTGGTGACCACTTCTTGTTTTTAGCTGATAGGACTGGAACCTGGTACAGCATGTGTCAGTGTGATCTGTGATGGAGTTTTTCCAGTACACAACCAGGCACCATGACATGGTCTGTGTCCCACATGGCACCCTATTCCTTACGTAGTGCAGTACTTTTGAGCAGAGCCCTATGAGCTCTGGTCATAAGTAGTGCACTATATAGGGAATATGGTGCTATTTGGGAAACTGACCAGGATGTTAATGCTACTAAAGGGTTGACATCACCAGTGGTCTCATCTCCATTAGCTTGTATTGACCTAGCATTTCCTGTTCCTTCTTCCCGGCTGCTTCATTCTACCTGAGAAACTAAAGGATCAAAGTGGCCTCTCTAAAGCCTTGCCATTAAAGGAAAGCGATCTCTTCAGTCAACGGGTCGGGGGGAGGGGAGCATGACTGTTGGAGGAGGGGGTTAAAGAGGTGGTAATCTCCCTGTGGTATTTCCAGATGGGGCTTGGTGGGGCTTGGTTTTTGCCTGAGGCTGCTTTGTTTCTCCTTGTGGGAGTTTGCAGATTGAGGACACACTCTTTTTAATTTGATCCTTATTATTTTTTTGCTCCCAACCCTTTGGTGGTTTATAAAACACTTGGATATCACACACACACACTCCACATGCTGCCTACTGCCTAGAACACTCCAACCCTGCCATGTTCAAAGCACAGCCCTCACCTCAAAGTTTTAGCTTTTTAATTAACTTCTCTTGCCTGGATGGACATCGCAAATGTTTGACCTCAGTGATGTGTAGAGCATCTGTGTATGCAAGCACACTCATGTTTTTTTATCTGTTTGATTCAAGGCTTCCAGCGTGTGCCTGACTAAAATGGATAGAGCCCCTCTGAAAACTTTTCTTAGCTTAGCTACTGCTCAGACATCCACCCAGGGGTTGTGGGCACGTAGGCTAAATACAATGCAGGGATACATTCTCATGTCTTTTACTGTCTGTCTGTACACACAATATGAGGTTAGCTTGGTCTTACTCCCTGTTTTGAACATTTGTTCAAATACAGGCTGGTCTTTGACATGTCATTTCATTTGTAGTAGAAGAAAGTGATTGAATGTTTACTGAATTTCTTTTTTCCCTTTTTTTTTCTTTGGCAAAGCTTTTGTTTTCAAGTTGACCATGTTTGAAATGGAAAGAGATTAAGTTATTGCTGTGCCTATACTGCCTTCCTTTCGTTTGAATCATTTATTGTTTATTCTTCTGCTTATGTACATACGTGTGTATATATGTTCATGGTTTTTATGTGTGATGATATCAGGCTGATTGTCGGGAAGACATTTGATTAATGTGTTGATTGTAAGTACTGAATGCCTTGGGAGAGAAAGGTTGGTGCCTTATGTCTTTCTTTGTAATATTTATCATTTTGTTGCTTGTTTTTAATCCAGCGTAGTTGACTTAAGGTGAATTGTTTAGCCTTGTACACACAGACTCTTGGAGCAGCTCTTGGAGCAGCTCAAGTTGCAATGTACCTAAAAAATTGTATTTCACTGGAAAATTACGTGGGTAGTACTTTGTTAGTACTAAGCAGGCCAGAATCATAGTCAATATTATTGTTTTGTAAATATGCTGGCTGTTTTTTTAATTCTTTATTTTTTTTTAAATGTATTTTTTGTCTGAAATTGTCACAGAGCATTTCGATTATTTGAAGGTAATTTAAAATACGAACACTAGTCTGTTAGTACTGGGGAGTTTTCCTCTTTCACTTCATTTTACAAGATATTAGTTCTCAGAGGTTTGACTAATTATTTTGTTGCCATTGTGCTATTAATTGGTTTGTCAAAAATCACATTGGAAACAAGGGATAGATAATTGTTCTCTGTTTGTAATAAAAGAGCATCTTATCTGAATCATACTGAACTGTGTTGTCCCATAGGTTTATATTCATAACTCTTTTGCAGTGATAGTCTGCAATATCTCCTTTAACCTCAAATCACATATCAGGAACAAGTAAGCTTTATGGGTATAAGAACAGGTGTTTTGTTTTCCTACTAATCTTTTTGTTTCTTGGCCCATAACATGTCATCTGATTGCATTGGAAGAGGCTGAATTTTGTGTCCCAAATGGCACCCTAATCCCTATATAGTCCACTACTTTTGACCAGTGCCCTATGGGACAGAAGAGAAGGGTGGAGGGCCCAATGGGCTCGGGTCAAAAGTAATGCACTATATAGGGAATAGGGTGCCATTTGGGGGACACAGTTCAGCCTCTTCCAATGCAATCAGATGACACTTTATGGGCCAAGAAAAAAACTAGGGACAAAGGTGTTCCCCTCACTCAGACCTTAACCCATCTATCTCTGTCACCCTCAGCAGCCTCCACACCTGTGGTGATCAGTTACTGACCCATCACCTCTCTCCTGTCCCAGTCAGCACCCTCTCCATCACTGACATAGAGAATAGACCCACCCGCTGCCTTTGTGATGGACAAATGGATCACACCTGTACTGGGATAGGTGGTTGAGTTTGTTTGCTGACCACCCACAGTCCTAGCAGGTTTTCCTCTTGTATCTATTGACATTAACCTGTCTCCAAGCCCATTTGTCACCAATGAGGTCTTGAGTGATTGCTTGAGTGAAGACGAGTCGCATTCTTTTGTTGGCCTTGATTTGGTGTAAAAATAAAGTCTTATTGCATGATGTTTCAGGGCGGGCTTTTCCTCTGCACCAATAGGAAATTGTATAATGTGTTTATATCCCACTTTTATTTACCATATTAAATGACTGGTTAGACTTGAGTTGAAAAAAGAAATGTATCCTATCAAACTGCGTGATGTTCACAAAAGGGCCCCTTTGTTACTTAATCGCCCATAAGTTTCTATACTCCCCAGTTTGGCTTCTTCTTCCTCTAAGTGTTGGTATCTAATCCTCAGTGTTAACCTGATTCTGGAGGTGGCATGAAGAGTATCATTGTCTGTTATTCAACTAAGCCAGAGTGACACTCACTCCCCTCCAGCCCAGATAAAGAGAGAGAGAGGAGAGAAACCAGATCCCTAATCTTCTCTGGCATGTCAGGCTGAAATCTTCCCTCTTACAGTCTTGGTGTGTCCCCCAAATGGCACCCTATTCCCTATATAGTACACTGCTTTTTACCAGGGGCCACTACATACGGAATAAGGAGCCATTTGGTCCACAGCCTTTCTCTGCTTTCATCACTTGACTGGCAACAGTGGCCCAAACACACCCGGTACCGCTCTCGATTACCGTCACATTGCCTAACTGGAATAACCTCGGCCTAATTCATCACTGTTACTATCTGCGTGTTTGTGCAGGCTGCAGGAGTAAATAGCTCTGTTGGTGGGCTTCAGTTGCTCTTTGTCTCTCTCTCTCTTGCATCTCCGCAGCTGTCTTGGTTTGTGTTTTTTTTTTTTACACTTAATGAATCTGTCGGCAAATGTGTTTTGCTTTTGTTACCTTGTAAAACAGCAGTCAACACTTTCAACATTCTTGGTAGACCCCACCCAATGTTTGAGTCTTGCCATGCGGTGGTATCTAATAGTCCATTGCAACTATGCTGGTAGAAAAAAGGGCTGTTTGTTTGCTTAGATGTGCTGTGTGTTATTTTGTCATGCTGCAGGATATCTTGAAATTTACCAGTAGCCAATAATGAAAACAGATCAAAGGCCAGGTTTCCAGGTTTTTTTGACTGGATTTGGCTCCCAATCATTTAGATAACAGTAGAGGGAAGGCCACTTCCAGTCTCTGCGTCTATCCCTCCCCTGCCTTCAAATAAACAACCCAACAATTATTAGCTAATGAACACGACCATAGCACAAAGGAGAGAACATCAAAGGCCAAAGCTGACAAATAACGAAATGCTGCAGACGGTGGGAGAGTGCGGAGCAGTTACAACAAACATTTTGTCACGTGGCCATTGCCAGCCGGGCCAGCTCTAATTGGTGTGCTGTAATGAGAACTGCGGACTGCAGAACACCAACAGCAGAGATGCTATGTCATGGCAGAATAAGAAACAACTCTGCTGTCTGTCAGATGGGTGTCGTGATCTGATCATTCTGCCCAGTTTGGAAAGAGGAGCCTCACAGTCCCAGATTAACACACTCCACCTCTGAGAGAAGCGGGGCAACAGACGGGGTTCTCCTTACATCAGCAGTGGAGTGCTGTCTCCACGGCGACTCGGTTCAGTGCATTCCATAAAGCAGGCCAGGCCATGAAGATGGTTTAGGGTATACTTCTGAAGCCTTTGTTTTTCACCATTTTCCTCTCCTCTGTAAAACTGACATCTCTCCTTTACGTGTTTGGCAGACATTATGTAAACCTGGAAACATGCAGTCTACTGTATGACTCCTTGCCCATAAGTTTCTATCCTCCCTTAGTTCCTTTTTACCTTTTGAAATCAGACGTGGCTAGATGTGGAGTACATTAAGTCATTTGCATGAGTGAAACTCTTTGCATTCATTTGACAATTACCGCGGAATGAACAGGGTAATTTAGGAAAGAAGGAAGTAGCCTTTTTTGTTTTAATGAATTGGTGGATATGAATTGTTTTTGGATAAAGGCTTGTATTTTGGAAAAGACTGAGTAAGGACAGCAAAACAAAAGCCCCTTTGTACTGAGCACCTTCTCTGAGACTGGGAGCAAGGACAATGAAGGTTTCATTGATGAACTACATTGTTCCTTGAGATCAGTTCAGACTGAGGGCCTTTTACAGATTATACGCTACCATAGCTGTGGAGTTCCCAGCCTGCTCTCGCTCTCTGCTGGATCAGAAGATAGCTGTGTTTGTCTCTTTCCCACTGAGTCACAAAGTTGTAAAAAGGCGGTGGAGAGTGATTGGAGCTTACAGTATCTCTCAGAGGACAGTACTACAATAATCTACCTCAGGCATATTGTGTCTACTCTATTCTCAGAGTCCAGAGGACGTGCAGTATGGTCAGAACTGTCCTTGGAAACCATAGGTCTGTAGATCAGGGTCTTATGACAGCCATGGGCCAAATGCCCCTTTGATAAAATCCACCACTATGCATCTCTACATCCCATGCCTGCAATAGCTAGCCTGAGTACCAGTTTGTTTGTGCTATCATGCCAACTCATTGTCATGCCAATGACAACAATGGAGTTGGCAAGAGAACAAAATATCTGGGACCAGGCTATGAAAAAGCTACTTCAACACAAAAACGTTGACATGCTACAATGAAGGCAGGCAGGGGCAGAGAGCTGCATGCTTTCACGTAGGAGGGATTAAGCAACTTCTAATTGGGCTCATGGCATGCAAGGTGCTGTGATCAGAATGGGTGGGCAGCCATCGCACTGGGACGTGACAACAAGACCCCCACATCCCCCGGCATTGTTCTCCAATGCTGGAGCACATATAATCCTCAATGGATTTTAATGCTTCAGGTCCAAACAATGCAATGGTCCCTGGGAAATATTCATGGAGTAGCCTACAAAAAAACAACAGAATGAGGGAAAGCACGTGGAGATGGAGGCTTAGGTACTACTATGGTAGTAGGACTTGCCTGGAGTAAGTTGATTATAGTTATACCATCTAATGTCCATACATGACTTGGTATTGTGTTGGACAAAAAAGGAACATAATGCATTCGGATATCATAAGACATAATTGTCCTGACTGACGTAACAAACTAGCCAAAATAGTCAGAGATAGAGTCTGCATCCCATACGACACCCTACTTTTGACCAGGACCCATCTCTGGTCAAAATTAGTGCACTACATAGGTAGGTAGGGTGCCAGAGAGTACCACCTGTCCAGGGATTTCCCCTGGCTGCCTGAAAGGTTGTCTGTCGGCCATGTTGTTGTTCTTTAAAGATCTGCTGCTGTTATCCTTAGCATTATAGCGGTGTTTATTCCACCTGTCCTCTGGCTGTCTCGTTCAAGGACAGGCCCTCCTCCTGACACAGACAGCTGAGAAGCAACAGTGACCACAGTAGTAGACACCACACCACCCACTTCATGTCTCATCCCTCCGACTCTCAAACGTTGTGCTCTGCTGTCTGTTTGCTCACAAACTGACAGTATTGTCTTCTTATAGAACACTTGTCATATTGTCTATGATTGTCTCCTTGCTCTTCTCTAGTACCAGCTGTGCCTTTGTACATGTGATACCACACATCCTATGACTCCTGCTTTGATGATGAAGCTCACAGCCAAGAGAGTTGTAGGTTTTGTTTGAGCATCACTTGAGATTGCTGTCTCAGATATTAGTTCAAAGCCCTAATGCACTAACAGTGCTCTATGCCTGCTTTCACTACTCAAGGACATGCTCTCCAGAACTACTTTTAGATTTTCTGATAGTTTGCCTTACAGATAAGTTAAATCCATTGTAATAGTTTTAAGGTCTGTCCGTTGTAAGAAAGACAGGCACTTTTTCAAATCCAATCAAATTTATTTATATAGCCCTTCGCACATCAGCTGATATCTCAAAGTGCTGTACAGAAACCCAACCTAAAACCCCAAACAGCAAGCAATGCAGGTGCAGAAGCACTTTTTGACTTATTTAAACACAACCAGTACCGTATACAGCATGGTAGATGATTGAAAAAATCACACAAAGAAATACCATTGTTCCGCAACTAAACACAGACGTGTTTTACAGCGGAGGGGAAGATGAGGTGAAAACAACTGATGTCAAAGCTAATAAAATGCATGAAATATAAAGGAAGGGGATGTGAGAGGCCCCATCTAGAGGCCTTTAAAGGCGAGCAGCGTGAAGTCCTAATTACAGGGACTTAACACTGGCCTGTGCTGCACTCACGCTGCGCTGGTCTGGAGTTTAGACCTGCTGCTCCCGCTGCTAGGAGGAAGGAGAGGAGACTGACTCTTTTTCTGCAGGCAGTGGATGTTTCCCCAATGGAACCCTATTCCCTATATAGTGCACTACTGAGCCCTATGGGCACTGGTCAAAAGTAGTGCACTATAAAGGAATTTCGGTGTCATTTGGGATGCAGATAGACGGAGCCTCTCAGGTCGGAGACTTGGGGCATAACAAGACGTTTCCACTTTCTTCTGCCAATGGAGGGGAAAAATATAGTTCCATTGTCTAGAAGGTTAGGTATAATCAGGTTTGGCAATATTCTACCTTGACTGGACTAGTCTGAAGGAAAGAGGAGGGGAGGACTGGAGAGGAATATCCCATCATCAAATCAGGCACTTTCACAACATTACTCCTGTCAGGTTGAACCTTCATGCTCACTGAGTTTACCTGCAATAATGATCACAATTGACTCCCCGCTGTCCAATCACATGGGACCACCTGCTGATCACAATGAGTGAAGACAATTTACTTGGAAAAGGACCAGAGATTGAGAGAAAAGAGCTGGTCAAGACTTACTGTGCCTGTGTCCCAAATAGCAGGCACCCCATTCCCTATATAGTGCACAACTTTTGACCAGGGCCCATAGGGAGCCATTTGGGGCATAGCCTTGCAATACATAACACAGTACCTTATAGAGATTCTGGGTTCGAGTGAACGTGGGATGTTTTTTATTTTTGCCCTTTTTCATGCTATCTAATTGGTAGATACAGTCTTGTCTCATCGATGCAACTCCATACATACTAGGGAGAGGCGAAGGTCAAGAGCCGTGCGTCCTCCGAAACACAACCCAACCAAGCCACACTGCCCACTTAACCCGTAAGCCAGCCGCACCAATGTGCCGGAGGAAACACCATACATCTGGCGACTGTGTCAGCGTGCACTGTGCCCGGCCTGCCACAGGAGTTGCTAGTGTACGATGGAACAAGACATCCCTGCTGGCCAAACCCTCCACTAACTCGGACGACGCTGGGCCAATTGTGCACTGCTCCATGGGTCTCCCGGTCGCAGCCGGCTGCAACAGAGCCTGGACTCGAACCAGAATCTCTAGTGGCACAGCTACCACTGTGATGCAGTGTCTTAGACCACTGCGCCACTCAGGAGGCCTGAGGGTGGGATGTTTACCATGTGAATCAGATTTCACATTGTTAACCTTGGCCCCTGGCCGCCCTTCCTGTGCTGTCAGGGTTGAAACCCTCTTTTAGACCAGTTAGTGTTTGTTTTTATCACACAGCTTCAAAAGGCAATTGTGGAGAATATTCACATGATCCAAGAAGATCAAAGAAGACAGATTCATATGGTGTAATAATGCCTATTGAGAGATTACTTAGGTGACTGTTACCGTTAGTTACTGTGCATAGAGTAAAAAACAACAAATCCTTTTTGGTTATGCCTCAACTTAAACTGACTCGCAGACTCAGACAGTTTTGGATGCCTTCAAGGGTGACAAACATCATAAAGTTATTGAGCTCTTTCAATTACAGTGCCTTGCGAAAGTATTCGGCCCCCTTGAACTTTGCGACCTTTTGCCACATTTCAGGCTTCAAACATAAAGATATAAAACTGTATTTGTTTGTGAAGAATCAACAACAAGTGGAACACAATCATGAAGTGGAATGACATTTATTGGATATTTCAAACTTTTTTAACAAATCAAAAACTGAAAAATTGGGCGTGCAAAATTATTCAGCCCCTTTACTTTCAGTGCAGCAAACTCTCTCCAGAAGTTCAGTGAGGATCTCTGAATGATCCAATGTTGACCTAAATGACTAATGATGATGATAAATACAATCCACCTGTGTGTAATCAAGTCTCCGTATAAATGCACCTGCACTGTGATAGTCTCAGAGGTCCGTTAAAAGCGCAGAGAGCATCATGAAGAACAAGGAACACACCAGGCAGGTCCGAGATACTGGTGTGAAGAAGTTTAAAGCCAGATTTGGATACAAAAAGATTTCCCAAGCTTTAAACATCCCAAGGAGCACTGTGCAAGCGATAATATTGAAATGGAAGGAGTATCAGACCACTGCAAATCTACCAAGACCTGGCCGTCCCTCTAAACTTTCAGCTCAAACAAGGAGAAGACTGATCAGAGATGCAGCCAAGAGGCCCATGATCACTCTGGATGAACTGCAGAGATCTACAGCTGAGGTGGGAGACTCTGTCCATAGGACAACAATCAGTCGTATATTGCACAAATCTGGCCTTTATGGAAGAGTGGCAAGAAGAAAGCCATTTCTTAAAGATATCCATAAAAAGTGTAGTTTAAAGTTTGCCACAAGCCACCTGGGAGACACACCAAACATGTGGAAGAAGGTGCTCTGGTCAGATTAAACCAAAATTGAACTTTTTGGCAACAATGCAAAACGTTATGTTTGGCGTAAAAGCAACACAGCTCATCACTCTGAACACACCATCCCCACTGTCAAACATGGTGGTGGCAGCATCATGGTTTGGGCCAGCTTTTCTTCAGCAGGGACAGGGAAGATGGTTAAAATTGATGGGAAGATGGATGGAGCCAAATACAGGACCATTCTGGAAGAAAACCTGATGGAGTCTGCAAAAGACCCGAGACTGGGACGGAGATTTGTCTTCCAACAAGACAATGATCCAAAACATAAAGCAAAATCTACAATGGAATGGTTCAAAAATAAACATATCCAGGTGTTAGAATGGCCAAGTCAAAGTCCAGACCTGAATCCAATCGAGAATCTGTGGAAAGAACTGAAAACTGCTGTTCACAAATGCTCTCCATCCAACCTCACTGAGCTCGAGCTGTTTTGCAAGGAGGAATGGGAAAAAATGTCAGTCTCTCGATGTGCAAAACTGATAGAGACATACCCCAAGCGACTTACAGCTGTCATCGCAGCAAAAGGTGGCGCTACAAAGTATTAACTTAAGGGGGCTGAATAATTTTGCACGCCCAATTTTTCAGTTTTTGATTTGTTAAAAAAGTTTGAAATATCCAATAAATGTCGTTCCACTTCATGATTGTGTCCCACTTGTTGTTGATTCTTCACAAAAAAATACAGTTTTATATCTTTATGTTTGAAGCCTGAAATGTGGCAAAAGGTCTCAAAGTTCAAGGGGGCCCGAATACTTTCGCAAGGCACTGTAGCTCAATCTCCAAGTGACTCTCGTTGTGACGTCAGTACAAATGCTATGTGGCAGCTCCATGCTGCCGTTTGGACCCATGGCTCTGTTAATCAATTCATCCATGGCTGTGCTACCTGGAGAGGAGGGGTCATGAATTTGTGTCACTCTGGCAATGAGGAAAAGAGGACTGGTAACTAGCTGGTAACCGTGACGATACACTTTCATTTTTCAGCCTGGCTTGTATATCCCAGAATGCAATAAAACCGTCTGGCTGCCATGTCTGGCTCCAGACCTTTTTTATGGACTGAAAATGTTGAGCCCCTAAGATTATTAGGTGGAATATGTGGCTAAAATGTGACTTGTTAGTGCCAATTTTTTTCTCATTTTACTTGAGATGTTGGACGTCATTAAGCAGACATTGGACAGGAGTGAGTCACTAATTATAGAGGAGAGAAAGTCCTATGTGTGTCCCAAATGGCACCCTATTCCCTAAAAAGTGCACTACTTTTGAACAGAGCCTTATGGGCCCTGGTCAGTAGTGTACTACGTAAGGAAATAGGGAGCCATTTCGGATGCAGACTATGTGTTTTTATGAGTTTCTGCATGTCTACTGTACCAAACCAAGACTCCAGTAACTCTGTTGCTAGGGACACAGGTCATCCCAGTCTTTCTTTATATTTATGTTGGCCAATAGAGGAGGGTTTCCAAAACTTGGTCCTTTGCCCTAGCACTACACAGCTGATTCAAATAACCAGCTCATCATCAAGCTATGATTATTTGAATCAGCTGTGTAGTGCTAGGGAAGAAGAAAAAAAAAGTGCACCCAGGGGGGCCCCAGGACCAAGTTTGGGAAACACTGCAATAGAGAACAGGCTTTGTGCACATGGGTGTCTGAGTGCAGTCTTATTGTTACCTCTTAAAAGTTTGTGGAGTCATTTTGTATGTGTTGTTAGGGGGAGAGAGAGGTGTGTGGAAGTGTGGACACAGCGGTCAAGTAAAGCCAGATTAGCCAGAGGAGGTTGGGGTGCCAGGCCAGGCAGGGCCACCCAACTGTGACAAGGTCTGCTGTTTGTTCAGAGCTGGGGGATGGGTGGGGATTCCTCCTCAACATGATTCTTTTGAGTGCCTTGTCATTTTACCTCCATATGAATAAAGATTTGATATCACAAGGACTTCAGTCTTTAGTTATAACCGAATTAAAGCTAGAATCCTTGATTTAAACAAAAACAAAGGGTCTCTAAACCTCTTAACCACTCTCAAATTCATAGATAGAGCTATGGAGGCATGGACTAACCATCCATGATCCATTTGAGTTTAAATAATGTTTAGAGGCCGTACAGTGTTGGTTTACATTTATTATGTTTACAAACATTGGAGTAAAACAATTTTTGGGGTTCTTTATGGGGCAAGCCAGTTGAACTAAGCTCAGGAGGCATTTATAAATGATTTTCTTCAAGAATCAATGGGTATATATTAATTTAGTCCAACAATGGATGTAGCAACTAAGGGTTCTAGCTTTAAAGCCCGCCATCACTTTTTGTCCCTATTTTATAGCTATGAACGTAGCTGTTTTTTGTTTCTAGTGAATTATCCAGTTACACCAGTCTTTTACAGTAATTCGTGGTTCAAAATTGTTATGGGAATAATTCAAAGCCTTTAGTTAATAGTCAGCACTAGCACAACAACGTCTTCTGTTGATGTTTTCTTTTATGAGTTTCTCAAGTACAATAAAACATAGCTCTTTTTTATTGGTATCCATTTGTTTGTAAAAAAAAATGAAGTAAGTACAATTTCCTGTTTCACATTTAAATGGTTTTCAAGTTGTTGGAGAGGATTTAGTTGCAATCCAATGCCACTGGACTGAATCTCATGAACTGTATCATAAAGATCATCTCTCAGTTTATAAAACTGCAGCAGGCATTTCACTATCCAATCTACTGTATACTAAAGAAACCCAAACCGTAAAATTCACTGAAGGTTATTATTTCAGTTAAAACGTTTTTGCCAGGCACTGAGTCACTGAAACATTATTAACCTAATTTCCTACACTGACTTAGCGTGTCTCAAGGACAACATGAGACCCAAACATTTCTCTCTCATGCAGGAACCTAAATCTAATTAACGGTGACAACAGATGTTCTTTGTAAGAAGAAACTATTGTGACCTTTCTACGGCTGTTAAGGTTGTTTTGAATGCATTGTTTTGACTTATCTTTGGTGTGGTGGGCCTGGGGAATAACAGAGTTTATGTGTGGATTAAGAGGAGTGTGGCGTGGGTGTGCTCTGCCTACACAGACCTGCCTCTGATGTAGCGCCAAAGCTCACAGTCTGTGACATTTTGCCTGACATTCAGGTGAGAGACCATCCACAGGGTCCAGGGAAGGGCTGACTGACTGACTGTTCTTTTCATTACATGTATATAAAGGGACTTCCCTTGTTGTCCTGTCTCATACTGAATATGAGAAATCATATCATACATTAGCACTGTATAATATCTAATATATAAACAAAACATACAGTATTACCATAGTTTAGCAACATCTTGCATATTTTACATACCATAGTTATTATTTATTATGTTAGATTTGATGTTAATATGCGTGTGTGCATATATTATATGAAGTATCAGAATATATTTCAATAGGATCAGAGCCTCGGGCATAGATAAGAGTTGACTATAGGTTACTCCCTACAATATACAATAAGTGCAGGACATGACTAATTGCTTTTAATTAACTTTGGCCCGTTAAGAGGATCAATGGCTCCATCAACAATGATCCAGGGTGGATGAGGCTTGTAGGCTCAGGCTTGGAGAGAGGAGGATGGGGAGTGGAGAGGTAGGGCTGGGGTTTGAACTATTGCCTCTCAAACCTTTAGTGGGCTATCATCAGCAATCAGCACCATAGATCACACTCGTAGATAGACATCAGGACTGTGTGAACATCAGTGTGAACGCTAACTCAGCACAGGTGAAGTTCAATAAGGCAAAGAAAATAGGGAAAAAATAATTCAACAAGAGATATCTCTCCATTTGGATGCCTATGTGAATTGCATTGTGTGAATGGTTATATATTGATCAGGCCAGGCATGACAGCGGTGATCGGGTCTATTGCTGCTGCGAGTCTAAAGGTTAATTGGACAGAGAGAGTCTGTCTCTACAGATCCAGTTGTGATTATGGCGATTCCTGTATCAACACAGCTAGGCCTCCAACCTACAGTAGAGTGTGTAACAGGAATGCGTTGGTCCGACGGTCAGTGAATACATATAGAGGCGCCATGCGTGATTCTGGGGAGCTCTGCTCTCGTCATCCATGCATTTAAAAACAATTTGTTTAACTAGGCAAAACAGTTACAAACAAATTCTTATTTTCAATGATGGCCTAGGAACAGTGGGTTAACTGCCTGTTCAGGGGTAGAATGACAGATTTGTACCTTGTCAGCTCGGGGATTTGAACTTGCAACCTTTCGGTTACTAGTCCAACGCTCTAACCACAACCGCTACCCTGCCACCCCATGTGTATTTTTTGCCCAGACCTTCGGATCCTCCCTGGTCACCCTGCCTGGACCAACACTCTGCATTCATGTATACATTTTATGTGTGGGTATTCCCAGGAATCAAACCCACTACCCTGGTGTTACAAGCACCATGCTCTACCAACTGAGCTACAAATGGGCCCCTTAGGGCTCTGGTCAGAAGTAGTGAACTACGTATATGGGGAATAGGGTGTCATTGTCTTAAGCAAGAGCTTTGAAATATGTATCCTCCATTGCATGCTGGCCTGATTTGAAGGGGCAATAAGCAGTTGCTACATACAATTAATGATACAATAGATATACAAAAGAATGTGAACAACCCTTCAAATGAGTGGATTCAGCTATTTCAGCCACACCCATTGCTGACAGGTGTATACAATTAAGCACATAGCTAGCTTTGCAATCTCTGTAGACAAACATAGGAAGTAGAATGGCCTTATTAAAGAGCTCAGGGACTTTCAATGTGGCACTGTCATAGGATGCTACCTTTCCAACAAGTCAGTTTTTCAAACTTCTACCCTGCTAGAGCTGCCCAGGTCAACTGTAAGTGCTGTTATTGTGAAGTGGAAACGTCTAGGAGCAACAATGGCTCAGCCGCCAAGTGGTAGGTCACACATAATCACAGAACAGGACTGCTGAGTGCTGAAACGCGTAGCGCGTAAAACTTGGTTGCAACACTCACTACCGAGTTACAAACTCCCTCTGGAAGCAATGTCTGCACAACAATTATGCATTGGGAGCTTCATGAAATGGGTTTCCATGGCCGAGCAGCCGCACACAAGTCTAAGATCAGAATGCTCAATGTCAGTGGTGCAATGTCAGTGGCTGGAGTGGTGTAAAGCTCGCTGCCATTGGACTCTGGAACAGTGGAAACGCGTTCTCTGGAGTGGTGAATCATGCTTCACCATCTGGGTTTGGTGGATGCCAGGAGAATGCTACCTGACCTAATGCAAAGTGCCAACATAAAGTTTGGTGGAGGGGAATAATGGTTTGGGGCTGTTTTTCATTGTTAAGGTCCCTTAGTTCCAGTGAATGGAAATGTTAATGCTACAGCATACAATGACATTCTAGACGATTCTGTGCTTCCAACTGTCACGTGTGCTCCCTCGCTGGCCTCTAGGTCACCAGGCTGCTCGTTATGGCGCACACCTGTCACCATCGTTACGCACACCTGCTCGTCTTCAGACTCACCTGGACTCCATCACCTCCCTGATTACCTTCCCTATACATGTCACTCCCTTTGGTTCCTTCCCTAGGCGTTATTGTTTCTGTATCTGTGTCATGTCTGTGCGTTGTTTGTGTTTGCTTGTTTTGTATTACGTTATGTTTATTTATTAAACCACTCACTCCCTGAACTTGCTTCCCGACTCTCAGCGCACACGTTACACCAACGATTCTGTGCCTACAAGAGTTTGGGGAAGGCCCTTTCTTGTTTCAGCGTGACAATGTCCCCGTGCATAAAGTGAGGTCCATAAAGAAATGTTTTTTCGAGATCGGTGTGGAAGAACTTGACTGGCCTGCGCAGAGCCCTGACCTCAACCCTATCGAACACCTTTAGGATGAATTGGAACGCTGACTGCGAGCCAGGCCTAATCACCCAACATCAATGCCCGACCTCACTAATGCTCGTGGCTGAATTGAAGCAAGTCCCCCCAGCAATGTTCCAACATCTAGTGGAAGGCTGTTATGGCAGCAAAGGGGGGACCAACTCCATTTTAATGGCCATGATTTTGGAATGATATGTTTGACTAGCAGGTGTCCACATACTTTTGGTCATGCAGTGTATGTACCCATTGATTCTTGAAGAATAACTTAGAAATGCCTTACAAGCTTATTCCAACTGTCTTACCCCATCAGAACCCAAAATATAAGCTTATTTCATTCCAATGTTTGGAAACAAAGTAAATGTCATCAAACACTATAAAGCATCAAAACATGATTAAAACTATAATTTTGATATCATGGATGGTCAGTCCTTGCATTCTAGCTCTGTCTATGAATTTGAGTGGTTAAATTTATCCAGACCCATTCATTTTTTGTCATTTAGCAGACACTCTTATCCAGAGCAATTTACAGGAGAAATGTGGGTTAATTAAATTAATAGCCTTGCTCAGGTTTTACTTAATGTCCTTTTAAAGATGAATATTAAGTGTGTGTGGGTGCATGGCAGGTTTTGAAACAGACAGTGTTGAGGAAGGCTAATGGAAAGGAAAACTAACCGTCCTAGGTTATGTCCCATTGGGCCACAGGGCCCTAGTCTATAGCACAGCACTATAAAGGGAATAGAGTGCCATTTGCTCTGGTCAAAAGAAGGGCACTATATAGGGGATAGTGTGCCATCGCAACACTATAAAGGGAATAGAGTGCCATTTGCTCTGGTCAAAAGAAGGGCACTATATAGGGGATAGTGTGCCATCGGGGACAGAGCCTTAATGTTCTCCATTACCCCACCAGCCAGCCTGCATGTGGGACCCTCCCCATACCTCCTCTCAGTCCTCCCCTGGAGAGACTAGATCAAACATGACTGAAAATAGCCCTGCTAAGAGGGAACATTTATGTCTGATTCAGGCCTATAAAGCCATATTGATTTGCTGCTTCCTTCACTCCACTCCACAGCCCCCATCCTGGCCAGTGTCGGGATAATTTGTCCCCCAGGTCTAAGGTTGCATGTGAATTTTCTGTTGTGTCAGCTGAGCTGGGTGCAGCCAGCAGCACATTCAGTAGTGCTGCTTGTTCGCTTCAGAGGAGGTGGAACTCTAATTACACTGCTTTTAATTAAGAGCTCATTGCCTAGGAAAGCAACATCTTTAACTCGTTTATTGCCCATAGTTACCGGACATCTCCAAACTGTAATGGGCACATTTATCAAGATCAGCAAAGAAGTATGCGTGCCCCTCGGTTTTTCACGATAACACTCTTAAGATAATTCACTCAAGCAGAGAGTAGAGATTTTGTGGCTGAGGGTACAGTAGGAGAATGGGGGCCACAGGATGTACAGCATGCAGCTCTCTTGTGCTATTCAATGGTTTGTTCATGATGTGTTGTTGTTGACTGTCAACATAAATGACCTTTTCACCCTGAGAGTAACTGTTTAAGGTGTGGCCCTCCTGCTTTGCTGCTTAAAGCGTTGTGGTTCAAAAATGCATTTCCTCTGTACTGTGAGCATTCTAGCTACTGGTAGTGTACCTACAGAAGCAACGATCACAGACATTTTTTGTCTATGAAAGACTATAAACCACAAACTGCCTAGGGTCTTGGTTGTGAATAAAGTTCATGTCCATGTATGCCTCCCAAATGGCATTATGCTCTCTTCATTGGGCTCTGCTTTTGACCAGGGCCCATGACATCAGCTCTTGGATGATGGGCTGATATTATGAGTCACCTCCCCCATGCTTGGGACCTGTAGGGTTGGTTGGCACTGGAAGGTGCTCTCTGCCTATACTCTAGAAAGATCCATGCAGCAGGGGATACCATGAGTGGTGCCAGGCATGGTGGGCTCCACCTTGGATTTCACTGGCCTAGCCAGGACCAGCCAGAACCAACCAGGCGCATACAGTACAGCCGGTACCCAAACCAGAACCATCTGCTGTCCATTTTCACTACTGTGCTCTCTTGATACTCTCCCTGCCAACAGCCCTCATCCCCCACCCACACACCACAGCAGCCACCTGAATCTACTCTGAGTGTCCAGTCCCTATTCCATCAACTGGCAATGCAACACAGCCCATTCCCTATGGTAAGATCTCTGCTTTTATATATGGGGGTTGTAAAGTTTTCTGTCAGATAGAATTATGTGATACAAATTGATACTGTGAGTTATTTTTGAAATGCAGACTGCACTTCACTGCACTGTGTTTCAAAATGACACCTGGGTATAGTGCTCCCAGTGAAATGCAGCCTAGCCACCACCAACTGTATTAAATGACTTGATACTGCAGGAGTAGCTCACATACAGTATGCAGGTGGCCATTTACCATAAACAGCCATCCCTATTAGCGCTACCACTACTTAGTCAACACAATCTGCTGCTGTGCACTCCAGTCTAGGAGACATTTCCCTCCACTCAACAGCCATCAAGCACTCAGCCTTTCAGCATGCTTTAAGCATAAGTAAAAAGTAATGTTCAGAGGAGGAGAATTCAATACAATGCATGAATGGTCTGTGCCTTGCTCAGTAAAGAGTGAAATGTTTCTTTCATAAAACATAAAGGAAATAATTTATAACACCACAATCACTTCCTTCCCCCAGCTTTTGTTTTGTAGGCATGGACTCTGAACAGGTGGCTTGAAAATGTCACGCCCTGGCCATAGAGAGGCTTTTATTCTCTATTTTGGTTAGGCCAGGGTGTGACTAGGGTTGGCATTCTAGTTTCTTTATTTCTCTGTTTTGGCCGGGTATGGTTCTCAATCAGGGACAGTGATCAAATAAAATCATGAACACTACCCACCTGCGCCTTGGTCCACTCCTTCCGACGACAGGCGTGACAGAACTACCTACCACCAAAGGACCAAGCAGCGTGGCCAGGAGGAGCAGGGATCCTTAGCCCGGGAGAAGAGGGAGTGGAGGACCTCATGGACATGAGAGGAGGTTATGGCAGGGGACAAGACCCTGCCATGGAAACAGGCGGAAACAGCAAGAGATACCAGGAGTCACGGCAACGAGACAAGCACGAGAGGCAGCTCCCAAATTTTTGGGGGGGTTGGGGCACACAGGGAGTGTGGCAGAGTCAGGGTTCAGACCTGAGCCAACTCCTCGTGCTTACCGTAGGGAGTGTGGTACTGGTCAGGCACCGTGTTATGCGGTGGAGCGCACAGTGTCTAAAGTGCGTTTTCACAGCCCGGTGCTCTACATTCCAGCTCCCCGCATTGGACGGGCTAGAGTGGGCATCCAGCCAGGACGGATGGCCTCCAGTGATGATTCATGGCACGAAGCCTCCAGTGATGATCCATGGCATGAAGCCTCCAGTGATGATCCATGGCACAAAGCCTCCATTGATGATTCATGGCACGAAGCCTCCAGTGATGATCCATGGCCCGGAGCCTGCAGTGAAGATCCATGGCACGAAGCCTCCAGCATTGATCCGCGGTCCGGAGCCTCCAGTGACGGTCCCCGGTCCGGAGCCTGTGTCTCCGGTGCGTCTGCACAGCCCATCCCAGTGTTGTCATTTTGTGAGGTGTCTTAGGACATGCACTATGTGCCCAGGTCAAAAGTAGTGCACTATAAAGGGAATAAAGTGCCATGTGGGACACAGACGTCTTTCCCCTCTCAGTTTTATGGGCTCCCGAGTGGTGGAGGCGGTCTAAGGCACTGCATCTCAGTGCTAGAGGCGTCACTACAGACCCTGGTTCGATTCCAGGCTGTATCTCAACCGGCTGTGATTGGGAGTCCCATAGGGCGGCGCACAATTGGCCCAGCATCCTCCGTGTTAGGGTTTGGCCGTCTTTGTGAAAATGAATTTGTTCTTAAGTGACTTGCCTAATTAAATAAAGGTTAAATAAAAAATAAAATAATACAGTTTGGCCTGCTGCACAGAAATCTCATATGCCTTAACTCTTCCACATATCTCAGATTGCTTACTGGGCAATAGTATATCAATCAAGTCTGGAGTCAATGTGCAATCTATCATAGAACCATGTCTGGGAAGGGAACGTAGGTTGGGAGGGAGGGTTCATATTAACAACAGGAGAGTGCAGAAGAATAGAGAAGAATCGTCAAATATTTTTTTCCACTTTTGGAAAGAATTATGATTTTCTTTTTTCCATCAGGTTAAGTGGCTCATCACAGCCCTAAAGAGACCCATCTCAATGATCTGTCCCATAAACATCATTACTGGCCTGATCATCAGCCACCTTTTCCACTCTCTTTTCCAAAGACACAGTGTGCGTTTGAGTGTGCTTGCTTACGTGTCTGTCTGAGAGAGAGAAGGGTGTAACTACACTTATTGCGATAGATGGATGCCAACAGTACATCTGTGAAGTTCATAAATATCACAAATAATACATGTTTTATCACTAGTGAATTACAGAAGGTTTCAGGCAATGAGGAGACGTAAAAATTCCTGATTGTTCCCACTGCTAAACACCTCTCTCCAGATTTCAGGAATACCATTGAAGGTATTTTCATTAGGTAGAAAAACAGCTTGCAGGCGTTATGCTCATGTGATTATTCACATTAAGTCAGGGAAGAGAGAGACGAGCTAACTCCATGTTAAGTGTTTGCTATTAAAAACTAATGCCCCATGTAATTCAATTACGTTTTTGAAATTGGTATCTCATGATGTCGAATATGATTTACTATTGGGTCATAAAGTCATCAGTGTTTTATCCTCTGCCTGTAAATCATGGCTGCAGCAGTGACAGTAAATGATAGAATCATCAGATATGGATGTATTACTAGATACAGAGCAGTTATATACAAGTCATAGTATTGATTAAACTGATTTACTGTAGTGTAGAAACATATCATATCAAAATATGCACAATATGGATTATAGTATATTTTCATCATGCCCTGCTGCTGTTGCTAGTCTCTGTCACCCTGATGAACAGGAAACACAGTAAGGTTATTGCTTGACATGAAGTCTTCCTGTTTACTGCAGAATCTGCCAGTGTGTGTGCGTGTGCGTGTGCGCGCGTGTGTGTGTATTTGAATGATTGAGTGAGAGAGAGCGAGAGAATACTTATCTGACATAATGCAAAGTATTTTCTGATGTCTTCCAGATGAAGTTATAGTCCATTGACACAACCAGAGGATGCTTCTGCTACAACCTTACAGTCAGTACCAGCTGTGTGGGGTGAAACTGTTTGCTATCTCTCTGAATGAGTCAAAATGTCGTTACAAACAAACCACACAAACTATCTGATGACTCAACAGATTTTTTACTCAAGTCATTTCATTTAGTGTCATTGCAAATAGATTACTATGATATACTCCAACACTAGCACAGAGAGTGAGTAAAAGTTCAGCAGCTTTGACAGGAAACACATTTACTAAGATGCTGATTGTGTAGTCCACACTGCAAAAAGGAAACATACTACTAAAGACGTGATGGAATGCTAGTGAAATAAACAAAGCCTACAATACTCATCGATCTGTAGCAGCATCTAAGATGTGTCTACTGTATTAGCTTACATTACATAGTTCCCAACAGTTGACCACATGTTTACAATTTCAAAGTAGTCAAGTCTTTGTATATTTTGCTTTTCTGGGCTCATCAAATCTCAGAATGATTCTGGAAAATTGGTGTAACATTAAAGTTAGCAAAAGGAGACACTGAGGAAGGAAGAAGGCTGTTGAATCTGAGGAGGATTCCCAGTTGGCCTATTGTGTAAAGAGGGTCTTACTTCATTCACGTTCTGCTGCATGATTCACATACTTTGGAAGACACTTGTTCTTGAGGTACAGCAGCACAGCTTTTGTAAAACATTCTGTAGCCAGCTGGAGGACTGTCTTTTTATGTGCATAGTATTCCTCCATATTTGTTTCCAATTGTGATTTTCCTTGCAGAACATTTCTAATGACTAACTATGTTTAGTAAATTCCTAAGTCTGACTAAAAGGAAAACACAACCATGAAGTGAATTAGTGGGAAATATTGTGTTGTAAAACAATGCCTTTGTGAGGGATTTCCAGAGCAGCAGGTGAGAAACAGTGAGTTGACTTCAGTGTAGATATGCTGTGTCTGTCTCTGAGGACTCCTGCAGAGATGAGCTGGGCTGAATGATGCATGGCATCGTCGCGAGCAACGGGGAAACTTTGTTATATGAGGTGACCGAGGAGATGAACAGACACATCCTGCAGTATGACATTCAGCTTCTACTACTAAGAAGTCAAAAGCCTGGTTTTCAACTAAGTGAGAAGTGAAATAACTACTACTCCATAGAAGAAGCAGTCCTGTTCAAACAGATGTGTGCACATAATAACATATAGGGCACTAGGAGAGTAAAGTGGTTCTAAACAACACAGTCCTACACTGTGTATGTGTGGTGTGTGTTTGTTTAAAAAAAGCTCTGCTCAGAGGTTTGGAGCACACACCCTCTACAGCTGATTCTGACAGCTTCTCTTGCACTCACTCACATACACACAACCACACACACAACACACACATTTAAATACCCTCATAGGAAGACTTGCTGTAGTCAAATTGAGTCCTCACTCTCAATGATACCACCATGGGATGCTCAGGGCTGTTGATTTTGGGCTTTGTCCTAAGTGTGTCTCACTGCTTGGACATGTTGGGTAAGTCTGAGGAGTTATGATCCATCTGTGAGTGTGCCGTTCTGTTTATGGGTTGAGTTTACTAGCCCTTAAAGACTTGTTTATTAACCTGTGGAATTTTACACTGAACAGAGGTGCAATAGTTTTCCTGCCTGATTAGTCTAATTATAAAGGCTTACAAGCAATAAACCCAAGAGCAAAATCCATTTGAAATATTCTGAATGCATCTTGACTATAGCTTTATTTCTGACATATGTTTGTACTACAATATTGTCTGTTAGTCTGCCATTATTGTCCAATGGTGTCAGCTATTAAAACCCTTTTGGTTGCTTTAATGACCTTTTAAATACAATTTATGACCTTTAATGATACCATTAATAGTATTGCAATGGCTCCACTGAGTGTGTGTGGGGAAATCCCTATGTGTTGTTAGTCGACAATATTTTCTGTTAGTCAGAAAGACATCACAGTTTGATCTGAACTTAGGAACTTCAGTGTGTATTTTCAATTGGTAGATGAATGAGCGTCTCTGAGGAATAAATAGGTCTGTAGGTTAGAACCACTGCACCAACAGTATGACTTTCCATCCCCAGATCTCTTCACTAGCACATCATCATACAATGCATTAGTTACATCACCACACTGATCTATTTGTTGAATCAAAAGCAGTTCTTTGTCAATATAAGTGACACATTTTCAGTTGTCTTGCTACCCTCTGAACATTGAATCATCTGCAAGCATCCCATGTACGTGAACGCCTGCTGTTGGGTAGAAGCCCAGATGAAACCGCAGCAGTTTCATATGACTATGCTACGATATACTGGCCCTATATGGTACATGGGTAGCCTAAACTACATAAAGCAACCCAACCCTTAAACAGAGACAGTTGTCAGTGCCTTAGGGCCACAGAAAAAGTGCTAATGGACATTATTTTGTATTTTAGGCTGATGCTATGTGATTATTTGCAGTGCATCCTTTAAGTGTGCCTCAGATATGCAATCTTTGTAATGCCTTTTCCATTTTTATGAACCATAAACCCACAAGACAAGATATATTTGTGTGGAGCTGTCCCTCTCTTTCTCTCGCTCACGCTCTCTCTCTCCATCTCTCTCTCTCTCTCTCTCTCTTTCCCTTTTCCTCTCTCTCACAAACACATGCACGCAATCCTTACATGACTTAATAAAGTTTATTTGACAAATGAATAAGTGCCATTTTGGGATATTGTCAACTTTGTGTTTGTTTCCATATGTTGTTATGTACAACCCACCACCACTTGCTGTTCTCTGAATTTATTTGGTCGAAGATGGGGGCCAGAGTATTTATAGTTGGAGACATAAGTGTTGTCCTCATCAAAGTGTCCTAACAGGACAATATTTTACAGGATTGTTGATGTGAGGTATTAGACTGGGTATCCATTGAGTGTTCCCCATTACCCAATGTACTCATCTGTCATCATTCGGCACTTAGGCGGCTCAGGAGTCATACAAGTTCAATTTGCCTCCTGTTTCCACTGGCTAGTAGATAAAAACTTTGTCCTTAAGTGTTCCATAATAGAGAGACCAGCGAGAGGAGTGAGTTGGTATGCATTGGACTCTGCATGCTGTTATCAACACTCAAACCTGTCAGGCTGCTTTATTAAATGTCCCCTTCACTGAAACATCCCCTAATCGTGACTGATGTCTTAGAGACAGACTGTAGCCACGTCCTAAATGGCACCCTATTCCTTACAGTGCACTACTTTTGACCAGGGCCTAAAGGTAATATGGTGCCATTTGGTACACAGGTAGCTGCTTGGGATGGACACTCAGAGACAGGGAACCCTTTTTATAGAAGTCACACCAATAGACATCCATAATTTCACTGCCCTTCCTTCTCAACAGAAATCACATTTGCTGTTGTTTGTTTTTAGCAACATCTATGGAATTTCTCATCAATTAACCAAAGTGCATCCCACTGAGATATGAGTGGCTAAGGATGCATCCCAAATGGAACCCTATGCCCTATATGGTGCACTACTTTTGAACAGGGCCCATATGGCTTCGGTCAAAAGTAGTGCACTGTATAGAGAATAGGGTGCCCCTTTGGGACGCAAAATAACTGAATTACTAGTAATTTATGCCAATCATAATGTTTTTTTCTCACAGATATGGAGGAGGACATGGAGATTGACCGTAACGTCACTGGGATCCTTGGAGAGGATGTCTTCCTCCGCTGTCAGTACCTGGGACCGAATGACATCACAGACGCCTCATGGAAACGCCCAGACTCTAGAATGAAGCGATCAATGAAGAAATTAACAGGCTACAAGAACAACAAGGCTTTCAGCAAAGACCCAGACTTCTCCGCCCCAGCCTCTCCCACCAATCTGACTGTGAAGATGAGGGTGTCTACTCTGGAGGCCCAGGGGGAGTACACATGTGTGTTCGCCACCGATGAAGAGGAGATCACTAACAGCATGTTTCTCACTGTTCTGGGTAAGCCTGACTGAAGAACATGGCCCAATTCGAATACTCTTAAAATGCATCCTTCCTTATTCCCTTCTTGAGATTACAAGATTGGTGTAAGCAAGCTTTCCATTGCATTGCTCTGACCAATTATGTCATGTCAGATCATTGATTAATTCAAGGAAGTGAGGAAGGAAGGATGCATTTTAAGAGTATTCGAAGGGGGGCTCTAATGGATGATGGAAAAGTACCTAACACCTAGATGGTAGAGAGGAGAAACAAAATAATACATGACCTCATGATGCCATTAGGGGGGTTGGATAAAATATGTGACATTATCGTTGCCTGTTGTATCCTTACCTTACTGTACCTGCAATGTCATCACAGAGACAGAATCATACAAACATCCATTGCATAAATGTTTCTTGTACCAGCATCATCCTTTTCATGTCTTTTAATGTTTTTGTTTTGAAGCTCGACCTGATATCCACACAGTGGTGACAGAGGACACAGACAACGCTACCCACTACCAGTCAGTCACATGCTCAGCTACCAATGGTAAACCTGTGGCTCTGATTCGCTGGGAGATCAACGGCAGCCCTCCTACTGACGACTCCTCTGTGGAGATGAGGAACACCAGTTATACCAATGGCACTGCCACTGTGACCAGCTTACTCCGCTTCCCCACCCACCTACAGGACCAGGACAGGGTGACCTGTGTGGTCCAGCACCCAACCCTGCCTGACCCCACCACACATGTCACAGTGAGGGTGGAGACCTTCGGTAAGCCTGCCAGCTCACGTACACTGCATCCTAAATGGTACCCTATTCCCTTTAGAGTGCACCACTTTTGACCAGGAAGGGTGACAAGATTTGGGACACATAGTTGATGTGTATGTTTGTTTGTACAGTACTTGGCATTCTCACTTTTGTGGGCAAGGATTTGACATGTGATGCTAAGAATCAAGGTCTGAGAATGATCGGGAGATATTGCATCATGCTGGGACTGGCACCACCTTGAGCTCATAGCTTACTGGCACAGATGTTTCCTTTACTTACTCCCAGCCTGTTGTTCCACGTGTTCACCTCCCCACTCCCCACCATGTACCAGGTGTTGTGTCTCATGTACCAGGTACACCATGTACCAGGTGTTGTGTCCCACCACATTATGAGACACATTTTTGATATACAGCCTGCATCCATATGTCAAAGATTATCATATGACAGAAATGTCCTCCCTTATCCACATGTGGTAGTATCAAAGTGTCTTTGACAATCGGCATTAGAGTGATGTTTTTCTATATGCGCAGTCAGTCTGTACTGAGATGCGTGATATAGGGTGCTGCTACGTCCCAAATGGCACCCTATTCCCTATATAGTGCACTACTTTTAACCAGAGCCCAAATGGCACCCTACAGGGTACCATTTGGGATGCAAACATACAGTAGTCCTCTCAGAGTTAGCACTCTCCTCCTAAAACATAATGGCAGCCTTGTGTTTATCTTTCATAAATCTATCCTTTCACTTCAGCCTTCTCAAAAATATAAACCACAGCCCTAGAGGCCCAGACATTTGATTTAGGACTGTTGTATGTAAAAGTATAATTTCTCTCTGCCTGCAGTGGCTCCCAATGTGACCATTGAGACATACCTGGTTCTAGAGGAAGGGGAGAAGTTCTGGGTGGTCACCTGTGGTGCGGCCGGAGGGCGACCCCGAGCTGACATCACCCTGGTGCTGCCCAATCAGGAGGTCAGTTCCATGCTACAGAAGGAGGTTGTCATGGATGCAGCAGACACATGGGTCAGGTCATACCGCTTCCCAGCTGAGCTTCATGAAGGGGAAAACATCACCTGCCTGTTTGACCACCCCAAGTTCCCACACGGAGAGCTTCGGACCGTCACTTTGCCGGCATTCTGTGAGTACTTCACAAGTTATAATTGAGGACTTGGAGCCAAAAGTATGGTTTTAGGGGAATGCTTTTCATTTACTCTACTTAATAACAGACTCTGTGTTGGATCTTGTGTTTTAACTTCCTATTGTGTAGCTCTGTCTGCTGTTCGGCTGCAGAACCCAGGGTTGGCAGACAGCAGCAACAAGAGCCAGGCTGTAGAGTCAGTGGTTCTGGAGGAAGGACAGAGCAAAACCACCATCGGGCTAGAGGTCATTGGGGATGTACCACGTTACAGTATAGTATGCACCAAGTAAGAATACCTGTATTACCATAATTATCATAATACAGACAAGATGTCTGTTGATCTTGATTGTAACTTCTGTTCATCTCAAATAAAGGACAACATTACCATGAAGGAACTGCTGTGATAATCTTATTGGTCAGGGTACAGTTACAAAAAACAAAGTTTGCTATTAGGTTTTGCTTTCTAGCAATTTCATTAATTTATGCTATTCTTACTATACTAGTGTTTGCATCACTAACACAGGGGTGAACATTGTGTCTGGCAGCTGTGGTGAGAGGTTCGGTTGAAAACCACAGGTGATAGACAGGCACTAGACACATCCTGCACATTTGTTTAGAAGCATCCAGCTGCAGTTTGTGCGGGTTGACACCGCTAGTTGTGCGAACCTCAAAGCGCATGCGTCTCAAATGTTATGCAAGTGCAACCTGTAACTAGACGTTTGTTGTAGGAAAACTAGCTCAGGGGCAGCGGTCCAAACACTTAAAAGACACGTTGTATGCCCTTGGGGGAATCCCCATCGCCATCTTGGCGGGCGGTCCAAATGATTAGCCAAGCAAGGGAAATTTGCAACGTAAGCCCCTCAGCCCTTGTTTTTAGTCGAGTTTGCGAGTGTACAATTATGTTCACTTCGGGACCTTAAACTCCCAATAATTAAATTCGCCAAGATTGTACATACGCTAAGAAGTCTGCCAAAAAGTAAAGCCTCCACGACAATATGGAGTCAATATACAAGTGTAAAAACAAATGTAAACAAGTTAAACAATTGTGCTACTAATGCACATGATGGCAAAAAAACACGTCTCGTAAAAGTAATGTTTTTGTTTGGTTAGCTTTTGGAAATTGTAGCTAGTTAAGCAGGCTAACGTTATTTGGCTAATTTATTTAATTGCTATCATACAGTAGGCGTATATTAATAATTATATATTTAATGTAAGTAGACATGCAATAATAATTGACTGTAGCGCATATAAAGCACCCACAAGCTAGCCACCGGTGGCTGAAAACGCAATCATCGAGGGATGAACGAGTGTTACATTTCCGGGCAAGGGCGGTCCATTTAAAAGTCCTTCCTCGCCCTGCAAGTGTGTATTCGTAAGACGTCATGGTATGTCATCAGAAGTGCACTTAATTTGAGAGGATAGGGTGTGTCTTTTAAGTGTTTGGACTATTGTCCTGGTCTTTATGTTGACCACTGTTGCTTATGTACCTAGCTAGCTAGCACACGTTAGTTAGGTAGTACCTATCTTCTAATTCTAAATGTAATTTCACCACCCGTGATGTTGGTGTAGGTAACGCACCATCCTCTCTGACACCATTCGACATCCTATCTGAGCTTGTATCTCACAGCGTTTGTGGCGTGAGAAGATACTGTATCTGCTGAAGCCAGACGCTTTGGATTTCTAAAAAATCTACTTTGAATAGCAACAATCACCATGTTGGTGACATTATCCCCGGATCTAACTATCTGAGAACCAAAGCTCTTCGAGCTGCTGCTCTTCTGCCTTTGGAGAGTGGCTAACAGTGTATTGTCTTGTGTTGTCTCCTAGAGAAGAGCAGTCTCTCCCTGAGGGTGTGGCAGTATTTGGCAGTGCTCTAACCCTGCAGGGTCCTGTCGAGCTCTACCATGCAGGGCTGTATGAGTGTGAGGCCTCCTACTACAGCCACAGGGCATCTGTACTGCTGGACATTACCGTTAACCCACATGTCAAGCAGCCTGGTACGAGCAGAGCCTTGTCTACATATCATAGGTTACGTCCCAAATGGCACCCTGTTCCTGATATAGTGCCTATGGGCCCTGGTAAAATGTTTGGGATGTAGACTACATATAATTTGGGATGCAGACTAAATATCATCTTCATAATTTGATAACTGGTAGCCATATCTGTCAGTCTACAATTCGTAGCGAGCCAGCATATGTTAATACAAGTGACTTCTATCATAAATATTGTTAGTTTAAATCAGTTTTTCTTTTCCTGCAAACTGTAGAGTTAAGTGATTAGCATGTTTACAGCCCTTTCTCCTCTCTGTGTGCTAGTGACTGTTCCTCCCAGCATAAGGATTGATGTCCAGGATAGACTGGGTGACAGATTCATTGAGTGCCTGGCTGCAGACTCCGTCCCTGTTGCCAATGTGTCCTGGGTTCTACCTGAGGGTGTGTCTGGGCCCTCCTGGTCCAGTCTCACATCCCATAATGGAACCTATTCTGTCAGCAGTGTGTTAGTGCTGCCTGCCTGCTCAGCCCAGGAGCTCAATATGGAGTGTGTGATAGATCATACTGTGTTTGTGTTGCCAGAGAGAAGACAGATAACACTCCCTGTGTGTGGTATGTTCAACAAATCATCAAACACCATCAATTAAAGCGCTAGTGTTAAAATAAAATATTTACAAGGAGAACATGTATCCTATATCTGTTATTTTATTTACATTGAGAACATGTATCCTATATCGCTGTTCTATCTACATGCAGCTCCTCCTAACATCACCATCCAATCCAGCTCTGAGTGGGAGGAAGATGTAGCATACACACTGGTGCAGTGCACTGTGGACAATGTTGGACCTGCTGCCACCATCTCCTGGAGTCTTGGAGACTGGGACAGTGACAATAGTACCAGTCAGCTCATGGAGGTGCAGGAGCAGGTAAAGGGAGAAAACAAATGAAAGGGTGCTTGGAACCGTGAAATAGATACAGCAAAAAATGTAAAATTCTGGCACTCATTTGGATATTATTTGCACGCTCTGTCATATGTTTCGCTAGCAGGTTCACAGGCAGCCTGAGCTCCATGCCAATGGCTCTGTGACGGTCCGTAGTGTGTTGAGGTTCCCCACTTCCATGTTCTCTGGTCAGAATGTCACCTGTGTGGTGGATCACCTGGGTCTTGAGAAGCCAGAGAGAACAGGGATACTGCTGCGTGGACTGGGTAATTTACTTTATGACTTGTAGCTACCATGTATCTCCACCAGTAGAGGCTGCTAAGGGGATGATGGCACATAATAATGTCTGGAATGGTATCAAACACATCAAGCATGTGGTTGATAACATTCCAGACATTATTATGAGCCGTCATCGCCTCCACTGATCTACACAATAAGTTATGCGTCCCCAATGACACCCTATTCCCCCTCTAGGCCCTGGTCAAAGTAATGCACTATAAAGGGAATAGGGTGCCATTTCGGTAAGCATCCATTGTATCCAACCTCCACACACTGTCACTCTCTCTCCGTCCCTCCCTCAGAGTCCCCTGTGATGCGTGTTTTTGTTGGGAGGCAGAGGGGATCTCCTCTGTGGCTGGCTGTATGTGAGTACAGAGGGGACAGGCTCGGAGCACACCTCTCTTGGGTTCTACCTGACAACGCCACAGGCCACATCTCCTTCCGCTCTGGGTATGAAGGAGTGAGAGTGCTAACCAACCTCACCTATGAGTTTTCACTGGCCCTCCACGAGGGACAGGACCTGATCTGTCTCATTCAAAATCACCATGGACTAAAGGAGAGGAGGACAGTCCATGTCCCCAAATACTGTAAGTGTAATAGGGAATAGATAGACAGAGATGAGATGTATAAAGCTCCCAACACCACAAATGATATACTTGTCATACTACACATACATTCTGTATACTCTTAGAGAAAAGAGTTCCAAAAGGGTTCTTCAGCTGTCCCCATAGGAGAAGCCTTTATTTTATTTTATTCCAGGTAGAACTCTTTTTGGTTTCTCTGGAAAGGTTTGTTCATGGAACCCAAAGTTTATTTTTACCTGGAACCAAAAGGGTTCTTCAAAGGGTTCTCCTATGGGGACAGTAAATAAATATTTTAGGTTCTAGATGGCACCTTTTTTCTACGAGTATACAATTCTGTCATGACATTCTTTGAGCTACAGTACTTACCAGGCATGCCAAGCTCCAACCTCCTGTTCAACATTTAACTGCAACTACCTGTCTATTGACTGTATGTATCATGGGAGTGATTTGTTTTTTGCCCCCTGTTGACCACTTCTCCTTCCCCTTCTTAGACATCTCATCTGTCAGAGTACTCAATCAAACTACTCCCCTGTACAAACCTTATGGAGACGAGTCCGTTATACATCGAATGTCCCTAAAGGAGAATTTCCACAACCAGAGGATCCTGCTCAAAGTCTATGGCAGTGTGCCAACTTATAGCCTTACCTGTCAGAGGTAGTAGACTCTTTGCTAGACTCTCTTTTACTACTATGTTCCATTCCTACAACTTCTAAACTGTGGAGGTTGAGTGAGAGAGCTACAGAAGGATGGAAGACAGAGTAAGGCAGGGCCCTGTCTGTGATAATATTACCACTACACAGGGGCGGTCATTTGTACGAACATTGTTCTCGTCCAGATGGAAGTTCTCATTTGTATTGTTTTATGAGAGCTTTTTACTAGATAGTCAAATACGTGCAGTGTCGTAAAGCTGCTATTATGTCTTATTAAGATACTATCAGGACTTCTGTGCTGTGGGGCCCGGGGAAGGTTGTCCTGACTGGCAGGCCATGCGGTAGGTTCCACTAAAGAACCCTTTTATCAGGGACAATGAGTGACTTATGAAGCAGTATATCTTCAGAGGTCCTGACACTCTCCTGCCCCCCCATGCTCAGACTCGTATAAATTGTGTTAGGAGTTATTCTGTCAAGCTATTCTGGGCAAAGCTGTGTTCATTTCTGCTAAGGTGGATGATAGTTACTTAGGTATACACCTAAGTATACATACGAAATACAATGTCTCATTAGATTATCACTCAATGTAGCAGTTTTTTTTTAATGACTAAAAAGTGTTGTGGTAGCAATTTTCCACCTTCCACGCTTATCTTATTCTCTCTTCATGACTGTCGTCTTTGCCACTTAGATGATAAACAGATCAGACAAACGTGTGTACTATGTAATGACTTTCTGTGTCCTGCTGCGTGTTGAAGAAATGATGGCACATTGGTCCAGATGGATGGTCGGGCTCTGTTGTTCCATTCAGAGGTCACGGAGCGGGAGGCGGGCCTCTACACCTGCCAAGCCTCTTTCTACCACCATCAGGCCTCGGTCCTCATTCAAGTGGAGGTCACCAGTGAAGATAAACAGCTCAGTGAGTGTACACTCACCTTATCATGCATCAGTGAAACAACAATATGTAAGATATTTCAATGCTTACTGGTGAACATCCAAAAATGATTGGCATACTGTAATTTTTCCATTATTTGAATTTACTTCCATTTACAACAGGTGTTCCATTCCATTTACTTCCATTTTGTGTTACCTGATGTCTTTCTCCTGTGTGTTTGTGCAGTGATTGTCTTCATCGTCTGTTTCTCCTCGGCTGCAGCCATCACGATCCTCCTCATCGTCACTCTGTGTGTTTTCTGGTGAGTCGATCAGTACGAAGGCCTCCTGCAGGTGACAGACAGACAAACAGCAACTCAGCAGGTGACATGTTTACAGGTAGCACTCCGGCAACCATCATGTTGGCAGATGACAAACAGGAAACCAGGTCTGTGCGTCTGATGGTTACTACAGCTTAGCATGACCAAAGTAGCACAGAGCTATTCACAAACAGGATGCTCTGTGGCTGGAGCAGACGGGTACATCTGCCACCACAGCTCTGCCACACAACTCACACAGTCTGATTCTTTCTGTCTCTGTGGTTAAGACAACAGATTTATTTTTGGTTTAACGTTATCATAGGGCTTAACTCTGAGTGACTACTCTGGAAGTAAGAAAAGCTATTCAAAAACTTCACAGCTGGAGAATTTATATTGTAATTCAACCCCAGTCACAATGCTTGGAATGAGAACTGCATAAAGCTGTCATCTCTTGTTTCTGTCATTGGATTGGATCGGATCAGATAATTAGACAGGTGTGTCAATACCACAGTGTTTGGATACACTTTGGGATCCCAAATGTCTCTAAAATCATCTGATAACTCTCCCACAGGGCTCTGGTCAAAAGTAGTGCATTGTGTAGGGATTAGGGTACCATTTGGGATGCAGACTAAGTTCCCTTTTGTCTGGACTCGTGTGAAAAGGGATGGTAAATATATAGACACAGACACACAGACTCCACTTCCGTGTTAGTTCAGAGGCTGATTCATTGTGTCAGTACATTTGGTCAAGGTGCCATTGGTGCGATGAGCATCACTGTCCCATTATCCATGGTTCCTATGGGAAGGTCCCGTCAGGCTAATTTGGGAAGGTCAGTCAGTCGACAGACGTACACAGAGAACCTGACTCCCCAGGAGAATAGCTATTCCGGGATTTGCATCTTCCCGGTCGCAAACACTAGGAACACTTTTTGAAAGGAGCAGGTTTTCATTGGCCTGGTTGGTGTCATAGGGATCATGATGGATGAGGAGAGCTACTGCTTCTAACATCAGAGAGATCAATGATGATGTCACCATCATTCTGCTTATATATTCCTGTCACATAATGCATTCACAGTTCACACACTCAGTGGCTCAGTGGAAGTCTGTTCACTCATACAAGGGGTGCCGTTTGGCCATACAGGTAAGTTTGGCTGTACAACTTTCTTAGTGAGAATGATACCCAGCTATATAAAAACATCAAAATAATTTGACAATTTTAAATGCTGTCTGTCTGCCACTGCAACACAACTGAAAATGTATTGTTAATTTGTTTTGCAGCAAAAGAAATGAAGGAGACCGCCTAGCATCTAAGGTTAGTATCAATCTTTCTTGCAATTTTTCTCGAGCTCTCAAAAAAACATTATGCATTCTTTGAATTATTGAGAATGGTCCTCTTCCCTTCATTCATCTATTCTTGTAGCTTCTATCCATAGGTCTTTATTCAACATTTGAATGTGCTTTGTACCCCTGTCTACTATCTTCTCTGGTCACTGAACTCCTGTAAGAAGCGGGAGTCGCTGGCACCCTTGACCTCTCTGACCCAGGAACTGTGCTCTCCAGAGCTGAAGAAGGGAAAGACAGCAGTGACAGTACCAGGAGGACGAGGCCAGGAGTACAACCAGCTGCTCAGCTACTCTATTGTCATTGATGCCAGATCCACTGTGTAAATGACAGGGTGTGTCCCTACTGGCACACTATTACCTATATAGAGCACTACTTGTGCACGGTATATGGGATAGGGTGCCATTTGAGACTGAATTATTTTATTTGCCAGTTAAAAAAACACAAACTCACAGTACATGCATTTAAAAAACTTGACCGGGATATCAGAGACTTTTGGTCCCTAAATTCCATGGTGCAAAAACATTACAACATTACATAGATACAGATACATTACATAGATGGACTCATGACATGGATCAACTTTTTTTCTTTTTTCAATTTCTCGATCATTAGCCAGATTTTGACTTTAGACACAACCACAGGCTTCTACTATATGTTAGAGTCCACTCTACAGTATCCTGAATCGCTCTTACGTCACATAATGCATTCGTCACATAATGCTTCTCCTAATGCCAAGTCATTAAAATGCATTATTTTGTGAATTTTTCATCATTTTTAGTTTTGTTTATTGGTGTATTTCATGCATTGGTGTTTTAAATAATTGTAATGTGTTGTAAAACTCATAGAAATTATGTTGAGGGTAGCTTCTATTTGTTTGACTGTTTTGTATTATGTATCATTTTGGTTATCTAATGTTGTAAAATCTGGAGCATTATCAATAAAAGTAGTGTAAATGTGTATCTTGTTGTTAAACCTGCTTTGTTTTACAGGTTTAAGACTAAATTAATTGACACAAGTGTGTGCACGTACATACACACATATTCTTGTATAACTAAACTTGTGTGGTCACACAATTCAGTCCCACTCAAAGTCCTATTTTCCAGAACCCCTAAACTTGAACCTTTACCCCAAAACCTAATCTAGCTCCTGAACGAACCTAACTCTAACCGTAACCCTAAAACCCCTAGAAATAGCATTTGACCATATGGGGACTAACAAAATGTCCCCTAGTTGGTACATTTTTGGTTGTTTACTATTCTTGTGGGGACTTCTGGTCCGCACAAGTATAGTTAAACACGTCCAGACACACACACAGTTAGAATGAATTTCTTTGCACTAACCCTGATTGTGTCATGGAAATAAGACACTACTAATAGAGCTCACCTCATCACTTGCAGAAGAGCAGTAAAATGTATTCTCACCCGAGAGAAAAAAGTAAATCAGGTTGGATCAGGTTTTGCAACATTTTAATACAGACCTTGCTGTAATGAATTTAATATAAATGTGTGATTTGGCAATTTTAGTGTATTTTTCTTAACCAAAACTGTGGCAATTAACTCAATTGCCCTAGGGTTATACTACTCTGTTAGTGAATAATGCATTTTAAATTCTGGTACAGGGTTAGTCCATGTTAAATTGTGTAAATTGAAGTTAATTAAAATGCGTACGTCCTTATTATAGTGACTGCCAGGTTATGTATGATATAAAAACCAGTGGACCCTTTTTGTCCTGTGAGTTCAACATTAGTTATCAAAGTCTGCACAAACTTGGATTATGAAAGCATCACAAATATTTCTGACTCTCTCTCTCCAATTCATTTTGCTTTAATGGCATGATGTAACAATGTACACTACCGTTCAAATGTTTTGGGTCACTTAGAGCCTGTAATCGAACCCACAAATGCTGATGCTCCAGATACTCAACATGTCTGTTGGCCAGTTTTATTGCTTCTTTAATCAGAAATAGAGTTTTCCGCTATGCAAAAGGGTTTTCTAATGATCAATTAGCCTTTTAAAATGATAAACTTGGATTAGCTAACACAACGTGCCGTTGGAACACAGGAGTGATGGTTGCTGCTGTACGACTAAGTAGATATTCCATAGAAATATTCCATCAGGATTTCCAGCTACAATAGTCATTTACAACACTAACACTGTCTACACTGTATTTCTGATCAATTTTACGTTATTTTTATGGACAAAAAATGTGCTTTTCTTTCAAAAACAAGGACCCCAAACTTTTGAAAGGTGGTGTACATATTGCCAAAGCTTACTTTGGAGATTTACAATATTAACGTAATTAAAATAATAATCAATATTGTCAATGGAACAACCATATATTGACCAATAACAATAAGTATAGAGGACATGTGCAGGTTGGTTGGTCTGTCAGACACTGTCCCTCATTTTATTGCAGGCAGCAATGTAGTGCGCTGCCAACCCACAGCTCTCTGCATCCTCCCCCAACAGGATGGGTAGCATATTCTCATCAGAGAAGAAATAACACTCTCTAATTGCTTTTTGTGTGTTTTTTCTCATGAAATGCAGCTCTGTCTCAGGTTCTGCTGTGGTGCAGTGGTTACACAGCCTTTCATCTACAGGGAGCCAGGTTTTCCTGTGTCTATTATGAGCATTTATTAATGTATGGACAAAAACAAAATGTCACACTCCTGGCAGTTTCTCCAATAACTAATGTTGCATCTTCTAGCGCTCCCTTGTGGAACATACGAGATCCCACAATATGGGCCATAAACGTTGACGTTGCGTCCCATGTAACTATGGGAACGAGACCTGCTGATATTTTGCAGTGGATCAATTTCACGATACAGGTGAGAACGTTTGAAAAGTTAGATAGGAAAAGGGCTAACTAGCTTTATTAACTATCTAAATGTACACGTATATACATGCAAGGTATCTTAGATTGCTAGCTACCTTCCAACTTTTTCCCCCATAAAATCAACTTTTACACGCATTGATTTTTTTGCATTCGAGTCATCATTGCTAACGGTAACGCTTGCTAACTAACAGGTAGCAATGCTGTCAAGAGGTATTTCCTGTTTTTGTATCTTCTCTAATATCTTATCGTGCCCCCCAAAAAATTCAGCTGTCAAAGATAATGGAGGCCACGACTAAGTTTCTAGCCTTAACTATATTTTATCTGCACAATCTGGCATCCCTTTAAATGAGAGGTTGTGCTCTTTTCCTCATTTATGGCAGGAATTCTTGGGAGTTTTTTTTTCCAGAGTTGGGCTCAACAGAGGAAGATGATCTTAGCAAATAGTCGCTAAAGCTTGGAGTTTTGTGGCAGAACTAATGATACAAAACAACCTACAATTATGCCTGCTCCAAAAAGAGATAGTCAACACAGGACCCGTGCAAGAGGCATAGCAAGGCCAAGGGATGGTTCCCTGGATCACAGAGGGAGGAAAAATGACTCTATCCCAGCAGCAAATGTGGCCTCTGTTCTCTCACTACCACCACTGAAGTCTCAGGAGCACCATGCCTCCTCACCAGCCTTCATGTATGAGCCCCAGCCAGGTCGAGCCCTTAGCACTGGAAACCTCTCCCCTGCTCCCACTCCTCTGTCCATGGTGGAGCTCCCTCACCTCGTGGCAGAGGTGGGTCCTGAGCTGGCCATGAGGGAGTCACTGTGGATGGAGGGACCTTGTCTGATCGCTTCAGCGTTGGGGACTGATATCCCTGTCAAAGCTACTCAGGTGTCATTTGAGGAATCTGCTCTGGACAGGTAGGTTAAGCAGTGAGCATGTGTGTTTGCTGCTTCATTTCACTCGTGTTCAAATGTGACATTGGTCTTTAAAAAAAATAAAAAGCACATTCAGATAGCACATTTAGTAGTGTGTCCATTGTTGATTCAGCTTTACAGATCATGGAGACGTGTCCCAGGTAAAGATTGCTGATCAAGACAAGGAGACAGAAGACAGAAAAGATGCCAAGCACAGAGAGCCTCTGACTGGCACAGAGGTGGTGGAAATCTTTGCAAAGAAAAGACATCTGGGAAAGCTTCAGTTTTTCCACTTGCAAGCTGTGAACAATGGCCCATTCAGGTAGTGAACACCATAGCCAAGGTCATAGTGTAATAACAGTGTCTTTGCCAGTCTTCTGTAGCATTCACACTATTTTGCAGATACAATTTGTTCATTGGATGTGTTTTCTTTTTTTTTGTAGACCGTATGACCTTCGTGTGGTCCCCCCCAATAGAGCAGGCACTGAGCACTTCATCTTCTCCCCCTCCTCTGTGCTGCATGTGCAGGATGGATGCAGTGCTGGGCTCCTTTCTCTGGCAGAGTGGCATCGGGAGGCCATGCTGTGGAGAGCCTTGCAGGATATCCCATTTTTCAGGGACTATTTACTTCGTAAGGCATTCATCAGGTAGGCTACGATTGCATTCCATATGGCACCCTAGTCCCTCCCTTCAGTGCACTACATTTGACCAGGGCTCATAGGGGACAGACTTTGGAACACATCTTAACTGTCCACATGTATTGTATCATGTCACTTTTTTGGCGAGTTGCAATTCTCTCTCTTCATTAAAACTATTTTCTTTGTCAACTTTATGTTGCTGTTGCGTGTCACAGGTGGCATAGAAGCGTGTGTAAGATCACTCTGCAGAGGAAGGGTGAAGTACTGCATGGCCTGCTACTCATGGCTGTACCCCAGTTCAGAGACGCTCTCTTTCAATTCTCCAGGTATTCTGCATCACATTATTGTTGCATCCCGAATGACATCCTATTCCCTATTTCGTGCACTACTTTTGACCAGTGCCCATGGCAGAGCCCATGGCTCTGGTCAAAATAAATGCACTATATAGAAATAGGGTGCCATTTGGGATGCAGACAATAGTGTTGTACATCAACATTACAGTCACATGCACATGGGACCTTATTGTTAATTTTGGTCCATGATTAACATTGAAATTGTTTTTTTATTTATTTATGTTGAAATGCACACAGTGTTAAATACTTTTTTGTTGCTGTTTTCAGACTGATTGAAGAACTGAAAGGGGTTCATTGGTTGCCACAGGATGAATGCAAGACCTACACCCTTCTGGACTTCCAGAATGCCCTCATGAAAAATAACCAGGAGTGCCGCAGGCTTCTTGAGATATTCTTGCAGTATCGTGCTCTCATCCTCAACATGGTTTGTAACTACTATTCTTATCCTTAGACAGAGGAACGCAAATTGACTGCTAGGCCTGACACAGCCAAGAGCTTGGCCTGTTGGCCTCCATCCCTCTCTCTAAAGTGTGTTTGTGTGTGGATATCGGAGGGGTTTGGTACAGCAGAAGACACATTTCCATCTCATATAGATTAATAAAAGACGTTCTTCCAGGTCCAGGAGGACAGCTATGGGGCTCACCAGGAGCTGCAGTTGCGTGTTGAACGCTCCCAGCTTAGCCAGCGCAGCCAGCCCCTGTACCTCCAGCTGGGTCATCTGAGGGACCTGAGGAAGGAGCTGGGCCGAGCAGAGTACGTCCTGCAGCAGCTGGGAAATATGGCCGCCCTGGCCGATCATATGATTGTGCAGGGTATCGTCACAATCGCCCATCGAGAGGTCACTTCTTTCCTCAACAACGTCATGAAGGTGAAGAGAAAGAAGAGCATGAAATAACACAATGGTTGCATCCCAAATGGCACAGTTTTCCATATATAGTGCACTACTTTTGACTAGGGCCCATGGTACAAGTAGTGGATCATGTAGGGAATATGGTGACATTTGGGACTCGCATCATCATGTTAATGAAAGTTTTGCTGGTAATGGTATTGATATTTTTGATTCCATGTTTCTCGATAGAGAGTGCAGCCACAGCAGGGGAGTCTGTTCCAAGCAGAGCTGATATTCGGAGCAGATGGTCAGCCAACTCTGTTCCCACCCATGCACTTGTTCCAGGAGGTGCTGCGAGGGGCACTGCTGTCAGTCGCAAACTCTGCCCTTCAGGTGAGATCATTCAATTAACCACACACTGGGATGGGTTCTGGTCAAAAGTGGTGCACTATATAGGGAATAGGGTGCCATTTGGGATGCAGACATTCAATTAGGTCAAGGTTGTGATTAACTCGGCACAGAATTCCCAGTTATGTGTCCCAGCGAGTCTTACATACTAATGTGGTTTTGCTCTTGTAGGTATTTGACACTTGTAGTTACTGTCTTGATGCCAAGGAGAGTGTGTCTGCCAGCACCTCCCTCACCAGTGCTGCTCAGGAGCTAAGCCCTGACCTGAGCCTGGCCTGTACCAGTGGAACTAATTGTATCACAGGTAATGCTGAACAGGACGGGAGATTATTTTATCTTCCCAGTTGTACCACAGTCCATCATTTGATAAAAGATGTTGTTCATCCCATAACAGGGATCACCCAGGAAAAATGTCTAATTCATGGTAAACACAAGTTGAAGCACAAAAAACAGGCAGAGATATATATTTTCTTACGCTCATCGCCTGTGTTTGTATGTGCATGGTTCTCAGCTTTTGGGGAGAAGGACAGTGAGCCGACTGGTGTCAGCAGCTTCTCCTCCAAGCGGGAGCCTCATTGTGTTCTATCAGCTCCCAGGCTGGTGCTGCCCAAGCTGACCCCTCTGATGGTCCAGGGCCAGAGGCTGAGAGGGCAGTACTACCCCCTGTCCAGTAAACAGCTGGAATGGCAGCTCAGCCTCAATGCTGGGGCTAAGGAGGTCCAGAGAGAGCAAGCCAGGATCACACAGGTCATTCACACTTTTTGCCATCCATCTGAATGGATCCCTGAAAAGCTCTACAACGATGCACTCACTATCCTTTCATCATGTTTGGTTTCTGAATAATGGATTGTTTGTTGATTCTCCCTTGACCCACAGGAGGCTGGGCTTGAGATCCAGCAGCTGTGTGAGGGACTCTCCTGGTTGGTTGACATTCATCTGTTTACCAGCCAATGGAGTCCAGCTTCTCTGGAGACCTTGAGGGGCATGCCTGCCTTACGCTACGAGGAGCACATTCAGAAGGTGCGCTTCTGGACTGACAGGGTGCGCACAGTGCCCCCCTCTCTCACTACCTCCAACAAGCTGCTCATCGTCACCTGCTCCCACATCCAGGAGAAGATAGGTGTGTGGGTGTGGTTGTTTGTGGGTGTACTGGTGTTTTTTGGTTGCATGTGCTACGTGACTTTAGGCCAACTTAGTTACTGCATGTGTGTGACGTGCGTACGAGTGTGTGACAGTGTTTTACTGGTATGACTGGGGACCTTTTGTTATGATTGTGCGGCCCTGCGCATCGGCCCTAGTCAAAGTAGGGCCCTGAATAGGGTGCCATTTGGGAAGAATCCTGAATGTGTGGTTTTGTTTCTCCATGCAGGGCCTCTGTTGAACTCCATAGAGGAGGATGTGTTGACTCTGTTGAATGAGGAGCTGAAGCTGCGCTCAGAGAACTTGATATTAGAACTGAAGAGAGCTGTGGAAGGTCTTAGGGTCGAACCCACAGATTTCAACGACTTCACCCACTATGCCAGCATGGTATTGCCTACACATGCACCTTTCTGTAGTTATTGCTGTGCATAGTCATCTAATAATTATTTTCTTCCTTTAATCAATAGTGTATATTTTATCGACCCCATTGGATTTCTTCCCTCAGGTGAAACGCTGTGCGAAATTGTCTGATGACATGCAACATCAACTAGAGTACCTACACTCTCTCCAGGAAACCGTTCGAACCAACTACAGACAGATGACACCAGATGAGCTGTTATTGGAGGAACAGGTTTTAAACACATAGCTTTTGATGTCTGAATCATTTCCTTGTACCTATTTTGAGTCATCACAAGAAGAGCTACCTACAGCTATTGTTGTTTTTATTGCTTTATTCACATGGAAATGCACTGCGATATCTAAATGTTGTGTGTTTATCCACCCCTCCCCCTGTATTTAGATGCTGGACCTGTGGGACATTTTTGTTCCTCTCTTGAAGCAGGGAGCAGATACAGTGTGCCAGCGTCTTCCCTCCATGGCTGACACCCTGGACAACACCTTCTCCTCCCTGGCCCACGACCTGGACGAGATGGTGACCAAAGCCACCTCTGGACCATATCTGGACCCCACTCAGAATGCTGCTCAGATGCTCAACAAGCTCAAGATCATGTGCAGACAGGTGTATGCTGTCTCTGCTCGCCTGACAGAGCTCAGCAGGACAAGTAAAAGTCTCAGAGGTGAGATGAGAGAGGGACTGAAGGATGGTGCCTGCCTTGTGTTTACATCGCTCCTTCCTCACTCTCTTATCTGTGTTCCCTCTGTAGGAAACCCTCTGGATTTGACTTTTGTAACCACAGCCAAGCAGAAGATGGAAGCTCGCAAAGGACTGTGGGAGCTGATGACTGTATCCACCTCCCAGATCCAAGAGTGGAGGCTGCTGCTCTTCAGCAAGGTGTCTGTCTGGTTGCTCTATTCTAATAGCCTCTAGGTTGATTAACAACATACTAATACTAATAATAAGTGATAGCAGGAACCTAGTATGCTTATTGAAATAGTAAATGGCGCCGATATAGGGCAGCCGTGCTTCTAGACCCTAGGCAACTTTGCAGTATTGTTTTTTTGTTATTTGTTATTACATACAGCCGGGAATAGCTTTTGCATATCAGAGTGGCGGTAACTCACCAGTATTACGACCAGGAATACAACTCTCCCGAATCGGATCCTTTGTTCGTACCCCCGAGGGCATTTGAACTGATCCCAGAGGCTGATCCAAACACAGCTGGCGGAGAAGAGGTATTCGGAGAGGACTTATAGTCTGACTCAGGAGGCGTGCACACCACCCACTGCTTCTGAGTATATTACTCGCTAATGTTCAGTCCCTGGATAATAAAGTTGACGAGCTCACAAAGATTTCCTTCCAGAGAGACATCAGGGATTGTAACGTACTGTTTCACGGAAACATAGCTCTCTCGGGATATACTGTCTATGAGTTCGTCCAACCAGTTGGGTTCTCAGTTCATTGCGCAGACAGGAATAAATATCTCTCCGGGAAGAAGAAGGGCAGAGGTGGATGTTTCATGATTAACTACTCATGGTGTGATTGTGATAACATACATGAACTCAAGTCTTTTTGTTCACCCAACCTAGAATAGCTCACAATCAAATGCCAACCATATTACCTCCCAAGAAAATTATCTTTGGTTATAGTCACAGTCGTGTATATTCCTCCTCAAGCCATTACCATAACGGCCCTCAAATAATTTCACTGGACTTTATGCAAACTGGAAACCACATATCCTCGGGCCTCATTTAATTGTAACATAGAACTTTGGTAGCATTTTCCTCAAATTTGCTATCAACACTGACTGTAGTACTCTCGCTACTAAAACACTCGACTACTGCTACTCCAACTTCCGGGATGCCTACAAGGCCCTCCCCCGCCCTCCCTTCGGCAAATCTCCTGATCACGACTCCATTTTTCTCCTCCCATCCTATAGGCAGAAACTCAAACAGGAAGTACTCATGCTAAGGACTATTCAATGCTGGTCTGACCAATCGGAATCCACGCTTCAAGATTGTTTTGATCACACGGACTGGGATATGTTCCGGGTAGCCTAAGAGAATAACATTGACGAATACACTGATACGATGACTAAGTTTAACAGGAAGTGTATAGGAAATGTTGTACCCACTGTTAATATTAAAACCTACCCTAACCAGAAACCGTGAATTGATGATAGCATTTGCGCAAAACTGAAAGTGCGAACCACAGCATTTATCCATTGCAAGGTGACTGGGAATATTGCAGAATACAAACAGTGTAGTTATTTCCTTTTGAATGTCTTACAAACAGGCAAAACATCAGTATAGAGACAAAGGAGTTGCAATTCAACAGCTTAGACACAATGTATGTTGCAGGATATACAGACAATCACGGACTACAGAGGGAAAACCAGCCACGTCGCAGACACCAATGTTTTTCTTTCGGACAAGCTAAACACCTTCTTCACCCGCTTTGAGGATAACACAGTGCCACCGAGATGGCCCGCTACCAAGGACTGTGGGCTCTCCTTCTCCGTGACCGACATGAGTAAGTCATTTAAGAGTGTGAACCATGCAAGGCATGCACAGATCAGCTGGCTGGAGTGTTTACGGACATATTCAATCTCTCCCTTTCTCAGTCTGCTGTCCCCACATGCTTCAAGATGGACACAATTTTTCCTGTACCCAAGAAAGCAAAGGTAACTAAACTAAATGACTATTGCCCCATAGCACTCACTTCTGTCATCATGAAGTGCTTTGAGAGACTAGTTAAGGATCAAATCACCTCTATCTTACCTAACACCGTACCACCCCAATAGAGCGACAGACGATGCAATTGCCATCGCACTGCACACTGCCCTATCCCATCTGGACAAGAATAATACCTATGTAAGAATGATGTTCATTGACTACTCAGCATTCAACACCATAGTACCCTCCAAGATCATCATTAAGCTTGAGGCCCTGGGTCTGAACCACGCCCTGTGCAACTGGGTCCTGGACTTCTACGGGCTGCCATCCCCAGGTGGGGAAGGTAGGAAACAACACTTCCCCTTCACTGATCCTCAACATTGGGGCCCCACAAGGGTGCCTGCTCAGCCCCCTCCTGCACTCCCTGTTCACCCATGACTGCGTGGCCAAGCACGCCTCCAACTCAATCATCAAGTTTGCAGATGACAAAACAGTAGTAGGCTTGATTACCAACAACGACGAGCCCTGGGAGTGTGGTGCCAGGAAAATAACCTTCCACTCAAAGTCAACAAAACTAAGGAGATGATCGTGGACTTCAGAAACAGCAGAGGGAGCACCTCCCTATCCACATCGACAGGACCGCAGTGGAGAAAGTGTGAAGCTTCAAGTTCCTCGGCGTACACATCACTGACAAACTGAAATGGTCCCCCACACTGTGTGGCGAAGAAGGCGCAACAGCGCCTCTTCAACCTCAGGAGGCTGAAGAAATTTGGCTTGGCAACTAAACCCTCAAACTTTTACAGATGCACAATTAAGAGCATCCTGTCCGACTGTATCACCGCCTGGTAATGGCAACTGCACTGCTCGCAACCGCATGGCTCTCCAGAGGGTGGTACGGTCTGTCCAACGTATCACCGGGTGCAAACTACATGCCCTACAGGACACCTACAGCACCCGATGTCACAGGAAGGCCAAAAAGATCATCAAGGACAACAACCACCCGAGGACTTGAGTTCATGTATGTTATCACAATCCTGGATCTCTGTAACAGACAGTTGGTCAGGTTCTTGAAAGTCTGTCACACAATGTCACATTTTCTAGACTTTTTTGGGTGTTGGCAAAAGCAACATGGCTGTCTCCATCTGGACATTCTACTTCCTCCTCAACACACAGTCAGCCAGAGATTTGTTAATGTCAGAGTCAGTCAATATCATGTCAAGTCCCTCGAGGCGTGATGGTAACTAGGCTGTTCATATCATCTTCTGGACATTCTGGACTGTAGGGTTAGTGTCACTCAATAACATCTCCATGGCAACATGGCTGGTCATGTAATCTGGGTATTGTACTTCCTGCCACGCCTCCTTCTGAAGGGAGATCTCCTGCTCCCCCTTGGCTAGCTACCCCTGTAAGGCGGTGGCCTTCTGTCAGAGGGCCGAGCTGCAGATCTTTTGCTGCTTGGAGGGCCTCCATCTTCAGAGTGGCCTTCTCTCTGCTCTTCTCCTCCTGCTCCCTCAGAGCAGCCTCCAGGCTCTGCCGTAGCGCTGCAGCTCTCTGCTGATTGAAGGTCACCCCCCCTCTCATCGCATCTACCACCTCCTCCTGGCGGGCTGCAGCCTGGGCCTTCTGCAAGACCTTCTGTAGGGAGCTGTCCTCCTGCTGGTGGACAAGCTGCTCCTTCAGCTCTTTAAAAGGGTCTCCTGCTTCTCGGCTAGATCCTCCCTCATAGCAACCTTCTGCTCTACAGATCTCTGCTGATGGAGGGACACCTCCCCTCTCAGTGCCTCCTAGGCCTCCATCTCCTGTAGGTAGTTGTCAGCTTCAGAAGAAACCTACTGGGTTTGGGACGAGAGACTGTTGCACCTGCCGCTATACTGGCTTGGGCAGCTGTCAGCTGGCTGAGTTCAGCTCGCATGAGAGCGTTCTGCTGACGCCGTTCTTCTAGCAGCTCCCACTGCATAGCCTGCTGTGCTATGTTTTTCTCCACCATTTGTCTCACCAATGCTTCCATTGTGCTCTGTGTTTGTTTAGTTATTGAACTTGGTTTGGGGTGCCTGCATTCTCCACCATATGTAGCAAAGATCAAGGGTGTGGATTTTCCATGTTACCAAGTTCAACAACAAAACAGGCACCAGTAGCACAAATCGAATGCAAAGGGTAAGTTTATTAGGGATTTTCTTACACTTGGGAAGAGGGGGGAAATGCACCAACCACCTTACAGTCCACAAGGGTACTGCAACAGTCCAGGTCACAACGTGTAATCCTACCTACCTACCTACCTGCCTACCTAGCTTGCTCATTCATTCATTCATTCAACTTCCTCTATATCCATACCACACAGATGTCTTGTCAGGGCTTCTGTAGGGTCAGTGGCACTCAATAGCATCTCCATGGCAACATGGCTGGTCATGTAATCTGGGTATTTAAAAAATAAATAAATGTGTATGTATGTATGTATGTATGTATGTGTATGTATATGTGTATATATATATATATATATATTTATTATTATTATTATTTTTTTTTTGCCTGCCTGCCTGCCTGCCTGCCCGCCCTTTTGTGCAGGCTGCTTCCTCCTTTATCCCCAAGCAATCCCTGGCTTAACGATTCCCAGTGTTGCCTCGTTGGGACAGGAAGTCCATATAAGGCTTGGGGTGGAGCCAGCTACCTGCAAGATATCTCTCCTCAATTACCACCCCCCTCACCTCTCCCTGCCACAACATAGACTTGCAATCACTGGCCACTATAATAGTGTTTACATATTTTGCATTTGCATATGCATCTACTGTATCTTACTCTATGCCACTCTGACATTGCTCGTCCAAATATTTATATATTGTTAATTCCATTCCTTCACTTTAGTTTTGCTTGTATTGTTGTGAAATTGTTAGATATGTTAGATATAGATATTACTGCACTGTTGGAGCTAGAAACACAAGCATTTCTCTACACCCGGGGCGGCAGGGTAGCCTAGTGGTTAGAGCGGTGGACTAGCAACCGGAAGGTTGCAAGTTCAAACCCCCGAGCTGACAAGGTACAAATCTGTCGTTCTGCCCCTGAACAGGCCGTCATTGAAAATAAGAATTTGTTCTTAACTGACTTGCCTAGTTAAATAAAGATAAAATAAATACAATAACATCTGCTAAACACGTGTATGTGACCAATAAAATGTTATTTGAATCTGATATGGGAAAGACTAATATTTTCACCTACTGTTAATTCGATGTTAATGTGAGTCTACTTGCAAGAATTGTGATATGTGTTAGTTTTTTCCTACTAAACTTAGCTGAATGCACTGACTAATTAGATCTGAATAAGAGCATCTGCTAAATGACAAAAATTTAAAAATATAAAATGTTTGGTGTCAGTTTGTTGTGTCGAGAGCCCAAGAGAAGGTGGATGAGTGGCTGCAGCAGGCGGTATCCCTGGCCAGGACCATCCCTTCCCGAGATGCTGTGCTGCAGGAGACCCTGGGGATCCTTGAGCGTTTCAACCAGCAGCTCCCTGTGCTGGCCAAACTCAGCAGCCCCACACTCAAACACAAACACTGGAGGAACATCTTCAAAGGTTAGACCAGTGCTTCTGCAGTAGTGTGGTGTAGTAACAAATCCCCACCTCGGGACCCATGGGACCTCCGCAGGTTTTAAAGCTCATCTCCTGCAGTTGTGATTTGAGTGACTCAAACATTACAACAAAATCAATGGACAAAACAATCTAGCTAAACATTACCAGACATGGGCTAGTTGATCAACTGTTGCTGGCAAGCTATAAATAGCTCTAAGGTCTGAAATGACTGACATGACAAGAGGAAAACTACTGATAAACTACCCAATGTCGAAATTGTACTTTCAAGAGTAACTTTTCAAGAGTAACTTTCAAGAGTAAGTTGGAAGCTCAGCAGAGTTCCTGAATTTGAATCCCTGTGGAACACCTTCTAGTGTACATTCAGTGTAGCGCATTACTTTTGACCAGAGCCTAAAGCCCTAAAGGCTCTGGTCAAAACTGGTGCTATTTGAGACACAATCATCATGAAAAGCAATCATCTTTACAACATGATTTACATACCATACTTCTGTCTCCTCTTCTAGGTATGGGGTTACTTTATGCACCAGAGTGGAACCTCACTGTAGCTGACCTGATGTCCAAGAAGCTGAGAGAGCACCAGAATAAAATCAGCAAGGTGAAAACAGAAAATCCATTTAGCACATTCAAAAGAAGGGCACTATATAGGGAATAGGGTGCCATTTGGGATGCAGTCTTACTCAGGGTAACTTAACTCTCTCTGTGGGACTTTGTCAGATTTGCCAGGAGGCTAAGGCAGAGGCGGACATGGAGCAGACCTTCAGGAAGCTTCAGAGACGCTGGGAGGGGGCACTGTTCCGACTGGCCAAGTTCATTGTTACTGTTTGGCAGGAAGATAAACCACAGCTTGGTGCCACACGGAGAAAGAAGCCCACTAATGGCCTGGTCTCAAACTACCAAACACCCAAACAGCACTCTCGTGACAGTGGCACCTTCACCATCATTGGTGAGATTGAACGGGGAGAAAGGAGTGTTTTTTTGTGTTAATAATAAGTAACATTTCTGAGACCACTTTTTATATTAAATTTTCTCATTTAAATCACCTTTGGTTCAGATATATTGTCATTGTTGCTGTTAAAAGTAGTAAGTAAAGTTGTATTCAAATCAAATGTATTTATATAGCCCTTCTTACATCAGCTGATATCTCAAAGTGCTGTACAGAAACCCAGCCTAAAACCCCAAACAGCAAGCGATGCAGGTGTAGAAGCACGGTGGCTAGGAAAAACTCCCTAGAAAGGCCAGAACCTAGGAAGAAACCTAGGGAGGAACCAGGCTATGAGGGGTGGCCAGTCCTCTTCTGGCTGTGCCGGGTGGGAACAGAACATGGCCAAGATGTTCAAATGTTCATAAATGACCAGCATGGTCAAATAATAATAATCACAGTAGTTGTCGAGCGTACAGCAAGTCAGCACCTCAGGAGTAAATGTCAGTTGGCTTTTCATAGCCAATCATTAAGAGTATCTATACCGCTCCTGCTGTCTCTAGAGAGTTGAAAACAGCAGGTCTGGGACAGGTAGCACATCCGGTGAACAGGTCAGGGTTCTATAGCCGCAGGCAGAACAGTTGAAACTGGAGCAGCAGCACGGCCAGGTGGGCTGGGGACAGCAAGGAGTCATCATGCCAGGTAGTCCTGAGGCATGGTCCTAGGGCTCAGGTCCTCCAAGAGAGACAAAGATAGAGAGAGCATACTTAAATTCACACAGGACACCAGATAAGACAGGAGAAGTACTCCAGATATAACAAACTGACCCTAGCCCCCTGACACATACACTACTGCAACATAAATACTGGAGGCTGAGACAGGAGGGGTCAGGAGACACTGTGGCCCCATCCGAGGACACCCCCGGACAGGGCCAAACAGGAAGGATATAACCCCACCCACTTTGCCAAAGCACAGCCCCCACACCACTAGAGGAATATCTTCAACCACCAACTTACCATCCTGAGACAAGGCAGAGTATAGCCCACAAAGATCTCCGCCACGGCTGAACCCAAGGGGGGGCGCCAACCCAGTCGGGAAGATCACGTCAGTGACTCAACCCACTCAAGTGATGCACCCCTCCTAGGGACGGCATGAAAGAGAACCAGTAAGCCAGTGACTCAGCCCCTGTAATAGGGTTAGAGGCAGAGAATCCAAGTAGAGAGAGGGGAGCCTTTCCGTTCACCTTCACACTGCTGGGCCAGACTACACTCAATCATATGACCCACTGAAGAGATGAGTCTTCAGCAAAGACTTAAAGGTTGAGACCAAGTCTGCGTCTCTCACATGGGTAGGCAGACCATTCCATAAAAATGGAGCTCTATAGGAGAAAGCTTTGCCTCCAGCTGTTTGCTTAGAAATTCTAGGGACAATTAGGAGGCCTGCATCTTGTGGCCGTAGCGTACGTGTAGGTATGTACAGCAGGACCAAATCAGAAAGATAGGTAGGAGCAAGCCCATGTAATGCTTTGTAGGTTAGCAGTAAAACCTTGAAATCAGCCCTTTGCCTTAACAGGAAGCCAGTGTAGGGAGGTTAGCACTGGAGTAATATGATCACATTTTTTGGTTCTAGTCAGGATTCTAGTATCCGTATTTAGCACTAACTGAAGTTTATTTAGTGCTTTATCCGGGTAGCCGGAAAGTAAAGCATTGCAGTAGTCTAACCTAGAAGTAACAAAAGCATGGATACATTTTTCTGCATCATTTTTGGACAAAGTTTCTGATTTTTGCAATGTTACGTAGATGGAAAAAAGCTGTCCTTAAAACAGTCTTGATATATTCGTCAAAAGAGATATCAGGGTCCAGAGTAACGCCAAGGTCCTTCACAGTTTTATTTGAGACGACTGTACAACCATTAAGATTAATTGTCAGATTCAACAGAAGATCTCTTTGTTTCTTGGGACCTTAAACAAGCATCTCTGTTTTGTCCGAGTTTAAAAGTAGAAAGTTTGCAGCCATCCACTTCCTCATGTCTGAAACACAGGCTTCTAGCGAGGGCAATTTTGGGGCTTCACCATGTTTCATTGAAATAAACAGCTGTGTGTCATCTGCATAGCAGTGAAAGTTAACATTATGTTTTCGAATGACATCCCCCAAGAGGTAAAATATATAGTGAAAACAATAGTAGTCCTAAAACGCAACCTTGAGGAACACTGAAATTGTCAGAGGACAAACCATTCACAGAGACAAACTGATATCTTTCCGACAGATAAGATCTAAACCAGGCCAGAACTTGTCCGTGTAGACCAATTTGGGTTTCCAATCTCTCCAAAAGAATGTGGTGATCGATGGTATCAAAAGCAGCACTAAGGTCTAGGAGCACGAGGACAGATGCAGAGCCTTGGTCTGACGCCATTAAAAGGTCATTTACCACCTTCACAAGTGCAGTCTCAGTGCTATGATGGGGAAACCAGACTGAAGCATTTCGATATAGGCCAATAGTTTTTTATATTTTCTGGGTCAAGGTTTGGCTTTTTCAAGAGAGGTTTTATTACTGCCACTTTTAGTGAGTTTGGTACACATCCGGTGGAGCCGTTTATTATGTTCAACATAGGAGGGCCAAGCACAGGAAGCAGCTCTTTCAGTAGTTTAGTTGGAATAGGGTCCAGTATGCAGCTTGAAAGTTTAGAGGCCATGATTATTTTCATCATTGTGTCAAGAGATATAGTACTAAAACACTTGAGCGTCTCTCTTGATCCTAGGACCTGGCAGAGTTGTGCAGACTCAGGACAACTGAGCTTTGAAGGAATACGCAGATTTAAAGAGTCCATATTTTGCTTTCTAACGATCATGATCTTTTCCTCAAAGAAGTTCATGAATCTATTACTGCTGAAGTGAAAACCATCCTCTCTTGGGGAATGCTGCTTTTTAGTTAGCTTTGCGACAGTATCAAAAATAAATTTCGGATTGTTCTTATTTTCCTCAATTAAGTTGGAAAAATAGGATGATCGAGCAGCAGTGAGGGCTCTTCGATACTGCACTGTACGTTCTTTCCAAGCTAGTCGGAAGACTTCCAGTTTGGTGTGGCGCCATTTCCGTTCCAATTGTATGAAAGCTTGCTTCAGAGCTCGGGTATTTTCTGTATACCATGGAGCTAGTTTCTCATGACAAATCATTTTTGTTTTTAGGGGTGCAACTGCATCTAGGGTATTGCGCAAGGTTAAATTGAGTTCCTCAGTTAGGTGATTAACTGATTTTTGTCCTCTGACATCCTTGTTTATGCAGAGGGAGTCTGGAAGGGCATCAAGGAATCTTTGTGCTATCTGAGAATTTATAGCACGCCCTTTGATGCTCCTCCTGAGCAGATTATTTGTTGCGATTGCAAACGTAATAAAATCGTGGTCCGATAGTCCAGGATTATGAGGAAAAACATTAAAATCCACAACATTTATTCCATGGGACAAAACTAGGTCCTGAGTATGACTGTGAAAATGAGTAGGTCCAAAGACATGTTGGACAAAACCCACTGAGTCCATGATGGCTCCAAAAGCCTTTTGGAGTGGGTCTGTGGACTTTTCCATGTGAATATTAAAATCACCAAAAATTAGAATGCTATCTGCTATGACTACAAGGTCCGATGGAAATGCAGCGAACTCAGTGAGGAATGCTGTATATGGCCCTGGAGGCCTGTAAACAGTAGCTAAAAAAAGTGATTGAGTAGGCTGCATAGATTTCATGACTAGAAGCTCAAAAGACGAAAATGTCTTATTTTTTTGTAAATTGAAATTTGCTATCGTAAATGTTAGCAACACCTGTTAGCAACGCCTTTGCGGGATGCACGGGGGATATGGTCACTAGTGTAACCAGGAGGTGAGGCCTCATTTAACACAGTAAATTCATCAGGCTTAAGCCATGTTTCAGTCAGGCCAATCACATCAAGATTATGATCAATGATTAGTTCATTGACTATAACTGCCTTTGAAGTAACATTAAGTAGCCCTATTTTGAGATGTGAGGTATCACGATCTCTTTCAATAATGGCAGGAATGGAATAGGTCTTTATCCTAGTGAGATTGCTAAGGCGAACACCGCCATGTTTAGTTTTGCCCAAACTAGGTCGAGGCACAGACACGGTCTCAATGGGGATAGCTGAGCTGACTACACTGACTGTGCTAGTGGCAGACTCCACTAAGCTGGCAGGCTGGCTAACAGCCTGCTGCCTGGCCTGCACCCTATTTCATTGTGGAGCTAGATGAGTTAGAGCCCTGTCTATGTTGGTAGATAAGATGAGAGCACCCCTCTAGCTATGATGGAGTCCATCACTCCTCAGCAGGCCAGGCTTGGTCCTGTTTGTGGGTGAGTCCCAGAAAGAGGGCCAATTACAAATTCTATCTTTTGGGAGGGGTAGAAAACAGTTTTCAACTAGCGATTGAGTTGTGAGACTCTGCTGTAGAGCTCACCACTCCCCCTAACTGGGAGGGGGCCAGAGACAATTATTCAATGCCGACATCTTTCTAGCTGATTAACACGCTGAAGCTATGTTGCGCTTGGTGACCTCTGACTGTTTCATCCTAACATCTTTGGTGCCGTCGTGGATAACAATATCTCTATACTCTCTACACTCGCCAGTTTTAGCTTTCTCCAGCACCATCTTCAGATTAGCCTTAACGTCGGTAGCCCTGCCCCCTGGTAAACAGTGTATGATCGCTGGATGATTCTTTTTAAGTCTAATACTGCGGGTAATGGAGTCGTGTAGAGACAAGAGAAGGCTCGGCCTCAGACTCTGACTCGCTGCTTAATGGGGAAAACCGGTTGAAAGTTTATGTCGGCTGAATGAGCGACACCGGTTGAGCATTCCTACAGCATTTGCCTCCAGAAGCCATGAGAAAGTTGTCCGGCTGCGGGGACCATGCGAGGGGATTTATACTAATGTTACTATCTGTACTTACTGGTGGCACAGACGCTGTATCATCCTTTCCTACACTGAAATTACCCTTGCCTAACGATTGCATCTGAAGATGGGCCTGCAGCACAGCTATCCTCTCCTGTATATTATGAGTACAGCGACTGCAATTAGAAGGCATCATGTTAATGTTACTACTTAGCTTCGGCTGTTGGAGGTCCTGACGAACCATGTCCAGATAAAGCGTCCGGAGTGAAAAAGTTGAATGAAAAGAAGTTGAGTGAGGGAAAAACTAAAAATTATAAACGGTAATTAAAAAGAAAAAAACGTAAAGTTGTCAGTTAGCAAAGTAAGGTTTGCAACAAAACGCACAGCAACACGTAAACACGTATTGATTTCTTACTGTAGGTCTGGAGACACTCCTGGCTCAGACACAGGACAGTGTAATGACTCTGTCCAACATGCTGCTCTCTCCTCACGTTGCTGAGTTCAGGCTGGAGGTGGAACACTGGGTGCAGCTGTTGCAAGAACTGGGTAATGTAAACTGGGCTACACTCCCAAAATGGCAAAGTGACCAGACCCCTAGTAATCAAAAAGCTTGGGAAGATAGATCTTTCTTTACATAAATATGACTGTTTTCAAAACCATACTGTTTAACAATGTCCTCCTATTGTGACGTCTTTATACTACTTTTTCTCAACTTCCATATTTTCCTCTTCTTGCAATATGTAGAGGAACTGCTTGATTTCTTTGAAAGGTACCAGCAGAAGTGGGTCTTCCTTAGCAAAATGTTCTACGAGACAACAGTCAGTATTCAGAAGGCAGAACTGGTGAGTTCAGGGTCTCTTATGCCTCTGCCACAACTGCCACAATTATAGATTGTTTTGGAGGGTGATGCAGGATAACTAAATGATAATGTTGTCTTTGTCTTTGACCACAGTTGAACAGGTTCCTTCCTGTGGATAAGACTTTCAAGGAGATTATCCAAACTACACTAAGGGACCCCCACGTGCTGAACATAGTGCGGCTCAGGAAGACAACAGAGTTGACTTGCTGCTTCCATGGACACAGCCTCCGTGTTCTCCTCATAGAGGGTCTGTCCACCATGGAGGGTATCTCTAACCAGCTGCTGTACCTCCTGGGCTCTCCCCGCAGGGAGTTCCCTCGCCTCTGCTTCCTGAGCGATGGGGAGGTGATCAAACTCCTCTCTCTGCACCCCACGCCCTCCGCTCTGCTCCCTCTGGTGCGTAAGTGTTTCAGAGGGGTGCGCTGGCTGGAGGTGGACAGCAAAACTGACATGCCCTCTGATGTGACAGATCTGAGCAGTGGCTTGGATCTCTCTGACACCCAGATGTGTGTACGAGGGGTGTATGGTAGTGTCAGGGAGCACGTGCCCTTCCTCTGCCCCCTGGAGCCAAACCTCAACCCCCTGGTGTGGCTATGTCTCCTGGAGCTGCAGCTTCAACAGGCCATGAAGCAGCTCATGAAGCAGTGTGCTGTGGCACGACAACAGTTCGAGCTGTTGGAACCGGACCCGGAATGGGAGAAGAAAGTTGGGGACTCCCTGTCACATGACCCGTTTTGCTACACCAGCCCATCAAGCTCCCTCAGAAAGGAAGAGGGTAAAGAAGCAAAAGGAGTGAACGATTTGCCTTCTATGTTGAGTATACTCTCTGACTACCCACTGCAATGCCTGTTAGTGACTGAAGAGGCTTTATGGTGCAGTGAAGTTCGGACGGCTTACAAGGCCTCAGCTCCGGTCAAGTGGCCCCGCATCAAGGCACAAAATGCTTCCAAACTCCAGAGCTTGTGCCAAGCCATACAAGACGGCATCACGGGTGATATTGACAAATCAATGACCACACAGCGCATGGTGACAGTGCTGCATGCTCTGGTGTTACTCACCATGAACCACTCGCAACAGTTATCTAGGCTCATGGAGGTAAAGTGTGACCTCGAGTCGTCTTTTGAGTGGCAGAGTTTGATGAAGTACCATCTGATTACAGACACTCAGAATGAGTCAACAACACAAGAGGGACACCACGATTTGTGCTATGTTGAAATCTTGGGCACCCAGCTGCCCTATGGTTACGAATACCTTGGTCCAGAGCACTGGATATTAGTAAACACCCCCTCCACAGATAGAGCAATACTGGGTATCCTCTTGGCTCTGACCAGCTACAGGTGTGGCTTTGTAAGTGGACCTTGCATGTCTGGAAAGAGGAAGACTGTGGTTCAGTTAGGAAGAGCACTGGGACGTCAGGTCATCTCCTTACAGTGTTGTGTCAATACGAGTCCCTCTGTCGTCCAGCAGATGCTGTTTGGTGCCCTTCAGACCGGGGCCTGGCTGGTCCTGGACTGTGTAGACCTGATGACCCAGGGAGTGCTTTCCCAACTAGGGCAGCATCTTTCAGACATTCACCAATCCATGTCCATCCTGCAGAGAAATACTCAGCAGAAAGGCTTTGAGACCCATACCAAGCCTTTATCCAGTTTCTCCAACCCAAACGGAGATAGTACAGTTTCACCAAGAGACAGCCATGGCGACATTTGGAAAGAGTGCAGGAAGTTTAATGAGCTTGAGTGCCAGATGTCTTTTTCTGGGGAAAACATATTTGCCAAACTGAGCTATGGCTGTGTAATCATTTCATCACGAGGATACACAACCGATGTCCCAGAGAATCTGCGAGTGGCGACCAGGCCAATTTCGTTGGCCCACCCTGACTACAGGATCATCACAGAGGTCATGCTAGTCTCCCTGGGCTTCTCAGATGCTGTGTCTATAAGTCGACGGCTGATCTCCCTTTTTAGCCTGGCCAAAGACTCCCTCTGTCTCCCTGATTCTGTCAGTGGTGAGCAGACATCCTGGATGGTTCTTCTCAGAAACGTCATTGCTGCCTCTGGGACACATCTCCGCAGCAACAGCCGGCTGGATGTGTATATGGAGAAAGTGTTGAGGGAGGAACCTGACTCTCCTAGGCTTCCTCTGGATGGGATCCTCAACCCCGCTGAGACAGATGGAGGAGACAAATGTCCCCAGTCTACCCACTACAAGGGTGCCAACCAGTCTGCTGCCCTCATGCAAGCTGTGTTGGAGGAGCAGGCTGTTGTCAACAGTGTTTTGTCAATCCTACTATCGGCTATCTTTGAGCAGAAGAAAGCCTCACAGTTCCGCACCATATTTGAAGAGATCTTTCCAGTGGCGCGCTCCCACCCTATTCTCCAACAGTACATTGAGGAGGAAGGGGAACAGAACATCCTGAAGACAGCAGTTACAGAGGAGCTGCAACAAACAGGGTTCCATGCTGATACAAAAGTGCTGCGCAATGCACTCACCCTCTATCAGGCTATGAAGCTCTCCAGAGCAGTTCTTCTGGTTGGCCCTGCTGGGAGTGGAAAGACAACCTGCTACCGTGCCCTGGCCGGAGCACTGCGTAGACTGGCAGCTAGGGCAGAGGAGGCCGAATTTGATGAGGATCTCACCTGTGAAGGAGATGGTATGGAAACTGATTACCAGTCCTCTACTTCAAACTGGAGCTCTGTTGACACCGTGGTCTTATTCCCCAATGCTTTGTCCCACGAGGAGCTCTTTGGGGGCTGCTATGAACAGCAGGGGTCCTGGTGGGATGGTGCTTTCACAAAAGTACTGAGAGGCTCAGAGCAGCATGACTTGTCAGCCACCACCACCTCTAAAAAGAAGAAGACGAGGAAGGGGAAGTGGCTGGTGATGGATGGAGAGCCGTTGGGGCAGCCTGGTTGGTTGGACTCCTTCAGCACCCTCTGCAATCCTGAGGATCCCTTCCTGTGCCTCTCCTCAGGAGAGAAGGTTCGGCCATCCCACAAGGAGCTGAAACTATTGGCAGAGGTCACAGACCTGGGAGATGCAGCCCCTTCTGCAGTGACCCGCTGCAACCTGGTGTATCTCTCTGGGAAGGACCTGTGGAAGGCTGTGTGGAAGGTCGAAATGGATGCTCTTTACAGAGAGCACAGTCTGGATCAGGGGACCCTGAAGATGTGGAACCGTTTGGCTGAGGACCTTTTCTCCAGCACACTCACTTTCATTAGGCACAAGGCCCTCACACCTGTCATGCACAGCGAGGGAGATGGATCCAGTAAATTCAGTAAAGGCATCACTTATGGACTGCAAGAAGTGAATTCATTCATTAGGATTCTACATGCCCTCCTGGAGCAGTTTGGGAAAGGACGGGGGTTAAAAGCTACACCAAGGATGACAGACAAAAGAGGTGTTGTAAATAGCTGCATACAATGTTCATGAATATAAATGATCAGAGTACAAATAACTATAAACTGTACAGTGCATGTTCATATTATGATTTCTTAGTTTAATTTTGTCACATATTAACAGCTAGTTACCTCTCTCCTAATGCTGTAAGAAATGAACCCAGTTGGAGCTCACCCGACATGCCCAGATGCCCTGATCCCTTCAACTCAGCAAGAGATTCAAGCCAGGAACCTCTTTCTAGTGGCTTATATCTGGGGCTTTGGCGGACACCTGCATCCCAGGTCAGACACTGTTATTCTGTTTTATTTTCAGTCAAGTCTTATAATCTCACAACTGTACAGGACTTGATAATACAAAATATGATTTCTATATTTCAGACACTGGCCCCAGTTTGACCTGCTAGGTCGTGAGGCGCTATTTGAGAGCCGGTACAGAGTGGAGGTTCCCTCTGAGGGGACGGTCTTTGAACACTTTTTTAACCTGAGTGAGGGGATGATGGGAGACACTAGCAACCCCATCAACTGTTCCAGGAGCAAGAGCCCACAGATGGTCTACACAACTGTCCCCCAGGTTAGCCCCCCAATCTTCCAACTGTCAAAATGTGTGGTTTTACTGATTTTATTGTATCTAGAGGTTGGAACCAAAATTATTTTGTAATTGTTTCGTTCTGAACAGAAGCATTTTTTTCTCTCATTATGTTCCACTTTCTTTCTGTTCCTTTTTAAACCTTAAACCTCAGAAATATATTTTTTTTACATTTAACTCGACATTAAATGACTTCACCAATCACATCGGATAGAGCAGCTTGCAATGGTGTGAGCAAAAGCTGTAGCTATTTGCATGCATTCATTAGACAAGTATAGGGCGCGAGATGCAATTTAAAGTTTGGCGGTGAGGAGAAAGCGAGAGAGGGTGGAGGAAGCTGCTTGCTTTGAAGCGCTGGGCATCTCGTTGCTATGACATGCATTATCTGAATTAGGCCCACAGAATTATGCCTACGGAGGACCAGCTTCTATGAAGGAACTTTTAATGTCTTTGAACTTCAGAGAGTTGGTTTAACGTTGGACCAAAACTAGCTAGGTAGCTAACAAGCTTGTGTGTGCAGAGCACCACCAGAATTTAAATAATAATAACATCTTACCTTTTTGTAGTTAATAAATCCAATGTGAAACCTGATAACTATAGCGTCCTTTAATAGCATTGAAAAAGTTAATCCATTCTTCTCTAATTAAAAATCTCATCCTAATTTTTGTATCAAGCTTGTAATGTCAGTAGTAGGCTAGTAGACTACACTTCGGAAGGGGAGGGGCAGATAGCCTACACGCACACACAGTGGCAAAAAAATGTATCTGGCAGGCAGGCAGACACTGAAATAAGAGTGAAGGCTTTGCACTTTGTTGTGTTGTTTTGTGTGAATGGGAAAAAAAAATCCCCGGAACGTAAAATAACGTAATTAACCGGTTCCCATGCTTTTAAAATAACGCTTCTGTTCCAGAACAGTATAGATCACTTTCGTTCCCGGTTTTGATTCTGTTCCTCGAAAAATGTCATTATTTTCCAGTTGTTGGTTCTATTCCCTTAACCGGTTCCATTCCCTGATTGTATTCATATCACACTGTCTGTTTTCATATACATCCATGCTGTCCTTATTCACTCAGTATGAGAAATATGCCTACCTGCTGGACCTGATGTTGGAGGCCAAACAGCCAGCGATGCTGGTGGGAGAGGCAGGCTCAGGGAAGACCATGCTGTGTCATTCTCTATTAAGTCAGGACAGGGCACACATCCGCCTGCCTGCCAGCCCACGCCTGAGATCCACTGACCTGCGCAACGTGCTGGAGAGCATGGGCTGCCAGAAGACCCGGCTAGGAACCATGGGTACTATGATCAAACAGCCTGGACTGCTCCTGTTTGTGGATGACCTCCATGAAGCTCCCTGTGGTAAGTTAGTAGGAACCCTGCGTTTGTGAATGAGTTTTTTTTATTTTAATTTGTGAATATTTTTCTAAATTAATTGAATTTAAAGATAAATCTAGTTTGCATCCCAAATGGAATCCTACTCCCTATATCGTGCCCTACCTTTGCTACTTTTTACCCGGGGCCCATATTTTTTTAGGATTTTTGAAGATTTGTTTTTGTGGATATTTTTCATTATCAAAGATAAATCTAATGGTAACCCAAACTCTGCTCTTCTCTTTACTGTAGATGCTTTTGGAAAGACGTCCATGGCTCTGGAGACACTGCGGCAGTGCATTTCTCGGGGCGGCGTTCTAACTTCAGATGGTTATCATTTCAAGCTGTTTAGTTCCGGAGCGATCAGCTACTTGGGTACCTGCCGCACATCAGGAGTGGGCAACCAGTCAGATTGCAATCGGATCTCCTCCCGCCTCTCCCGTCACTTCTCCATCTTGGTGCTGCCCAGCTTGTCTGTAGATGTTTTATTCTCCATCCACTCTCCACAGCTACAGAACTGGCTCAAAGAGTTCCCATGCATGCCCAGGTACATGGATATGGCACGATGTATCATCACTGCAACCTTAGACCTGTATTATGCCGTGTGTGAGCAGTTCCAACCCAACGTCCACAGGCCACACTTCCTCTTCTCCATGCATGACCTGCAGAAGGTGTTTCATGGAATATGCTTATGGGCACCGCGCAACTCTAACAGACAATCACTCCAGAAGAAGATTAGCCTCAGGGTTCTTCACTCTTCCTCTGCCCTTCCTTGCTTTGCTCCAGCCACACTGGGCCCTGCAGCCAACATGCTCAACATAGCTCGTCTGTGGATGCATGAGTGTCTGCGCACATTTGGAGACCGGCTGTGCTCAGAGGATGAGGGCCAAGCGCTGGTGTCACTGATGGCCAAGGTGTCAGAGAGACACTACAGCAGCAGGATGACAGTTAAACCCCAGACTGCAAGAGCAGAGGACACCCCATGTGCTGCATCAACTAGGCCTAGCACACATATACCCCCTCCTACACCAACAGACTACCAGAAGTCAAGCCATCAGCGACCATCCACTCCAAAGCAGCCTGCCAAGTCCCCATTGCCTATGAAGGCTGAAACACACACAGAACAGGAGGAGCAAGCAGAGTTTTCTGACAGGGTGAGCAGCTCAGACTCCAGCTCATGGGGCAGTAGTGAGGATGATTTATTTGGTGATATCTACCCCAAAAAACAAGAAAATGACAAGAAAAAGCATGTGAAGAAACCCCTCAAGAAAGATGTCTCTCTTTTTCAACCGACACAGCTCATATCAAGCTCACATCAAGCACTGGATCCCTCTCCTCCAAAAGGACCTAAACCAGTCAATCAGTCAGACTGGAAGAGGAGCCATAAGCTGTGTGAACAGACCCCACAGACTGAGCCCAGCCCACCCAGGCCCCTTGTGCCTTTACAACTCCTGCAGGACATGGAGACTACTATTCAACATGTTGTCTTTAGCGTAGAGCTATTGGAGCCGCTCCCTTCCATGTCTCAGCAGCACAATTTTAAACGCAACTCTGCCTACCTGGAAAGAGACCTGGGGTTACTAGTTCAGCAGCTGGCTTTCACAGTCAAAAGCAAAGAGGAGGAGGAGGAAGAAGAGGAGTTTGATGATAACTACAGGAGCACCTCTAGTTACACTGTGCACAGGCAGAGGGTATGTCAGCTGGTGCACGTCCTCAGGGCTCTGCTCATACCTGGCGGGCATGGGGCTCTGTTTGGGGCTGTGAGAGGCACAGGCCGAAAGACCACAGTGCGTTTAGCTGCCTATCTCACTGGCTATCAGTTGATAGAGGTGCATCCTGGGAATGAGAGTCAGTTGCGTGAGATGCTGCGGGAGGCAGGTGGCCAGGCAGGCGTGCACGGTGGCAATGTGGTGATACTTGTCCACGAGGAGACCAGTCAAGCTGCCAGAGATGAACTGATGGTGGTGATGGCTGACGGGACCTTCCCAGGGCTCTACTCTGACGAGGAGCTGAAGAATCTGGTGCTGAGAATCAACGCTCTCATCAAGAACTCACGCAATCGCCTACGAGATGACCAGGCCCTTGAGAAGTAAGAAAATAGGTGTTTCTACAAATTACTTTCTGTATACACTACTAATAGTGAAGCAATCACAACTATGAAATAGCACATATGGAATCATGTAGTAACCAAAAAAGTGTTAAACAAATCTAAATGTATTTTATATTTGAGATTCTTCAATTAGCCACCCTTTGCCTTGATGACAGCTTTGCACACTCTTGGCATTCTCTCAACCAGCTTCACCTGGAATGCTTTTCCAACAGTCTTGAAGGAGTTCCCACATATGCTAAGCACCTGTTGGCTGCTTTTCCTTCACTCTGCGGTCCGACTCATCCCAAACCATCTCAATTGGGTTGAGGTCGGGGGATTGTGGAGGCCAGGTCATCTGATGCAGCACTCCATCACTCTCCTTCTTGGTCAAAAGCCCTTACACAGCCTGGAGGTGTGTTGGGCCATTGTCCTGTTGGAAAACAAATGATAGTTAGACTCACATGCTGACCAGACCGGATACGTCGCATGCGCGAGCGTCGCAAAATAAATGTAGAAATCCATGTTATTCAATTATTGCGTGCGCGCCAACGAGCGTCTGCGATGCCAAGGGCTAAAATAGAACTCCTTTCTATTTCTGACGTAGATCGCGCTGAAAGTCCTGCCTCTCCCATCTTCTCATTGGTTTATAGAAGCAGGTACCCACGTGCCATCTCCTCATTGGTTATACCCACGTGGGTGATTGAAAGACTGTTTTGCCGGTCGTCGTGGTAATACTATGAAAGTTTAGATGCAATCACCATATAAGTTCAAAGATGAAAAAGCCTGGAAGGAGGAGAGATGACTAGAAATTATTCGGTTGGCTGTTTTATGTGTGGATTAATTGTCAGAGTAGAGGACCTTGTTATTTTACCTGAAATGCACAACTCAATGTTTATATCCCAGGACAAATTAGCTAGCAACAGCAAGCTAGCTAAATAGGACAAATTAGCTAGCAAGCGCAAGCTAACTAGCTAAATTGCCATACATGTTTAATGCTTTTTGACCTGTCCCCAAATTAATATCATTAGTTCAGAGTTTGTTTTGATATTTTAACCTGCGTGTCGTGATCGTGTTTGTTGTAGGGGGACAACACGCTTGGTGGTTTGGGTTCCGTGTAAGCCCAAACGAGATGGGATGGCATTTTGCAGCAGAATGTTGTGGTAGCCATGCTGGTTAAGTGTGTCTTGAATTCTAAATAAATCGGTGTCACCAGCAAAGCACCGCCACACCATAACACCTCCTCCTCTATGCTTTACGGTGAGAAATACACATGCAGAGATCATCCATTCACCAACATCACGTCTCAAAAATACACAGCGTTTGGAACCAAAAACTCCAGACCAAAGGACACATTTCTACCGGTCTAATGTCCATTGTTCATGTTTCTTGGCACAAGCAAGTCTCTTCTTATTGGTGTCCTTTAGTAGTGGGTTCTTTGCAGAAATTCTGAAGGCCTGATTCACGCAGTCTCCTCTGAACAGTTGATGTTGAGATGTCTGTTACTTGAACTCTGTGAAGCATTTATTTTGGCTGCAATTTCTGAGGCTGGTAACTCTAATGAATTATTCTCTGCAGGTGGTCCTCATGAGAGCCAGTTTCATCATAGTGCTTGATGTTTTTGCGACTGCACTTGAATACATTTTCCGAATTGACTGACCTTCATGTCTTAAAGTAGTGATGGACTGTCGTTTGTCTTTGCTTATTTGAGCTGTTCTTGCCATAATATGGACTTGGTCTGTATACCCCCCCCCCGCCCCCACCTCGTCACAACACAACTGATTGGCTCAAACGTATTAAGAAGGAAAGAAATTTTACAAAGGAACTTTCAACGAGGCACACCTGTTAATTGAAATGCATTCCAGGTGACTACCTCATGAAGCTGGTTGAGAGAATACCAAGCGTGTGCAAAGCTATCTTTGAATATAAAATATATTTTGTTTCACACTTTTTTTGCTTACCACATGATTCCATGTGTTATTTTATAGTTTTGATGTCTTCCCTATTATTCTATAATGTAGACAACAGTACAAATAAAGAAAAGTCCTTTAATGAGTAGCCCAAACCGATCCAGATGAAGCATGCGTCAGTAAGAAAAAAATATTAAAACTTTGCGAGTCGCCAGTTCACTAATGTTTTTTTGTTTTTTTAATATAACTTTTTTACTAATACTATACTAATCTTGTGGGGACACAATTGATTCCCATTCAAAATTAAATTTTCCCTAAACCGAACCTTTTTATAAAAAAAAAATTGGGGGTGTATTTGTGGTCCCCACAAGTATAGTTAAACAAACACACTTTAGCTCAGAGGAGTCAGCTCAGACAGATCCAGCTCAACTCCTGGGGCCGGATTCACAAAACCTTACGTTTTTTCGTAAGTAATGTTTTGTGAATCCGGCCCCTGAGCTCCATCAGTCTCAAATATTAATTTAGAATGGAAAATGAATGTTCATGCAACACTTGTTAGTAATATTGAATAATATCGAACAGAATCGCACCGATTTGTACTACTAATCAAATCAAATCGTTTCAAACTAAAAGTATTGTATCGGAGCCCATGTATCTAGATGCGTATCGAATCGTGCTTGTAAGGAAAGATGCACATATCTACTAAAATGTGACATTTTTTAATGTGTGTAATATGAGATTCCCTTTCTTAAATGTCATTATTTGAAAGACCATTGTGATTTTTGATGCAGGTATTTCAGACAGACCCAGAGGAATGTGCATGTGTTCCTGCTGCTGCCCTTCTCCCCAGACACCAGTGAGCTGCCTCCTGAGAACGCCTCAGTAACCCTGGCAGTGGCACACATGACCAAGGCTCTCAGCCTCTGCTGCTGTGTGGAGGTATACCAGCCTTGGTCCACCCAGTCCCTTGTTGAGGCAGCCTTTTGTCGCCTCAGAGAGAGCCTGCAGATACCCGACACAGAAAGCAAAGGTTGGTTTATCTTGAGTTTGTCCCAAATGTCATCCTATTCCCTATATAGTGCACTACTTTTGATCAGGGTTCATAGTGCACTATTTTTGACCAGAGCCCAATGGTGGGAATAGGATGCCATTTGAGAATGATCCATGATGTATTTCCAACATAACATTTACATCATGTCTCTGTTAACACAAATTAATAAATAATTTATACATTTATCTAATGTTGCTGTTATGTACCTTCCGTAGTGGACAGAGATGTCTTAGTGGGCAGTATTTCTGAGGCCATGGCAGGGATCCACCAGTCTGCCTGTAAATATGCCTCCATCCTCCACCCGGACCTCCAGCCTTTTAGCCCCCAGACATTTTTGGAGCTGATCGCTCACTTCTTCCACCTCTGCAGCCACCTCTGTGAACAGGGCCGGGGCCAGGCTAACAGGTGAGGAGGACTTATGGCTTGTGTGCCAAATGGCACCCTATTCCCTACATACTACACAACTTTTGACCAGAGCTCACATATTAGTGCACTATATATCTGTTAACAATCAGACACAAATACCTGGAAAATTGGTTTGTCTAAGAATGTAAAGCCCGTAACAGTAATGTTTAGTTCTACTTTGTGATGTAGAAAATGAGCTGTCAAAATGTGTCAAACTTACATGTATCCATCTTGCTACCTCAGAGTGTCAACAATCTTGGCCCGTGTGAAAGACATGACAGACACAGCTGAGCAGAACAGCCAGGAAGTTGTCAGACTGAAGAGGAAGATTGCAGAAACAAAAAAGGTAACCAACTGGAAAAACAAATGTACATGTCTGGCTCTAAGGAGAGCACTGAGTTACAGTACCAGTCAAATGTTTGGACAAACCTATTCATTAAAGTTTTATTTTACAATAATAGGGAAGACATCAAAACTATGAAATAACACATATGGAATCATGTAGTAACCAAAGAAAAGTGTTAAACAAATCAAATATATTTTATATTTGTGATTCTTCAAAGTAGCCACCTTGATGACAGCTTTGCACACTCTTGGCATTCTTTCAACCAGCTTCATGAGGTAGTCACCTGGAATGCATTTCAATTAACAGGTGTGTCTTGTTAAAAAGTACATTTTTTGAATTTCTTTCCTGAATGCATTTGAGCCAATCGGTTGTGTTGTGACAAGGTAAGGGGGGTATATAGAAGATAGCCCTATTTGGTAAAATACCAAGTCCATATCATGGCAAGAACAGCTCAAATAAGCAAAGAGGATTGACAGCCCATCATTACATCAAGACATGAAGGTCAGTTAATCCTGTGCAATCGCAAAAACCATCAAGCGCTATGATGAAACTGGCTCTCATGAGGACCGACACAGGAAAGGAAGACCCAGAGTTACCTCTGCTGCAGAGGATAAGTTCATTAGAGTTACCAGCCTCAGATTGCAGTCAAAATAAATGTTTCACAAAGTTCAAGTAACAGACACATCTCAACATCAACTGTTCAGAGGAGACTGCGTGAATCAGGCCTTCATGGGCGAATTGCTGCATGAAACCACTACTAAAGGACACCAATAAGAAGAAGAGACTTGCTTTGGCCAAGAAACACGAGCAATGGACATTAGACCGGTGGAAATCTTTCCTTTGGTCTGATGAGTCCAAATGTTAATGGATTGTCCCTGCATGTGTGGTTCCCACTGTGAACCATTGAAGGTGGAGGTGTGACGGTGTGGGGGTGCTTTTCTGTTGACACTCAGATTTATTTAGAATTCAAGGCACACCAGCATGACTACCACAACATTCTGCAGCGATATGCCATCCTATCTGGTTTGCGCTTAGTGGGACTATCATTTGTTTTTCACCATAACCCAACACACCTCCAGTCTGTGTAAGGGCTATTTGACTAAGAAGGAGAGTGATGGAGACCCACTGACTTTTAACTTTTTCCACATTTTGTTACGTTACAGCCTTATTCTAAAATTGATTTAAAAAATGTGAATCCTCAGCAATCTACACACAATACCCCATAATAACAAAGCAATTTTTTTTTTAATGTTTGCAAATTTATAAAAAATAAAAAACAGATACCTTATTTACATAAGTATTCAGACTCTTTGCTATGAGACTCGAAATTGACCTCAAGTGCATCTTGTTTCCATTGATCATCCTTGAGATGTTTCTACAACTTTATTGGAGTTTACCTGTGGTGAATTCATTTGATTGGACATGATTTGGAAAAGCACACAGCTGTCTATATAGGGTCCCACAGTTGACAGTGCATGTCAGAGCAGGGGACTGTCATTTGTTTTTCAACAGGACAATGACCCAACACACCTCCAGGCTGTGTAAGGGCTATTTGACCAAGGAGAGTGATGGAGTGCTGCATCCGATGACCTGGCCTCCACAATCACCCGACCTCAACCCAATTGAGATGGTTTGGGATTAGTTGGACCGCAGAGTGAAGGAAAAGCAGCCAAAAGGGCTCAGCATTTATGGGAACTCCTTCAAGACTGTTGGAAATGCATTCCAGGTGAAGCTGGTTGAGCAAATGCCAAGAGTGTGCAAAGCTGTCAAGGCAAAGGGTAGCTAATTTGAAAAATCAAAAATATATTTTGATTTGTTTAACACTTTAGTTACTACATGATTCCATGTGTTATTTCATAGTGGTGATGTCTAAACTATTATTCTACAATGTAGAAAATAGTAAAAATAAAGAAAAACCCTTGAATGAGTAGGTGTCCAAACCTTTGACTATTACTGTACAGTCGTGGCCAAAAGTTAAGAATGACAAATATTAATTTTCACAAAGTTTGCTGCTTCAGTATCTTTAGATATTTTTGGCAGATGTTACTATGGAATACTGAAGTATAATTACAATAATTTCATAAGTGTCAAAGGCTCTTATTGACAATTACATGAAGTTGATGCAATATTTGCTGCGTTGACCCTTCTTTTTCCAAGACCTCTGCAATCTGCCCTGGCATGCTGTCAATTAACTTCTGGGCTACATCCTGATGGCAGCCCATTCTTGCATAATCAATGCTTGAAGTTTGTCAGAATTTGTGGGTTTTTGTTTGTCCACCCGACTTTGGTTTCCTGGCCATGGACCCAAAATATCAATGTTTTGTTCCCCGAGCCACTTAGTTGTCACTTTTGCCTTATGGCAAAGTGCTCCATCATGCTGGAAAAGGCATTGTTTGTCACCAAACTGTTCCTGGATGGTTGGGAGAAGTTGCTGTCAGAGGATGTGTTGGTACCATTCTTTATTCATGGCTGTGTTCTTGGGCAAAATTGTGAGTGAGCCTACTCCCTTCGCTGAGAAGCAACCCCACACATGAATGGTCTCAGGATATTTTTCCTGTTGGCATGACACAGGACTGATGGTAGCTCTCACCTTGTCTTCTCCGGACAAGCTTTTTTCCGGATGCCCCAAACAATTGGAAAGGGGATTCATCAGAGAAAATTACTTTACCCCAGTCCTCAGCAGTCCAATCCCTGTACCTTTTGCAGAATATCAGTCTGTCCCTGATGTTTTTCCTGGAGAGAAGTGGCTTCTTTGCTGCCCTTGACACCAGGCCATCCTCCAAAAGTCTTCGCCTCACTGTGCGTGCAGATGCACTCACACCTGCCTGCTGCCATTCCTGAGCAAGCTCTGTACTGGTGGAGCTCCGATCCCACAGCTGAATCAACTTTAGGAGACGGTCCTGGCGCTTGCTGGACTTTCTTGGGCGCCCTGAAGACTTCTTCACAACAATTGAACCGCTCTCCTTGAAGTTCTTGATGATGCGATAAATGGTTGATTTAGGTGCAATCTTACTGGCAGCAATATCCTTGCCTGTGAAGCACTTTTTGTGCAAAGCAATGATGACGGCGCGTTTCCTTGCAGGTAACCATGGATAACAGAGGAAGAAGAATGATTCTAAGCACCACCCTCCTTTTGAAGCTTCCAGTCTGTTATTCGAACTTAATCAGCATGACAGAGTGATCTCCTGCCTTGTCCTCGTCGACACTCACACCTGTGTTAACGAGATAATCGCTGACATGATGTCAGCTGGTCCTTTTGTGGCAGGGCTGAAATGTTATTTTGGGGGATTCAGTTCATTTGCATGGCAAAGAGGGACTTTGCAATTAATTGCAATTCATCTGATCACTCTTCATAACATTCTGGAGTATATGCAAATTGCCATCATACAAACTGAGGCAGCAGACTTAGTGAAAATTAATATTTGTGTAATTCTCAAAACTTTTGGCCACGACTGTATGTGTTGCTTCTCTTCAGTGTTCAACATGATCTGTACTGTACCTTTGAAAATCAAATATCTGTGTCCCAAATGGCATCCTTATTCCTTTATGGTGCACTACTTTTGACCAGAGCCCTATGGACCGGGTCAAAAGTAGTGCACTACATTAGAAATATGGGAAACCTCCCAAATGGCACCCTATCAATGGGTTTGCCTGTTTGTTTGTGTTCCAGTGCTTGTACCCGCTGCAGCGTGTGACAGACACAGAGCGAACGCTGTGTGAGCGTGCCCGGCAGCACTGTCTACTGGAGGAGAACAGACTATCTCACCTGGAGGAACAGACTCATCAGGCCCAACAGCAGGCAGAGGACGCCTTCAAGGAGGTCCTACTCATAGATAATATCAGCCTCTCTATCTATATGGTCCCAGTCACCTCTCTGCAATCATCATACTTATCACATTAGCACACTACGCCTGCCTATTCCCTGTATAGTGCACTACTTTTGACCAGGGACCTGACTATGTAGGGAAAAGGGGGACATTTTGATGTTTGTCTTATGTTCCTAATACTGTATGTTATGTTTCCTTGGACCTATCTAGGTGAGTCCTCTGTACCAGACTGCACTTGATGCTCTTCAGTCTCTGAGCACGTCAGACCTGGTTGAGGTGCGACGCTACAGATTTCCCCCAGATGGAGTGATAATCGTTATGGATGCCATATGCCTGTTATTCAACCGCCCACGCAACTGGGAGAGCAGCAAACAGCTGCTGGGACAGTCCAACTTCTTCCAGGTCAGGGGTCAAACGGGATGAGGCATCATTTTCTATTGGTAGAATATATAAGAGGAATTAAGAAAGTTACGAACTTACCTATTCTTTTTTTTTTTTTTTTAAAGGATACTCTTTGTAATATGCACAGTGAGTTTGCAGTGACCTACATCAAAGTTCAAGGATTATCTCCTATCAAAAGATAATATATGTATTGTCTGTTTTTTCTTAGGAGTTGGAGTTCTTTGACCGCTCCATGTTGAGCGACGACCTGTTCCGTCAGTTGGGCCAGATAGTGCCGCAACGAGCATTCTTACCGGAGTCTGTGCGAGGTGTGAGCCGGGCGTGTGAGTCCCTGTGCCGCTGGGTGAGGGCAGTGTACCAGTATGCTTGTGTCCAGCGCCACATGGCCCCCCAGGAGGCCCGGAAGAAACAGCTGGAAGTGCGCATGGCGGAGAGTCGTGCCCGACTGCGTGTGGCCAGGTGTGAAGTCCTGTTGTAATTTGGTTGAAGGACAGTAGTGTGTGTGTGATATACAGTACCAGTCAAAAGTTTGGATACCTTTTTTTATGTCACCTTTATTTAACCAAGTAAGCCAGTTGAGAACAAGTTCTCATTTACAACTGTGACCTGGCCAAGATAAAGCAGTGCGACACAAACAGAGTTTGGGCTCATCAGACCAAAGGACAGATTTCCACGAGTCTAATGTCCATTGCTCATGGGATAAACAAACATAGTCAATAACACACTAGAAAAATCTTTATACAGTGTGTGCAAATGTAGTAAGATTAGGGAGGTAAGGCAATAAATAGGCCATAGTGGCAAAATAATTACAATTTAGCATTATCACTGGAGTGATCGATGTGGAGAAGATGAATGTGCAAGTAGAGATACTGTGGTGCAAAGGAACAAAAAAATAAATAGCAATATGGGGATGAGGGAGTTGGGTGGGCTATTTACAGATGGGCTGTGTACAGGTGCAATGATCGGTAAGCTGCTCTGACAGCTGATGCTTAAAGTTAGTGAGGGAGATAAGACTCCAGCTTCAGTGATTTTTGAAATTTGTTCCAGTCATTGGCAGCAGAGAACTGGAAGGAAAGGCAGCCAAAGGAGGAGTTGGCTTCCGGGAGGACCAGTGAAATATACCTGCTGGAGTGCGTGCTACGGGTGGGTGCTGCTATGGTGACCAATGAGCTGAGATAAGGCGGGGCTTTGCCTAGCAAAGACTTTTTGATAACCTGAAGACAGTGCGTTTGGCGACGAATATGTAGCGAGGGCCAGCCAACGAGAGTGGTGGGTAGTATATGGGGCTCTGTTGACAAAACGGATGGCACTGTGATAGACTACATCCAGTTTGCTGAGTAGAGTTGGAGGCTATTTTGTAAATGACATCACTGAAGTCACAGATCGGTAGGATAGTCAGTTTTACGAGGGTATGTTTGGCAGCATGAGTGAAGGAGGCTTTGTTGTGAAATAGGAAGCCGATTCTAGATTTAATTTTGGATTGGAGATGCTTAATGTGTGTCTGGAAGGAGAGTTTACAGTCTAACCAGACACCTAGGTATTTGTAGTTGTCCAAATATTCTAAGTCAGAACCGTCCAGAGTAGAGATGCTAGATGGGCGGGCAGGTGCGGGCAGCGATCGGTTGAAGAGCATGCCTTTAGTTTTACTTGCATTTGAGAGCAGTTGGAGGCCACGGAAGGAGTGTTGTATGGCATTGAAGCTCGCCTGGAGGTTAGTTAACACAGTGTCCAAAGAAGGGCCAGAAGTATACAGAAAGGTGTCGTCTGCGTAGAGGTGGATCAGAGAATCACCAGCAGCAAGAGCGACATCATTGATGTATACAGAGAAGAGAGTCGGCCCGAGAATTGAACCCTGTGGCACCCCCATAGAGACTGCCAGAGGTCCAGACAACAGGCCCTCCGATTTGACACACTGAATTCTATCTGAGAAGTAGTTGGTGAACCAGGCGAGGCAGTCATTTGAGAAACCAAGGCTGTTGAGTCTGCCGATAAGAATGCGGTGATACACAGAGTCGAAAGCCTTGGCCAGGTCGATGAAGACGACTGCCCGGTATTGTCTTTTATTGATGGCGGTTATGATATCGTTTAGGACCTTGAGCGTGGCTGAGGTGCACACATGACCAGCTCGGAAACCAGATTGCATAGCGGAGAAGGTAAGGTAGGATTCGAAATGGTCGGTGATCTGTTTGTTAACTTGGCTTACCTACTCATTCAAGGGTTTTTCTTTATTTTTACTATTTTCTACATTGTAGAATAATAGTGTAGACATCACAACTCTGAAATAACACATATGGAATCATGTACTAACCAAAAACAGTGTTAAACAAATCAAAATGTATTTGAGATTCTTCAAAGTAGGCACCCTTTGCCTTGATGACAGCATTGCACATTCTTGGCATTCTCTCAACCAGCTTCATGAGGAAGTCACCTGGAATGCATTTCAAATCATTTCAAGGTGTGCCTTGTTAAGTTAATTTGTGGAATTTCTTTCCTTCTTAATGCGTTTGAGCCAATCAGTTGTGTTGTGACAAGGTAGGGGTGGTATACAGAAGATAGCCCTATTTGGTAAAAGACCAAGTCCATATTATGACAAGAACAGCTCAAATAAGCAAAGAGGATCGACAGCCCATCATTACATCAAGACATGAAGGTCAGTTAATCCTGTGCAATCGCAAAAACCATCAAGCGCTATGATGAAACTGGCTCTCATGAGGACCACCACAAGAAAGGAAGACCCAGAGTTACCTCTGCTGCAGACGATAAGTTCATTAGAGTTACCAGCCTCAGAAATTGCAGCCCAAATAAATGCTTCACAGAGTTCAAGTAACAGACACATCTCAACATCAACTGCTCAGAGGAGACTGTGTGAATCATGGTCTTCATGGTCAAATTGCTGCAAATAAACCAAAGCACACCAATAAGAAGAAGATACTTGCTTTGGCCAAGAAACATGAGCAATGGACATTAGACTCGTGGAAATCTGTCCTTTGGTCTGATGAGTCCAAATTTTTTATTTTTGGTTCCAACCGCCGTGTCTTTGTGAGACGCGGCGTAGGTGAATGGATGATCTCTGGATGTGTGGTGAAGATGGTGGTGTGGGGGTGCTTTGCTGTTGACACTGTCAGTGATTTATTTGGAATTCAAGGCACACTTAACAAGCATGGGTACCACAACATTCTGCAGCGATACGCCATCCCATCTGGTTTGTGCTTATTGGGACTATCATTTGTTTTTCAACAGGACAATGACCCAAGGCTGTGTAAGGGCTATTTGACCAAGAAGGAGAGTGATGGAGACCCACTGACTTTTTTTTTATTTTTCCACATTTTGTTTCGTTACAGCCTTATTCTAAAATGGATAAAAAAAAGAATTAACTATCCTACACACAATACCCCATAATGACAAAGAAAAAACATGTTTTTAGAAATGTTGGCAATTTTATAAAAAATAAAAAACAAAAACAAAAAACAAAAACAACAGAATTACCTTATTTAGATAAGTATTCAGACTCTGCTATGAGACTCAATTGAGCTCAGGTGCATCCTGTTTCCATTGATCATCCTTGAGATGTTTCTACAACTTTATTGGAGTCTACCTGTGATAAATTCAATTGATTGGAAAAGCACACAGCTGTCTATATAAAGGTCCCACAGTTGACAGTGCAAGTCAGAGCAAAAACCAAGCCATGAGGTCAAAGGAATTGTTCGTAGAGCTCCGAGACAGGACTGTGTCAGGGCACAGATCTGGGTAACGGTACCAAAAAATGTCTGCAGCATTGAAGGTCCCCTAGAAGACAGAGGCCTCCATCATTCTTAAATGTAAGAGTTTGGAACAACCAAGACTCTTCCTAGAGCTGTCCGCTCGGCCAAACTGAGCAATCGGAGAAGGGCCTGACCAAGAACCCGATGGTCACTCTGACCGAGCTCCAGAATTCTTCTGTGGAGATCGGAGAATCTTCCAGAAGGACAACCATCTCTGCAGCACTCCACCAATCAGGCTTTTATGGTAGAGTGGCCAGACAGAAGCTACCCCTCAGTAATAGGCACATGACAGCCCACTTGGAGTTTGCCAAAAGGCACCTAAAGAATCTCAGACCATGAGAAACAAGATTCTCTGGTCTGATGAAACCAAGATTGAACTCTTTGGCCTGAATGCCAAGCGTCATGTCTGGAGGAAACCTGGCACCATCCCTACAGTGAAGCATGGTGGTGGCAGTATCATGCTGTGGGGATGTTTTTCCAGCGGCAGGGACTGGAAGACTAGTCAGGATCGAGGGAACGATTAATGGAGCAAAGTACAGAGAGATCCTTGATGAAAACCTGCTCCAGAGTTCTCAGGACCTCAGACTAGGACGAAGGATCACCTTCCAACAGGACAACAACCCTAAACACACAGCCAGACAGAGCAGGAGTGGCTTCAGGACAAGTCTCAATGTCCTTGAGTGGCCTAACAATAGCCTGGACTCTAACACGATAGAACATCTCTGAAGAGACCTGAATATAGCTATGCAGCGACCCTCCCCATCCGACCTGACAGAGCTTGAGAGGATCTGCAGAGAAGAATGGGAGAAACTCCCCAAATAAGGGTGTGCCAAGTTTGTAGCCTCATACCCAAGAAGACTCGATGCTTGAATCGCTGCCAAAGGTGCCTCAACAAAGTACTGAGTGAAAGGTCTGATTACTTATGTAAATGTTTTTTTTTTTATACATTTGCAAAAATATCTAAACTTGCATTATGGGGTATTGTGTGTAGATTGGGAAAAATAATTTAATCCATTTTAGAATAAGGCTGTAATGTAACAAAATGTGGAAAAGGTCAAGGGGTCTGAATACTTTCCAAATGCACTGTATAAAGGACTAGGTCAAAAATATGCCAGTTAAGACAAGAGGATTCAAATATACCATAACTCTTAGTGCCACTATTCAACAAGGGACTAAACTTCCTCATTCGGAATGACTGGGAGTCAGTGATAGCAGCACAAAGTTCGCCATCAAAGTGAAAAATAAACACATTCGTAGTGAATTTCAGCAAGGTACTCAACAGACAAATGCCATAACTCCTTTACTGTCATTAGTCGTTTAGACGTTTTTAAAAGTATCTGCAGCCAATTAATTACTGGATATCCCTTCCGCTGATCATGTTTTCAATGCTAATCCTGTAGAATCCAGCAATGGCGCTGGTCCCATGAATTTGTGTATTTTCTAACACTTCCATATAGAATTATTGCGCTGTCTTTACCTTCCCATCGTCAAACTAGATATAAGAAGTAGGAAAGTTTGAAGATTGTAAGCATGGGAGCAGGTGGCCTTGAATAAATAACAAACGTCTAGGTATTGCGATACTACACCAGGCTGCAGGAGGAGGAGGCCCGGGAGCAGCTGGAGGACATGGAGAGACAGCAGCAGTTCCTCAGACTGGACCTGGAAGAGCTGACCACCCAGCTGCGTAAGGCTGAGACCCTGGAAAGAAAGGCTGCTGCTGCAGTACAGCAGGTCCAGTGTCACATCACTGACTGGACTGCTGCCGCAAAGGGAAGTAACACTCATACTAATACATACCAATGGATATGTCCCAAATGGAACCCTATTCCCTATATAGTGCACTACTTGGGCCCTGGTCAAAAGTTATATTGGGAATAGTTACATTACAACTCTTACTGCTATATTTTACCTACAGTAATTTATTTACATTTTAATCATATATTTTTATTTTTTAACAATAATGCAATTTTGTTTTTATTCTAGAGAATAAAGAACCATAACATGCTCCACTCCTCTCTTCTGTAGGAGACAGAAATGAATAACCAAACCATATCAGGGGACGCTCTGCTCCTGGCTGCCACAATCACCTACCTGGGTCCATTTTTGCCAGATGTACGGATGGTACTATTGGGGAAGTGGAGAGAGCTGTGTCTGTCTGGACACATTAACATCAACCCTGAGGACCCTAGGACCTCTCTACTCCCTAACCCTGCTTCCGTAGCCCCTGGGCCACCTGGGGCCCTTGAGGCCCCTCTCCATGTCCCCATCCCTATGGGAGCAGAGCTGCAGATGGCCCTGGCTAGGGCTGTAGGGGTGGACCATCGCCAGGTGCTCGGGGTGCCTCCCAGGCTGGTGCTCAAGCTGCTGCTGTGGGGATACAGAGGCCCCTGGGCTCAACACTGGCCCCTGCTGGCAGACGCTCAGCAACATGAGATGAGTGCCCAGGCCATGCTGCTGACAGGTGAGCAGCTAGGAGCCCCTAGGGGCTGATCTTAAGTAGGTTTTGTGTTTTCCTCACTAATGGTTAATGTTAGGATTGAGGGAGAGGAAGCTGATCCTAGATCTTTACCTAGGGCAGGTATTCCCAAACTGGGGAAAAAAAAAAAAACTCAATGCCATTGGGGATACGCAAAATATAAAATTGTGATTCACATTAAAAAAAATACATATATATATATATATCTTTTTTAATTCACATTTTCAAACAGTCCATTTATATTTTCCAACGGGGCTATCTATACATTTGGGTTTTTTCCTCGCCTGAGTAGCTTCGTTTCACTGCCAAAAAATAAAATAAACCATTTAGTGTTCAGCGATATAACACAACAACGTCAAATACAGGTAGCCTAATCAAATAATTAACATCCAATAACATTAACCGTTACTTTCTCGCGGCCAGTGTTGCCAACTTCGCCGCTATATTTAGCGAGTATTCAGACCCCTCTAGCGACACATTTTCCAAAAAGCGACTAGCGACAAATCTAGCAACTTTTTCTGGTGTTATTGGAGACTGATGTGAATGCACATCTTCATGTTCTTACTCTTCTCAACGAGCAGCGGGTGCTGCCGTGGGCCCCACTCCCGTCCCAAAGCACTCAGACGGCCATTCTCGCGCTGCAGTCCCTCCCAGCTGCAGGAGGAGATGTTCACCCCTCCTTGTCCAGACTGCGCATGCGGGAAGCCGCTGCTGGCTGATCCCGCCCTGGCATACAATCGGGATGTGAAAGTAAAAAAAAAATAGGTACCTCCGCCAGAGTGTCTCTTTTGGGTCACTTTTTCCGGGCCCAAGCCCGGATAAAAAACAAAACAAGAATCGACAGAAGAAAGTTAATTTGTAGTTCTGAACATATATTTAAGGGTGTTTTTTACTCACTTTTTGTCTCTCCGAAGAAGTTATTCCTCTCCTACAGCGCCCGTCACAATTACGTGCACATGGCCAATTATGAAAATTAGGTGATGCAGTCATTTAGAGACTTTTAGGACAGCCAATATCTACTTTACTTACTGAGGAGTTGGCAACACTGTTTCGCGGGAATTCCACTGCTGCTCGAAAATGGATGAATGGTTAGAAAAAGTAAGGCCCGCGTCCATAGAGACAGATCTACTACCAGCAGTACTACACCTGCATCTGTTGACGACACAAGTTCTGCTTCCACAAGCACATCCAATGCTAGCATCAGTAATTCTACATGTGTTGTTAGCTTAGCTAGCATGGACACTGACAGTTGTGAATCTGATGCAGCCGAAGAGCTACTGCCCCCTTACCCGGAAAGCACCGAACAGTTGGACCATCGAAGAGGCGCAAATATGATGAGAACTATTTGGGGTTCACTTATATTGGGAGTAGTGCCTTTCTTTAGCCACAGTGTGTTATATGTGCAAAAGTACTATCTCACAAGTCGATGAAACATTCACTCTTGCGCAGACATTTAGAAACAAAACATGCCCATTTAAAAATAAGCCACAGGATTTTTTTTGAGCGAGAATTAAGACGACTTTTGAGTAGCAATACATGTATAAAAGCAACAGATACCATTCATAAGAAGGGGCTAGAAGCGTCTTTGCTACCGAGTGGCATGGACAAAGCAAGCCCCATACAATTGTGGAGGACTTAATTCTTCCTGCTGCAGCGGATATGGCTGTGACAATGCTGGGGGAAAAGGCCAAAAAAACTATACAGACAATGCTTTCATCAAACAACACTGTTTCATGACGCATCAGTGACATGGCAAGAGATGTTTTGAAACAACTGCTTTGCATACAAGCCAGTAAATTCTATGCGTTACAGTTGGATGAGTCAACAGACGTGGTGGGCCTGGCACAGCTCCTGGTATATGTCCATTATGTTTATGGGGGGTCAATTAAGGAAGACCTCCTGCAAACCAGTACAACAGGAGAGGATATTTTTAAAGTACTGGACAGCTTTGTGACATCAAATGGACTTTGGTGGTCAAGATGTGTTGGTATCTGTACTGATGGCGCAAAAACCATGACAGGGAGACATAGTGGAGTGGTAACGCGTGTGCAAGCAGTTGCTCCCAACATCACTTGGGCACACTGCAGCATCCACCGAGAAGCTCTTGCTGCCAAGGGAATTCCTGACAGTTTGAAAGACTTTGGACACTACAGTGAAAATGGTTAACTTTGTTAAAGCAAGGCCCCTGAACTCTCGTATTTCCTACACTATGCAATATGGGCAGCGACCATATAACGCTTTTACAACATACAGAAGTGCGCTGGGCAAAGTGTTGACACGTATTTTTTAATTGAGAGACAAGCTTAAAGTTTTCTTTTACTGACCATAATTTTCACTTGTCTGACCACTTGCATGATGACGAGATTCTCACACAACTGGCCTATCTGGGATATGTTTTTTTCTCGCCTTAATGATCTGAATCTAGGATTACAGGGACTCTCCACCACTATATTCAATGTGCGCGACAAAATTGTGGCTATGATTAAGAAGTTGGAGCTCTTGTCTGCATTAACAAGGACAACACACAGGTCTTTCCATCATTGTATGATTTTTTTTGTGTGCAAATTAACAAGCTTATGTACAATGCCAAATGTGATATAGCGAAGCACCTGAGTGAGTTGGGTGCGTATTAACGCAGGTACTTTCCCGAAACCGATGACACAAACAACTGGATTCGTTATCCCTTTCATGCCCTGCCTCCAGTCCACTTACCGATATCTGAACAAGAGAGCCTCATCGAAATTACAACAAGCGCTTCTGTGAAAATAGAATTTAATCAAAGCCACTGCCAGATTTCTGGATTGGGCTGCGCTCAGAGGATCCTGCCTTGGCAAATCATGCTGTTAAGACACTGATGCCCTTTGCAACCACGTACCTATGTGAGAGTGGATTCTTGGCCCTCACTAGCATGAAAACTAAATACAGGCACAGACTATGTGTGGACAATTATTTAAGACTGAGACTCTCTCCAATACAACCCAACATTGCAGTTATGTGCATCCTTTCAATCACACCCTTCTCATTAACCTGTGGTGAGTTATTTACAATTGTTGATGAACAAATAAGGATTTATATGTAAGATGGTTAAATAATGAGCAAAATTATTGATTATATTATTATTTGTGCCCTGGTCCTATAAGATCTCTTTGTCACTTTCCACGAGCCGGGTTGTGACAACTCACACTCATTCTTATGTTTAATAAATGTATTGTATAGTGTGTGTGGCAGGCTTACAATGATGGCAAAAAACAACATTTGTGAATGCGCTGACCATGGTGCTAGAGGGGGTCCACAGCATAAAACGTTTGGGAACCACTGACCTAGGGGAAACGTCACAGTTAAGGTCAAACAAAAACTGATTTGTCCATTTTGTGTTTGAGAAATGCTGATTGTGTATGTTGCTTCCCCATCAGGGCATCTTCCAGGTGACGACACCACAGCTCAGAGGGAGGGAGAGTATGAACTTGTGGTCAGTGCTGATGACCCAGACCTACTGGACAAAGTCAGGCAGGGTTCAGAGAAAGGTGAGCTAATGGAGTTAGTACATATTGTGCTGGAGGAACATTTTGATGTTTGTGAGACTGATACTTGTTCCTTTCCTTGAGGGGCTTTACTCTTAGTCCCTCACTCACATCATGTTGTGAGCCTGGTGGTCCCAGATGTGGTCCAGTATGGTTCAGTTGGTAGAGCATGGTGCTTGCACCGCCAAGGTTGTGGGTTCGATTCTTGGGGCCAACCATACGTAAAATATATGCAAGCATAACTGTAATTCGCTTTGGATAAAATGGCATATATTAGCTGTGTGTGCTCTTGCAAACAACATTTGTCACTGTCAACATGACTTGAGTGAAATTATGCCACAAACAGACTAAGGCTATCATTTTGTTTCCTCGCAGGATTGAGGGTGTTGGTTACCCACGTGGAGCGAGCAGTCCCCAGCCCAGAGTTCCTGGAGGTGTTGATGCGGCCGGCAGGGAGCCATTCTCCTGGTCTGAGACGACCTGTTCAGACAGCCCATCCAGAGTTTTGCCTGTTCCTCAGCACTCCACTACCAGTCAGACTCATACTCAATGGTAGGAAATATATATACACCAGTACATACTTTTCTTTCTGCTCATGAACGTAGTAGTCTGAGCCAGAACGGCCTATAGGGCAGGAGCCTATATCCTGTTTCTATAGCGTGAGGCAGCTTGATGTACAAGTACACCACCTCCCTGAACAGGACCCAATGAAAGTTCTAGGTTACTACATTAATTCTCCATTGTGTCCCCACAGAGATCCACCCGTCTATCCTGTCTGAGGTGTATGTCATTGACCTCTCTCTGAGCTCCACTGAGGTGCAGGAGCTCATGTTGACAGAGCTGGTGCAGTCCGAGTGTCTGGAGCTGTGGGTTCAGCACTGTCTCGTCAACACCGACAAGAAGGCACTGCAGGACAAACTGTGCCAGGAAGAGGTGACCCAATAAGAATGAGACCTATATTTCTCTGGCTTTAGAATATAGTATATTACTCTGTGCTATACTATATGTGCATCCCAAATGACACCCTATTCCCTATATAGTGCACTACTTTTAACCAGAGTCCTGTACACTATATAAGGAATAGGGTGCCATTTGGGAATCACAATATGGGTTTATAGCAAAGGATTTATTCCCTTTATTCCCTCTCCCCAGGTCTCTCTAATGGAGTACATCCTCCAGTCCTTCACCCCTCTGCTGCAGGACCCTGAGTTCCTCCCCCGGGTGTCAGCCTGTCAGACAGCTTCCCAGAAGCTGCAGGCTGAGATTATGGAGCTGAGCCTGGAGCTGGAGCGCCACAAGCCCCTCCTGGCTGACTTCCACAGAGTGGCAGGGCTGGCCACAGCCCTCTACCAGGCCCTGCAGGAGGTGGCACGCCTCTCCCCCTTCTACTTGTTCCCCCTGAGGAACTTCCTGTTCGCTGTGAGGGGGACGTTAGTCCTGAAGGGCCGACCTGATGTTACCTTTAGTGGAGAGGTAGTGACAGGGGCAGTCATGGCAGAGATCACACACAGGATGGTATCTCACCTGTTGGCCCAGTACCGGCCCTGCCTGTTCCAGAGCCATGCAACGCTGCTGAGGCTCCTGGTGTCTGTGGCTCTGTTCCTGCACAACGAGGGCTGCTCGGAGGTGGAGCGGTTGGCATTCCTCAGGGGCCTAGGAGATATGGACCTCCCAGTAGATGCTTCCACACCAGTCTCACCTCCACCATCTACCTCTCCATCTCAGCATCGTGTGCTCCCCAGCTGGGTGCCTCCTCACACCCACACAGAGGTCCTCCGGCTACACAACATCCCAGCCTTCACAGGGCTGCTCTCATCCCTGGCCACCTCTCCCAGCCAGTGGCAGGAGTACCTGCGCTTCCCCTCCTCCACAGTGGTGGGGCCTGTCCCCTGTCGCTCTCACTCCCACCTGTCCACTCTGCAGAGGGCTCTCCTCTGGAAGACCATGCTGCCCCACTGCCTGGCTGCTGTGGCTGAGGACCTGGCTGCCTGTCATCTGGGCCAGCCCGTGCGGTCAGCGGTAGCTGGGGCCCCTCACACCGGCTCCCCAGAGGCCCTCTCCCGCTTCCTGAACAAACACAATGGGCCAGTCATAATCACACTCCCAGGCCCAAGCAGAGATGGTTGGGCTAGCATCCAACCACTTCACTGGCTGAAACAAGTGTCCCAGTACCAAACAGACAAAAGAGGGGTAATGCTTATGTCTTACTTACACAAACATACCTTTTGTGTTCAATTTAAATCAGATTGCCATTATATCCAGCATTCCAGTTTTGTGTAATAATCTTCTAAATGACTGTTGATTTCAGGTGAAAGTCATATCATTTGGAGCTAAATGCCAGAAGGAGGTCATCCTCTCAGCACTGAAGATAGCTGTTCATGATGGCAATTGGCTGGTCTTTAACAACTGTCATCTGTTAGACCAATGGGATGACGAAGTGGTGTGTCAACTCAATCAGTTGATATCCTGTGCAGCCAAAGGTGAGAATCACAATAATAATCACCAATCTTATCCACCCTGTGTAATCTCATATCTAATCCTATTATAATTTCCAGGGCACCAAACAGATGTGGAGACAGAGGGCCTCATTCCAGTTGGGCTGTGTGCAGGTAGTCGGGTCCACCCACGCTTCAGACTTTGGTTTATCACACGAGGATACAACCCACTCTCCATCCCAGGTACTCAATAGAACATGCTATCACAGACACCTATTTTTCTATGACTGTTAAGTCTTAGGATACTTCCCAAATGCCACCCTATTCAAAATATATTGTGAACTACTTTTGACCAGAGCTCTATGGGCGCCTGGTCAAAGATTAATGGCTCTATTCAATCGGTGTCGCAGAATTTCTGCACAAAAGCCCAATTGAAATTTAAAGGGAATGTTCCCACATTGGCGGAGATTGCATTCATGGTAAACACTGCATGTCGGGTCAATCGGAAATTACCTTTCCATTTCTATCACACTGGGCACCTGTGGGACAGTTGTTGGGGGGGCTCAAGGTCACAACGGCAGGCAATGGCATCTAGGCTTTGATACCAGCAACACTCCGAATGCCAGCTCACTTCACGTCAGATTTTTTTACATCAGACCCAGGATTCAAACTGGCAAATCTCTGGTTGCTGGCTCGACTCTCTAACCATTACCCCTGGGGGGTGGGGGTGCTATTTGGGATGCATGGCCAAGTCATAAATACTATATAGACTGTATAGGGTGCCATTTGAAACTAATTGTCCTCTCCCCCTGGCAGCGTCAATGAGAGTGTGTGCGCTGCGTCTGGTCTGTGACTCTCCTTGGGATGTGAAGGAGGAGCTGTGCTCTTCTCTGCGTCAGGTTGTGTCTGTCACTTCGTCTGCCCCAACCTCTGGTGTCACAGCCTGCACCATGGAACCCATGCTGCGCTCTGCCATCCTGCACTCTGTCCTGCTGCAACGACAGGCATACAAACACCTAGGCCAGGGAAACATCTATCACTGGTGAGATGACTATATATTGGTTATCATGATGACAGATGATACAAAGCCCTGCGACAGGCTAGTGTCCTGTCAAGGGGGTGTACCTGTACATCACAGGAGGCTGCTGAGGCTCATAATAATGGCCGGAACAGATCTGATGGAATGTCATCAAACACCTGGAAACCATGTTTTGATACCATTCCACTCCCATCATTACCAAGAGCCCGTTCTCCAAAATGAAGGTCCCACCAACCTCCTGTACTGTACATCAAGCTGCCTCACGCTACAGAAACTGGAGAAACAGCTCATGCCCTATGGGCCATTCTGGCTCTGACAAAGCTTACTTACTCTCATGATAGATGATGAATAGGACATATTATTACCACAACATTGGTTATATGCATGTTAAGGACGTTTTAATTTTTTTTCTCAAGGACTCAGGAGGACCTGCTGGCGCTGGTGGATGCTCAAGTCCGTATCGCCAAAGTGTGTGGCAACCCAACTGGGGCGCTGGAGTACATAGCAGGTAACGTTGCTTTCTCTACTTAGACCTTATGTAACAGTTGAGGACTCCCTGGTAACTAATTAAATGAAGAACCATTCCATAAATTTAAATGGATTTGTCAATGGTAAACATACTGTTCATATTCTGTGAAAATACGAGTACATAATTTCTTGGGAATGCATCCCAAATAGCACCGTATTCCCTACATAGTGTACTACTTTTGACCAGAGCCCTCATCAAAAGTAGTGCACTAAATAGGGAGCCATTTGGGACAAAGATTTGATTTTGACCTTTGTGCTCTGGTTTGTTGATAGCCAACCTGGTGTATGGAGGCCATGTGGCAGACCTGGCAGACCTGGCGGCAGTGGAGAGTGTGTCTAGGGCCTGTCTCAGAGCAACACCTCCTCTCTGGGGCAGTGGGCCTCACACTCTCTCCGATATCATCCACATACCTAGCCGCTGTGGTACTGAAACACTTCACTATTAACCAGCTTCAATGCCACAACAGACCCTACTTACATCACTAACAAAATATATGTACTATATTAAAGACTAACTCATATCCTATGAATTTGAAGTACATTACCCTACTTACATGTTCAATCTTCAGCAGTCAGTCATAGGAATCTGTTCTTCTGAGTAAATTAGGAACATTTATTTTGCCATCTCTGCAGACTTATCAGGCCTGCTGCAAAGTCTGGAGCAACGTGTTCAGGCTTTGGCCAACACCAGCGACCCCTTGGTGTTGGGCTTTAGTGCTGGTTTGGCAGAAGAGCTGGTGAAGGTTCACAGCCACACCCTGAACACCCTGCTTCAAGACTCCCAGAAGCCCTTTGGCAGGGTCAGGAGCACCAACAAGCTGACCCACCCTGCTCTGCTGCCAGACTTCACCCAGGCCAGGGACCGACTACTGGCCCTAAAGGAAAGTCTGGGACGCAAGGATGACATCAGGGTTGTGAGTGTTGGAGCTCCATCCCTGGGACCCCTACGCTACTTCCTCCAAGCAGAGTGGGACGGACTGGTTGATGTGGTTTCCTCCCTGCATTCTGAGTTTAACCAGCCCATGCGAAACAGCAAGCCTACTGTCTCCTCTCTCCTGACCGTCTCAAGCCTGTTCCGCTTAGAAAGGAGAGCGGAGCTGCTCAAGGCATACCTATGTGATAAGGCCACCAATGGTCCTTCCAATGCGTACCGCCTGTCTGCCTTCTCCAACGCCAGGGGCTTTCTGGGCGCGTTAATCAGGGAGGCTGCCCATGCTAAGCAGAGGGACATCAGCAACATCTCTCTTCATTTCCAAGTACAATAATCTCTAAACTGCCTCACAAAGCTACAAGTACCACTCATTTTTATTGGATTAGACCTACTAAAAATGATATTCCATTTATTGCTTTTACTTTGTCTTGCTAGGTGCTCAGTGCTGCAACATCCCCAGCCTCTCTTCCCCTGAGCGGTGTATATCTGTGTGGACTAGAACTGAGAGGGGCACTGTGGGATACGCGGCTAGGAGCCCTGCAGGACACGCTCTCCCCCCAGCCCTGCCTGCTCCCCCTCCTCTGGGTCAGAGCACGGGTGAGGAACACAGACACTGTCCGAGCCCCAGACAGCCCCCCCTGCAACGCCTCCTCCCTGCCCCTCTACCACTGTCCCCTCTATCTGGACGGAGAGCATGGGGACAGTAGATACTGGGAACTGGCTGAGAATAACATTATCACTCGTGTCCCTCTATTGGCAAAGCTAGATCCTGTGCTATGTACACTAAGAAGAGTGAGGCTTGTGAGTACCCTGTGAGACTAGACTGCAGAATTCAATGCTGCGATTATACTGACGCACTTATTTCTAGACACAGACAAGGTTTTTACAGACTTAAAAATAATTCCTCTTGCTTTTTAAATCTGAAATTGTGCATAAGACTTAATGCAATGGTATATTTTTTATTAAATCAAAATAAATGTAATGTCAACAACTTTTGAACATGTTTTGTCTTTGAAATAGACATTTGAAAGCCCATAAAAGGTTTGAGAATATCAACAACCCTTGAAACATTGTTTGGGGGTCAAAACTACCAGCTCATCTATGAAAGTTATTCTCATATTTACAGTAACAACCAGCAGAAGAGCCCTTTTATGTTACTGTCCATCCTGCTTGCCTCGTCACTGACTTCTCTCCCGGAGGTATGTCCCAAACGGCACCCTATTCCCTATATAGTGCACTACTTTTGACCAGAGAACTATGGGCACTGGTCAAAAGCAGTGCAGTATAAAGGGAATAGAGTGCCATTTGGCATGTACATTTGGAACTGTTTCTCCCATGTTGCCCTCATCGTTTCTTGTACACACAAGGCCTCAGCTCCAGTCCTCCTGCCTTCTTTATCCTCTCTGGAGCTTCTGCGATCTTCTCAAACTCAAAGGAGTAAAAGTGGCTACTCTCTGTGTCCTAAGGAGGGAGCAAAATGAATAGGGTAGGTTATTGTAACAATATATCACATAAAACATGCACCATCGCTGTTTACTATGATTACTGCCTTACCTTTGTGACCAACTTGAATCCCAGGCTGGACAAAGCACCCATGAAGTTCCGCACATTCTCAAATCTGCTTGCCACCTCTGCTATTTTCAGGATACCCCTGCAAAAAAAGACCCAAAGTGTTGATGACGAAAACATATAGAACCAGTCAAAGGTTTGGACACCTACTCATTCCAGGGTTTCTCTTTATTTTTACTATTTTCTACATTGTAGAATAATTTAGAATTATTTCAAACTATGAAATAACACATGGAATCATGTAGTAACCAAGTGTTAAACACATCTAAATATATTTTATATTTGAGATTCTTCAAAGTAGCCACCTTGATGACAGCTTTGCACACTATTGGCATTCTCTCAACCAGCTTCATGAGGTAGTCACCTGGAATGCATTTCATTTAAAAGGTATGCCTTCTTAAAATATATTTTGTGGAATTTCTTTCCATCTTAATGCATTTGAGCCAATCAGTTGTGTTGTGACAAGAAGATACAGAAGATGTCCATATTATGGCAAGAAAAGCATTACTTCAAGACATGGTCAGTCAATCCGAAAAACGTCAATAACTTTGAACCAGCCAAAAAAACAAGCGCTATGATTGAACTGGCTCTCAGGAAAGGAAGACCCAGAGTTACCTACCTCCGCAGAGTTACGTTCATTAGAGTTAGCTGCACCTCAGATTGCAGCCCAAATAAATGCTTCAGAGTTCAAGTAACAGACATCTCAACATCAACTGTTCAGAAGAGACTACGTGAATCAGGCCTTCATGGTTGAATTCCTGCAAAGAAACCACTACTAAAGGACACCAATAAGAAGAAGAGACTTGCTTGGGCCAAGAAACACAAGCAATTGAAGACAGACCGGTGGAAATCTATCCTTTGGTCTGATGAGTCAAATTTGAGATTTTGGGTTCCAACTGCCGTCTTTCTTTGGGAGACAGAGACTAGGTGAACGGATTATCTCTGTATGTTCCCACCGAGAAACATGGAGGTGGTGTGATGGTGCTTTGCTGGTGACACGGTCAGTGATTTGTTTAGAATTCAAGGCACACTTAACCAGCATGGATACCACAGCATTCTGCAGCGATACACCATCCCATCTGGTTTGCACTTAGTGGGACTATCATTTGTTTTTCAACAGGACAATGACCCGAAACACACCTCCAGGCTGTCTAAGGGCTATTTGACCAAAAAGGAGAGCCATGGAGTGCTGCATCAGATGACCTGGCCTCCACAATCACCAGACCTCAACCCAATTGAGATGGTTTGGGATGAGTTGGACTGCAGAGTGAAGGAAAAGCAGCCATCAAAGTGTTCAGCATGTGTGGAAACTCCTTCAAGACTTTTGGAAAGGCATTCCTCATGAAGCTGGTTGAGAGAATGCCAACAGTGTGCAAAGATGTTGTCAAGGCAAAGGGTGGCTACTTTGAAGAATCTAAAATACATTTTGAATTAACTTTTTTTTTCTTACTACATGATTCCATATGTGTTATTTCCCAGTTTGTCTTCTATTATTCTACAATGTAGAAAATAGTAAAAATAAAGAAAAAACATTGAATGAGTAGGTGTGTCAAGTGTTGACTGGTATTGTATAAATACAGAAAATAAGTGGGAACACCTTCTACCCCGACATAGCTCTGTTTTTCTGCATAATATCGCTTACCCCATCACCAGCACACGGTTAGCCTCAACTAGGAAATCCCCAAGATTGGTCCCCATAAGAGAGAGACAGAATACAGCTATGTCCACAGTGCCATCCTTGAGAGGTACCTGCAGACAGGTGGGAAAACAATAGACATTATTACAGAAAGAACACAGACTGCATAGGAAAACAGGCATGGATGAAAGAACACATTCAGCATCAAGGTAAAGTTGGACTCACATTAGCCATGTCACAGACAGTTACACGGTCACTGATAAGTGCCAAGTCAAAACTGTGCACTTCGTTCTTCACGCTCAGCGCAATTTTGCAGTCGCCGCAGCCAAAATCTGCCACCACCAGAGAGGCAGGCCTAGAATCAACACAAATGGTCTTACAAAGAAAGCCACACACTATTTCAATGTGGATCCCCCACCCCAGAACCAAGACAAGAAAAATACAAAAAGTATGCAAACAGACTTATTGCAAATACTGAAAGTATGTTCGGGTCAGAGAGGCATAACACAACTCACTTTTGGCGTATGTAGGAGATTATGGCGTCAACAGGATTAGCTGGCCAGCGCTGGACCTGTGCCGTGAAGCCCCTGTGGTAGATGCCGAAGGCCTCGGGATCCTGTCTGAACATGCGTTTAGCCTCCCCACTAGACGTGGTGTACAGAACCTCGTTAATATAACGGAACCGCGCTGACTCCAAACGCTGCTCCATGCGGGACCTCAGAGCAGCCGAGCGGTCTGCAGAAGCCTCTTTCATCTCTATGGTGAGTGTCTCCTCCTGCTCTGCAGGTAGCTTTTTCTTTTCCGGGCTCTGGCCATGGAGCATTCTCCTGAGCTTCTCTCTCCTGCGGTCCTGCTCTTTGCTCTCCTCCTGTTTCCTTCTCTTACTGCCATGCAGCTCTGGGTTCTGCTCCTCCCTAACCATCTGAAGTTTCTCCTCTTCACCTGGGGGTTTAGAGTTACCGAGTGGCACTGCTTTTACTTGACTGCCCCCCTTGCTCTTTTTCTGTGAAAAGTTCTTATTGTTTTGGACTGTTACTGTGCCTGGAGTGGAAGCAATCTCTTTTCCCTCAGGAACCTTTTTACTTTTCTGTGTTTTACGCTCACCCTCTTTCTGCGGTTTGTTTTTCTTTGTCTGGCGTTGCGGTGTCTGGACAACCGCTGTTTCCCTGTTCACATCAGATGCTGCTTTTGGTCCATCTTCTGTGTCCTTTTGCACAGAGGTCTCTGGGGGAGTGGTATTCTCTCCATTTTGAATTTTGAACTTGTTTTTACATTTCTTCTTGTTCTTCATCTTGTTTTTCCATTGCTTTCGGTTTAATCTTTCAATCTCAGCATCTGCTGCAGCTTTTTCTTCATCCTTGATAGATTTTGAATCTTGTTTACTACCGCCCTGAATGGACTCTGTATTCTTTACCTTTTTGAACTCTAGGAAATAGAGAAAGACAACCTCAAACATCTTTTCAACTTAAGACAATCCTGTTTACTCAATTGACAGTTGTTTGTGAAACAACTCACCTGCTTTTAGTGGTTTCTTTGCTTTTATTAGCTGCTTAACAACAGGCACTGCAGCCTTCGCCTTGGTACCCAGATCTCCAATGACCTCTGCCTCTTCTCCTGAAGTGGCTACTTTCTTGCGTCCTCTTTTGCTTCTTTTCTTCTTCCTCTTGGTGTGTGGTGTCAGTATGTCCTCTATATCGCTGTCACTGCCTGCTTCATGAGGGGCACTATTGCTCTTGTTCCAGTTTGGTACTGACCCCAGTGTTTGGAGGGTCCGTAACAAACTCTTTTTCTTCCCAATACTTTTTGGCTGTTCGGAAAAGCATAATGACAGTGTCAAACCGAATACCAGTGTAAACCTAAATGTAACCCTCTATTTGAATATGTGGTCACTGGCAGAGTGAGTTATGCCTGGCTTGGCTTACATAGGTACATTTAATTATAAAGAAGATTGAGATGGCATCTAACCGTGATATTGGTCCTTTCAGACAGTTTGAAACTGCTGATGACCGTCTTGGTCAGAACTTTGGCTTCTGGGTCATCGTTCCACTCATCCTCCTCTGCAAACAACATGCTTCACCAGCACTGTAACTAAAACGGTAATGCACAGTGAGCAAGTAAACAAGAACGCACGTGTATTAGAATAAATGGTCTCTAGACTTGTGTGATTTGTTTTTCAGTACTGGCAGTAGATTCCAGAAAAGCTGACAACGCTAACCTGCTTATATCGAACAAGCTAACTAGCTAGCCTTCGCTAGCGTTATATCAGACTACCTTATTTGGCAGCCATACGTCAAAACTGCTAGCAACGTTCATTGCGATGCAGAGAAGACAACTTCACTCACCTGTCAGATTACTTATCAAAACGAGATATTACTGGACTTAATTGAATCGATCCAATGTGTATGTTTAGAAGGTAATCGGTGGATATCGCCAATTTAGTTAAGCCACGTTAGGCTCGCGCGTGGCCGTTCCAAAACAGGCGCATGTGAATGACGCAAGTCTCTCCGCAATGGTTGATGGTATATGAGTCTTATCTGGGTTTTTTGACTATAAATGGAGCACACAAAAATACGATAATAATAATGAAGCAATGGAAATACGAAATGAACCTTTATTACATAAGAGGCAGAGTTGTACAAAATAAATGGCCCGTGGTTATCCTGTTCTCTAATGTGCTGATTTGACAACACTGTTGGGTGACATATTGAAAACTGTATGTGATTCTGTAACGGTCCTAAAACCTGTAGAGAACGGTTGCAGAGGCCCTCCAGTGGCAATATTTACTCAAGACAAAAACGTTGATAAGTATGAAACTAAAAGGTAAATATACCACTAAAAGAAAACATAGCATAAAACATCTGCATTAGTAGACATTTGATATGACTACAATAATTCATTATCTGCACCTAGTCCATTATTGATGTATGTTTAAATATAATAATAATAAAGGCCATTTAGCAGACACTTCTATCCAAAGTGACTTACAGTCATGCATGCATACATTTTGCATATGGGTGGTCCCAGGAATCAAACCCACTACCCTGGTGTTACAAGCACCATGCTCTACCAGCTGAGCTACCAAGGACCATGTTTGACCCTGAACTCTCAGATTTCTGTGTTGTAAAACATTGTTCAGAACAACACCTGTGCAGTTTATTATAACAGACAGGCTTTTAACCCCTGAGTGGAGATTATTCTATCCTGGTCAGTCCAATAACTGAGTCATTCTTCCCCTGAGGATAAGTGTCCAATGTCCTCCTCCTCTCTCACAATGCTTTGCCTTGTTGCCGCTCCTGTTTTCTCTGTAGGTAGCGAGCACGGGCATCACTCACAGAGCTTTCATCGTTCCGTTTCTCCAATTTCTTGAACACGTCTTCAGCAGACCCCCCTGTAAATAAATCAAACACACAGAATAACCTCTATTAGATTGTCAAGCAGACACAACAAGCATACGGATCACCTGGGGGGCCTGGAAGGAACAGAAGAGGCACTACAGTAACTTAGCTTGTCCAATAGGAATGCTCATTACATTTTCCATTTAAAAAATCTTTGCTCCAATTAGAGGATTTTGAATGATAAAGGAGCAGCTACAGAAACAAATGTCATAATTTTTTTCTATACCAGTGAATTCATACTCATCACCAGAGTCCATCACCCACCAGTTTGTCTTTTAGCTGCTTCCTTGGTCACCCACTTGGCCACCTCCTCGTCCGTCACCTCCTCTCTGGCCACGCTGCTCAGCTCGTACACATCCACCTCATGGAGCTTAGGAAGCAGGTCCTTTACCCAGTCATAGCGGATGGGGCACACCGTCCGGATGTAAATCCGCGAAGTGACCAGCAAATCATGGAAGATCACCCAGTCCAGCTGGGCCTCCTGGTCAAAGAGCTATGGGGAGGGGGAATCAGGTTATCACACAGAGCGATGGGGACTGATGTGTAAAATGCATTTTGGGGATTTTATGGAGTGTTCTGAATTGATCAGAATATAGTCCTGGAAGTCTTTACCGTTGATGATGGATGAATGTGAACCATGGATCCATGCCCATCCATTGTGCAAAACACCTTCCCAACTGACCTGAGAGAACTCAAAAATGTTGTGGTTATCTTTCTTGACTTTTTAACATAACTGGGATTTTTTTTTTTTTAAACAAGCCGTACCTTCTTGCCACATTGGTGAAGTAACCAGTGCATAGACATCTCCTGAACAGCTCACTCTTATTTCCATTAAACTTCTCCATAGGGAAATCTCTCTTCTGGAAACGACACACATACCCTGATTATAAATCTGTACATATAATGGTCAGAGCTTCACATCATAGTTTTAGCCACACCAAAACTAATAAGATATGTAAACAAACAACAAACTGACCTTTTGTAGTCTTAGGAGGATCTCTCTGAGCTGGGTCTCCACGCTGAAGGCTGACTTTAGCGCCCTCCAGTGTATATAGTTGTCTTTACACCATGCTGAAGGGGCATCACTACAGTAGGCAGCAAAACAAGCTCACGTTAGATGGAGACCCATGAACATGAATGCAGTGAACATATAATTGAGCCTATTAAATACATTAAGAGGAGTTAATATTGTAAACCTGGCCTTGCACTTCTCAAACACACTGAGCAGCATGGTGAAGTCATTACAGCTGCCCGCCTGCACACCCAACTGCCTGTGCTTCTTATCTGCCTCCTTCTGCTTCTCTGGATGGCCTGCAGAGAGAGCAATGTCAAACATTTAGATTAGAACCATGATGCATACATATGTATTTCTGACATAACCACATCTTCATTGATTAAACCAACGCCTCAGGCCGCTATTGTCCACCTGGCCTGATGAAAATGTTCTCCACAGACAGCATGGCAGCTACAGGTAGCAGGAGGTCCTCACAGCCCAGGGAGGCAGCCTGGAGCAAGGCCCGGGTCAGCCCTGGGGGCAGGGGGAACTCTACCATCAGCTCACCAAGCCGGGTCACTTTACCTCTCCTACAGACAGGGGAGTGGGATATTGATAGAAGATAACAAGTGCTATTAAAGATTGAGTTATGATAGTCATGAAGAACTGCCAGTACTGTATGTGGTAGGTTCCCCTGTTATTGATGGTGAAAACAGCAGAGTTGTATCCCTATGTGGCTGTAGATGTATCTGGTGAAGATTAGTATAAACAATGACAGATGTACACGGATATACAGTATGTCTATATCTCTCACCTGTCGATGGCGTCACATTGGTAAAGCTGTTTCAATGCTTCTAGGATGAACCTCTCCTCTGGACGGTCCAGGTAAGGGAACCTTAGAGAGACACCAAGCAACAATGGCCTCAAATGACTTGTTGGATTGTATTGTATTATCAACAGTCTCAAAAACGAACACTGGTTTCTCTGAGCACTTGAGAAAGTGGAGCTGTACCTACTTGATGACATCATGAACTCCCAGGCACTTGAGTGTGAGGATGACAGCGGTGAGACTGGTCCTCTGGATCTCTGGAACTGTGTACTCCGGCATGCACTTCTCCCAGAACGCCGGACTGTAGATCCGGAAGCACTTCCCGGCGGAGGTTCTCCCTGCCCGGCCCGCTCTCTGCAGGGCCTCGCTCCTACAACACCACACAACATTACAGTCCTGTTCATTAGGCATGAAACAAAAGGAAGCAGACTGAAACAGGGACTTCCTGGGACTTACTTTGAAATCGGAACCACTTCGAGGATGTCCATACCAACCCGTGAGTTGTGGTTGAGTTGCTTCACAAACCCACTGTCAACAATATACCTGCAGTGAACAAATGAGTCATGAAATTTGAGGCCTTGCCATTCTGTGGATAAATATTGCTCTATGCTGCTCTGATAAGCCTTATGGTGACTCACTTTACTCCATTGATGGTGAGGGACGTTGCTGCAATGTTGGTGGCCACCACACATTTCCTTATACCTGGAGGGGGAGGCTGGAAGATCTGCTTCTGCTGATCTGTGAGAAGGACACAAATCATTCATATTTTTTAAAAAGGAGTTTAAATGAGTCATGACTTTATACTTTTGATTAAGCAAGCCAATGGCATGCTAAACTGTGTCCACTTGGGTGTGAAAGGAAACTCAATTTGTCTTTCTATGTGTGAATGTCACAGTGAGGGGTACTCGGACAGTGCACCAAACCCTACCAGTGGGCATAGATCCGTACAGGGGCAGGATCAGCAGCCCCTCCACTTTATGGTCCTGCACATCGTAACGGTAGTCTATGGATTCAGCCTTCTCATACAGCATGTCACAGGCCTTCTCAATCTCAGACTGTCCTGTTATAAACAGTTGTATTGCATTTTTTTAACCGTAATCAGTACATTCATATTCTGGAGATAATGTGTAGATTATCATTAGGTTACCTGTTAAAAACACAAGGATATCCCCAGCCATCTCACTGGTGTGCACATCCAATGCCACCTTGACAACCTGTCACAGACAAGAGGTTTGTTCATACTCAAAGTTTTCCCCCATATTTGTTTACAGACATTTTAGTAGAGACCATCTACATTGAGCAAAAAAAATATAATCAAATAAACAACTTTGCCTTTTGTGAACACTCACAGCTTTACTTTTTTATTTTTTCTACAAGCAATGACTTCTCTGATAGCTACTTAATTGAAGAAAAATGTACTTACAATGACTAAGATATGTGGTTGTCCAACCTAGCTATCTTAAGATGAATGCACTAACTATATGCTGCTCTGGATAAGAGCGTCTGCTAAATGACTAAAATGTAAATGTAAAGCAAGGAGTATGCAGTATTAAATGGTGTTGATGGCAGAGTTTAAATTAGCTAAATCCTGAGGTGATACAATCACTGAATTTCATTATACTATACACTATACTAACAGTAGCCCTACGTCAGTATAAGCAAGCTCACTCCCTACCTCTTTAACATAAACAGAGCTCTCTGTATCTTTTGGTCCTATGGCACAGCTAAACTTGGAGGTGACGGGAAAGGTTCTTCCAGGGATGGTGAAGACAGGACAGCCTCCCAGGAACACAGAGAGCTTGTCTGTCTCCAGTGTGGCTGACATTACCACCACCTTCAGTGGGACAGAGCGACCCTTAGAGGCCTTATCTGGACTGGAGAGGGTCTGCTTCAACAGACCCAGCAAAATGTCCTGCAGTAAAGCACATAGTACACAACTGTTTAATCATTTGGGATTTGTTTTTCAGAAAAACAGCAGCCCCACCACTTGTTTTGGTATACGACTGAGGGATGGAGCTGGGGATATAATCAGATGACTGTTTTCAAGTAGTTGGCTCTATTACTGACAGTGTTAAGGCTCCTCTCATGGGCTTCATCCAAAATGACCACACTGTACTGAGACAGAACAGGGTCTGCCAGGATCTCTCTCAGCAGACAGCCATCCGTCATGTACTTCACCACCGTGTCCTGACAAAACACAAACCTCCTTTCAGGGACACACATTTGCTTATATACACTACAATCTAATTATCTTTACATTCAAGTGACAATATGTAGACCCCATAGAACACTTTCAAGGTGCCTAAAATATAAGCGTATCTAATAATTTATGTGAAGTATCAATTTAAGCAGACAACTAGGTAGGTGTCATGGAGCTCTCTCACCTGTGTCGTGCAGTCATCGAAGCGCACTTGGTATCCGACCTCCCTACCCAGACTGCAGTGCATCTCCTGTGATACCCTCTGGGCTACAGTGATGGCTGCTACTCTCCGAGGCTGGGTGATGCCAATCTTGCCATTGCCCCAAAATCCTACACAAGAAATACAACTTAACACCTACCCAAACCTTTCAGACCTCTCTATAAGGACAGCTCATACACGAAGGCTATAATAAAGGGTATAGAGCTTTCGAGTCAATTTTATATTCTGTAGACACAGGTCCCATGGTACAAACGTACCTGCTTGATGCAAGTACTGGGGAAGTTGAGTCGTTTTCCCACTGCCAGTCTCGCCAGTGACAACCAAGAATGAATTGTCTTTGACAGCCTGCTGAAGTGTGGCCTTGTGTTGATAGATCGGCAGGTTCTTTGATTCGTCTAAATCTCCCTTGGTATCCCACTTCGTCCTTTTCGACATGATGGACTCTATTGTTGTTCAACTACACGAAGGAGAATGATGACAAAAGCTGGTTCAAATAGCGTATATTACACGCATACAAAGAGTAAACACATAACTGCTCACTTATATAGAGTTGACTCTCCGACACAATATTCTAACTTTTAGGTCGTAAAGATTCTAAGTTACACACGTTTCCGTCAGCAAAACGACGAAACACAGCAACTTCCGGACGCAATGCATTCTGAGTTTTCATTGGTCCCTGTCGTTGGCAAATTACCCTGACGTTATATTTTAAGCCGCTTCCCCAAATCTGAAAAAAGTATTCTTCTTCTTCTGTGGGTTTTATGGCGGACTCCAACCCCAAAAGGTGTATTGCCGCAACCAGCTGGACGGGTTGAAAAAAAAGGTAAAAATTAACCCAAATAAAAATAGTAAATTGACAAAAACAAAACTTACACTTCTTCCTTCTTTCAAATCTCCGTATGTGCCTTATCAGACTTTAGGGCCTGAGAGGGTGGTACAGCTTGTGAGAATTTTCCAAATAACTCTATATTTTCCTGGACCTTTTCTCCACTTTGGCAGTGCCATTAATCAACAAAGCCACAAAGTCCACCCTCTTAACCTTTAAAATTTCAGGGTCCTGCTGGTGAAAGGCAACCCCTGCAGCCTGCAGTGAAGGCTTATCCACCACCATGGACTCTTCAGGAGCACCATTCAAACTCAAACCTTTTAACAGCTGCTGCATATGAAATGCTCTGGACAGCCCTGACTTTGGCCACCACATTTTCTTTCACCCTTGTGGGGCATTCAAAAGACATGGCTTCACGGTTCTCACCACAATTGCAACATGTCACATTTTCATCACTTTATAACACATTATATTATATTTTCCACAACTTGGACATCTCGGTTTCTCCCTTCTGCAAACACTTGAAACATGACCAAAAACTTTACAGTGATCACACTGCATTGGTCTTGGAATAAGACTCTGTAGTTTATATACCCCAGCTACACTTGAGTAGGGAGAGACTTCTTGTCAAAAAACTAAATAACAGATAAACTATTCACTTTTTCACCATTCACCACAGGATTTATCCGATGTGCATCAATCACTCCGGGAATATTTTTCATCTCTTCAACATCGACTTCCCACGAAACGCCAGATATTACCCCCTTGAAGGGTGCACTGTTTCGAAGAGACACACACGACATGCTGATCACACCACTCGCGTCACGTTCGTTGCAAAATAAATGTACACATACATGTTATTCAATCATTGCGACAGTGAGCACCTGAGTGGCCATGCGTTAAAATAGAAGTTGGTTATATTTGTGACGCTCAACACGTTGCAAGTCCTGCCTCTCAAATCTCCTCATTGGTTTTTAAGAGCATATGCCCACGTGGGTGATTGAAAGATGAACTGACGTCCACACTCCAGTCGGTTGTAGTAATGCACCGTAAAGTTGGTTGCCAACCCCCATATAAAGTCTAAAGAAGAAATAGAAGCCTGTGGGAAGGAGGAGAGATGACAGGAAATTAATTCCGTTTACTGTTTTATCTGTGAATTAATTGTCGGAGTAGAGGACCTTGTGCATTTCAGGTAAAATAACAACCCAATGTTTATATCCCAGGACAAATTAGCTAGCAACAGCAAGCTAGTTAACTAAATTGCCATAAATGTTTAATGATTTTCAACCTGTCCTCAAATGAATGTAATTGGTTCAGAGTTTGTTAAGATATTTCAACCTGCATGTCCTGATTGCTTCAACATGTGCACGAGCGCGTCTGGTTTGGTCAGCATGTCAGACTTATCAAATCGGATGAGACGCAACACAAGTTCCTTCTGATCCGCAGATGTACAAAAAAACAAATAAGCCCGCCTCTCGTGATTCTCACAGATTTCCTTTACCCATCACTCTCTCCACCAGTTTGGATAGCTCAAATGGATTATTCAAGATTGGTATTTCAATCAACTGCTCCTCATTAAGAAACCGTACTCCAACAAGATAGAAAAGGACATTCTCAGCACTATACATTACTCCGTTTTCCATACTTTTGGACAATACTCCAATTCTCCTTGATTCAACCGCCATTAGATTCACAATCCACTTCAGCGTCCGTTTCCGCCATCTTCCCCACCACCTCGTTCGGGACACACTTTTCGTCTGAAAAGTCACTGCAGAAGTATTGCTTAAATGCACAGTTTTCAACGATTAAATTTAATAATATGCAAAAATTCATGAGAAAACGTAGAATTTGCATTAACATACAAGGGTTCGATTGCAACAATGAGCCAATTGTTTCAGTATTGATGAGGGCTGCCTTTTCCGAGCTAAATTGACCAAGAGGCATCTCCAACAACAACACATAAAACCTCACATAATTCTGGCCAAATATTCTGGCCAATTTCTCACAACCTGTGGCAAATGGGCTTTTTATGTGAGCGCTGATGCCCTCTGATAAGCAGTGCCCACTTTGTCAAAGGCAGGGGCGCAAAATATTTTGCTTGTCCATTCTCAGCACGCCTTTCCAGGTGCTGTTGGAAATAGCCTAACCTAAATACCCCAACCAGAAGCCATGGAATACAGGCAACATCCACACTGAGCTAAAGGGTAGAGCTGCCACTTTCAAGGAGCGGGACTCTGACCCGGAAGCTTATAAGAAAATCCTGCTATGCCCTCCGACGAACCATCAAACAGGCAAAGCGTCAATACAGGACTAAGATTGAATCGTACTACACTGGCTCCGACGCTTGTCGGATGTGGCAGGGCTTGCAAACTATTATAGACTACAAAGGGAAGCACTGCCACGAGCTGCCCAGTGACACGAACCTACCAGACGAGCTAAATTACTTCTATGCTCTCTTTGAGGCAAGTAACACTGAAAAATGCATGAGAGCACCAGCTGTTCCGGACGACTGTGTGATCACGCTCTCCGTAGCCGATGTGAGTAAGACCTTTAAACAGGTCAACATTCACAAGCCCTCTCATTCTAACATTATCCACCGTTGTTGCAACCCCTACTACCAGTCTGTTCAACCTTTCTTTCGTATCGTCCGAGATTCCTAAAGATTGGAAAGCTGCCGCGGTCATCCCCCTCTTCAAAGGGGGTGACACTCTAGACCCAAACTGTTATAGACCTATATCCATCCTGCCCTGTCTTTCTAAAGTCTTCAAAAGCCAAGTTAATAAACAGATCACTGACCATTTTGAATTCCACCGTGCCTTCTCCGATGTGCAATCCGGTTTCCGAGCTGGTCACGGGTGGACCTCAGCCACGCTAAAGGTACTAAACGATATCATAACCGCCATTGATAAAAGATTGTACTGTGCAGCCATCTTCATCGACCTGGCCAAGGCTTTCGACTCTGTCAATCACCGCATTCTTATCGGCAGACTCAACAGCCTTGGTTTCTCAAATGACTGCCTCGTCTGGTCCACCAACTACTTTTCAGACAGGGTTCAGTGTGTCAAATCGGAGGGCCTGTTGTCCGGACCTCTGGCAGTCTCTACAGGTCGCAGTGGAGGGTGGTATATGGGGCTTTGGTGACAAAACGAATGGTACTGTGATAGACTGCATCCAGTTTGCTGAGTAGAGTAATGGAGACTATTTTGTAAATGACATCGCTGAAGTTGAGGATCAGTAGGAGAGTCAGTTTTACTAGGGTATGTTTGGCAGCGTGAGTGAAGGAGGCTTTGTTGCAAAATAGAAAGCCTATTCTAGATATAATTTTGGATTAGAAATGTTTAATATGAGTCTGGAAGGAGAGTTTACAGTCTAGCCAGACACCTAGGTATTTGTAGATGTCCACATATTCTAAGTCAGAACCGTCCAGCAGTGATGCTAGTCGAGCGGGCAGGTGTGGGCAGTGAACGGTTGAAAAGCATGCATTTAGTTTTACTAGCGTTTAAGAGCAGGTGGAGGCCACGGAAGGAGTGTTGTATGGCATTGAAGCTTGTTTGGAGGTTTGTTAACACAGTGTCCAAAGAAGCTCCAGATGTATACAGAATGGTGTCGTCTGCGTAGAGGTGGATCTGGGAATCACCCACAGCAAGAGCGACATCATTGATATATACAGAGAAAAGAATCGCCCGAGAATTGAACCCTGAGGCACTCCCAGAGGTCCGGACAACAGGCCCTCCGATTTGACACACTGAACTCTATCTGAGAAGTAGTTGGTGAACCAGGCGAGGCAGTCATTTGAGAAACCAAGGCTATTGAGTCTGCCGATAAGAATGCGGTGATTGACAGAGTCGAAAGCTTTGGCCAGGTCGATGAAGACGGCTGCACAGTACTGTCTTTTATTGATGGCGGTTATGATATAGTTTAGGACCTTGACTTTCAAAGATTTTAGAAAGGCAGGGCAGGATGGATATGGGTCTATAACAGTTTGGTTCTAGAGTGTCTCCCCCTTTGAAGAGGGGGATGACGGCGGCAGATTTCTAATCTTTGGGGATCTCAGACGATACGAAAGAGAGGTTGAATAGGCTAGTAGTAGGGGTTGCAACAATTTCTGCAGATAATTTTAGAAAGAGAGGGTCCAGATTGTCTAGCCCAGCTGCTTCGTAGGGATCCAGATTTTGCAGCTCTTTCAGAACATCAGCTGTCTGGATTTGGGTGAAGGAGAAGCGGGTGGGACTTGGGCAAGTTTCTGCGGGGGGTCCAGAGCTGCTGGCCGGGGTAGGGGTAGCCAGGTGGAAAGCATGGCCAGCTGTAGAAAATGCTTATTGAAATGATCAAGTATCATAGATTTATCGGTGGTGACAGTGTTTCCTAGCCTCAGTGCAGTGGGCAGCTGGAAGGAGGTGCTCTTATTCTCCATGGACTTTACAGTGTCCCAAACATTTTTGAAATTAGTGCTACATGATGCAAATTTCTGTTTGAAAAAGCTAGCCTCGATGCTAATGCAGTACGCCACAGGATGTTTTTGTGCAAATAAATGAACAGTTTCACCCCATTGTCATGATCAGTGGTTTCAAGTTTGCATCCGTCAATGTTTGACAAGCTGATCATAGTGAATAATAAAATACTTCCACATTTTTACCGCTGTGTAAACACATTGCAAATAGCCTTGCGATTACTCCTGATAAAGTTGGGGAGCTGATATTCAGAGCTTAAATATCCAAATCGTTTAATCAAAGGAATCAGGACTAATAAAGCCAATGCAATGGCCTGTTTTACAAATGGTGGGCCTACCACATGGATGGGAATTCATCAAATTCTATTGCGGCGACATGGTAGGCTACACCCCAGTAGTCAAGAGACGACAACTTTTGGACGTAGTTTCTTGGTGTTTTACAAATAGTAGGCTTACCACATAGATGGGCATTCATACAATTTTATTTAAGGCAACATTGCAGGCTACACCTCAGTAAGTATGCACTGACACTGACGCCTTTTGGATGTCTTTTTTTGGTTCAGATTTTGTGCCTTGATTTCAAAGTCCACAGACATAGATTTTTGGTCTGGTCCGGATCAAGTCTGAACCAATCATAGGCGCCTTTGTTTAGTTTAGATTATGTCATGTCTGGACCAGCTTTGACTTGGCCCAAAGAAAGATTTAAATTTAAATATTTAATTTTCAACTTTCATTCAGAACCAAAATTAGCCTGATTTCAACATCCGGAAAATAAGCAATTTCAACTTTCTTTCAGAACTGAACAGTTACCTTATTTCACCTTCTGGAAAATACCTATTTTTTAATGTTTGAAAAATATGCGTTTTAAACTTCCTGGAAAATGTGTAGTTTAAACATACATAACATACTTTTCACCTTCCATTCAGAACCTAAATTGAACCTAACTTCAACATCTGGAAAATATGTATTTTACACATCTTTTCAACATGATTTTGTTTACTGGGACTATTCTAGTTTTGCAGGGACAGCAATTTTTGTTCAGAATCATGGACAGCTCTTGGTAGCTCCTCTGCACCTGCATTGGAAGCATGGGGGAGCTCCCTAGTCTCAAGCACTACAAACTACAAACATAAATCAATCAATTAAACGAGAGCAACTGTGTCCCAAATTATTCACACCTGAAGGATGACAGGTCCACCAGAGACAATGGTGTGCTGCAGATCACTCTTCCTTTGTTGTTCTCTCAGCACTCCTATTTGCCTCCTCCCTATTGTTTTTTATTTAACCTTTATTAAATTAGGCAAGTCAGTTAAGAACAAATTCTTATTTACAATGACGGCCTACACCGGCCAACCCTGGGCCAATTTTGCGCCACCCTATGGGACTCCCAATCACGGCCGGTTGTGATACAGCCTGGATTCAAACCAGTGTGTCTGTAGTGATGCTTCTAGCACTGAGATGCAGTGCCTTAGGACGCTGCGCCACTCTAGGGAGAATAGACTTGGGACTTATTGATAACACATGTATCCAGAGAATGGGACCTATTCCAAAGCAAAGTAAACACTTTACTTCGCTTTGATGATAAGTCAAGAAATCAATCAAATTCCTTTATAAAGCCCTTCTCAGCTGATGTCACAAAATGCTGTACAGAAACACAGCCTAAAACCCCAAACAGCAACCAATGCAGGTGTAGAAGCACAGTGGCTAGGAAAAACTCCCTAGAAAGGCCAGAACCTAGGAAGAAAACAAGAGCAGAACCAGGCTATGAGGGCTGGCCAGTCCTCTTCTGGCTGTGCTGGATGGCGATTATAACAGAACATGGCCAAGATGTTCAAATGTTCATAGATGACCAGCAGGGTCAAATAATAATAATCACAGTGGTTGTCGAAGGGTGCAACAGGTGGGCACCTCAGGAGTAAATGTCAGTTGGTTTTTCATATCCAACCATTCAGAATATCTCTACCTCTCCTGCTGTCTCTAGAGAGTTGAAAACAGCAGGTCTGGGACAGGTAGCGCATCCGGTGAACATGTCAGGGTTCCATAGCCGCAGGCAGAACAGGTGAAACTGGAGCAGCAGCAGGGCCAGGTGGACTGGGGACAGCAAGGAGTCATCAGGCCAGGTAGTCCTGAGGCATGGTCCTAGGGCTCAGGTCCTCAGAGAGAGAGAAAGAACGAGAGATAAAGAAAGAAAGAGAGAAAAAGAAAGAGAGAATTAGAGAGAGCATACTTAAACTCACACAGGACACCGAATAAGACAGGATAAATACTCCAGATATAACAGACTGACCCTAGCCCCCGACACATAAACTACTGCAGCATAAATACTGGAGGCTGAGACAGGAGGGGTCGGGAGACACTGTGGCCTCATCCGACGATACCCCCGGACAGGGCCAAACAGGCAGGATATAACCCCACCCACTTTGCCAAAGCACAGCCCCACACCACTAGAGGAATATCTTCAACCACCAACTTACCATCCTGAGACAAGGCCGAGTATAGCCCACGAAGATTTCCGCCATGGCACAACCCAAGGGGGGGTGCCAACCCGGACAGGAAGATCACGTCAGTGACTCAACCCACTCAAGTGACGCATCCCTCCTAGGGACGGCATGGAAGAGCACCAGTAAGCCAGTGACTCAGCCCCAGTAACAGGGTTTGAGGCAGAGAATCCCAGTGGAGAGAGGGGAACCGGCCAGGCAGAGACAGCAAGGGCTTTTCGTTGCTCCAGTGCCTTTCCGTTCACCTTCACACTCCTGGGCAAGACTACACTCAATAATAGGACCTACTTAAACTTACTTCTGTTACAGAGCGTTGAGCCGCTGGATCTTCTACAGGGGCGGCAGGGTAGCCTAGTGGTTAGAGCGTTGGATTAGTAACCGGAAGGTTGCAAGTTCAAACCCCCGTTCTGCCCCTAAACAGGCCTGTTCCTAGGCCGTCATTGAAAATAAGAATTTGTTCTTAACTGACTTGCCAGGTGAAATAAAAATACATTTGTATCACAATGGAAGTCTACCCATGTATTTCTGTGTAAATATACCGTTTTTTTGGAAAGTAATAAATATATAGATATTTTTAAAAGCATTCATGATTTGCCTTAATGTAATATACTAATTATTACTCTTGTTAAAAATATGAAATTGTATTACATTTGGTGAAGAGCACGCGTAGCACATTCATCTCCTGCACATCTATCACTCCAGTGTTTTATTGCTATATTGTTACTTCACCACCATGGCCTATTTATTGCCTTACCTCCCTTATCTTACCTCATTTGCACACACTGTATATACTTTTCTACTGTATTATTGACTGTGTGTTTGTTTATTCCCTGTGTAACTCTGTTGTATGTGTCAAAATGCTTTGCTTCGCAGGTCGCAGTTATAAATGAGAACTTGTTCTCAATTAGCCTACCTGGTTAAATAAAGGTGGAAAAAAGAGCACATTATGACTTGTTTAGAACTCGAAACTCAAAGTTAAAGACTTGAGACTTGACTTGATACTTGATGGTCTTGACTTGGGACCTGAGTGCTAAGACTTGAGACTTACTTGTGACTTGTAAAACAATGACTTGGTCCCACCTCTGCTGTTCAATGCATAGCTGCAGTGGAAGGTCATTCTTAGAAAGGGAGAAATTACATGCAAACATACAGGTGTAACACCATTATATCTTCCACACTATAAATTACCATCTGGATCACTGTGATTCTTAACTAAATCGGGTATCTCGAAATATAGATCCTTGACTATTATGCAGAAGTTGATCTGCCTCAACGTTCACCCAATAGACCATTTTACAAATACAAAATGTCAGAAGATAAGCTAAATCAAAAAGGGTACTTTTGAGATATAAATATTTTAAATGTTGAATAAATTAATGGAAAACATTGTATTTCAGAATCTATACATACTCTATATTTGAGCACACAATAAGGTGTATAATGACAGCAAGATGTTGTCTGTATCATGTACGGTTCACAGATCATGGGGTCTTACATGAGGCATGTCTAGGTCTAAAAAGGGCCTAAAATTGCCACTTTCATCATGAGTTTCTAAAAAATGCTTTGTGTGATACAAATGTAAGAAGCATGTCAAACATTTCTCACAATTAAGTTTCTATATGAGAATGGCCAGAACAATCTGAGATACCAAAAACATTTTCCATCAACAATCTGAAAGGAGGCCCAAGGAAAAAAATCTATTTGACATGATAGGGAAATAGATCTGATAGAGAAATAGACCATCTAAATGGTACACACCTCTGTGATTGAACGCCACAGTAGGTGAATTGAAAGAGGAAGGTAACAGAGTGATTTTGGGCTAGCCATTCTGGCTGAGGTTGGAGGGGATCTGGACTGTGTCCAGGTTCAGAGGGGGGGGGGGGGGGGGGGGGGCATTCTGGAAAATGATGATGATGAACCTTGTCTCAGTGCCCAAGAGAACTTCTCGATGGTGGATTGTCAACTTTGCTGATTTCCTCTGAAGGGAATGTTTACAGACTGTTGATAACTGATATAATTGATAACTGTAACGTTCTTTGCTTCACGGAAACGTGGCTCACTGGAGAGACGCTATCCGAGGCGGTGCAGCCAACGGGTTTCTCCACGCATCGCGCAGACAGAAACAAACATCTTTCTGGTAAGAAGAGGGGCGGGGGCGTATGCCTTATGGCTAACGTGACATGGTGTGAGATGTGATGAAAGAAACATACAGGAACTCAAATCCTTCTGTTCACCGGATTTAGAATTCCTCACAATCAAATGTAGACCGCATTATCTACCAAGAGAATTCTCTTCGATTATAATCACAGCCGTATATATCCCCCCCCCAAGCAGACACATCGATGGCTCTGAATGAACTTTATTTGACTCTTTGCAAACTGGAAACCATTTATCCGGAGGCTGCATTCATTGTAGCTGGGGATTTTAACAAAGCTAATCTGAAAACAAGACTCCCTAAATTTTATCAGCATATCGATTGCGCAACCAGGGGTGGAAAGACCTTGGATCATTGTTACTCTAACTTCCGCGACGCATATAAGGCCCTGCCCCGCCCCCCTTTCGGAAAAGCTGACCACAACTCCATTTTGTTGATCCCTGCCTACAGACAGAAACTAAAACAAGAGGCTCCCACGCTGAGGTCTGTCCAACGCTGGTCCGACCAAGCTGACTCCACACTCCAAGACTGCTTCCATCACGTGGACTGGGACATGTTTCGTATTGCGTCAGACAACAACATTGACGAATACGCTGATTCGGTGTGCGAGTTCATTAGAACGTGCGGTGAAGATGTCGTTCCCATAGCAACGATTAAAACATTCCCTAACCAGAAACCGTGGATTGATGGCAGCATTCGAGTGAAACTGAAAGCGCGAACCACTGCTTTTAATCAGGGCAAGGTGTCTGGTAACATGACCGAATACAAACAGTGCAGCTATTCCCTCCGCAAGGCTATCAAACAAGCTAAGCGTCAGTACAGAGACAAAGTAGAATCTCAATTCAACGGCTCAGACACAAGAGGCATGTGGCAGGGTCTACAGTCAATCACGGACTACAGGAAGAAATCCAGCCCAGTCACGGACCAGGATGTCCTGCTCCCAGGCAGACTAAATAACTTTTTTGCCACTGACACGGCCTGCAACGAAAACATGCGGTCTCTCCTTCACTGCAGCCGAGGTGAGTAAGACATTTAAACGTGTTAACCGTCGCAAGGCTGCAGGCCCAGACGGCATCCCCAGCCGCGCCCTCAGAGCATGCGCAGACCAGCTGGCCGGTGTGTTTACGGACATATTCAATCAATCCCTATACCAGTCTGCTGTTCCCACATGCTTCAAGAGGGCCACCATTGTTCCTGTTCCCAAGAAAGCTAAGGTAACTGAGCTAAACGACTACCGCCCGGTAGCACTCACTTCCGTCATCATGAAGTGCTTTGAGAGACTAGTCAAGGACCATATCACCTCCAACCTACCTGACACCCTAGACCCACTCCAATTTGCTTACCGCCCAAATAGGTCCACAGACGATGCAATCTCAACCACACTGCACACTGCCCTAACCCATCTGGACAAGAGGAATACCTATGTGAGAATGCTGTTCATCGACTACAGCTCGCCATTCAACACCATAGTACCCTCCAAGCTCGTCATCAAGCTCGAGACCCTGGGTCTCGACCCTGCCCTGTGCAACTGGGTACTGGACTTCCTGACGGGCCGCCCCCAGGTGGTGAGGGTAGGCAACAACATCTCCTTCCCGCTGATCCTCAACACTGGGGCCCCACAAGGGTGCGTTCTGAGCCCTCTCCTGTACTCCCTGTTCACCCACGACTGCGTGGCCACGCACGCCTCCAACTCAATCATCAAGTTTGCGGACGACACAACAGTGGTAGGCTTGATTACCAACAACGACGAGACGGCCTACAGGGAGGAGGTGAGGGCCCTCAGAGTGTGGTGTCAGGAAAATAACCTCACACTCAACGTCAACAAAACTAAGGAGATGATTGTGGACTTCAGGAAACAGCAGAGGGAACACCCCCCTATCCACATCGATGGAACAGTAGTGGAGAGGGTAGCAAGTTTTAAGTTCCTCGGCATACACATCACAGACAAACTGAATTGGTCCACTCACACAGACAGCATTGTGAAGAAGGCGCAGCAGCGCCTCTTCAACCTCAGGAGGCTGAAGAAATTTGGCTTGTCACCAAAAGCACTCACAAACTTCTACAGATGCACAATCGAGAGCATCCTGTCGGGCTGTATCACCGCCTGGTACGGCAACTGCTCCGCCCTCAACCATAAGGCTCTCCAGAGGGTAGTGAGGTCTGCACAACGCATCACCGGGGGCAAACTACCTGCCCTCCAGGACACCTACACCACCCGATGTCACAGGAAGGCCATAAAGATCAGCAAGGACAACAACCACCCGAGCCACTGCCTGTTCACCCCGCTATCATCCAGAAGGCGAGGTCAGTACAGGTGCATCAAAGCTGGGACCGAGAGACTGAAAAACAGCTTCTATCTCAAGGCCATCAGACTGTTAAACAGCCACCACTAACATTGAGTGGCTGCTGCCAACACACTGACACTGACTCAACTCCAGCCACTTTAATAATGGGAATTGATGGGAAATGATGTAAATATATCACTAGCCACTTTAAACAATGCTACCTTATATAATGTTACTTACCCTACATTATTCATCTCATATGCATACGTATATACTGTACTCTATATCATCGACTGTATTCTTATGTAATACATGTATCACTAGCCACTTTAACTATGCCACTTTGTTTACATACTCATCTCATATGTATATACTGTACTCGATACCATCTACTGTATCTTGCCTATGCTGCTCTGTACCATCACTCATTCATATATCCTTATGTACATATTCTTTATCCCCTTACACTGTGTACAAGACAGTAGTTTTGGAATTGTTAGTTAGATTACTTGTTATTACTGCATTGTCGGAACTAGAAGCACAAGCATTTCGCTACACTCGCATTAACATCTGCTAACCATGTGTATGTGACAAATAAAATTTGATTTGATTTGATTGGATAATTTCACACTATAATGCTGCTGAATACATTCTTTCCACAATGCAACTTTTGTATTATATTACATTAAGGCAAATATTTTGTTAACTTTCAGGATGCCAGTTGGCATTTTAAAGATGAGAGGCAATCTCTTGGTGATCTCAACTTGGCCATCATCGACCATAGCCTTGATGACCACTGTCAATATCTCCCTGGCACATTAGAATAAAAGTGATGATAACGTCAGCCTTTAAGTGCTACAGCAAAAAAAAAAAAAAAAAAAAAAATGTAATATTAGCGGAAATAGTTAGCCTACTTAGTAGCTAACAGAAAAGACAAGGATCCGGTCTGTCTCTCACATGAGATAGTGGCACCGAACGATATCTAATGTGTTCTCAGTCAACTTACCTGGTAAAATAATGGATAAATAAATAAAATAATTGGGGCTAAATGAGGCTGGTGAGTAATCAAGGGGCTGATTGCTCACCAGCCATACAAGGCCCATAAAGCTGCCAGGAGGGCAGCACACGGGAGAGTTGGAGGTAGTGAGAGGTTGCTCCCGGACAGATGTCCTCACGGTCTGCTAGACCCGAGCAGCTTGGTGGTCTACTCCAGAGCCCAGAAGGCGGTAACCCGGAAGAGGTTTCCTGGAGGAGACCGGTTTCTTTTATTTTTATTTGTTTTAATTAAACACTCTTGAAACTGAGGTATCACACTTGTGTCCGTGCCTTATCTGTGTGAACGTCTTGATCAAACCCCCTGGTCTGCCACATTACATTGGACATACAGTAATGTTGAATGGAAACTGGATGAATGTCATTTGTCTTCGTAAACTGCAGTTCTATTCCCTACCTTTCAGACTGTCAGTGCGGTTGAATGTATGGATTATATCCCTATAGCTCTGTGCAGGTTAGGGTAATAATAACGAAGAATCATTACATCAACAGAAGAGTACCTCTTCATCTCTGATGGTCAGCAAACAATGGGCCTGGGTGACCATCCACTGGTAGGGTGACACAGCTGGGGGTTATTAGCGTTAATTGTCTTGATTAGAGACTTTTCTGATTCACATTGGATAATACAATGCACGAAAGAATCATAAACCAATTTAAAAATGATTTAACTTTATTTCATATTTGTTTAACTTTCAAGACAATGTAATGTACTTTATTTACAAAACAAATGAAATACAACCTAAACAAAATTGAGACCAAGGAGTTGAGACCCAGTATCCTCTTCATCCCCGTCTATAGTTTGTGGAGTTGGACTACACTGTTATAGATTGGGTTTTCATATTCACATTCTGGGAGAGAGAGGTCTTAATATAAATGATTATGATTATACAGTATGTTGTGTGTGTAAAAAAAAAAAGCAACTTACGCTCTTTGGGTTTCTTTCTCCAAAAGCTTCCTGCAATGAGGAGACAATGCTTTAATAACAAAATGCTAGAGTGCATATCGATTTGTTTCAGAGATTTTCTGTAAAGCATAGTGTGTAGGACACCTCTTTGGCAGTTGTCCATTTGGGATCTGCCATCCTGGTTGGTCTTTGCTTCGTTTGCTCTTTGGTGGTTGTCCATCTGAACTCTGGTTTGCTGGTTGATCTCGGCTTGGTTTGCTGTCAGAGTTCTCGACAAGTCAATGTAATTCATAAAAGGATCACCGCAAGCCTATACTGTAAATGGATCATTACAAAGTTCTGACTTTACCATAGTAACGCTGTCCGAGACTTGATTGGCGCAATCTGCTCATGAGTTCTGGGGAAGGAAAGTCCATAAAGTTTAGTTACTTCTGAATTCAACATGCATACCAAGCGGGGATGAAAATATTGGTATCATTGAACAAGGGATAATGGTTATAGAATGTCTATGGTATGTTACAAATAGCTCACCTCCATGAAACCCCTGTCTTCTGTTCTCACTCGAATCTCTCAATTTATTTTTGTATCTAACTGGTTCGTGCTGGTTTCTTTGTGCTTCATGTTGAATTCTGGTTGGATCATGCTGAATTCTGGTTGGATCATGCTGAATTGTGGTGGGATCATGCTGAAATCTGGACAGATCGTGCTGAATTGTGGTGGGATCATGCTGAAATCTGGACAGATCGTGCTGAATTGTGGTGGGATCATGCTGAATTGCGGTGGGATCATGCTGAATTCTGGTTGGATCGTACTGAATTGTGGTCGGATCATGCTGAATTGTGGTCGGATCATGGTGAATTCTGGTCGGATCATGCTGCATTCTGGTTGGATCATGTTCATTGTTTTCTATTGAACGGTGGGAAGTAGAAAAGAAAACAACTTTACAATTCCATTCCAGTGCATTGAAAGAAAATGGGAAATCTAGAAGCGTAAACTTACCATAGATCGGTCGCTCATTGCCGACTCCTAAATTAAAACAAAAACCAGATGTGAGCATCAGTCTGCAAATGCAAAATGACTTTGTACTGTGGTCTTGTTTAGTAAATATAGAGTGATTCTGTAATGTTGAATAATCTTAACCACATAGACATAATAAAACACTGTGTGTGTGTGCACGTGCATGCGTGTGTGTGTGTGTTTGAGTGTGAGCACATGCTGTTTTAGCCTATGTGTGTACGTCTTTTACCTCTCTCCTGTACCACGTCTCTCCCGACATTGTCACTACATGCAACATCCTCAGGAGGTGCACTGGATCCTGTGATATTATACAGAATTCTACACTAATTTCATGTTTCAATCAGATTTGAAAGTGGTGCTCAAATGCCACAGCAGTAATACATTCTCTTTCTCAAAAAATGTAAATTAACATTGAGGATTAGAACAAGAGCATAGAGGCCCAACCTGCACAGATATGGGTGTTGATATAGTCTGGTGTTCTTTCAGTAGAAACTCCTAAAACAAGAAAGGGCACTTCTATAAGATTAGCACTTTTTCAAGGGGTAATGTATATTTTGGAAGTACAAGTACATCACATTTCACAAACATATTAGGCTACTTTGAAATGTTCTACCACTGCATCCCTGCAGTTCCTCTTTCTAAAGCGCATACTGGGTGGCATTAAGACATGCCTACTGTTTAAACTGTGCAATGTGCATATTTTCAGTGGGATATGTAGCTACTTAACTGACATGGAAGCAGCTTGCAAAGTTGCACAATCAACATAATAACATTTACATCAGAAAGAAAGGGTGCTGCTTAATGCTCATAGGAAGGTTTGGATTAGCCCAAATAACTGTTGCTGTGCTCAATGAAGCATACTGTATACTGTGCATGCCGTGCTAGCTGCTTCATCCATATCATTCCAATGCAGAAGTAAAACTGAGTGAGTCAGATGGAACATGGGGGTGCTCACGTGTCCATTTTACCCAGCAGAAACAGCCACTTAGGAGCACTAGGAGGATGGCCAAACTGCCGACGCTGAAAAACAACACGATGTGTGAACCTAGACGAGTAAAGAGGAAGAGGTGGTTTTATTCACGTGTATCTTACAGGAAACAATAAGCGAGAAAGCTGCTGAGTCTAAACCGACCAGAAATGTGTTTGCCTTTACAGAAAGTAACCCTGGAAGGAAAAACCGACCACATGCTTGACTTTTTCCACGTTTGGTTACGTTACAGCCGTATTCTAAAATGGATTTAAAAAAAAATTTAAACACCCCAGCAATCTACACACAATACCCCATAATGACAAAGAAAAAACTGATTTTGAGAAATTTTAGCTCATTTCTAAAATAATATAAACTGACATAGTTGTGGAAAAAGTACCCAATTGTCATACTTGAGTAAAAGTAATTAATAGGAAATGACTCAAGTAAAAGTGAAAGGCACCCAGTAAAATACTACTTGAGTATAAGTCCAAAAGTATTTGGTTTTAAATATACTTAATTATCAAAAGTAAATGTAATTGCAAAAATGTACTTAAGTATTAAATTATATTATATTATAATTATAAATAATTTCAAATTCCTTATATTAAGCAAACCAGATGGCAATTGTTCATGTTTTATAAATTTAGACTCTAACACTCAGACATCACTCAGAAACAAAGCATTTGTGTTTAGTGAGTTGCCAAATCAGAGGTAGTAGAGATGACCAGGGATGTTATCTTGATAAGTGCATGAATTTGATGTTTTCTGTCCTGCTAAGCATTCAAAATGTAACGAGTATTTTTGGGTGTCAGGGAAAATGTACAGAGTAAAAAGTACTTTTTGTAAAAGTAAAAGTTGTAAAAAATATAAATGGTAAAGTTAAGTACAGATACCCCCAAAAACTACTTAAGTAGTACTTTAAAGTATTTTTACTTAAGCACTTTACACCACTGCTGAAATACATTATTTACATAAGTATTCAGACCCTGGCCAGAGTTCCTCTGTGGAGATGGGAGAATCTTCCAGAAGGACAACCATCTCTGCAGCACTTCACCAATCAGGCCTTTATGGTAGACTGGCCAGACAGAAGCCACTCCTCAGTAAAAGACACATGACAGCCAGCTTGGAGTTTGCCAAAAGGCACCTAAAGACTCTCAGACCATGAGAAACTAGATTCTCTAGTTTGATGAAACCAAGATTCAACTCGTAGGAAGGGGAGAAACTCCCTAAATACAGGTGTGCCGAGGTTGTAGTGTCATACCCAAGAAGACCCGGGGCTGTAATTGCTGCCAAAAGTGCTTCAACAAAGTACTGAGTAAAGGGTCTGAATAGTTACAGTATGTAAATGTTATATTTCTGTTTTTCATTTTTTATAAATTAGCAAACATTTCTAAAAAACAGTTATTTCTTTGTCATTATGGGGTGATTTTAGAACAAGGTTGTAGCGTAACAAAATGTGGAAAAAGTCAAGGGGTCTGAATACTTTCCAAAAGCACTGTCCTGTATGAAACCTTCACCAATTATTTTGACTCATTACTGGTCACTTGAAAGGGTTCTATATCTTCAGATACAACAGTATAAGAGATTATTGTTCTAATGTAACAATAAAGTGACTTTCTCTTGATCCAAATATTCTGTTGAGGTTGCAAGAAGGAATCAAATCTACAACTCAGGTGTTGTTACAAGCACCATTCTCCAACCAACTGAGCCGTTGAAACAATATATTACTGTAGATACTAGCATAGTGTTACCTTCTTCAAGTTCCTCAACTTCCACTCGATGGCACTGGTCATGACTCTGCAGCTCACAACAGTAGGAGCCCAGGTCTGAGGCCTGAAGGGCATCAATTAGGATGGAGAAGTTCCCCAGACCTCCCTGATTGGGGAAAGCCTTCACTCTGCCCTGCCTGGGGTCCAGAAAGTCCACCTGATAATAATAAATTCATATTTTATTTATAAATTAATATATATTATTTGAAGAGGGTTTTTCATTACATGCAGAAATGACAAAGCTGCACATAAAAAAATATGGTTAAAAAGGCTTTTAAAAGGCTAAAATCTCAAAACAAAAAAGAAGGCTAGTATTGTACATGCTACACAGACAACTGAAAGAGGCAACAACCTTCCCAGAGGACGTGATGTTGACCAGGCTGGCACCAGAACCAGAGCCCTGGTTCCACACCACCCAGCCATGGCCAGGGCTAATGCCCAGAGAGGTGGACCCAAAGCTGCATGACAGGAGCACCACAGAGCCTAGTGGAGCCTGGAGGGTGGATGTGTTACAGGATTCATGGCAATGTTTGTTACCTAGAGGATGAGTGTTGGGTTTGGACGGTTATCAGGCTCATAGATAAAATGTTGCAATGTAATGGTTAAAATACACAGCCATTTTATGGTAAATTCTCAGCAGCATACACACATTTTCCTGATGTAAGTTAAAAATAGGGTTTAAAAAATTACACCATTTTTATCCTGATGCACAATACATTCACATGACAGGAAGCTTCTCTTAAATTTCTACTCTCCAACTCTACATTTATTCTCTCATAGCTCTACATAAAATGCTGTATCTATGTTATCATTATCTTAAGCACTTACCCATTGAAGCAAAAGAGGTATAACATAATACCATCCAAAAAAAACAGACTTCAGTTTTGACCAAGAGCATTTTCTGTATTTTAATGTATGGCAGTGAGCGGTACCTGAAATGTAAGTGAAAGTACCCAGCACATATATCCAGTAGCTACAAGTTAAAGGGCAAACCTCTACAACTAAGTTTGCGCACAGAGGCAATTGATTAGGTCACTTCCTGTTTGAGCAGCTGTGCCTTTTTCTATTCGTCCCCTTTCTTTTTATACATATCTGAAAATATTTAATATAGTGTTACATTTGAACTGGTTCTTGATTCATTTGATATATTATAACATGTTTAACAATGTTATTACATGTTATTTACATGTTATAACAATCTCAAGTACTTGGATTATGTGCATGTATACAGCAGGTCTTGTTTTTTCTCTCTCTGTGATTATAAACAACTATTAGACATATTCATGCACTAAAATAACCTGGTTTATGTGCCTGACACATATAGTTACTTTCGGTGCATAAATGCTTATTTTACTTATTTTACTTAACCCTAATACCATTTGCAACTGCAGCCAATGGAACAGAGTTCTGAGAAGTAGCACAAATGAGGTGAGATGAAGTAAGCAATCTTACTCAGAAGACCACAGTAGCTTCCTGGTAAAACACACTCTCTAACTAGGCCTCTGTCTGTTGGGTGAATGCAGTGGGGGGCAAAAACATATGTAGATTAACATTTGCGTCAAAGTATTTTTTTGTTTTAGCCCTCATGTTAACATGACTTTTGACAAGAAAGTAGAGGTTGTAATGAACACTACTCCAATATGAATCCGTGTGCTACACAATGTTGACTAAAAAAGGTAGACCAAATAAATGTGTACAAATTAATATTGTAAATACTGATCATGGAAATAAAAGAGGCAGAAATTATACTAAAATCAACCATGAGATTATGTTTATTACTATTTATTATAATCATTTTTTTCTGTTATTATGTGGGTCTTTGGGAGATTTTCAATTGATTCCTCCATCCGCCTCCTGCATGATAAGTGACACACAAGAGTATCTTCTCGGCTTCTAGCACGGAAGTGTTTTAAATCTGTCACACCCCCTTTGAATCAGCCTTTTGTTTTCTCGAAGGAGAGCATGCACACATTTAAAAACGATACGCTACTTATCCTTTTATCAATAACATGTCTTGCATACAACTAGTTCAATTGGTTTTCGCACTTTACACACTTATTTTGGGTTTCCACCCCTCTAAACGTAATTTGCCTAATGGCGCATGAGTGGAGAAGGAGAGTCTCATTTCAATCAAGCGCATTTGTTTCCACGTTTTCTCTCCTTGCCTCCACTCCTCGATTACCTTTGACCTTTTTCAAAAGCAGACAAGGAGAGGACAGAGGAGAGGATGCGAGAGTTGATCAAAACTGATTCAGATACTCTCTTTGTCACTATAGTTTTTGTAACTAAGGTATGTGTTCATCAACCACATCATCCACCGGGCCTGTTCACCCCGCTACCATCCAGAAGGTCAGTGCAGGTACATTAAAGCTGGGACCGAGAGACTGAAAAACAGCTTCTCTCTGAAGGCCATCAGACTGTTAAATAGCCATCACTAGCCGGCTACCACCCGGTTACTCAACCCTGCACCTAACATGCTGCTGCCCTATATACAGTTGAAGTCGGAAGTTTACATACACCTTAGCCAAATACGTTTAAACTCAGTTTTTCACAATTCCTGACATTTAATCCTAATAAAAATTCCCTGTCTTAGGTCAGTTAGGATCACCACTTTATTTTAAGAATGTGAAACGTCAGAATAATAGTAGAGAGAATGATTTAACACCTGCCTCTGATTGAGAACCACTCCAGACAACCACAGACTTTCCTAGACTACTCTACTATACCACAATCCCATAACCTACAAAAACCCCAAGACAAAACACACCACATAAATAACCCATGTCACACCCTGGGCTGACCAAAATAATACAGAAAACACAAAATACTAAGACCAGGGCGTGACAAGACGTTTACATACACTCAATTAGTATTTGGTAGCATTGCCTTAAAATCGTTTAACTTGGTTCAAACGTTTCGGGTAGCCTTCCACAAGCTTCCCACAATAAGTTGGGTGAATTTTGGCCCATTTCTCTTGACAGAGCTGGTGTAACTGAATCAGGTTTGTAGGCCTCCTTGCTCGCACACACTTTTTCAGTTCTGGCCACAAATCTTCTATGGGATTGAGGTTAGGGCTTTGTGATGGCCACTCTAATACCTTGACTTTGTTATCCTTAAGCCATTTGCCACAACTTTGGAAGTATGCTTGGGGTCATTGTCCATTTGAAGATCCCTTTGTGACCAAGCTTTAACTTCCTGACTGATGTCTTGAGATGTTGCTTCAATATATCCACATCATTTTCCTGCCTCATGATGCCATCTATTTTGTGAAGTGCACCAGTCCCTCCTGCAGCAAAGCACACCCACAACATGATGCTGCCACCCCTGTGCTTCACGGTTGGGATGGTGTTCTTTGGCTTGCAAGCCTCCCCTTTTCCCTCCAAACATAACGATAGTCATTATGGACAAACAGTTCTATTTTTGTTTCATCAGACCAGAGTACATTTCTCCAAAAGGTACAATCTTTGTCCCCATGTGCAGTTGCAAATTGTAGTCTGGCTTTTAAATGGCGGTTTTGGAGCAGTGGCTTCTTCCTTGCTGAGCGGCCTTTCAGGTTATGTCGATATAGGACTTTTTTTACTGTGGATATAGATGCTTTTGTACCTGTTTCCTCCAGCATCTTCACAAGGTCCTTTGCTGTTGTTCTGGGGTTGATTTGCACTTTTCGCACCAAAGTATGTTCATCTCTAGGAGACAGAGCGCGTCTGATTCCTGAGCGGTATGACGACTGCGTAGTCCCATGGTGTTTATACTTGCGTACTATTGTTTGTACAGATGAACGTGGTACCTTCAGGCGTTTGGAAATTGCTCCCAAGGATGAACCAGACTTGTGGAGGTCTACAATTTATTTTCTGAAGTCTTGGCCGATTTCTTTTGATATTCCCATGATGTCAAACAAAGAGACACTGATTTTGAAGGTAGGCCTTGAAATACATCCACAGGTACACCCCCAATTGACTCCAATTATGTCAATTAGACTGTCAGAAGCTTCTAAAGCCATGACATAATTTTCTGGAATTTTCCAAGCTGTCTAAAGGCACAGTCAACTTAGTGTATATAAACTTCTGACCCACTGGAATTGTGATACAGTGAATTTTAAGTGAAATAATCTATCTGTAAACAATTGTTGGAAAAATTACTTGTGCCATGCACAAAGTAGATGTCCTAACCGACTTGCCAAAACTATAGTTTGTTAACAAGAAATTTGTGGAGTGGTTGAAAAATGAGTTTTAATGACTCCAACCTAAGTGTATGTAAACTTCCGACTTCAACTGTATATCAAGACATAGATTTTTTCTGTACATTTATGAATCACAGGTTGGTAATGAAATCAAAATAGAAGAGATCAAGAATATTAACGCCAGTGAGAGTAACCTGTTCTTGGTTGGTGACAATAAAACCTTGGAGAGCATCCTCTCCAAGCTAGAGACCAGTATCATCAAAGGAATCTTTAACCTTTACATTGTGTCCCATTATCGTCATATACTGTATGTGTGCAATTTAATGTAGGAGGTTGAGTGTAGCCTAACACGGACAGGCTGTGAGGTGCATTTTACATGTTTGTGTCAAAATGTTTGTGTCACTCTGATTTATAAACCAGCATTGAAGCAGGGGGATGGCTTTCAATTTCAACTCGCAGAGGCTGGATTCAGCAATCACATTACACTTGATGTAAGTTGTTAGGTTTTCAACTTTGTTTTTTACACACTGGTTTTCTAGTTAAGGCCAGAGTCTGCAGTCTGGGGTGCCATGGTCCAACGTGTACTGTTCCTATTAGATGGAGACAGTGACTATATCTGAGATGCAGTTTTAAGATCATAATAGTATCTCTATCCGCTTGCCTCAGATTTGTCTCATTTTTATTGGCTTCTGGCAAGTAACATCCATTTTCTCCTCTTCCTAGGGGTCCTTAATGTTTGGCGCTGTGGGGGCCAATGACTGGAGTGGAGGAGTGATCTTATAACACCCCAAGGAGAATGAAGTCACCTTCTTAAATGGATCTTCCTCAGAGCCAAGGTTCTCCTACTTAGGTAAATTATGGGACATGTAATCACTGTTACCCAGAAGTAAAATTATCGCAAAATGTAATCTGTCCACGAGAGATTATGGGACATGCAATTTCACACACAAAGTTTTTGAGGGTTTTTGTTTGGTATTGTTCATCCTCATCCCGAGGCCATAACTGAAGGTCAGAGCTGCCAACTCTCACACATTGGCCATGAGACACAAGTATTTGGCCCTCTTCTCACGCCACACCTCTTATATCTCACGCATTGAAAAGTACTGCATTTATTTTTCTTATAAATCCATTATATAATCAGCGTATTATTAAATGTTCAACTGTGCTCCAAACCGGTTTGAAATCGGAGCATCTCCACCTGCAATTTAACATCACGAGCGGAACCTCTATCAATGTCCTGTTTTGCCACAGCACTGTCAACCTCCAAACCGGTTTGAAATCGGAGCATCTCCACCTGCAATTTAACATCACGAGCGGAACCTCTATCAATGTCCTGTTTTTCCACAGCACTGTCAACCTCCAAACCGGTTTGAAATTGGAGCATCTGCAACTGCAATTTAACATCACGAGCGTAATCTCTATCATTGTCATGTCTTGCCACAGCACTGTCAAGCGGCACATTGAAGCATATGATTGGTCTAGTTATATAAGGGTTCAAGGAGATTGGATGCATGTTTAAAAGAAACGCCCCTCAAGGTTAGAGTGGAGCTGAATGGAGAGATAGAACGTTCTCCGCTGAGTTTATACATTAAACGGTAGCGCTGTTTAATGTATAATGTTGTCAACTAAATTAGGTTGCTGTTACTCCTGTCCGTATTGCAGAATGCAGCCTTTTGACATCATGTAGTACAATTGATTTTAATCCCCACTTGCATTAGTCCCCTCGTTTGGTGATGGGCATTTTGGCTGTGACAACGAAAAGGCAGCAGACTGATCTACAGTATGTTTTAGCAGGGATGTTTGGTAGGGTGACCTGATCTGTAACTGAAAATCATTTTGACAAACAGATTTTGAACCCAAAAGTGTAAATTTGATTCTAGTCATTTGGTTAGGGTGTAGGGGAAGATTTGTGTAATCTTGTCTTTGAGAGATGTTATTATCTATTTACTTTATTTAGCCTGATCAGTGTAAGAATTGTCATCATTAACATTGGGATAAAATATTGGGTAATTACTGTGCTGGTCAGCAAGAACACTACTGTTATTCCCCACACGTATTTTATTATTCCACTTCTTCCCAATTTTGCCAGAGTAATCACATATTTGAAATCTGATATGCCTACTTGTGTGTTTTGAAAATGTATTATATGAGGCTATGTATTTTTGCAGCCATTCATTGACAGTTTTTAATAAGTCATAAAAGAAAGCATGGGATATTAAAAGCTCCAGGAATCAAATATAATTTTTGACATTTTAGTATTGTGCACAATTTCACGCCATATGTATTAAATTCAAAATAAAATAACTCGTGAACATGAAAAATAAAGTTGAGAATGTTAACATATTTTCGAGGACGGGTGAAATAATATGAATTACCTGTTGCACGTTTACCTAAGTAGTTAGATGGTTTGTCATTAAATGTATTAGATAGACATGCTTCTAATATCAGTACATTACTGACCCGTGACTGACAATTTTGAAGTATGTTTAAAACCCTAAAACGAGGTGATGTCAGACCTTCTACTTAAGTAGGCAATAGAAAAAAAGTATTTCTATCATGTTCCTTGATTGGGTTAAGACAACCGTCACTCCAAAACTAGTGGACCAATGGCGACTCATTGTATACTCCTCCCTCTAAACCCTGCCCTTCGCGGAAAAATAATGCCAAAACTCGCAATCGAAAAGACTGGCAGTGATCGCAAAGAAACAGACATCGAAAGCAAAGATAAGAGTAGTGTAACCAAAGGGTAGTACATGCAGGCAAAAGCGTTGGCAAAATGTATACAATATGATTGGTTGCTGGGAAAGTTAAACCGAAAACGATTTTTGCATTAGTTTTCAAATATATATATATTTTTATCATTTGTCATAAAGTTGCTCTCGCTTTAAAATGATTTGCTTAAAAAAAACTTGTAAGCAAATAATTTCCTTATGTTGGCGTCTTTCTATAATGTGTTATGTTTGCATCTTTAATGTGCTTGCTGAAAGCAAGACTACTCTACACATACTGTAATGAAACAACAGGGAGCAGGTCTCGAACCCTCTACCTTCCAGCCTGCTCGTGCGGCAGAGTCGATTTCCGCGCTTATAAACCCAGGGTCCTTTCAAAGAGCGCGTCCTCGCGCTAGCTTGCGAGTCTACGTCTTACAGGAACGCGCTCACGCACTCTCGTGGATGCAAGGTTCCGATCACTTCTGACACCAATGTAATGAAACAGCAGGGAGCAGGTCTCGAACCCTCGACCTTCTAGCCCGAGGTCCGGCGCACTATCGACTGTGCAGCAAAAGCGTGCTCGTGCGGCAGTGTCGATTTCCGCACTTATAAACCCAGGGTCGTTACAATAATGGTGTTGAATTGTTCAAACTAGAGACACAAAACCAACTTTCACATGTTAAGTCTATCCTAACCTATCAATAAAATGTATCTGTCAATACAAGCTAGCAAGCACACACATTTTCTTTAGGAAATGTACTTTTCTAGTATCTTTCTACATATATTTTCTTCCTTTCAGCTTCACGGTGAGCACAAACACAACTAAAATATTATATACGTTAACGTTACAATAACAGCACAGGCGCAACAAGCCAAAATTACAATCAAGAGTACTACACCTAAGTTATGTTAAAAAAATCTTACATTTCTATTTTCGTAATATTTAGTAGCCAGTGTTAGGTCCCTGACATAATCATTTGGTTGGATTCCAGGAGAGATGTGTATTCCCTGTGAATGCAGAAGTAAAAGTGAGTTCTATCCTTTCTCATTACACCTATAATGTGAAAGGATTCATGAAATCAACATATAAAACAGCATATTTGTCTTAAAATGTCAGCAAAAATGACATTTAAGAAATATATTAGTCAAAGTAACGTATACTATACATTGCATGGGGAAAGTATTCAGACACCTTGACTTTTTCCACATTTTGTTAAGTTACAGCTTTATTCTAAAAGGGATGAAATAAAAAGAAATCCAGATCAATCTGCACACAATACCCCATAATGACAAAGTGAAAACATGTTTTTAGAAATTGTAGCTAATTTATAAAAAATTATTAAACAGAAATACCTTATTTACGTAAGTATTCAGATCCTTTGCTATGAGACTCGGAATTGAGCTCAGGTGCATCCTGTTTCCATTGATCATCTTTCAGATGTTGCTACTATTTGATTGTAGTCCACCTGTGGTAAATTAAATTGTTTGGACATGATTCGGAAAGGCACACAGCTGTCAATATAAGGTCCCACAGAGCAAAAACCAAGCCATTAGGTTGACAGAATTGTCCCTAGAGCTCGAAGACAGGATTGTGCCGAGGCACAGATCTGGGGAAGGGTACCAAAACATTTCTGCAGCATTGAAGGTCCCCAAGAACACAGTGGCCTCCATCATTCCTAAATGGAAGAAGTTTGGAACCACCAAAACTTTTCCTAGAGCTGGCCGCCCGGCCAAATTGAGCAATCGGGGGAGAAAGGTCTTGGTCAGGAAGGTGACCAAGAACCCAATCTGTAGAGATTGGAGAACCTTCCAGATGGACAACCATCTCTGCAGCACTCAACCAATCAGGCCTTTATGGTAGAGATGCCAGACGGAAGCCACTCCTCAGTAAAAGGCACTTGACGGCCTGCTTGGAGTTTGCCAAAAGGCACCTAAAGGACTCTCAGACCATGAGAAACAAGATTCTCTGGTCTGATGAAACCAAGATTGAACTCTTTGGCCTGAATGCCAAGCGTCACATCTGGAGGTTACCTGGCACCATCCCTACGGTGAAGCATGGTGGTGGCAGCATCATGCTGTGGGGATGTTCTTTAGCGGCAGGGACTGGGAGACTAGTCAGGATCGAGGCAAAGATGAACGGAGCAAAGTACAAAGAGATCCTTGATGACAAAACTTGATCCAGAGTGCTCAGGACCTCAGACTGCGCGAATGTTCACCTTCCAACAGGAACCTAAGCACACAGCCAGGACAACGCAGGAGTGGCTTCAGGACAAGTATCTGAATGTCCTTGAGTGGCCCAGCCAGAGCCCGATTGAACATCTTGAACACGATCGAACATCTCTGGAGAGACCTGAAAATAGCTGTGCAGCAACGATCCCCATCCAACCTGACAGAGCTTGAGAGGATTTGCAGAGAAGAATGGGAGAAACTCCCCAAATACAGATGTTCCAAGCTTGTAGCAACATACCCAAGAAGACTCGAGGCTGTAATAGCTGCCCAAGGTGCTTCAACAAAGTACTGAGTAAATGGTCTGAATACTTATGTAAATGTGATATTTCATATAATTTTGTACGTTTTTTTGCAAAAAAAAACAAAACAACAGTTTTTGCTTTGTCATTATTGTGTATTGTGTGTATATTGATGAAGGGGGAAAACAATTGAATCCATTTTAGAATAAGGCTGCAACGTAACAAAATGTGGAAACGTCAAAGGGTCTGAATACTTTCCAAATGCACTGTATATACAAAGTGTGGACACCCCTTCAAATGAGTGGATTCAGCTATTTTAGCCACACCTGTTGCTGACAGGTGCTTAAGATCAAGCACAAAAGCCATGCAATCTCCATAGACAAACACTGGCAGTAGAATGGCTTACTGAAAATCTCAGTGACTTTCACCGTGGCACCATCATAGGATACCACCTATGACGGCACTGTCATAGGATGCCAAGTCAGTTCGTAAAATTTCTGCCCTGCTAGAGCTGCCCTGGTCAACTGTAAGTGCTGTTATTGCGAAGTGGAAACGTCTAGGAGCAACAACAGCTCATCCACGAAGTGGTAGGCCACACAAGCTCACAGAATGAGACCGCCGAGTGCTGAGGCGCATGGCACGTAAAAATCGTGCCTCGCGCCATTGGACTCTGGAGCAGTGGAAATGCATTCTCTGGAGTGATGAATCACTCTTCACCATCTGGCAGTTCAAAGGGTGAATCTGGGTTTGGTGGATGCCAGGAGAACGCTACCTGCCCAAATGTATAGTGCCAACTGTAAGATTTGGTGGACAAGGAATAATGGTCTGGGGCTGTTTTTCATGGATCTGGCAATGCTCCTTTGTTCCAGTGAAAATAAATCTTAACGCTACAGCATACAATGACATTCTAGATTATTCTATGCTTCCAACTTTGTGGCAACAGTTTGGGGAAGGCCCTTTCCTGTTTCAGCATGACAATACCCCTGTACACCAAGCGAGGTCCATACAGAAATGGTTTGTCGAGATTGGTGTGGAAGAACTTGACTGGTCTGCACAGAGCCCTGACCTAAACCGCGTCGAACACCTTTGGAATGAATTGGAACGCAGACTGCGAGCCAGGCCTAATCGCCCAACATCAGTGCCCGAGCTCACTAAATGTTCTTGTGGCTGAATGGAAGCAAGTCCCCAATGCAATGTTACAACATCTTGTGGAAACCCTTCCTAGAAGAGTGTAGGCTGTTATAGCAGCAAAGGGGGGACCAACTCCATATTAATTCCCATGATTTTGGTATGAGATGTTCGAGAAGCATGTGTCCACATAGTTTTAGTCATGTGATGTATATCTACAATGGTTAAATGTCACTATTTTGACTTAATGAGAGTATGTTGCCTTTAGAGTAGTAAATATGTGATATTCCTCCAGGCATTTGGAGAGTATCTCATTCAGTGTGCAGTCACAGATGTACAGGAAATCACAGTTGAGGCTGAAACTTCAATCAGAGAAGTTCAGGTTGGTAGATGCACTTTTATTGACTTCCTCTACAATATCGAGGTGAAGATCCATGCCCATTTTATGATTTTTATGTCCAAAATGTTTTTTTGTGACCATCCATCATCAATCATTACAGGTTAATCTGAGAAGATTACAGCTACTCTGGGATTTGATGAAGATCGATTCGAAGCACTGGAATTGAGATCGATGGAATCGGTGAGTTAAACTTTCAATAATAGAGATGTCCAATTTAAATAATTGTTGTGTTAATTGTGTTTTAAAATATTTGCTATTGTAACGTTTTATAAAATACTGTATTACTAATTTCAAATATAGCACACTTTTTCAATTTTACTCAGATTTGTATTATGAGAACTGAGAAAAATGAAAAAACCCGCACAAAGCCCTTAATAGTATCACAACTCTTTATTAAGCTTTACGTATTGTATATGGGGGATTGGAAGTGATGCAGACAATTACATTGATGGAACCTACAATTTATCTGCAATATTAATGCTGATCTATCCTTGATAAAAAACACCCCCAAAAAAAATCAGGAAATGTTTTTGGACATAATTAACCCCTTATTTTTTGGGGGCAAAAAACGACCTCCATATTTCCATTCGTTTTTATGTGATACGTTCAGATGAGTCCCGTGACACTTGTGGAGGCCGTACAGCAAAACGGAGAACAGTATTGTGTTTTGGAGAGTCTCCCCTTTCCATTGGGTCATATTATACTGAACACAAATATAAACGCAACATTTAAAGTGTTGGTCCCATTTGTCATGAGCTGAAATAAAAGATCCCAGAAATGTTCTATACGCACAAAAACTTTTTCTCTCAAATGTTGTGCACAAATGTCTTTGCATTTCTCCTTTGCCAAAATAATCCATCCACCTGACAGGTGTGGCATATCAAGAAGCATTGAGCGTGTTTGGTATGGTCTGAATTGACGTGTACAAGAGTGTGTTCCAGTTCCTGCCAATATCCAGCAACTTCACAAAACAATTGAAGAGGAGTGGGAGAACATTCCACAGACCACAATCAACAGCCTGATCAACTCTCTGCGAAGGAGATGCCACGCTGCATGAGGCAAATGGTGGTCACACAGGACTGGTTTTCTGATCCACACCCCTACCTTTTTTTTTAAGGTATCTGTGACCAAAAATAAGTTAATATTTTCTAGAAATAGGCATGGAATAATTGATGAGACAACCCATATTCAAGAATAGCTTAGGAAAATAACCCCATCTAAAAACATTGTTTTGAATTACCTTAAACCGAGTGATGCTTTGTGACATCCCTCTGGTATTCCCAGTCTTGTGAAATCCATAGATTAGGACCCAATGAATTTGATTTCAATTGACTGATTTCCTTATATGAACTGTAACTCAGTACAATCTTTTAAATTGTTGCATGTTGCTTTTATATATTTATAAATGACCTTTATGTATCGGCCTCATGGCCTTCATCAGAGCTGCTGTGAGTGTTTATAATTTGTACACTTATGTAGACATAGCTCCATCCACATCTGTTCAATGCATCGAATGGGTTTGGAGTTGAGGGAAAATAAGCAAGTGTTACCAAATATAACAATGTTCATTTCATATGTATTCTAATGAAGTGTGTACATAAAATGCAAAAAACAAGTTTGTAAAACCACAATGAGGACATCAACTTAGTTTTCATAAATCATTGGGTACAGAGCAAGAAAAAACATCAATTTATTTAAGCTCTAGTACTGCCAATATTAAAAACAGTCAAATGCATTCGTGAATTCAATCGCTTGTTGCAGTTTATTCATTGTTTAATTATTCAAGGCTCCTTTTGTTTCATTTTATAATTAAAATGCTTGACTGTATTTAACGACATGGATGACTTGTATGCTGTGTGATGATATGCACAATATTGCAGTAGGCCTTTGTGCCAATAAGTAAATTACACAACACCAGTTAGAGTAAACATGACTTTTAGGCTTGATGTTTCCACCCCCATGCTTCACAGTAGGTATGGTGTTCTTTGGATGGAACTCAGCATTCTTTGTCCTCCAAACACGACGTGTTGAGTTTTTACCAAAAAGTTATATTTTGGTTTCATCTGACAATATGACATTCTCCCAATCTTCTTCATCATCCAAATGCTCTCTAGCATACTTCAGACGGGCCTGGACATGTACTGGCTTAAGCAGGGGGACACGTCTGGCACTGCAGGATTTGAGTCCCTGGCGGCGTAGTGTGTTACTGATGGTAGACTTTGTTACTTTGTTCCCAGCTCTCTGCAGGTCATTCACTAGGTCCCCCCGTGTGGTTCTGGGATTTTTGCTCACCGTTCTTGTGATCATTTTTACCCCACAGGGTGAGATCTTGCGTGGAGCTCCAGACCGAGAGAGATTATCAGTGGTCTTGTATGTCTTCCATTTCCTAATAATTGCTCCCACAGTTGATTTCTTCAAACCAAGCTGCTTACCTATTGCATATTCAGTCTTCCCAGCCTGGTGCAGGTCTACAATTTTGTTTCTGGTGTCCTTTGACAGCTCTTTGGTCTTGACCATAGTGGAGTTTGGAGTGTGACTGTTTGAGGTTGTGGACAGGTGTGTTTTATACTGATAACAAGTTCAAACAGGTGCCATTAATACAGGTAACGAGTGGAGGACAGAGGAGCCTCTTAAAGAAGTTACAGGTCTGTGAGAGCCAGAAATCTTGCTTGTTTGTAGGTGACCAAATACTTATTTTCCACCATCATTTGCAAATAAATTCATTATAAATCCTACAATGTGATTTTCTGTATTTTTTTTCCTCATTGTCTGTCATAGTTGAAGTGTACCTATGATGAAAATGACAGGCCTCTCATCTTTTTAAGTGGGAGAACTCTATAGAGTATTTCTGTCCATTTCTTTTCTGTACAGAGTTGTAAACAGGGTTCCATTTGATTTCTTAATCCACATGTACAAGTTTATGTACAAATTTAGTGTCACATTCAATAGTGAATTTGAGATTGGGCTCAATGTCATTAAGTATTGCCATAATGTCTGACAGCTCTTCTCCCGTTCCTCCCCATATGCAAATAATTTTGTCAATATAGACACCACTTCAGGATTTTAATGAAAAATAGACTTTCATTTTTTTCTCCAAAATTACCCACATAAAAGTTAGCATAGCTTGGAGCGAATGTGGAGCCCATCAATGTTCCATTCGCTCATCATCAAACCTGAAATAGTTACGTCAAAACATTTTCAGACAGTTTTGGGTATTTGTTAGTATCTCGGGCTCTCAAATAGTGAGATAAGGCTGACAGCCCCCATATGGGGAATGCTGTTATATAGACTCTCGACATCTACTGTAATGTGACCTGGTTCTCCCAAACAGAGAATTAGCGAATATGACATTTCAAGCAGGAGAAAGGACAGGGATTATCCAGTCGCAGTACATTTTAATGACCAAAAACATGACATTTCTACCTTTAGATTTGGTGGTATAGAGAAAGTCAAGATATCAGACAGGGGAGGTGACATAAATAATACTCTGAGCAAAAGAGAATGTTTTGGGATTTTAACCCTCCAGACATTATTCCCTAAAGGTCTTAATGATAAAATGCCCATACATGTTATGTTGTAAATGTGAACATTAATTATTGCCACCACTTCAGATAACTTTGATATTTTTTCTTGCACTGTATGAAAACCTACTTGATAGGTCGATGTCCTCATTGTGGTTTTACAAACTTGTTTTTCTGTGTTTTATGTACACACTTCATTAGAATACGTATACATTGTTATATTTGGTGCAAATTATAAACACTCACAAAAGTTCTGACGAAGGCCGTGAGGCAGTTAAATAAACTGGGTGTAACGGCCGTTGCTGGTGGAAGAAGGTGAGGACCAAGGTGCAGCGTGGTATGTGTCCATATTTATTAAAATGAACACGGAAATAACAAAAAATAACAACGCGAAACGACCTAAAACAGTTCTGGCTAGTGCAGACACACAACAGAAAAAAATCACCCACAAAACACAATAGAAAACAGGCTCCCTAAATATGGTTCTCAATCAGGGACAACGATTGACAGCTGTCTCTGAATGAGAACAATACCAGGCCAAACACAGAAATAGCCAATCATAGAAAAACTAACATAGACAACCCACCCAACTCTCACCCTGACCATACTATAACAAAGACTTAACAAAAGAACTAAGGTCAGAACGTGACACTAGGTGGTTTGAGCTCTGAATGCTGATTGCCTGAAAGTTGTGGTAAACATTTATTTTTACTGCTCTAATAGTGTCTAATAGCATTCGTAACCAATTTATAATAGCAATAAGGCACTTCCACGGCTAAGGGCTGTTCTTAAGCACGTTGCGTCGTGCATAAGAACAGCCCTTAGCCGTGGTATATTGGCCATATACCACACCCCCTCATGCCATATTGCTGAAATATAGAGCAGTCATAATAGCAAGAGCAGTGTGCAGGTTAATTATTTTTTCTCATCTTATTCAACTGTTACCATGCACCTGCAACAAAGATATCTCAGATTTGCGAGTTTCTTTTGAATTTTGTATTATGAGAACTTTGAAATATAACAAAGCCATGTGATTCATGAGCCACTTTGTTTTGAATTGTTAATTATCTTGTTACATATTGTATATTTGTACATATGGAGATAATTGACTTACACTGTAAGGTTTACTATAAAATATTACTCATATGTCTACTGTATATTTACGTTTACATAGGTGTGAATTGCCTCAGCATTTTGTTTTAAAATGTTTGCTCCAAAGAACTAAATAAAAATATTAAATAAAAAATCTGTAAAGTGAAACATGATTTTCCTGTTATAAATTTCAACATGCTTTGTAAAAGGTTAAATAAAGTCTGAGCTGCTGCTAAAGTGTATTTTTTATTTTGAGCCTGATGAGTGAGAACATAGAGTTATAGAGTTAGTTGGTTAGTAAGGCTTATCTTCACTATATTCAAAACGGAAATAACCTACCTGACAAGAAACCTTGTTGTGGAGTGAAGTTACATACTTTACTTCGAACTTTTGACATCTTGCAAACCATTGACAGCTTTGACATCTATGCCTCAGATTGAAAACCACACATGGGTTTACTGTTCTGACACGTTTCCCCTCCATTTAACCTCTAAAACCAACAACAAAAGCATCCAAGCCTTTCAAAACTGGATATCAGTTACATTCCAGTGCGTACTGTTGTTTTGTACAGAACATCGTAGGCTGTGGAAAAATGTTGCAACAACTTGCACCTGTGAACATCTGCATCCTGTTTCTTGTTTCTTACATCTGCCACTCATTTCTTTTAAATCACGCTGCTCTACAGTGTGCTGTTAATCCCCCCCCCCTCCCCTCGCAAACTGTCTCTTCAGAAGATTTAAAAGCCATGCCCCTTGAAACTCATTGGCTGAATAGATATATCACCTAAGGAAATGATGTCATCATTACATTGTTTGTAGTATGAAAGCTGATGGGCAGAGAGAAGATTTTAATTTGTATCCAGATGTAATTAATCTCGGAGACCAGGGTAAGAAACTAAACTATGATCTCATTTCATTATATTTTTTTATGTGAGTTTTAATGTATATTTTCAATATAATGAGTGTTACACTAGCACACTGAAAATACTATGAAATCAACATCGGAACGATTCCCAATGTAGTTAATTTTGCTCTGGTCATTTTGGGACCCATGAACAAGTTCTAGACTGTGATGGCTTCTGTGGGTTCAAGGGTTGCAGTAGCTGTATAACCGACTGTTGTGTTCAAATTTACAGTATCACGGCCGGGGAATGGCTTCCAATAGCTGTAAAAGCAAAATTCTTTCAAATGTTCTTTCCTGTCTTAACTACAAGACTGGAAAATTCATCATTGCAGAAAGCAAGAGAGTCGGCACTTTGTACAGAGTTATACAATTATCCATCATTGGATACCTTGTTGGGTAAGGAACTCAACAAATTAATTTCCAAATTTTCAAGATGTATCCCCTTATAATGATCTAAGGGCATATTAAATGTTATTAATCAAATGCAATCTAGTCCATATATTTGTTAGTTCACATAAACGTAACGTGTAAAATATATTCCAATCAATATTTTAAACCCCTAGTAAGCTCCAACCTGCATTTAGATCTTCTTGATACGAAGTTATGAAGCTTGAGATTTTTAGCTATCATGAAGATCCTTCCATCCAGCATTATATTTTTGATAAGCGTCAGTCTGGTATAATTCTAAACTTAAGCAGATTTTTTTGATCCTCATTGAGATAGCTATATTGTCCTCCTGGTCTACACAGGTATGTATTCCTGAGCAAGAAGTCCTACCAGGCCAAGGAGGAATCTATCCAGAGCGCTGTGATTACCAAACTGAAGGGAGTGGCGGTCACCAACACCGCAGAGTCCGGACGGATGGTGTGGGAGCCTGTGGACTATGTCATTCCACCCCAGGTCAGACTAACTACAATCCCATGTTTGGTCTTATTTCTATCTCATCCACTGTGCTTGACTGCTAGAATAAATATAATTATAAACTGGGTGGTTTGAGCCCTGAATGCAGCTTGGCTGAAAGCCTTGGTACTGAATAACAGACCGTATACAGACGTATGACAAAACATTTATTTTTACTGTTCTAAATACATTGGTGTAACCAGTTTATAATAGCAATAAGGCACCTCGGGGGTTTGTGGTATATAGCCAACATACCACTGCTAATGGCTGCATTCAGGCACTCCGGGTTGCAGTGTGCATAAGAACAGCCCTTAGTTGTGGAATATTGGCCATATATCTCACCTCCTGCACCTCCTGCGGTTCCAATGGTAACCGCCCCGTTCCACCCCGTCCCTCCCCCCGGAAGCCTCATCGTCAGAGAATAAACTCTGTATCACATCTGTTGAATGTGTTTGTTTACCTTTATGCACACATTTTTGTGGTCACTCTCCCTTCATTTTTCTCACTGTTAATCATGAATGGTGAAACGTCTATACAGCATCTGCATGCCAATATTTTATCTCAATTAATTTAATGAGAATATGCATTTAGATCTTGATAGGAAGTTATGAAGCTTGAGATTTTTAGCTATCATGAAGATCCTTCCATCCAGCATTATATTTTTGATAAGCATCAGTCTGGTATAATTTTGCCACAATATATTCATTGATGAATATACTGTATATGTTTCATATAACTGTATATGTTTCAAGTAGATTGATGAACAAAGATACTGTAAGTCAAAACATTGCATTCAAGGCAAAAAAGTTGATAAAGCTGCAATGGGTAAATCAATAAAAAATACTCAGACAGGAACACAGGCAGACAGACATATAAACTCACAGACAGGCATGTTTCCCTCTCTCTCTATTCACTAATCTCAATCTCTCTCTTCTCTCTCTCTATTCACTAATCTCAATCTCTCCCTTCTCTCTCTCCCTCCCACCTTCCTTCTGTATCCATCTCTTTGCCTGCCTCTGTCTCTATCTACCCCCTCTTTATCCCCCCTCCTTCTCTTCTCTCTCCTTCACCAATCTTTTACCCACTTCACCCTCTCCCCCTCTCCCTCCTTCTCTCTCTCTCCCACCCTCCCTCCCTCCCTCCCTCCCTCCCTCCCTCCCTCCCTCCCTCCCTCCTGCAGTCACCTACTTCTCTCTCTCTGCTTCCTCCCATATCCATTCTCTCTCTGTCCTTATTTCCCTCACACCCCCTCTTCTCATCTATCTCCCTCTCCCTCCTCACTCTTCTCTTTCCCACCTCTCCAGATAGGATATTGATGCATACATCAATACACTGCATTCAAGGCAATACAGTTGGTGATAAAGCTGCATTGGGTAAAAGACAGACAGACAGACAGACAGACTTATCCACTCACAGAGCTTGAGTTTTCCCCCAATTATCCAATTATGTGGATCCCCAATGATTTATTTTTCCTTGAATGCAATGTATTCACTTATACCCTGATGCCTATCTATGCTTCAATATCCTGTCTGTGGAGGTGGGAGAGAGTAGAGAGAGGTGTATGTGTATATGCGTTAAGTAGATTGACACACAGATAAGTCAATACATTGCATTCAAGGCAAAAAAGTTGGTGATGAAGCTGCAATGGGTATATTGATGAAAGACTCGGACAGACAGACAGGCAGGCAGGCAGAGTATTTCACCAATATACCCATTGCAGCTTTATCACTAACTTTCTTGCCTTGAATGCAATGCATTGATTAATGCATCAATACTTTGATGCATATCTTTTCGCTTTGAATATAATGTATTGACTTAAGTGTCGTGTCTCGTGACCTATATTCTTCTGCAAATGCGTGCCACACTGACGCTTATCAGTTGATACCAGGCTGGTTTAACACTCTTTAATTTTTTCCTATAGGGTGATGCAGTTTTTTTCATTGTTACCAATTTTATAGAGACACCAAACCAGAAGTTGGGCAACTGTGCTGAGGTAAGGAAATTCCCTTTCTTTGCTTTGTGTTGTCACCTTTAATCACCCTTTAAAAGTGAAATATACACTGTATTTGGTCTGTATTTGTTAAACCATACCAGTTTGTTTGGTATTGTTTCACAGAGCCCTGATGTGCCGGATGGCCACTGTAAGGGAGATAAAGACTGTGCAAAGGGAGAGTCAGTGAAAACTGGCCATGGTAGCAATCTTTGAAGACTCAAATTGAATTGAAACAAATTGAAACAAGAAATTATATATACTGTCTCCTTTACTCTTCACAAACATAAAATATAATTTTCTGTAGGATTTAGGACAGGCCGCTGCTTGAGAGACAATGGGAAATCCAGTGGTACGTGTGAGATATATAGCTGGTGCCCCATTGAGAGTTGCCACCAACCACAGTAAGTGTGTCATCACAAAATCTAATGAAAATGTTTTGCATTCTACCAGGAAATGGCTTGCTCTCAGTCTTTTTTATGTGTGTATTTTGTGTAATTTCCCTTACGTTTTGTTTTGGAGTGTCACCGAGGGCTTCATAGGAGCATTGCCGATGATCACTGGAGTGTAACAAAGGAGAAAAAACGGAGCATCTCGAGTCTGATTGTCACCCCCCCTTGAGAGAATGCAAATATTCCCATTGGTTCACTGCATATTGAAGCCTGTAGTTAAGGCCTTGCAGAAGCTGCATGGAGGCAGAAAAATCAAAAAGTTTTAACGGAGACAAAACTAATAATATCATACCTGTGTTGAAGTCCCAAGACCAACTAGAAGATAACAAAGCAAAAGCAATACTATTCAGAAAACACCTACACAATGTCCACTCTTGCCGCAATGACCCTCACTTTGACCTTGTTGATAGAGAAGTACAGAAAACAATATTTACCTCACACCTGACACTTACCTCTCTCCCGACACCAGTAGACCAGTAGGCTCGATCCTAGGCCCCACGCTTTTCTCAATTTACATCAACAACATAGCTCAGGCAGTAGGAAGCTCTCTCATTCATTTATATGCAGATGATAAAGTCTTATACTCAGCTGGCCCCTTAAACGCTCTACAACAAAGCTTTCTTAGTGTCCACCAAGCTTTCTCTGCCCTTAACCTTGTTCTTAACACCTCCAGAACAAAGGTCATGTGGTTTGGTAAGACGAATGCCCCTCTCCCACTGGTGTGATTACTACCTCTGAGGGTTTAGAGCTTGAGGTAGTCACTACTGTCCTTCCCTCAGCACATATCAAAGCTGCAGGCTAAAGTTAAATCTAGACTTGGTTTCTTCTATCGTAATCGCTCCTCTTTCAACCCAGCTACCAAACTAACCCTGATTCAAATGACCATCCTATCCATGCTAGAATACGGAGACGTAATTTATAGGAAAGGGTGCTCTCGGGCGACTAATGTTTTTTTACCATTCGGCCATCAGATTTGCCACCAATGCTCCTTATAGGACACATCACTGCACTCTATACTCCTCTGTAAACTGGTCATCTCTGGATACCCGTTGCAAGACCCACTGGTTGATGCTTATTTATAAAACCCTCTTAGGCCTCACTCCCCCCTATCTGAGATACAGTACATACTGCAGCCCTCATCCTCCACATACAACACCCGTTCTGCCAGTCACATTCTGTTAAATGCCCCCAAAACACACACATCCCTGGGTCGCTCCTCTTTTCAGTTCGCTGCAGCTAACGACTGGGACGAGCTGTAAAAAACACTCAAACTGGACAGTTTTATCTCCATCTCATCATTCAAAATCTCAATCATGGACACTCTTACTGACAGTTGTGGCTGCTTTGTATGATGAATTGTTGTCTCTACATTATTGCCTTTGTGCTGTTGTCTGTGCCCAGTAATGTTTGTACCATGTTTTGTGCTGCTACCATATTGTGCTGCTGCCATGTTGTGTTGCTACAATGTTGTTGTCATGTGGTGTTGTTACCATGCTGTGTTGTCATGTGTTGCTGCTATGTTGTTGTCTTAGGTCTCTCTTTATGTAGTGTTGTGGTGTCTCTCGTCGTGATGTGTATTTTATCCTATCTTTTTTATTATTAATCCCAGCCTCTGTCCCCGCAGGAGGCCTTTTGGTAGGCCGTCATTGTAAATAAGAATTTGTTCTTAACTGACTTGCCTAGTTATATTAAGTTTAAATAAATAGAAGAATCCACCCCGATCCGTCACTGTCGAAAGAAACTAAGATCCATTTGAATTTAAAAAAATAATCTAAACATCTGGGGTAGACAACATTGACAGCACACTCAATAAACAAGCACCCAATGAATACCTACACCACTTCCTTCTGCCTTGGAAATCTGCAGTTGTTATAATGATTCACAAACCTGATAAAGACCCATACATCACAAGCTACAGACCAGTCAGCCTCCTCAGCCATGTAAGAAAGCTGTTTGAGAGAGTACTCATCCAAAGACTGAGCAGCCACACTGAGGAAATGGGCCTTCTTGGAGTCCATCAGGCTGGCTTCAGAAAAACAAGATCAACTACAGATAAGACTTTCAGAAGAAATTCTCCAAAATTTCAAGAAAACATTTTTTACCCTGGTCGTCTCCTTAGATATAGAAAAGGGATTCAACAAGATGTGGCATAATGAGTTGTGCTATGGACTTGCAGACTTAAACTACCACCTTCCATCAAAAACATCAACACCAGCTTCCTCCACAACCGCACAAATAAAGTAAAGGCTTCCACAGCAATATCCCCACCATTTACCCCTGAAGCAGGTGTCCCAAAGGGGGCAGTCCTATGGCATTCCTGCTATATATATTAGACATCTATTAACCCCCATCCACCATAGGTCAAGTTTCACAGTTTGCTGACAACCTCTTCTACTGGTCCAGATGTCCTCAACTTCCTGCCAAAAACTTGAGCTAGAGACATGGTCTTACATGTGGTGCGTAAAGCTGAACCCACAAAATACTTAATGTGTCCTCTTTACAAGACGCACCATTCAAAAAACAAAGAAACCCATTGAAATCAAGCTTTATGGCAAATTAATGAATGTAGAAAAAGTGGCTAAATTCCTTGGCATCCTTTCAGAAGAACATGCACTGAACAACACATATCGCGAACATAAAGAGAGTAAGGGACGAAAAAGATTCAACCACTTAAAAACAATGTGCGGAAGAAAATATAGAAAATCACCTCAGACAGTGTTTAAAGTCTATATCAGCTACATCCGATCTCTCTTTAAATATACCCTACCAGCCTGGATAACAGCCTCACCACTGCAGATTAATTGGCTACTGACAATCCAAAACATAGCAATAACAATACCCTACAGACTACCAAGGTACCCCAGTAATCATTACACCCACAACATATCTGGACTCAGTCAATCATTGGTCAGAAGTTCATCAACAGAGCCATGCATTACCCATTACTGAAGGAAGCTGTGAAAGAGGCCAAATGGACCACAGACACACCCATGTCCAAAATGCTCCAAGGTTGAAACTGACCCAACATATTCCACTATCCCGACATAGCCGTGCACAACTGACTCCAATCAGACATTACCATATGTTATTTTATACATACATTTTCTTTTTAAATATACAATTACAGTTTATATATTTTTTCTTGTTCTATTCAATTTAGAGATATCTAACCCTTCCCCCTACCACCTACCCTTACCCTAATCCGGGTTCGTATCCTCTTCCACCCCTCACCCAACCGCCACCCCTTACCTTAACAAGGGTCCGTATCCTACACACACACAGGCACATACACGCATGCACGCACATACACACACACACACACACACACACACACACACACACACAGGCACATACATGGATGCACGCACACACACACACACACACACACACACACACACACACACACACACACACACACACACACACACACACACACACACACACACACACACACACACACACATACGCACATACACATACGCACATACACATACACACACACACACATGAGCATGTGTACACAGTAGTAATCTTCCTTCCCTTTCATCTCTTCAGGGATGGACATAAACACATGTCTATTTTAAGAGAAGCTGAAAACTTCACAATCTTCATAAAGAATTTCATCAGATTTCCCAAATTCAGTTTCTCAAAGTAAGTTATCTATGTTAAAAACACATACAAAATAGACAGACTGATGGATTTCTGACAGAGTTTTCTTCAAATGTTTAAATGTATAAACTAGAGCTGGAGTCTTTTAATCGGTTAATCTGAAGTATTTCAGAGAGTTAACTTTCTGCAATTTGATATAAAAACATTTATCTTTGAAACGTTTCACCCAATTATGAGGGCCAATGTTCAGGACACAGCTGACAAATACCATCTGAAGAAATGTCACTATGATGAGCTCCTTGAACCCTACTGCCCCATATTTCGTCTGGGAGACATTGTTTACCGGACTGGACACAGCTTTCAGGACATGGTTTTGAGGGTCAGTTTTCACAATTGAAAAGTGTATTTGTGGTTGTTATTGATGATGACGTTGATAAGGATGAGGATGTTTTTTTAAAATGACTTTAAGCAGTTAAATGTAGACTCTGTAAGATGTGCATACCATCCAAGAGTAAGCCAACAACAAAATACTTGTACATAAAAATAATGTAAATAATAGAGCATTTTACTATCAATACTCTCTCTCTCTCTCTCTCCAGGGTGGTTCAATTGGAATTCTAATTAAGTGGAAGTGTGACCTTGACAGAGATCACTCAGAATGCAAGCCACGGTACAACTTTACTCGCATTGACATTAATGCATCCAGAGAGTCCACAGGATTCAACTTCAGGTGACACACATTTGCGCACACACACACACAATCACGTGCACACTCACACTCACACACACACTCAAGAAGTTGACAAATAGTCGACAAATACTACTTAATTTGAAGTCATACTTCAATCTTCCACATTTTTGGTACTCTCATAACAGACATGCTCGGTATTACAAAAATGAGTCTGGAGAAGTCTACCGAACACAATTCAAAGTGTACGGCATACGCATCAACATCATGGTGCATGGAAAGGTATGAAATATCTCTTATTATATGGCTTTTCAGGATGAATGCATCTATTTTGTTTCCTGATGTTTTGACTCCCTTATTGTTACTTTCTTCTATTTTCTACTACAGGCTGGAAAGTTCTGTATCATTCCCACCGTTATCAATATAGGCTCAGGACTAGCTTGTATTGGTGGTGTAAGTATTATTCAACCGACCTGCACATACCTGTACAGTCAAAACAATACTTTCAGATCAACTTGTTTTTTGAAAAGATGACATTCGTATTGAGACTATACATATCAATTTCACAGAAGAGGCTGGTCTGTAATGTCTGTAATGGTAGAAATGGAATGGTAGCCGTTCCATGTATTCCATTACAGCCATTCTAAAGTGCCCGTCCTCTTCTAGCATCTCCCACCAGCCTCCTCTGCAATATAGGTATATAGTATATTCTGTATATTTTATTGTATAATATTATTTTATTTTGTATATGTTCATGGGCCTCGTTTTATTGCAGGGGACCTGGCTCTGTGACTGGATTCTTCTCTACCTGATGAAAAAGAGGGAGTTCTATAAGGACTGGAAGTTTGAAAACGTCAAGAAGTATGGCATTTACAATAAATATTTGCCTGAGTTACATTTTTTTTCCTGGTAACAGAGATTAAGAGACTCTTGTTATAAAATGTAATGTTCATTCACACTCCCCCTTCTACAGGGAAGACAGAAACGTGTCTAACATCACAGAACACTATAACGGTACAACAGAGGATACAAAACAAATACCAGAAGAGAGGCAGCTGACTGACCAATCACCTGAGGTTTAACACCATGGCAGCAGCTCACTGACCTATCACCTGAGGTTTAATCATGACAGGGCGGCAGGGTAGCCTTGTGGTTAGAGCGTTGGGCTAAGGTTGCAAGTTCGAATCCCCTAGCTGACAAGGTATGAATCTGTCATTCTGCCCCTGAACAAGGCAGTTAACCCACTGTTCCTAGGCTGTCATTGTAAATAAGAATTCATTCTTAACTGACTTGCTTAAATAAAGGTACATTTTTTTAAAATTTTTTTTAAACAGTAGCCATACCTAAAGAAGCTGGTTGAGAGAATGCCAAGAGTGTGCAAAGCTGTCATCAAGGCAAAGGGTGGCTACTTTGAGGAATCTCAAATATAACATACATTTTAATTTGTTTAACACTTTTTTGGTTACTACATGATTGCATATGTGTTATTTCATCGTTTTGATGTCTTCACTATTATTTTACAATGTAGAAAATAGTCCAAATAAAGAAAAACCTTTGAATGAGTAGGTGTGTCCACATTTTTGACTGGTACTGTACATACAAAGGTACAGTATATAACACCATAAAGTATCATATGTTAATGAACTTGACAGTTTTGCCATGCATGCTTACTCTATCTATCTAGAATCAAGACTAGACAAGAAATGAGTGAATGAGCAAACTGGTATTTTATACTGTCTTGTCTGGTCAATGATCACTTGTGAGGTAACACCTTAAGACATACTTTCTGGGTGAGTTCAAATCTCAGATATCATTATTTTAGCTGAATTAGTTAACGATGATGGCATACCAATAGACTACATATGAAGACATAGTGTTAGATTAAGATATTCACGTAATATTTCAGGTATCAATATTAAGCTATTTAAATTAGGATAGGATGAACTTTAATGGTTTATTTTGTATTTTTATTTTATTTTTCCAGAACAACAGCAATGCCATCCATCTTGTCTAGTGAGTGAGTGGGAGGAGCAGGACAGACAACATCTTCCTCCTCTTTATCTAACCCCAAGCCTAACAACAGTGTACCACACCCAAAGGACTGGACCCCAATGGACACCCAAATGAACTGGACCAACCACTTGTCAGCGAGACAAGTCCTGATAAGGAGTCTACCACATAAGTTGATGTGCCCTCTTGAAGAGAGGTCCTACATTTTGGTACTCATTTCTTACAGACTCATACACAAGAGCAACATAATACTGTAAGTAATTAACTTAACATCTCTTTAACAATGTGACAATGTTGTGATAAGGTCCGTGGAAGTTAGGCGTCTAAAAGCCAGGTAATCCAAAAAGAAGACAAAAAGGCGACCAGTTGGATACAAAAACATACTGTAAAAAATATTATGCAAGTTCCACTTTAAAAAATGTGGCAACTATTTGCTGTATTGATGTATTTTTAAGTATTATATACTTAATATTTTACTGGTTGTGAAACACTAAAAGTTAAGTCCTGTATAAAAAATGTCTAAGATCCAACTTAATTTGATCAAATCCAGAACTGTTAATCTTTCTGTTTAGTTACTTTCATTGATCAGGTCTTAGTGTTAAACATGGCTTTATGTATTTGATCACTTTACATTTCTATCCACAGGAATTGTGAATTGTTGAGCACAGTGCTCATTCCACTAACTGGAGGTTAAGCTGCAAGCATTGTAGCTTGATGTTTATGACTCTGTCAAGAGTGGTGCGCAGGTGCTAACTAATCAAATCAAATCAAACTATTTGTCACATGCGCTGAATACAACAAGTGTAGACTTTACCGTGAAATGCTTGCTTACTTACAAGCCCTTAACCAACAGTGCAGTTCAAAAAGAGTTAAGAAAATATTTATCAAATAAATTAAAGTAAAAAAATTATAAAAAGTTACAGGATAAAATAACAATAACAAGGCTATATACATGGGGTACCGGTACCGAGTCAATGTGTGGGGGTACAGGTTAATTGAAGTCATTTGTACATGTAGGTAGGGGTGAAATGACTATGCATAGATAATAATCAGCGGGTAGCAGCAGTGTACAAAACAATTAGGGGGGGTGTCAATGTAAATCGTCCGATGGCCAATTGATTCATTGTTTAGCAGTCTTATGGCTTGGGGGTAGAAGCTGTTAAGTAGCCTTTTGGTCCTAGACTTGGCACTCCGGTAACGTTGCCGTGCCGTAGCAGAGAAAACAGTCTATGACTTGGGTGACTGGAGTCTCTGACCATTTTTGGGCTTTCATCTGATACCGTCTATTATATAGGTCCTGTATGGCAGGAAGCTTGGCCCCAGTGATGTACTGGACCATACGCACTACCCTCTGTAGCGCCTTACGGTCAGATGCTGAGCAGTTGCCATACCAGGCAGTGATGCAACCGGTCAGGATGCTCTCAATGGTGCATCTGTATAACTTTTTGAGGATCTTGAGACTCATGCCAAATCTTTTCAGTCTCCTGAGGGGGAAAAGGTGCTGTCGTGCCCTCTTCACGACTGTCTTGGTGTGTTTGGACCATGAAAATTCATTGGTGATGTGGACACCAAGGAATTTGAAACTCTCGACCCGCTCCACTACAGCCCCGTTGATGTTAATGGGGCCTGTTTGGCCTGCCTTTTCCTGTAGTCCATGATCAGCTCCTTTGTCTTGCTCACATTGAGGCAGCGGTTATTGTCCTGGCACCACTGCCAGGTCTCTGACCTCCTCCCTATAGGCTGTCTCATTGTTGTCGGTCATCAGGCCTACCACCGTTGTGTCGTCAGCAAACTTAATGATAATATTGGAGTCGTGTTTGGCCACGCAGTCATGGGTGAACAGGGAGTACAGGAGGGGACTAAGTACACACCCTTGAGGGGCCCCAGTGTTGAGGATCAGCGTTGGCGTCAGGAAGTCCAGGATCCAGTTGCAGAGGGAGGTGTTTAGTCCCAGGGTCCTTAGCTTAGTGATGAGCTTCGTGGGCACTATGGTGTTGAATGCTGAGCTGTAGTCAATGAACAGCATTCTCACATAGGTGAGAACGGGTGGTCTCATTATTGAAAGTACATTTTCCGGACAGTTTTGATATCCGTTTATCATGATCCATTGCACCTCAGTTCGATACAGTTCGATACTAATATGCTTTTCGTTCTTCAAACATGCATACAACATTGAGTAAAAGTATTGTAAAGAAACACACAATTACCCACAATTCTTTGAAAACAGAGCCACATGGCAAGTTGTTGGAAGAACTTAAAATTCTTAAGTTGTTTGAAAATATTATGAAAATAGAGTTAAGTTAAACACAATGTTCCTTGTTGTTTTTACACACAAATAGTTGTTTAGATTATACATTTATCTTATTTTTAAAAAAATGGGGGGGGGGGGGTGTTGATTGAACAAGTGAAGTAGAGTAAAGTACTAATTATATTCAAGTAAAGATGTCAAAATAATTAATTATATTTTCAAGTATAATTTACTGATCACCTGGATAATTATTTTACAGTGCACATGTATATATTAATCAGAGTAGATCACCCTATTCAATTACATGACACCAGGACGCATAACTGCAACACGTTTTGACTCAAATGTCAAAGAGTGTTTCAGCCAACGCTGCCTGTGAAGGACTTTTTTGGTATTCTTGGCATTTTATTAGGGTCCCCATTAGCTGTTGCAAAAGCAGCAGCAACTCTTCCTGGGCCACACAAAACTTGAAGTGTTACACAGTACAGAACATTAATAGACAAGAACAGTCGAAACACATTCCAGAAATGCATCCTGCTATAATGTCAATAATTCAATAATAATTCAATAATAATTCAATAATTCATAATTCAGTACAAATCTATCTAAGTCTAAGATGGACAAAGGGGCTGTTGTTGGGGCTGTGTTTCTGGACATAAGGAAGGCTTTTGATAGTGTTAACCATGATATTCTCATCACAAAATTGTCCAAGTTCAACTTTCCCCCCGATGCCTAAAGATGGATGAAATCATACCTTGAAGGCAGAACTCAGTGAGCAATGAGCTGTCGCCCACTCTTAGCTATGATGTGGGCGTGCCCCGAGGGTCAATACTAGGGCCCCTCCTGTTCAGCCTGTACATTAATGATCTGCCTTCTGTCTGTACTGGGTCTGAAGTTCAAATGTATGCAGATGATACAGTGATATATGTGCATACAAAGAGCAAACAACAAGCTGCACAAGAACTCACTACTGTAATGGTCCAGGTTACAAAGTGTCTCAGTGACTCGTGTTTGCATCTCAATGTGAAAAAAACTGTTCTTCACAAAGAGGGCAACAGATGCTACTAAGCCAGATGTCTATGTGTCAGGGGAGAAGGTCCAGGTGGTATCTGATTTTAAGTACCTTGGCATCATACTTGATTCAAATCTCTCTTTTAAAAAGCATGTGAAAAAGGTCATTCAGATAACCAAATTCAACCTAGCTAATTTTCGATTTAAACAACATTTTTTGACTACAGAGGTAGCAAAACTGTCCTTCAAATCTATGATACTCCCCCACTTAGCATACTGCTTGACTAGTTGGGCCCAAGCTTGCAGTACAACATTAAAACCAATTCAGTCTGTCTACAAACAGGCTCTCAAAGTGCTTGATAGGAAGCCCAATAGCCATCATCACTGTTACATCCTCAGAAAGCATGAGCTCCTGAGTTGGGAAAATCTTGTGCAATACACCGACGCATGTCTTGTATTCAAGATCCTAAATGGCCTGACTCCCCCTCCACTCAGTATTTTTGTTAAACAGAAAACCCAAACATATGGCAGCAGATCCACAAGGTCTGCCATGAGAGGTGACTGTATAGTTCCCTTAACGAAAAGCACCTTTAGTAAATCCGCTTTCTCTGTGAGAGCTTCCCATGTCTGGAATACACTGCCATCAGACACACATAACTGCACCACATATCACACTTTCACAAAATGCATGAAGACATGGCTAAAGGTCAATCAGATTTGTGAACATAATCCCTAGCTGTGTATTGCCGCTTTCCATGTTGTCTGTTGTCTGTAGCTTGTGAGGTGTGGAAACACTTCGTTGCTTCTATGAATTTTGTATTGCTGCTTTTTGTGCTATGTTGCTCTGTCTGTATGCTACGTCTTGCTTGTCCTATGTTGCTCTGTCTGTATGCTATGTCTTGCTTGTCTTATGTTGCTCTGCGTGTGCTCACTGCTCAATGATTGTCTATATTGTAATTGTTTTTTAATAACCTGCCCAGGGACTGCGGTTGAAAATTAGCCGGCTGGCTAAAGCATGCACTTTTACTGAAACGTTGAATAATGTGCACTGTCCCTGTAAAAAATAAAATAAACTCAAACTCAAACCCTCCCGCCCGACTAGCATCACTACTCTGGATGGTTCTGACTTAGAATATGTGGACAACTACAAATACCTATGTGTCTGGATAGACTGTAAACTCTCCTTCCAGACTCACATTAAGCATCTCCAATCCAAAATTAAATCTAGAATCGGCTTCCTATTTCGCAACAAAGCCTCCTTCGCTCATGCTGCCAAACATAACCTTGTAAAACTGACTATCCTACCGATCCCTGACTTCGGCGATGGAATTTACAAAATAGCCTCCAACACTCTACTCAGCAAATTGGATGTAATCTATCACAGTGCCATCTGTTTTGTCACCAAGCCCCATATAGTACCCACCACTGCGATCTGTATGATCTCGTTGGCTGGCCCTGACTACATATTAGTCGCCAAACCCACTGGCTCCAGGTCATCTATAAGTCTATGCTAGGTAAAGCCCTGCCTTATCTCAGCTCACTGTTCACCATAGCAACACCCACCCGTAGCACGTGTTCCAGCAGGTATATCTCACTGGTCATCCCGAAAGCCAACACCTCCTTCGGCCGCCTTTCCATCCAGTTCTCTGCTGCCAATGACTGGAACGAATTGCAAAAATCACTGAAGCTGGAGTCCTATCTCCCTCTCTAACTTTAAGCATCAGCTGTCAGAGCAGCTTACCGATCACTGTACCTGTACACAGACAATCTGTAAATAGCACACCCAACTACCTCATCCCCATATTGTTACTTATCCTCTTGCTCTTTTGCACCTCAGTATCTCTACTTGCACATCACCATCTGCACATCTATCACTCCAGTGTTAAAACTTATTATGGGTTGTGGCAGTATTGAGTAGCTTGGATGAATAAGGTTCCCAGAGGTGCCCAGAGTAAACTACCTGCTACTCAGTCCCAGTTGCTAATATATGCATATTATTAGTATATTTGGATACAAAACACTCTGAAGTATCTAAAACTGTTTGAATGATGCACAAACCTGAGAAAGAATCCAACCAGAAAGTGGGAAATCTGAGGTTGGTCGTTTTTTAATTCATTCCCTATTGAAGATACAGTGGGATATTGGTCATGTTGCACTTCCTACGGCTTCCACTAGATGTCAATAGTCTTTAGAACCTTGTTTGATGCTTCTACTGTGAAGTGGGGACGAATGAGAGGGGAATGAGTCAGAGGTCTGCCAGAATGCCTTGAGCTCGTGACGCTCTTTCACGTGAGAGCGAGCTCTGTTCCATTGCTTTTCTACAGACAAAGGAATTCTCCGGTTGGAACATTATTGAAGATTTATGTTAAAAACATCCTAAAAATGTATTCTATACATCGTTCGGCATTTCTACGGACTGTAACGGAACTTTTTGACATTTCGTCTGCTCCTAGTGAACGCGCTTCCTGAGTTTGGATTTGTTTACCAAACGCGCTAACAAAAGGAGCTATTTGGACATAAATTATTGTGTTATTGTGTTTATTTATTTATTGTGGAACTGGGATTCCTGGGAGTGCATTCTGATGAAGAGCATCAAAGGTAAGTGAATATTTATAATGTTATTTCTGACTTCTGTTGACTGCACAATGGCTTGTTTGGGCTCTGAGCACCGTACTCAGATTATTGCATGTTTTGCTTTTTCCGTAAAGCTTTTTTTGAAATCTGACACAGCGGTTGCATTAAGGAGAAGTGTATCTAAAGTTTCATGTATAACACTTGTATTTTCATCAACATTTATGATGAGTATTTCTGTAAATTGATGTGGCTCTCTGCAAAATCACCGGATGTTTTTGGAATTACTGAACATAACGCGCCAATGTATACTGAGATTTTATATATAAATATGAACTTTATCGAACAAAACATACATGTATTGTGTAACATGAAGTCCCATGAGTGTCATCTGATGACGATCATCAAAGGTTAGTGATTAATTCTATCTCTATTTCTGATTTTTGTGACTCCTCTCTTTGGCTGGAAAAATGGCTGTGTTTTTCTGTGACTTGGCTCTGACCTAACATAATCGTTTGTGGTGCTTTCGCCGTAAAGCCTATTTGAAATCTGAGACTGTCGTGGGATAAACAAGAAGTGTATCTTTAAAATGGTGTGAAATACTTGTATGTTTGAGGAATTTTAATTATGGGATTTCTGTTGTTTTGAGCGCCCTGCACTCACTGGCTGTTGTCATGTCGATCCTGTTAGCGGGTTAATGCTAAATCGTAATTATTTCACCTCTATGGCCTATTTATTGCCTTGCCTCCCTACTCTTCTACATTTGCACACACTATACATAGATTTTCATTTTGTGTTGTTGACTGTATGTTTGTTTATGTGTAACTCTGTGTTGTTGTTTTTGTCGCACTGCTTTGCTTTATCTTGGCCAGGTCGCAGTTGTAAATGAGAACTTGTTCTCAACTGGCCTACCTGGTTAAATAAAAGTGAAATAAAAAAATAATAATAAACCCCACAGGTATGCTTCCTCTGTGTCTGTCCTTTTTTATAGACAACCCATAACAGACAAAGACTCCCAGGGGAACACGGTCCTGCACACGTTGGTGGCCACTGCAGACAACACCCAGAAAACAGAGCCACTAAACAGAAGCAATGTGAGGCCACAGGTTCTTTCTCTGGCCCTCGTCTGGATAAACTTGCTCTACTAATAATCTAGTGAAATCCTTTTGACATGTAAATATTAGCTTTTTAAGTTGAACTCGTTCTACCAATTCGGTGCCTTTTGAGAATTGTAACATGGTAAAACATTTGCTTTATTTCACCTAATTTGAACATAAAGAGCAAATAAATGTTCAACTTAATAAAAATAATGTTTTCATATCTCAAGAGGTTAAATTAAAAATATACTATAGTAAGTGTATATTAAGTGCCAAATAAAGTAACAGGCTTGACTGATGCAGAGTTGGCGATTTCTTCTTAAATCAGACATAAATCCCCTTGTGAAAGGGGGAGTGGAAGCTTACTATGTGCAACAGGGAGTGGCAATTGAAGGCAAGCTTCATAAAAAAATTACATTGTTAAAACAATTCTAGCCTGTCTATCTATGGGTAACAGGGTTGAAGTGTTATTTTCGACCCACTCAGTTCTCCACCACACAAAAAATGAACATTTCCAAAAAGAGTAGAACCAGCTCACCTGCTTTTACTCTATGATTTAACTATTAGATGTTCAATGTTCCTTTTGAAAAAATATTTAAAAAGGAATAGTTTTACCATATTAAAACGAGAGTTCAGTGTACGTAACAAGGTTGACCTTAAAATGAGGGACAGACATAAATCACTAATCACATTAAATAAATAATAATCTACAGAAAATACTTTGTCAAAGCAACAAAATAACTTGGGCTTTACAATAATGGTGAACATTGGATACATTTTGTGATTGAGTGGGTTAAAATCTTCCTAGAAGTGACACATGGTTGACAGAGGAGATGTCAAAACGCATAAAACATTTTGGTCTACAGTATATTAAATGGCACTTCATTTAATATAACAGGCTTTTACAATTCAATTTTGGTGCACAATGTCTATTTAAAATATCAAACGGATGGAAAAAACACTAATTTCATGGAACAACCCATATACAGTGTGTTCTCAGTCCTCAGAGTGACTTTTAAAAATGTCCACCCGTTTGCCCTAGAATCGTCTTGACATTCTGGGGACAAACTATTCACAAACTTCTCGAGGAGAAGTGGGACAAGTTTGCCAGTAAGATATTCTTGTTGAACTTCCTGATTTACGTGGTATACCTGGGCATCTTCACCACTGTGTGCTCCTACAGAAAGGAAGGACAGGTGAGTATCTTACTGACCAAAAATTCCCCAAGAAACTAACCTATGACCATATTTTTTCTATAACATTTATTTTCTCACAGATACACAATTTCATTTTGCGTTTTCTTTGCCAAATACTGTATTTATCAAAGACTTGGTTTCACCAAATTATCTCTGAGGCTGACATTTGCAAACCTCCATTTCCTGTTGAGGACTTGACTACCTGCAATTCGTTGGTGAGCTCATCAGTGTCATAGGAGCATTCTACTTCTTCTGGAGAGGGGGACGAATGTGTGATTTATAAGCATTACAAAATGAATGCACTAAGTGTAAGTGACTCTGGAATGTAAATGGCACCAACTCTATTTCTAATGCAGAAGAAAAACATCATGATGCAACATTTAAGAGTTTAGGCCGGAAGCTTTGAAGAGGTCCATTAACATTTAATTTGTAGATTTTAAGTGAACACTTTCTCTCTCTCTCATCTCAGATGATCTTTTGCTTTATTGTTGTTTTTTCTGCAGGTATATCGATTTTCTCCATTTAACATATTGTTTCCCCACAGCAACATTTAGAATCTTTTCCATGTGTAGCTATTGTGACCCTGATAGAGGAGTCCTCATTTGTCAAAACTCATGGGAATTGGACACTGGCCAGAAATACGCCCCATCATGTCCACGTAATCTGGGGGTTGGTGGTTAAATACAAGCCTACAAGAAACCAACCTTCAACAACCTTCAGTTTACCGCTGTCATGACTTTACTTTCATTAATCTGATGACTGTTATTTACTTAATCCACTAACTATGTTTAATTGTTACCCGATTAAATTAATCATGTAACAATTAACTCATTAGGATTTGAGGCACCACGGAAGAGGTTATTTAGAGTTACCATCTCCCGAAATTAAACTCTATAAGGTCTTTACCTATTACACTGATAAACAGTCATCTTATTAATCATTACCTCTTATATCATCATTCTGAACAATCGTAACCTTCTTGGATCTGCAAAAACCCCAGCCTTGCTCCTTATTCAGTACTACACAAATTGGTTTAATTATTTATTTACGAGCTAACTAAATAATAACACCGAATACACACACTTACTACATGAGACAAAGGTCCCTAGCGGACTGACACAATATGGCATTTTACCCAACGAGAGAGACTTATATTTTGGAACACAAACCACTGCCCGTTTGGAATAAGAAATCATTAACTTCTTGATACTACCCATCCCGCATGTGGGAGCATAACGTAGCCTCAAACTAATTAGCATAACACAGCGGACATAAATCTTCCTAGAAAATGTTCCTATTCATGAAAATCACAAATGAAATATATTGAGACACAGCTTAGCCTTTTGTTAATCACACTGTCATCTCAGATTTTTTAAATATGCTTTAAAGCCAACGCCAGAAACGCATTTGTGTAAGTTTATCATGGCATAATGCTATGACTAGGCTCTGCTAGCATCAGGCAACATTTTCACAAAAATAAGAAAAGCAATCAAGTTAAATCATTTACCTTTGAAGAACTTCGGATGTTTTCACTCAGGAGACTCCCAGTTAGATAGCAAATGTTCCTTTTTTCCAAAAATATTATTTTTGTAGGCGAAATAGCTCCGTTTGTTCTTCACGTTTGGCTGAGAAATCGACCGGAAAATGCAGTCACTACACATTTCACTTTTTTCCAAATTAGCTCCATAATATTGAAAGAAACATGGCAAACGTTGTTTAGAATCAATCCTCAAGGTGTTTTCCACATATCTATTCGATAAAATATCCGTCGGGACAATTGGTTTCTCATAAGAAGCGATTGGAAAAATGGCTACTTGTGTACTTTATGCAAGATTTTCTGCCGGAGCCATCATGTGACCACTTGCTAAATGTGATCCCTTACGGCTATTCTTCAACATAAATGCGTAAAAAGACGTCACAATGCTTTAGACACCTTGGGGAATACGTAGAAAACGTAAGCTCATTCGTAGCTCATTCACAGCCATATAAGGAGTCATTGGCATGAGGCGGTTTCAAAAAATGCGGCACTTCTTGATTGGATTTTTATCTGGGTTTCGCCTGTAACATCAGTTCTGTTGCACTCACAGACAATATCTTTGCAGTTTTGGAAAGTGTTTTCTATCCAAAGCTGTCAATTATATGCATAGTCGAGCATCTTGTCGTGACAAAATATCCCGTTTAAAACGGGAACGTTTTTATCCAAAAATGAAAATACTGCCCCCTAGTTATAAAAGGTATTTACTTGTGAGTGCCCTTGTTCGTTGTGTAGTTCTGAACAGAACAACAGAGTTCCCTCTTCCATTTGCTTCTGAAGCTGCTTATTTGAAGATAAGCCAGCTGTGCCGATGGTTCCAGTGGGGTGAAGAGAGTAGCGTACGGTGACTTGAGACTCGTAGTAGGATGGGATGGTTTGAAGAGTGTGAGATATTTGACTCGGGACAGCTGATCAGCTGTATCAGTGATTGTCTGAGAGGGGAGTTTGTCGCCTCTTTCTCCTCGTGTTGATAGTCAGGATTTAGACCACTTCAGACATGGGCTGCAGCTCCCTGTCTTTCCTGGTTCAAAGAAAGGTGAGTTTAATTCTTCACCTCATGTTGAGGTTCAAAGTTCCAACCATTTCAGACATGTACCTTCATTTCTGGTCTAATGTTAATTTCGTTACCAAGGCATTTTATGCACTCTGGCTTTAAGGGACAGCTCTGTTCATCTGACATACCCTTCTGACCTCACTCGGGGTGTGGCTACTTAATGTATAAAGGATATGATTAGAAGTTATCTCTTATGACTCCTAAAATCACAGTCATATTTTAACAACAATACTTTCATCATTGTTCATTTCATATGCACAACATATTGGATGGAAATTTGACAGATAAAGGGGGTATCCTTTCCAAGTTACAGTATTTCATCCATACAGTTTCAATGACATCACAAAATGAAGAACAATATGACATTAGTTTTCTACATCTCCCCACTGACAATTCCCCACATTCTTTATGTTAGAATTATTGTTCCATTATCCACTTTTTGGACGTTAGAGAGTTTTGAGCGGGCAAATGTCTCTGGAGACAAAGGGACATTCCTTAAGCCAATACTGGAGGGTAGAGAGAGAGTCCTCTCCTGCTTAATTTACGGTGAGAGAAGGTCTGGTTATTGTCAGCCATTGCCAAGCTGATCTGATCCATTGTGATACTCATATGACAGTCATGACACCACAATGGAACTGTTCAAGTTCACCATTGGCATAGGAGACCTGGAGTTCATGGAGCAGGTCCAGTACAAAGAGGTGTGTACATGGGATCTGTATTGTGAGACCTTTATTTTGAGAGTGAGACTTTAATTATATTTTTCTGGCTTTGGGGTAAAGGGCAGGGTATGTGCTCATTTTATGTGTTATTAAAAAAAAATCCAGAGTAAGGTGTGTAGTACTCTGATTGAATTTAACCTTTGCGTCTTATACTGAAGTTGTCATAGTGCCCCTGAATCATCGTTCTTTATTATCGACCTTACAGGTGTTTTAGATTCTACTCATATCCTACATTGTGCTCACCTACGCCCACCATGCTTATCACCCTCATGGGAAAGACAGTGGAAAATATTTCCAGAGAGCAAAAGGATCTAGCAACTACAGGTAAACAAACCCACTGACGAGTCAGTGATTCTAAAAAGAAAATGGCTTACGATAATGAGTGTATAAAAATACTTTACATGTATGTGCTTGTGTGTAAGCAAGTGACTTGCTTAGAAGTCTGGATTGGGTGTGTGTGTGTCCACAGAGAGCCTGTGTACTATCCTGGACCTGGAGAGCTACCTGCCCATGTGTCTGAAAGAGAAACTGTGCTCAGGAGAGGTGCAGAAGAAAGGATCGTTGGCCGGAGATGAAAGTAGAATGTTTTTCAGGTAAACCTCCTTGGGCTGATTTCCAGGCCAGGAATTAAGCCTAGTCCTGGACTAAAAAGCTATTTCAATGGAGATTCTCCATTAAACATTATTTTTACTCTAGAACTAGACTTAATCTTTGTCCAGGAAACCGGTCCCTTGAGTACCTTCCTATAGTAGGACAAAGGATAGCCTCGCGAGAATACGACACCTGGTTATGTACAGTACCAGTCAAAAGTTTGGACACACCTACTCATTCAACGGTTTTTCTTTATTTTTACTATTTTCTACATTGTAGAATAATAGTGAAGACATCAAAACTATGAAATAACACATGGAATCATGTAGTAACCAAAAAAAGTGTTATATATATACAGTGCCTTGCGAAAGTATTCGGCCCCCTTGAACTTTGCGACCTTTTGCCACATTTCAGGCTTCAAACATAAAGATATAAAACTGTATTTTTTTTGTGAAGAATCAACAACAAGTGGGACACAATCATGAAGTGGAATGACATTTATTGGATATTTCAATTTTTTTTAACAAATTAAAACTGAAAAATTGGGCGTGCAAAATTATTCAGCCCCTTTACTTTCAGTGCAGCAAACTCTCTCCAGAAGTTCAGTGAGGATCTCTGAATGATCCAATGTTGACCTAAATGACTAATGATGATAAACACAATCCACCTGTGTGTAATCAAGTCTCCGTATAAATGTACCTGCACTGTGATAGTCTCAGAGGTCCGTTAAAAGCGCAGAGAGCATCATGAAGAACAAGGAACACACCAGGCAGGTCCGAGATACTGTTGTGAAGAAGTTTAAAGCTGGATTTGGATACAAAAAGATTTCCCAAGCTTTAAACATCCCAAGGAGCACTGTGCAAGCGATAATATTGAAATGGAAGGAGTATCAGACCACTGCAAATCTACCAAGACCTGGCCGTCCATCTAAACTTTCAGCTCATACAAGGAGAAGACTGATCAGAGATGCAGCCAAGAGGCCCATGATCACTCTGGATGAACTGCAGAGATCTACAGCTGAGGTGGGAGACTCTGTCCATAGGACAACAATCAGTCGTCGTATATTGCACAAATCTGGCCTTTATGGAAGAGTGGCAAGAAGAAAGCCATTTCTTAAAGATATCCATAAAAAGTGTCGTTTAAAGTTTGCCACAAGCCACCTGGGAGACACACCAAATATGTGGAAGAAGGTGCTCTGGTCAGATGAAACCAAAATTGAACTTTTTGGCAACAATGCAAAACGTTATGTTTGGCGTAAAAGCAACACAGCTGAACACACCATCCCCACTGTCAAACATGGTGGTGGCAGCATCATGGTTTGGGCCTGCTTTTCTTCAGCAGGGACAGGGAAGATGGTTAAAATTGATGGGAAGATGGATGGAGCCAAATACAGGACCATTCTGTAAGAAAACCTGATGGAGTCTGCAAAAGACCTGAGACTGGGACGGAGATTTGTCTTCCAACAAGACAATGATCCAAAACATAAAGCAAAATCTACAATGGAATGGTTCAAAAATAAACATATCCAGGTGTTAGAATGGCCAAGTCAAAGTCCAGACCTGTATCCAATCGAGAATCTGTGGAAAGAACTGAAAACTGCTGTTCACAAATGCTCTCCATCCAACCTCACTGAGCTCGAGCTGTTTTGCAAGGAAGAATGGGAAAAAAATGTAGTCTCTCGATGTGCAAAACTGATAGAGACATACCCCAAGCGACTTACAGCTGTAATCGCAGCAAAAGGTGGCGCTACAAAGTATTAACTTAAGGGGGCTGATTAATTTTGCATGCCCAGTTTTTGATTTGTTAAAAAAGTTTGAAATATCCAATAAATGTTGTTCCACTTCATGATTGTGTCCCACTTGTTGTTGATTCTTCACAAAAAAATAGTTTCATATCTTTATGTTTGAAGCCTGAAATGTGGCAAAAGGTCACAAAGTTCAAGGGGGCCAAATACTTTCGCAAGGCACTGTATGTATGGTGACAAACAGATCTGTAGAGCTAACAGAGGTTATTCCTCATCTGCTCAAGTCCATTATTCAAACTAATAAATCTGAACTATTCATTTTTTGAATACTTACTATATTTGTATTGGCCTTTATTCGATACATTAATATACATATAAAGGTGTTGTCCAGTATGCTACAGAAGGTGCCAGTATGAGGCAACAATGATTAGCAGAACCATATCCACTCAAGCTGACGTTTGTATTTGCAGGGAGATGGCTCTATCCTGAAAAGGTTTAGCTTGTCCACTCGCCGCAGCTCCACATCCATGAGCTCTGGAGTCTTGAGTTCATCCTACCTAACCTCACACACCCTAGACGGTGATTTCTGACATGTTTGCATTGGTGTCTGTCAAATCTTTCATTATTGGATATTATTTCTAGACTGTCAACAAATCCATAAAAAATGTATAATCGATGTTTGGGAATTATAAACAATTGGAAGTGTTTAACTTCATTCCATCCATAAATTGACATAGAAGAATGACTATTAGAAATGTTTTTATATCCTTTGAAAATCCCCTGTTCCATAGATATCTCAAGCCTTGCTGTTACAAATAAAATAAACTGAAAATAAAAAGGTATCAGTTTTGCAAATGCAAACTTTATTTTGGTTAGGGGGGAATGTTAGTGCAAAGCATAGTTCAAGGATAGGTAAGCTGGAATAACACAACCACTGCCATTCATCTCACACTTCCACTTATGTGGAGCAAAAACACTCACCAGCACCATTAACATCACAGTCCCACATTCTGTTCCTACAACTGTCTAGAGGGCAGCAGACCACTATTTTGTCACAACCTTAAAATAGCATGATTCTTTAAAACTAATACAAACCAAGATGGCTAAAGAATGTTAGCATCCAAAATGGCACACGACTTTCGAAACAGTGCAGCACTTTTGACTATGACCCTAGGTCAAGTCGTACAGTAGTGAATAGGATGCCATTTCAGACATAGAATGTAACTAGGCTTTGGGCCATGGTGATTATGGTTGAGGGGAAGGCTTGGTGAGTTTGGTCAGTGATTCAGCAGCAGCCGTTCAGACTCCCAACATTGTCTGGAATCATTGTGGTATGTAAACGCGGACGCCTGTCCAGTATCAGTAGTTACAGTTAGAAGCTTGGTCACCCCCAAAATGGATAGATGTGCACCACTGTGTAGTGTGCACAAGTATCTAGGCTTTACACCCTTTCTCTCACACACACCCACACATACTATTTCATATGAAATGTCTCCGCTGGGCTTAATATTAGAAAGTGTAACTGTAAACCTGACGTTCTCGGGCTGTAACATGGCTGTACAACATTATAGAATAAGTAAATCAGGTCAAATGGAACAACAGGTACATCGCTTGGTTCACTGCAGCAACAGTTGGTCCATTTCCACTACACAGATTTACAATCTCGCATTTCAAAAATCCATGACAACACATTATAAATAGGAACCTTTATTCCAATAGTACAACCCATACATCATTACTATACATACACACACACACACACTCTTGTGTGTTCAGATTAGAATTCAATAGCAGCTTCAAGGGCCAGGCACATCAGGAACACAACAGTAGTAAGAGCCAAACAGAATCTAGCTACTGCCCTCAAGGGAAGAAAGCTCAATCCATAACATTAAAGGTGCTACACAGAACATCTCCCCTATGTGGAAGCTAGGAGAATTGCAACAGCACTAGGCTGCATTCAAAACAAATGTACCATCTCCCCCACAACATGGAGACACACGCTTGAGCCTTTTACTTTCGGTTTTGGTCCACCAGCTTTAAACAGCTGTAAAAAAATGTTTTGTTATTAAAAAGATATTTCACAGCAATTTAGAAGGTACAATGATTCCCTCCACTATTCAGTGCTTGTTTTTCTCACAAACTGAAAATGAGCAGTGTAGAATTTTAGCAACCAGGAAATTAGAGATATTTTTACATTGGCTGCTTGACCCGATTTCCACACAAGCAAAGTCAAAACAGCTTTCCCATTTTGACAGATGCCGCTCTGGCGGGAGAAATCAATAGGTGTTTATAACAGCACTGGCGGTCAGGTAAGTAATACTGTGAACCACGTATCATTCCCCCAGTACTGCAGATATATTATGGCAATTTTCTGAATGACAATGCTTTTTTTTTTTGAAAAAAAAAAAAGGTGTAGCGCCTTTAAGGCTACATAACCTCTATAAATCAAATTACCTCTATGACTTAACCTTTCCATCGCTTACTGAATGCAGCTAGTTGTGAGACATCAGTTTGCATTGTTTTGTGTCTGATCATATGCGTTACCTATGGCACCCGTGTGGAAAAACCTATGGCTTCAGGATGCAGTGTTCAAATAAATAAATTAGCTAAGAACTAAATTAGTGTAAGGGCATTTGTCACGTAGAAACAACGAAAGAAACGTACTCCAAAGACCATAGTTACAGCCCAGTGCCACACACCTATGAAACTCTGCTTAACACTATTCATGCTTATTATCCTTTAAATGGAGGACTTTTACTTAGCAATTTAACAATGGCCTTAAATGAAAACATATGCAGAAACAATTTTCGATATAGGATGCGACACCACGCACTGTTTACGGAAATCCGGCATGGTGTAAAAAGTCAACATTTAAGGTAGAAGGTAACTAATATAACGTTTAAGGCTTTTTTCCCCAAGAGTTATTAGGGAGGAGGAAAGAGTAAGCCAAATTAAACTGAGGAAAAACACAGCATGCTAGACCCATAGAAATATCATTACTTAGACGTAATTATATTTCTATGGCTAGACCCATCTACAAGCATGAGGAGGTAACCTGCATATAAAATAACTGGACTGAACCTCGGTTCTCCTTTCTAGGTAGTAGAGAGACAATACAGTTGGGGTTAGGCTAGCAAGTGAAGGAAAAGAGGTATCCCAATAAGCAAGCTAGATCTGTTTTCTGAAGCAAACCAGCTTCTGTTAGCGTCACATTCAAGCTCAGTCTTTAGCCGTACTACGACAGTAACGACACTAATTCTAGCAGGCTTGTAACTGCACGTTGCACATGGCTAGTCGAATGCCATACTTTTCATTAAGACTCAGTTGACAAAAGTTAGCTCGCTAACTCTTCAAACCTGCTTCGTAGGATACCCCTCAGCTTACCAGAACCCCCAGACAGGTAAAGATCCACAAGGAATCCATTCACTTGTTTACAGTAGTATAGTGGTGAAACAAATAAATATTTTAACCCTCCGGTATGTTCGGTTGTACTTGCAAGTGACTTGCAATTTGGTCTAAGCAAACACAGACAATTCCTTTCAAGATCAGGGGATTGATCCTACTGGGTTCACATTATTCAAAAGACAATGTTTTTCCCAAAGGGAGGTTTTGTTCCTTTTGTAAATGTTTAGCATGACATTTCGATTCTCTAAGTCCTCATACTGAAAGCGTCACTGGAGAAATTCAAGTAGAGACAATTTAACTTAAGTAACAGAACAAAGTAGGGATAAAAAAAAAAAAAACTAAAAACGACTTCAAAAGTACTCTGTTAAGGTCTTATCACACACAAGAGGACAGGACAAAATGGGGAGAGATTGAAGTAAGAATATACTCAGACATGAACCTGATTCATATTAGCATACAAAAATACCCATTCAAATGTAAACATAGGCCAGGAAATAACACCCCATTTTCAGCCGCTGCATTGGCAGCTATTAGGCCACTAATGTTGTAAAAGGGCGTGGTTGGTTCCATGACAACCTGGGGATAACTATGGTAATTATTATGTGGAAAGGAAGTAGCTCTACTAGGTTCTCTACTTAGTCCTAGATAACAATAGAGTATTCCAGAAAATACTACAAGAAGCAGATGTCCATGTTGTGGTATGAGTAAGTATTCTTCATCATTAGAATAACAATCAAAAACCCTTCATCTGGCACTAAGGTTTAACAGATACCTTTAAGGGCTAAGGACCTACTTTTAAAACACATAAGTCAGTGATTAAACATTGAGAGCAGGAGCAACCGACTAGGGAGAACATTCAATTGATCACTTGCAAGAACTCTACAACATGTGGACACCTGATTATAATCTTGAATCATTCACCAACCATGACACACAACTGGTGAGGTGAAGACTGCTATCTATCTATAGCCTGGGTGATGAGCGGGGATATTTCTACCGTTGCCTAACTCTGGGCCCTGGGCTAGAGCTCTACTCATGGGGGGCCTGTGCATCTTCCCCATGGCACCTGGGTTATGCTGGAATGCCTGGAAATCCCCAGCCAGGTAATCAGACACGTTCTGCTTCATCAGCTTGGTCTGACCCGAACCTGGGAACCCGGGTCTGGCTCCTGGTCGGTACTGTGATCCTGGTGTGCTGCAGTCTATGGAGGCCCCTGACGGGCCCCCCTGGAAGGCCAAATCCAGAGGGCCAAGACCATCACTTTTGCCTGCTTGTAGGACACTGCCCCATGGAGCCTGCAGGTAGCACCCGTTGGTGTAGCTGGGCATGGTGCCACCCGGTGGGCCGGTTACGGAGGACGAGGGGGTTGTCTTGTCTGATGGGTGTTTAAGGTAGAAAGCTTGTGGCTGCGAGGCCAGCAGCACGTGGGGATAGTTGAGGGTCTTGGCAGTGTAGACAGGCCCAGAGGGGATTTCTCTCCTGGGGTTCTTGCTGGGGTTGGTTCCCTCGGGCAGGTGCTGCATGTGAGCCAGCTGGTGCTGGTTCCAGGAGTGTTGCTGTTGGAGTTGCTGCTGTTGGAGTTGCTGCTGTAACTGATGTTGTAGCTGTTGCTGCTGGTGAACCTGTTGGAGCTGCTGTACCTGATTATGTTGTTGTTGCTGGTGAACCTGTTGTAACTGCTGTAATTGCTGCTGCTGTAACTGCTGCTTTATGTCAGTGTGGAAAGCAGGTGGCAACCTGTTCATGACAGCTATGTTGGGCTGTAGGCCACCAGCAGGGCCCTGGGACTCTTCAGGGGCCTTCTCTGTGGGGCCCAGCAGGCAGGAGGGAAGGAGGTCCAGATTGTGGGGTGTGTTGACCCTGGAGCTGGCATTGATGAGAAGGTTACGGCTGATGGGGCTGGGGTTGGCAATCTGGCCCTCACACACCGAGGTGGCACCCATTCCGGCCCGAGCCTGACAGAACTGGTTGATCTGGTGCACGATGCTACTCAGGTCTGTGCCCGGCCGGTTGTGGTGCAGGCAGGCCGCCATGGATAGCGGGATGGTGGAGGTAGATACAGTTACGTTTGGCGGGACGTCTGCGTCTGGCAGCTTCCTGGGGCCATAGGGGGGGCCTGGCTGGGGCTGCAGGGCAGAGTGAGGGCCAGGGCCGGCACCGGAGGCCTGGGGGAACTGCTGAGATGGGGGGAGGCCCTGGGAATGTTGCAGACTGGGTGGAGGCTGGGACTGGGCTACGTCAGGCTGGTGCCGGATGCCCTGGGGGAGAGGCTGTGACAGGCTCTGGGGGTGCTGCATGCCCTGGGAATGTTGCAGACTAGGTGGAGGCTGGGCCTGGGCTAAGTCAGGCAGGTGCCGGAGACCTTGAGCCTGAGCCACAGCCTGCTGTACTAAAGCTTGTTGGTGAGGAAGAGTCTGGTGCTGCAGCGTCTGAGGATGAAAAAGATGCTGCTGCTGTAAGGTTTGTGGCCGAGTCTGATCTTGCTGTCGTAAAGTCTGCGTGTGAGGCAAACTTTGCTGCCGCTGGATATTCTGGGGGTGCGCCAGATTCTGCTGTTGCTGCTGTACAGTTTGCAGCTGGGACAAGCTTGGTTGCCGCTGTAAAGTTTGAGGGTGGGCCATGTTCTGTTGCTGTAAAGTTTGAGGGTGGGCCATGTTTTGTTGCTGTAAAGTTTTAGGTTGAGGTTGAGGAATATGTGGCTGTGAAGTCACACGATGAGCCATGTTGTGCTGCTGTACAGCATGCTGTGGATGTGGGTGGGGGAGGCCCTGTTTCTGGTTCAATGCCTGGTGTTGGGTTTGGGACATGCCCTGGAGGTGGGGGACAGGCTCGGGGAGATTTAAAGAGCTTTGAGTGACGTGCGACCCGCTGTGGAGGTTCATGGCTGCTTTGGGAAGCAGATGGGCTTGGCTGCCGTCTGTGTCTTTGAGGGTGCTTTTCCCGGTCGAAGTGCGGAGGACGGCTAGGAGGCCCGCTCTGGTGCTGCTGACCTGAGACTGGTAGGGGCTGTGGCGCTGGCTGGACGTGTCCAACCCGTTCACTGTGCGGCGGATGTGCTTTCTCTGAGGTACTTTGACACTGTTGGGGAAGATCTTTATGGTCAGAGGCTTGTTGGCGACTTTCTTAGCAAAGGCATCTAATTCTGCTGGGGTTGGATAGTTGGCAGATCTCATCTTCTGTGTAGTGTCCCCTAGGATGGAAAGAAGGACAGAGAGAGACAGAACAAGGAATTTTTGCATAACCAACGTTTCTTCATTCAACTAGTGACTGGAAAGGATTTACAACTCATTAAGTGGAAATATGAATAGGAAACTTATTTCAGATTTCTATGAAACTATAGTATTCAATTCTATCAGATCAAAACACTTACATTGCTGAAGTCCAGTGTTCATCTGCGTGTGGGAGAGAAATCGGGTTGTAGGGTCACCTGATGATGCTGGCAGACAGGCCAGCATGTCACACTTCCACTAATGCAACATGGGAAACACTCTCCTCACCATGCTGAGAGAGAGACGCCACATTGACCATGTAAAATGACTCCGCCATAAGGCTATTTATTTCCTGTACATTGTAACCTTTCTAAAATGGCAGTCAGTTGGTAATCAGCCCGCATTTGTGCCTCAGCCTTTTACAGCAAACACCCTGCCTGCTGCTAGACAGACAGAGCAGGGGGCTTAAGATGGAGACGCCTTTTCTCCTTTCCTAGGGCACAGCAGGACATACTGCATGATGGCTACTGGCTAGAGAACCTCAAGCTGGCTCCACCAATCTGTGTCTGCATTCCAAATTACACCCTGTATAGTGTACTACTACTGACCAGGGACCATAGAGTGGTGAGGAGGAAGAGGAGCTCCACAGACCCTTAGCCTCCAGAAGTAATTTAGCCATTGCGATGTGTAGAGTTGATATTTTTTTAAGTTTTCTTGAGTCAATTAACTCGACATTATTAATGAGTAATCCAGTAAAGTCAGTTGAAAAAAGGTTAAGGGTACAAGACCGTGTACATATGGAAAAATCCCTACATATCCCATCAAGCCAAGCGGGGAGAAGCTGCCTGTTGTCACAGTTCCAAGACCAGTCAGATACTTCCAGCTAACCCTATGCAAATGAAGATGGTGGATCTCAAAACTGAACTTGGATCAGAGTTAAGTAGCAATGATATCTTACGCCAACTGTCGTCTTACGGCATATCTTGAAACGGTCATGACGTTGCAACAAAATACAATTTAAGTTTCTTTCCAGCAAATGACTTAGTTACATGATTGTACAACTAGCAAAGGAGTTTTGAAGTTGAGAGTACAGTATATGAAGTTTGGTAATGAGGTTGAAAACTAGCATAGTTCAGTTAGCCAGCTGGTTTAAATCAAATTTTATTGGTCATAAAGACATATTTAGATGTTATTGCGGGTGTACCGAAATGCTTGTTTAGCCAGGGAAAATGAGCTCAGGTCTAGTGCTTATGTGCAGCTCAGTTGGTAGAGCATGGCACTTGCAACCCCAGGGTTGTGGGTTCAATTCCTATTTTTATTTGTCTAACCAAGTCAGTTAAGAACAAATTTTTACTAACAATGACTGCCTACACCGGCCAATCCCTAATGATGCTGGGCCAATAGTGGGGGACCAGTATGAAAATGTATGCACTCACTACTGTAAGTCTATCCGGATCAGAGTCTGCTAAATGACTAATGTAAATGCTTTACAATACTAAGCGATGCAGGACAGCTGTGTTTAAAGTATGTAATGGTGCTTTAACGTCACACAGAACACCTTTCAGTTCTGGAACAAAGCTAAATGTCAGAACCCAGAAGTCCCAATGACTCAAGAATGCAAAGTCTTACACTGTAGCTGATTAGTGTCCAGCTGACCAGTTCTTGAAAAGGATGGAGCTACTAGTTACAATAAATATACTCAGACAGTCTGATGACTACTAGGTCTACCATAAATGTTATTGCATCATTGCGTAAATATCAATAAGTCATTTAACGTTGGCTCTGGCCTGGGTAGGGTTTTTCTGATCTAGAATGCGAGGACATTAATATAACTAGTTATGAACAAAGACCTTAAATACAAACTAGCTGGTGTCATCGTTGAGTAGCATTGTCGTCTAGTAGTCAATAGACCACTTCAAATGTAAATGAGCGCTAACTATTTGGCTACACAATATTAGCGTGCCAAAAAGTACTTATTTTTTTCCCAAACAAACTACACAACACAGGCATTGTAGTTCTAATCAGTAACGTTGCTTAGGCTAACGTACTGTTTACACGAGATGTTAACCATTAAGTTAGTCAGTTGATAAAGAAGCAAGCAATATAGCGAGCGAACAAGCTAGTGTTAAATACCTCGAGTCATAGCACCACAAAGCATTGAACACTTCTTTGTGCTGCTAGCGATCAGCTAGGTTAACTAGCTAACGTTAGCCAGCTATCATAACCGGCGTCTGATAGCTACTGAAGTAAACATTTTTCAAAAGGAAACGCTGGAAAGTCATAATACGCAAAATACATACTCCCCCGCGAAATCAAGAGAAAGCTATTTGAGAAAACATTCTTGCGAGATGATCGAACATCGATATTTTGGTTATGATGTTAGCTCACCGATGCTTTTTCTGCTGCTTGCTTTCTGCAACAGAAACTTTGAGAAGGCATGCGCATTAGGTACCCGGAGTTCTAGGACCTTTATTCGGTATATTTTAGGTGTGCATACTGAATACCTGACTAATATTCCTTGGTGATCTGACAAGAGATGGAAGTGCTGAGATTCTTCATGCAAGAGGTTTTAAAAACGATTTATGATAAGGATTGATTGAATGAATGACAGGCCTTGGCTCAAGTTAGTCTTTCTAGAATGCAATACTTTACTAACTGGTTTTACATGCCATGAATGTGTCAGCTAGCTTTGATCATACTGTTCACCCCAGACCATATATCAATATCTATGATGTACACCCACCCTGTTGTCTACTGAATTATTACATTGCCATTAGAAAAACAGCACAACTATTTGTTGTAATTTTATTACAATGACAGATGAAGACAAATATGGTAATTGTATATAATGTTACAGATGAATAACATTCACACATATGTAGGATCACTTGTGTCCTGTTGAGAAAAAATATCTACATTACCACAAAACTGGTGGCATAAGTACATGCACTGTGAATGATTATCTCTACATTTGACACAACAGTAAAGTGATGATTTTCACACAAAAATGACAAAAGCACATTTCCAAATTACCTCTGGATCAAACATACAATATCTTCAGTGGTTTGTCTACAAATTGTATGCTTAGCCAGAACAATGCATTTGGACATGAAGCCACAATGCAACTCAAAAATCTAAATTACAGCTGCTACACAACTGACACATTTTCACAGTATTAGAAAAATAACACTGGCAATGAGTCAAATCAATGAGGGCAGCAAAAAATAAACATAACAGTTTCACAGTCCTTCATAGTAGTAACTTTCATTTGACTTATTACAAAGAATGTTATGATATGTCTGGGAGGGGGAAAGGACAACATTTTTCCAATTGAACATTGTTTGAAAAAGTACTGAGCAAGTTAGAATCTGTCTACTTACATGATAGCTGGACTTTTCCCATCTTGGTTTGCCATTTCCCATGATCTTATGTTAAATAGTGCAAGTCACCAAATCAGTGATGATGGCATCCACATATATTAAAAATGAACAATATCTGCCATTTCCCTATCCTTGTACAAAGGGCTACTCTCCACCTTGTTTAAGATTATAACGTAAATAGTGATACTAAACAAGAAGAATGTTAGTCTACCTCCACAAAAAAAGCCAATATAATCAGATTGTGATTATCCGTCTTGGAATGAGCTCAACAAACAGATCATAAACATGGAGGTAATGTGGAATGACAATAGTATAACAGCACATATACCCATTTTCACAATTATATTTCATTAAAAGCAAGATAAATTACTAAATACATTGAACAGGAGTGATATCTTTCTCTGACAAGAGTATGATATACAAAGTTATCTTTAGCAAAAATTACATTGTGCACAGAACCTGAAGGGCTGTCTTACATGGTTTAACATTGACATATTACTATATAAAACTGCAACCCCCCCCCCCCCCAAAGAATAAGTGTCTGTCAATGTTATAGTCAAGTCACACTAATCAAATTAAACATGAAATTAAGAATTCAACAGAATGAACAAACTCATTTCTTAAAACATATCCCAGCTCATGTTTTTTTAAATATATATATGTGTATAATAAAAAATGATACGGTGCAATGACTAGTATTTGGCTATGAATAACACCATTTTACTTCTTCTTTGACTCAAAAACCCTTCAATATTTCACATACTGAACCTTCTCCAGGGCAAAGAGTTCTCTCAATAAATTACCCTGGATCATAGCATCCCACAAAGTTCATAATCTCTCCCTCAAACTTCAAGTCAATTCAGTACTTCAACTTACTTTGAGCCAAATCAGAAACATGCATCGTAGCCAAAGAAATAAAGGTCTGGCAATCAGGTTTCTGTGATTAGTAAAAAAAAAAAAAGCCATTATTGTTGCTATAAATTAAAGTGTTAGGAATAATGTACTAAACATATTTTTTACAACATACAACTAAATGAAAACACATGATTGCTTGTTGAGTGGGAAGAATTCCCAGTTTTGTAGTAGAAGCCTAAATAAATTTGAGGATAGTAAGCACCTTATTTTATGTAGCACTTCATACAACTTGTCACCTGATTGCGAAAACCCATAACTCATCATAAAGGATACAAATGAAATCAGTTAAATTAAAAGTTATATACATTAGAGTACAGTAACTTCCATAACTTATACAATAATCACGTGATAGCAGGAATTGATAATGACTCAGTAATCATGAAGTGTATAATTGGCAAGGTGAGTACACCTTTGGAAGAAAATCACTGAGGTTGCTCTTCTTAACAGCTAACTGTTCACTGAAATTACATGGTAAGGTAGAGACTAGAGAGAATAAGTTAAATAAAAAAAGGCTCAGTTCATGCTAAATGATAACAATGCATCCCGTGTGATCTACTGATTGTAAAAGGCTTCCATGATTAAAAAAGTAGTGAACTCGAAGATACAGAGTATATAAAGGAGCAGCAGTACATGCAGATATTCTGGTCCTGTAAAAATTAAGGCACCAGAGGTTAAAAAAAATTCACTTCATATAAAAAAATATATATACAGTGGGGAGAAGCATTATTTGATACACTGCAGATTTTGCAGGTTTCCCTACTTACAAAGCATGCAGAGGTCTGTAATTTTTTAAATCATAGGTACACTTCAACTGTGAGACGGAATCTAAAAAAACAATCCAGAAAATCCCATTGTATGATTTTTAGGTAATTAATTAGCATTTTATTGCATGACATAAGTATTTGATCACCTACCAACCAGTAAGAATTCCGGCTCTCACAGACCTGTTCTTTTTTTTTTTAGGAAGCCCTCCTGTTCTCCACTCATTACCTGTATTAACTGCACCTGTTTGAACTCGTTACCTGTATAAAAGACACCTGTCCACACACTCAATCAAACAGACTCCAACCTCTCCACAATGGCCAAGACCAGAGAGCTCTGCAAGGACATCAGGGATAAAATTGTAGACCTGCACAAGGCTGGGATGGGCTACAGGACAGAAAATAAATAGAAAATGAAAGAAGTTCAAGATGACGGTCAATCACCCTCGGTCTGGGGCTCCATGCAAGATCTCACCTCGTGGGGCATCAATGATCATGAGGAAGGTGAGGGATCAGCCCAGAACTACACGGCAGGACCTGGTCAATGACCTGAAGAGAGCTGGGTCCACAGTCTCAAAGAAAACCATTAGTAACACACTACGCCGTCATGGATTAAAATCCTGCAGCGCACGCAAGGTCCCACTGCTCAAGCCAGCGCATGTCCAGGCCCGTCTGAAGTTTGCCAATGACCATCTGGATGATCCAGAGGAAGAATGGGAGAAGGTCATGTGGTCTGATGAGAAAATAGAGCTTTTTGGTCAAAACTCCACTCGCCGTGTTTGGAGGAAGAAGAAGGATGAGTACAACCCCAAGAACACCATCCCAACCGTGAAGCATGGAGGTGGAAACATCATTCTTTGGGGATGCTTTTCTGCAAAGGGGACAGGACGACTACACCGTATTGAGGGGAGGATGGATGGGGCCATGTATTGCGAGATCCTGTTCAACAACCTCCTTCCCTCAGTAAGAGCATTGAAGATGGGTCGTGGCTGGGTCTTCCAGCATGACAACGACCCGAAACACACAGCTAGGGCAACTAAGGAGTGGCTCCGTAAGAAGCATCTCAAGGTCCTGGAGTGGCCTAGCCAGTCTCCAGACCGGAACCCAATAGAACATCTTTGGAGGGAGCTGAAAGTCCGTATTGCCCAGCGACAGCCCCAAAACCTGAAGGATCTGGAGAAGGTCTGTATGGAGGAGTGGGCCAAAATCCCTGCTGCAGTGTGTGCAAACCTGGTCAAGCACTACAGGAAACGTATGATCTCTGTAATTGCAAACAAAGTTTTCTGTACCAAATATTAAGTTCTGCTTTTCTGATGTATCAAATACTTATGTCATGCAATAAAATGCTAATTAATTACTTAACATTTTTTGTTTTAGATTCCGTCTCTCACAGTCGAAGTGTACCTATGATAAAAATTACAGACCTCTACATGCTTTGTAAGTAGGAAAACCTGCAAAATCGGCAGTGTATCAAATACTTGTTCTCCCCACTGTGTGTGTGTGTGTGTATATATATATAATTTCAAGTGTATTGAAGGCAGTCTATGGGAGTGCATAAAACAGATATTGGAGTAGAAGGGAGAGATTGTTTTCAGGCCTGAGCATAGCTCATCTTCTGCAGTAGTGGGATCTGTTGAATAGAAAACAAAAACAATTCAATTTAGGTTAGAAAAAAAGATTGTATTCTAAGGTTTAATTTCAATACTTCTTAAAAAATTGCATGTAGGCTGGAAAATCCAACAGCACCAATAGGATCCTATGCAACATATTAGCTAATTCATAGAATTACTAGAACAGACATTACCACTCTATTCAAGTCAACGTTCCATGATAGGTGGACCATCTGGCAGCAATAATGAGTGTAATTCTATTTCTATAGACACACTAATATATGTTTCACATACAATTTTCACCATAGACCACACCCCTAATTACCTTTGATAGGTCAATTCCAGTGAGGGCGTTGACGGACACTGGAAGTTCAGCCAGGAGGCGATTCACTTCCCCAGTCACACGGTTGCCCTTCCCGCTCAGGATGACTATCTCATTGGTCCTGGCCAGCGGTGCCGCCACCTTGGCTGCAATCTAGGAAGACACGGGCACATTGAGATGTTTTTTTATTTTATTGTGCTCACATCACAAGACACGTTTAAGGTATATGATGTCATATTACATCAACTGATGTAAACCTCTGGTTGAACAAATCACTTGTGAGTCACTTTAAAATGGTGTAATCTGCCACTTGTACTACCACCTCTAACACTGGCTGACAAAGATACTGTAGATAACTACTGGTGGGTTATGACTGATACTACTGTCCAGTCAAAAAGAAACAAACAAATACAAGTCATACACTGGCTTGTCATTATTACAGTGACGAGATGAACTGTTTATTACTGCTTTCAAATATCAAATGTGACTAGGTTTACCTGGGGGCATGATACTGAGTGTGTCTACCAATGTTGTGTTCAAGACTACCTAAAGCGAGACTGATTCAAGACCAAGACCGGAGCAAATCGAGTCAGAGCCAAGACCGAGACCGGGAGAGGGACAAGGGGTCCGAGACCGAGTCAAGACTGAGACCAGAAAAATGTCTAATTCAAAACCACCATTTGTCAAATCACCACCATAATAAGAGTTAAAAATGTCCAGTATTTCTGTGTTCATATTTCAGAACATATGGATTCTTTGGACATTCAGAATACTGAAAAAATGCATGCTGATGGAAAATATAGCGACTCTACAAATTATTACTAACCCAAACACAGTGGGGAACAATGGGCCTTCTACACCTTCAGAGAAGGGCTAAGAATGTATAGAATGATTATATAACTATCTTCAATGATGTTCTGATTTAATCTCTTCAGTTTTTGTTGGAAAGGGTTAACACTGAAGGGGAAAAAAATCCAATCAGTCTTTAACTTCACTGATCTCTAGGGAGCTAAATCTAGCTAGCTAAAAATCAGCCATTGGATAGGCTAAATAAAGGTGTCTGGGATTCAACTATATTGGAACAAAATTTGGAGTGACAGTGGAATCAACCAATCACATTTTGACTTAATGGGTAGGACTGTTTTTACAAAAACATATGGAAACTTCTGCCTTCTTGCAGGCTAACTGGTCACTGCTCAATAGTGAGCTGTAGTTTTCCCACGGTCTAGCTAGATGAAGTTTCTAAAACAGGTTGAATGATGTCTGTGAGTATAACAGAACTCATATGGCAGGCAAAAACCTGAGAAAAAAATCCAACCAGGAAGTGGGAAATCTGAGGTTTGTAGTTTTTCAAGTCATTGTCTATCGAATATACAGTGTCTATGGGGTCATATTGCACTTCCTAGGGCTTTCACTAGATGTCAACAGTCTTTAGAACCATGTTTGAGGCTTCTACTGTGAAGGAGGGGGGAATGAGAGCTGATTGAGTCAGGTGTCTGGCAGAGTGCCATGAGCTCAGTCTCGCACACTCCCGTGAGAGTTAGCTGCATTCCATTGCATGTCCACAGACAAAGGAATTCTCTGGTTGAAACATTATTGAAGATGTATGATAAAAACATCCTAAAGATTGATTCTATACTTCGTTTTACATGTTTCTACGAACTGTAATATGACTTTTCGGCTGAACTTTCGCCTGGACTTGCCCGCGCCTCCTGAGTTTGGATTTGTGTGCTAAACGCGCAAACAAAAAGGAGGTATTTGGACATAAATTATGGACTTTATCGAACAAAACAAACATTTATTGTGGAACTGGGATTCCTGGGAGTGCATTCTGATGAAGATCATCAAAGGTAAGTGAATATTTATAATGCTATTTCTCACTTCTGTTGACTCCACAACATGGCAGGTATCTGCATTGCTTGTTTTTGTGTCTGAGCGCCGTACTCAGATTATTGCATGGTTTGCTTTTTCCGTAAAGTTTTTTTGAAATCTGACATAGCGGTTGCATTAACTTTTTATGGCTGCAGGGGCAGTATTGAGTAGCTTGGATGAAAAGGTGTCCATTGTAAACGGCCAGCTCCTCAGTCTCAGTTGCTAATATATGCATATTATTATTAGTATGGGATAGAAAGCACTCTGGAGTTTCTAAAACTGTTTGAATTATGTCTGTGAGTATAACAGAACTCATATTGCAGGCAAAAACCTGAGAAATTCCCCTTCCTGTTTGAATTTTTTCTGCGGGTGGCAGATTTTCAACCTAGCCCTCATTGAAATTACAGCGAGATATGGATGAGTTTTCACTTCCTACGCCTTCCACTAGATGTCAACAGTCAATAGAACTTTGTCTGATGACTAATGTGAAGGGGGGTCGAATGAGACAGGAAATAGTCACCACTGCCACGAGTTGACCATGCTTTCACTATGCGCGTTCACAAGGGAAGGACCTGCGTTCCACCGCTCATTTGAAGTCATTATAATTCTCCAGTTGGAACGTTATTCAAGATGTATGTAAACAACATTCTAAAGATTGATTCAGTACATCGTTTGACATGTTTCTACTGACTGTTACGGAACTTTTGGACATTTTGCCCCGTTATAGTGGACGCGCTTTGTGACTTTGGAATTGTTTACCAAACGCGCTAACCAAAGTAGCTAATTGGACATAAATAACGGACATTATTGAACAAATCAAGCATTTATTGTGGACCTGGGATTCCTAGGACTGCATTCTGATGAAGTTCATCAAAGGTAAGGAAACATTTATCATGTATTTTCTGGTTTCTGTTGACTCCAACATGGAGGCTAATTTTTCTATTGTTCTGAGCGCCGTCTCAGATTATTGCATGTGTTTCTTTTTCCGTAATAAAAAAAATAAAATCTGACACAGCGGTTGCATTAAGGAGAGGTATATCTATAATTCCATGTGTATAACTTGTATTATCATCTAAATTTATGATGAGTATTTCTGTTGAATGATGTGGCTATGCAAAATCACTGGATGTTTTTGGAACTAAGTGAATGGAATGCTCCAATGTAAACTCAGATTTTCTGATATAAATATGAACTTTATCAAACAAAACATGCATGTATTGTGTAACATGAAGTCCTATGAGTGTCATCTGATGAAAATTATCAAAGGTTAGTGATTAATTGTATCTCTATATGTGCTTTTTCTCTCTCTCTCTCTTTGGCTGGTAAAATTGGCTGTGTATTTTAGTGAGTTGTTGGTGAGCTAACATAACCGTTTGTGGTGCTTTCCCCATAAATCCTATTTGAAATCGGACACTGTGGTGGGATTAACAACAAGACTACCTTGAAAACGATATAAGATACATGTATGTTTGAGGAATTTTAATTATGAGATTTCTGTTCTTTTGAATATGGCGCCCTGTACTATAACTGATTGTTGTTATATCGCTCCCGGTAACGGGATCTCAGCCATAAGAAGTTAAGGACAAGTGGATCTAAAATTCCATGCATAACACTTGTATCTTTTAGCAATGTTTATTATGAGTACTTCTGTAAATTGATGTGGCTCTCTGCAAAATCACTGGATGCTTTGGAACTACTGAACATAACGCACCAATGTAAACGGAGATTTTTGGATCTAAATATGAACTTTATCGAACAAAACATACATGTATTGTGTAACATGAAGTCCTATGAGTGTCATCTGATGAAGATCATCAAAGGTTAGTGATTAATTATATCTCTATTTCTGATTTTTGTGACTCCTCTCTTTGGCTGGAAAAATGGCTGTGTTTTTCTGTGACTAGGTGCTGACCTAACATAATCGTTTGGTGTGCTTTCGTCGTAAAGCCTTTTTGAAATCGGACACAGTGGCTGGATTTACAACAAGTTTATCTTTAAAATGGTGTAAAATAGTTGTATGCTTGAGGAATTTTAATTATGGGATTTCTGTGGGTTTTGAATTTGGCGCCCTGCAATTTCACTGGCTGTTGGTGAGGTGAGACGCTACCGTCCCACATATCCCAGAGAGGTTAACATCATGCTGTGTGTGACTGCTGTCTTTCCATCGTCCCTATGCAATGGTGTAGTGGTGCCTGGAGAAGTGGATATACTCTCAGGAAGGGGAACAACCATGTTTAAACCACATCAAGCTTATTGGGTGGGCCTGCCAGGGCTCCCCAGTGGGTGGGCCTCTGTCCACCCAGGCCCATCCATGTCTATGATGCAAACAGACACTCACTGTCCGAGACCGAGTCAAGACCGATCTGACACCAAGACAAGACAGAGATACTCAATATATGGTTTTGAGACTAGTCTTGAGTACTACAACACTGGTGTCTACAGTAAATCTACACATTACTACCTCAATATGAATACATCTGTATAAAGGTCTCGTCAAGGCAGTAGTGATTTAATCTGATTCAATCTAAACAATTCAAACACACATGTAGATACACTGCATTTAAAAACAATAAACACAATATGACTTATGTGACTTATATCCATAGTGTGTTACCTTGGGTAGGGCCTCCAGGACCAGAGCAGTCTTGGCTGCCTCTCCATACTGCTGGTAGGCCTCAGCCTTCAGCCTCATCTTCTCAGCCTCAGCCTTCCCTATAGCCTCTATGGAGCAGGCCTCTGCCTCGCCTATCCTCCGGATCTTCTCTGCCTCCGCCTGGGCCATCAGAACCTTCTTCATCCTGAAAGACACAACACACTCGTATCAGAACAAATTGGAAACAAGATTGATTTCCGAAACAAACAATTTGTATGTAATTCATATGCTATTATTGTGTGATTACCATTTAACCTGATCACTTAGTAAATACCGGGACATTTTTGCACTGTTAAATGAAGTGCTACCAATCTATATGTCTTGAAGCATTCCAGACTGCACAAAAGTTGAGTGGAATCACTAGTGAAGGACATAGTTTGTATGTTACAGATAGGTAAACGTATAATGGGAAATAGACTGTGGATATGTTCTGTTATAATATAAAAGGTGTTCCTACTTCTGTCCCTCAGCCAGCTGCTGCATCTTGTATGCCTCTGCCTCGGCAGGCCTCTTCACCATGGCGATGAGCTCCTTCTCTGTGCGGACAATCTCCTTCTCCTCAATGGTGATCTGCTTCTTCCTCTGAACCACCTCAATCTCTATCTCCTCCAGCCTGATCTTCTGCTGTTCTTTAGCTGCCTGCAGCTCATAGGCCAGCTGAGCTTCCGCTTTCTGGAGGCACAGGGACAGAGAGAGACATGACCATGACGTCCATGTTGAAGCACACAGACAGCGAGACAGGATCATGACTTGGCTGTCTATGTTGATAGAGGAGTTTTAATGTTAAGGTTGGCTGGGGGGAGCATTTGGCTGCTTAGGGCGATATTCAATGTTCATTCCAGGCTCTCTGATCACGTAAGATGTCGCATTACCTAAATTTCTAACGCCTAATGATAATTAAGACTCGGATCGACCAACATCATAGAATCATTTAGTAGACTGGAATTTCTACCACACTGTACTGATTTAACTGGCATTCAAGAGTGGAGCATAAAGTTCATGCAGACCTTGGTGTTGACTTCTTGGTTGAAAGCAGCCTTCTGCAGTTCAAGTTTTCGTTTGGAGTCGGCCATCTTGGTGTCGGCCAGGAACTTGACATCCATCATCTCCTTCTTGCACTCTGCTTCCTGACGAGAGAGTGAGAGAGAATAATATACATGAGAGAGAGGGTGAGAGGAAAAGGGGAAATTAATAAAATGAGCATACAAACCTCTCAAATGAAAAGTATGTATATTAATACAGACAAACAGAGCCCCAGAAATAACTGCCTGTCACAACTTCCGCCGAAGTTGGTCCCTCTCCTTGTTCGGGTGGTGTTCGGCGGTCGACGTCACCGACCTTCTAGACATTGCTGATCCATTTTTCATTGGTTTTGTCTTGTCTTCCATCACACATTATTTACTGTTGTGCCTCGTCTCTTACAAAAGCTTTCCAGAACATGCAAACTGATTTTATACTGTTCAACATACCTTGTGTCAATTGAAGCTTATCCTCAATACTGACAAAACTAAACTAATGGTGTTTTCTAATGCAAGAAATAGACCTCAACCTTTCACCTATTACTACTACCTGTCAGGGCAAGGAGATTGAGGTTGTAACCTCATATAAATATCTTGGAATTATAATTGATGACGGCCTCTTTTAAATTGCATATTCAACAACTTACAAAAAAATTTAAGCTGAAATTGGGATTTTATTTTAGGAATAAGGCCTGTTTTTCTTTTGAAGCCAGAAGGAGGCTAGTATCAGCTACATGTATGCCTTTACTGGATATTTTATATATGACTGCTTCTGCTCAGTGTTTGAGATCAATTGACACTCTTTACCATGGCACTTTGAGATTTATTTTAAACTGCAAAACCCTTACGCACCACTGCACTTTGTATACCAGGGTTGGCTGGCCTTCTCTAGTCACTCGTAGGCTCAGTCACTGGTATACTTTTTACAAAGCCATTTTGGGTTTACTACCTTTTTATTTGGGCATTTTTATTGTTCAGAAATGTGGTGGGTACTCTCTTCGTTCACTGGACTTTATCCTGCTAAGTGTTCCAAATGTCCGAACTGAATTTGGTAAAAGGGCTTTTATGTACTCTGCGCCATCGTCTTGGAACACCTTACAAAATACTTTTAAACTGGAAGAACTTGACCCGATTGGTGTTTTTAAATCACTGATGAAGGATTTTGAGGCTGATTCCCTGACCTGTCAATGTTTTTAATTTGCTGTTTTATACTCTTGTGAATTCAATGGTTTTTACTAGATTACTTGTAGTTCTTCATGATGTCTGTCTGTCATTTTTTTGTAATGACTTGGTGCTGCCTATCTTGGCCAGGGCGCTCTTGAAAAATAGATTTTAATCTCAATGAGCCCTTCCTGGTTAAATAAAGGTTAAATAAAAGAAAACACCTGGTTTCAATCCCATCAATTACATGTTGTGTATTTAACCCCCTGTTACCCCTCATGTCTTTGTTGGTGATTGTTTGTTGTATGTTTTGTGCAAGTCATGTTCTGGTGTGTGACGGGTTTTCTACCCTTTTTATATTATTTTTGTATATATTGGTTTTCTGAGTTTTTTAGCATTTATTAAACTGCTCCATTTATACCAAGTTCACACTTCTGTGCCTGACTTCCCAGCCACCAGCACACACTCATTACTCCGCCCTCTGGAATGAATCAAGTTCATTGAATCTTACTCTTATCCCAGCATCCCTTTCTGCCTCTGCCACACCGATGTCTGCATCCCTCTGAACTGCTGCTGTCTGAGTTTTCCCCAGGGAGCTCAGGTAGTCCAGTTTATCATAGACATCCTACAACACACCCACACACACAAGCTCAGATTACAACACACAACCTGAGACACTTGAGGGAACAAAAATGTCAATAAAATGTCCAACAACATGTGATAACATCTAATTGATTGTAGCCCTTGCAGTGAAGAGCTGATAATTAAAAGTGGATCTCATTGATGGGGACTGTGACAGTCTAGGCTAATTCACAGCTATTAGAACTACTACCAGTCCACAGTCAATCATAATCAACAACGGTGAAGACTAGTTAATTGGAGTCGCCTCCCAATCAACATCATCCATTAAATTCCATAGGAAAACAAGCACCAATACCATGGAATGGAAAATATATATATATATTTTTAAAGTCACACGATAAACACAGCAAAGACAAAAACAACAACATTCGAAATATAAAAAAGGTGTGTTTAACTGCCTTTACCCTCCACTCTTCATGGCACCCCCAACAGACTCACCTTGATAGTGAAGCTGAGGATCTCGATGCCCATCCTGCCCACGTCGGGAGCTGCCACCTCCCTTACCAGCTGGGCAAACTTGTCCCTGTCCTGGTAGATTTGCTCCACTGTCAGTGTGCCTGTGGAGAGGGGAGAGCAGCAGAGCCCGTCAGTGTCTCTACAACACTGGATATAGACCCACTTCACTTACTGACTACTTTATTAAAGCTATCCCACATGGTTGTCAAATAATCACTGAAATTCATGGGTATTTACAAAGACAAAATGCATTGTTAAAAGCACAGATCTATAAAGTCGTCATCATCATATAGTAAAACATGATAAAAATCTCATAATACAGAACACATAATGTTTACTTTTTAATAGTGCAGTCTATATATTCTTGGATTTCATGTTTGTGGTTTTAGAAGTTACCAATGGTGGAAAAAGTACCCAACTGCCATACTTGAGTAAAAGTAAAGATACCTTAATCGAAAATGACAGGTAAAAGTCACCCAGTAAAATTTTACTTGAGTAAAAGTCTTTGGTTTAAAATATACTTAAATATCAAAAGTAAAAGTATAAATCATTTAAAATTCCTTAAATTAAGCAAACTGGTGGGCACCCTTTGTTTTTTGTTTTTTAATTTACAGAAAACCAAGGGCACACTACAACATTCAGATATCATTTACTAGTGACGGGCATTCCGGCTCTTTTCAGTGAGCTGGCTCGTTTGGCTCGGCTCAGCTCACCAAAAAGAGCTGGCTCTTTTGGCTCCCAAATAGCCCTTTAAAAAAATATATGTTTTGTATTTTTTCAAGTCAAACAGTTTGAGATACTATGACTATGATTGGTGTTAAAACAAGTCTAATTAAATTAAATCATACTCTACCTTAACCACAACGTATTTAAAAATGCATTGATTTGTTATGGAAAAGAATGCTATTAAACATTTGGGGATTTAAAGTATACATTTTGTATGTATATAAACAAAGTGCATATACATCTAATCATTCAAAACGAACACAATCTGAACAGTATAATAGAATATTGCACCATATCAAAGAAAAATAAATAACAATTTGCAGAACTGTAGCATCCCACAATGTAAAAAAAGATGCTATTACATGTGCATTTAAAGTTTAACTTTTTTAATGTATATAAACAGTGCATATAAATGTAACAAACAGATGCATTGACAATGGCCAGGGTAGAGATGATGGCATCATTTGACTAAGAAACCGCTTCAACATTTAAAATGTTGAATTCCAAGTTGTAGTGCAGTCTTGTTTAGGCCTCAGCTCAGGCTTCCCCATCTGGCGTTCAATGAAGTGAAAGTAAACGACATGTAAGAAGTGGTTATCCTTGACGTCCAGCACTCAGTGCAGTAGCTTTTTGGATTCTTTCCTGCACTGAAGCCTGTGTGCTCTCGTACAGTTGTGGAATAAGTGATTTTTAACGAGTTTTCCTGCTTGGAATTGTGTACATTGGATTTAGACTACTGCTATAATTTCTAAAACCTCTGTCATCCACGATCAAAAATGCCTGGAAATCGGTGGCAATCATTTTAGCCAATGCAATATCAATTTGGCCTTGTTTTGCTACGGACATAGACTTTGGCATAAACTGGTCCATAGAAGACTGCGTTGCTGTGGGTCGCGGAGTAGGCCTACTTGACTGAGTGGATACATCTCCACGTGTGGAAATGGCAAATTCTACACTGTGTACTAAAATTGTCTACATGATTAAAATGCATCTAAATGCTACTGTGCTTCCGATCCATTTTCCAGCTGTTGTTTTCACAGCTGTCCTTCCTCGCTCTCCTCGACTGCTAAGTGTGTGACTGAGTGAGTTGGCTTGGCCCTCCCTCACGCATCTTTGGTTCATTGGTTGACACTGCGTGTCTGATTATTTATATTATAGGTAAAGAATCCAAGCAGTACATCTCTCCACAATAGTGTAAAATCTTCATAAATGTGTTCAATTATAAATCTGCTGATATCTTGCCACAGTTTTCTTACATGAATACAATGCCAAAAAAGATGCAACACTGTTACTGGGTGGTCATTACAAAAGGAGCAATTTTAGTTGATGTTTTCCTTAAACTTCTTCATATAGTGGTTGGCAGGATAATATTTATGAATAATTTTAAAGGAAACTTCCTTAATTTTGTTAACAAGTAGGTATGTGTGTGGCAACATCCAAACTTTTTTCCAACCGATATTATCAATAAATTAAATTCCAATAAGGCATGACATACAACATCCTGCTGAAACAAGGTTCGTATCTCTCTGTTGTTGAATGGACCAAAAGAGAAACAAATCTTTCCTACTGATGAGTCAACAGGGTCAACAGAAGGTAGGCTCTGAGGGTCAGGTCTTGACATGTTCCTGAATAATAAAGCAACACCTGAGGGAATGGCACCTAAAACAATTGCAAAATCTTTAGGTGTTACAGGGACCTTGTAAAGTGATAAGAATTCCTTATAACTGAGTAAAATACCCTCTGCATTTACCAGTTGGCTCACCAATAGGATATTATTTCGGAACCAATATTATAAAAACAAAGAAGTATTTTTATACAATATATCCCAATTATTCCATGTGTGGAGAAAAAATATGCTTATAAATTAAGGACCATGACAAGAAAACCTGCCGGTGAAAAGCAGAAACTTTCACTGAAACTTTGTCAATATTATAATTGCAAACCAACATGAAGTTAAGGCCACCAAAAGTAGAGAAGACATGATGAGGAATAAAATTCCACATAGAAGTGGGGATTCTTAGGGATTGTTTTATCCAATTGATCTTAAGTATTATTTAAGGTAATAAAGTCCAGAAAATTCAGCCCATCATTCTCATAAGTGTTCATTACAACAGTTTTCATAATGTAATGGGTACGGTTTCTGCACAGAAAGTTGAAAAGCATCTGGTCTATTGCCTTGCTTATTTTACTGTCAAGATAAATAGATAGAGCGCCATATGTTAGTGTAGAGAGACCTTCAGCCTTGGTTATTAGGACTTCCCTTTAAAAATAATTGTATTTTTTTAAAGATAAGAGCATTAAAATCTAGTAAGCCTCTAGACTTCTGATCCTTTGTAATGGTTATGCCTAAATATGTAAGTTCTTCTTTTACTGAAATACTATAATATGAAGGTGTCACACAATCTTTGACAGCCATGAGTTCACATTTATTAATGTTTAGATATAGACCAGACGCTTTGGAAAAGGATTGTATCACATTGATCGATATGGGAATTTGGTTAGCATCTTTCATAAAAAAGTGTAGTATCGTCAGCCAGCTTGCTTATAATAATTTCTTTACCAGCTATGGAAATACCTTGTACCTATTATTTAAAGAATTTGTAAAAGTTGGGTGATTAATAAAAACAGGTACGGAGAGATAGGACAACCTTGCCTAATTCCTCTCTAACTCAAATCTAGGTGAGGTGCCATATTTCAATTTGATAGAGCTGTTACCATTTGTATAGAGAGTCATAATAGCCTTAAAGAAAAATACCCAAAGCCAAGTCTCTCAAGGGAGTGGAGGAGGAACTGACGCTCTACTGTGTCAAATGCTTTAAAAAAAATCTAAAAAATAATATGAAGCTATCCTCGGTTATTAGGTCTGAGTAGTCAAGTATGTCTAATACTAGTCTGACATTGTTAGAAATATGTCTGTTCCTCATAAAGCCAGACTGCAAGTAGTATAGTCATTATTAAGAAGACAAATTGGACGCCAGTTATCGATGAGCAGCACTTCTTGTTTAGGCGTAGGTATCAGTGTTATTAACCCCTGACTCATTGTAGGAGGGAGAACATTATTTTTAATACTCTCTAAAAAAGACTTCAAATAGGAAGGGAGCTACTTGTTCAGAAAATCATTTGTAAAATTCTGATGTAATTCCATCAACACCTGGTGATTTATTGTTCTGTAGATGTTTGATAGACTCTATAATCTCTTCAACTTTGATGGGTTCATCACACTGTTTAGATTATATGTCACTGAATGAACATTATTCAGTTAGTCAAAAAACATATCTGTCGATTCCTGACAGTACATAGAGCTATACAATTTTCTGTAAACATTGCTACAGTATTTAGAGATTCATTTTTGGTCATCTGTAATAACACCATCAATGTTTAACGTATGGATAGTGTTATTTGTAGAGTGAAATTTCTCAAGTCTAAAGAAATGGGATGAATTCTGTTCTCCCTCCTCAATCCATTTTTCCCTAGATCTAATAAAGGCTCCTTCTGCTTTTAATCTATATATATTATCCAGTTTATTTTGTAACTCAATCAGTTCCATCTTCTCCTCCCCCGAGAGGCTGGCTGGGGACCTCTAAGAAAGGGAAGATATCTTAATGATCACCTTTTCCTCCTCAACTCTTCTGGTCTTAGCAAGATTACTACCATATTTTCTAAGGTATTTGGACACCTCAAATTTAAAGAGCTCCCAGTTCTTGCAATAAGAATTTTCTCCACAAGCCCTTTCCCAAAAGTGTGAAAGCAGATCTTTAACCTCAAACTTAACTATATCATTATTTAATAATGAGCTATTTTGCTTCCAGTAGAAAGCTCTACCAAGGTTAGTATCAGGGGTAAATATTTTGATATCAATGTAAATGGTCCTATGGTCTGTGAGGGGAGTAGTACAAATATTTGTAGTAACACACTCACTATCAATACATTTGGATATAAGCCAAAAATCTATTCTGGGTTGTCTGGAACCTGTTTTGTTACTCCAAGTGAATGATCTATCGGCCAGAAACCTCTCTCCCCATATATCAGTAAGATGAAACGTTTCCATAAAAAGCATTAAACCCAAATTCTGATTGGTTGGCCTACCTGGAGACCATCTATCAGTTTAATTATCTATAGAAATGTTAAGGTATCCTCCTATCAATAATAACGAATTTGGAAATTTAGATAACCAATTAAGTATATGTTACTCTATAGATTCAAGCAACTCATCATTCTCATGTTTGGTGTTGTACCCGTAGAAGTTTACAGTAATGAGCATAATGTCACAACTGATCACAAGACAAATAAAGTGACCAAAGGGGTATAATATAACTAAAGTTATTTTTCATTGTAGTGACACCAACGGAGCATTCAGATCCATGGGAAAGCCAAATATCGTTGCCCCCTCTGACCTCCAGAAGTTGGCATCAGCAGAAATTGAGTGACTCTTGAGTGACTCTTGAAAAAAGCAAAAATCTGTTCGAAATTGTTTAGCAAATAAAAATAAGGCCTTTTGCTTCACATTGTTTCATAACCATCTAGCATTAAGATAAACTATAGACAAAGACAAAACAAAGAGTATATACAAGTATAAACTGTAGTAAGATTAGTCAAAAATGTAGGCGCAGTGAACGTAAGGGATAAGGAACCGAGATATGCACCATTTAAGTAAACTTAAAGTGAAAATAGCTTATTCCATAAACTCTGAGCTAGATGTTATCCGGCTTTTGAAATTCAACTCAACTGAAAATTATGTTCAAGACCAAACCAAGGGTTCGAAGAGACTAAAAACCCTCTTTAGTGTAATCAGGAACTATTCTGAGAAATAAAATACAAAATAATTTTTAAAAAAAATTGAAAAAAAAGGGTACCTACTATTTTAAGTGAATATGAAAACTGATCATAAAACAATTGAATAAAAAATGTTTTACATATACATGTTCCTAAGACCTTTTTCACTTGGAAATAAGTATTAATAACTTAATAGAACAATAACTGTGTAATGTCAGAGCAGACCTGTATGCCCTTTAAAACAGTATCTTAGTTACTGTATACATAAACAATAAATACAACTTTCAGTCTTCTTCGTAAGTTTGTAAACAAAATAGGCCTTCTGGTCATACAAGAACAAACTAATAAATTGAAGTAACTGAGTATTCCGAAAAATAGTCACCTGATGCTTGTTAGGTAAAGTTAAACAATACAAGATAAATGAGAATACCATGGTCAAAACCATCAGTCTGTTCTTTCTGGTGAGATTTTAGGGAGGAATATGGATTTCTGAACCGTTGATGAAGCCTCGTCCTCCGATGAAGTAAGCAGCATTTCCCTAATTTCGTGCTTTCTTGATCGTTGGCCACAATTTGTTCCTTCTTTCTATGTCCTCCGGGCTGAGATGTTCGGCGAAACGCATACCATGGCTCTGAAGGAAGGTGTTTTTCCTAACAGCTTTCCAGACAGCATCCCTGTAGAATCTGACAGTGAAGAGGATGATGATACCCCTCGGTCTTGAATCGTTTTGCTGTTGCTTCTTGCCGAGGCGATGCACAACATCGGTGGTATCACCAACTTTATTTTTCTCTGCAGGCATAACTTCTTGGCAGATGCGGATAGCCTCTCCTCGCACATCCTCATTCTCCACCTCTGGCACGCCGTAGTCTCAGGTTCCATCTTCTTGTGTATTGTTCCAGATCAGTGAGACGTCTATGCTGCCCTCCCAAGCAATAAGGCAGTAACAGCTCATAGAGCGGAACTGAGAAAAATGTCTTCAAAGTTTTTTTTAATTGTCCAGCCAAATGAATTCTAGGGTGATTATTGGAGAAGTAATTATCTGTTGCCTTACTATGAGTAAATTTTTTATTAATGTTGACCCTGACCCTTAAACGGCAGTTACTGCCTTCTTCCTTGGCATGATACGTTATAAATTGCAGGGTAATACCTAAGCAAAGAGCCGGATCTGCCATTTTCATTTGAAAGTTTACTATACTTCTCATTTATGCTATTAATACAAGAGCAGTGTAATTACTGACAGTGTAACAGAGTTGAAACTGCATCCTTTGTGTCTGCCACTAAGATACCAGTTACATTTACTTAGAGATGTAGGTTCTGCATCAGTCACATTACATACCGTGTTTGACAAGTAGCCCATGTCTTGTTATAAGAATAAATGTGAAAAGCAGCATTGCAATTGTTTGAATTACATGAAATTATTACCTGTCTTTTAATATATAATGATGGAACATGATAGAAGTATGATGTAGGGTAATACAAATGATAAAAAATGACCATGAGTTTGCTAATAAAAAATATATATTTATTTTTTCAAATGACACTTTTGAATGAATAAATAACAGCTTTAAGAATACATTGTAAACATATTTACATGTTCATAATAGGACCCAAATTCCATTTAGCTTCAAATGATAAAAATGAAATGTAACTTCAGCATTTTAAGTAAAACTTCTTCAGTGCTCTTCCATATCACTCCTCATCAATGCTGTTCACAGCCAAGGCATTCCAGAACTGCCTTCGATTTGCAGGCATCAGAGGACACATTTTGGTGATTATGTCCATCTTCTTGGACTCTATGTGTACGTAGTGTCGAGGGTGTCTCTAGTGACTTTCTTCATGATGAAGTCAAGCTCCAAAGTCCTTTTCTTCATGGGAGACTTTGTAGAAGAGGCTCCTGGATCCACACCTCAACTGGATCTCAGCCATCTCTTCCAGCTTTGGTGCTGCTGCCTTCTTCAGCTTGACGATGGAATTGCCAGCTTTCCATGATAGGATGTTTTCCTTTTTCATTTCGACCACCTCCACCTTGCCTAAATTGGAAGTAGCGACCACATAGAGGAAGTCCCTGAAGTCGTACACAACACCTCTGGGTCGAGCTTTCATTTCCTGTTCCATGAAAGTGTGTCCTGGCTCGAAGAACTTGAGGGTGATGTCCTGCATCAAAGTTGAGTCAGCATTGACAACACTCCCCAGTGATGTTAGGAGGCACCAGTTTTTGTTTTGAGAAGTACAGTTATCCACCCAATACACTGCATGCTTGACATCTCTCTCCCTCTCCAGTGCTGTTACGTTCATGTTCAATTTGCTCGCTGGAGCCTTCTTTCCCCTCTGATCCTTTGGTGGAATCAGTTTGGTGGTGATTGACTTGCCCATCATTGTGACAGTCATTTTTGGGGTGGTAGCCCAATGTAAAAAGAAACACTTTGCACACCTGTTGTGCAGAACCGCTCTGGTTTGGAAGATGGTACAGAAACGACCTGCAGCGTCGACTGTCAGCACCAACAGTGATATTTTTCTTAGATTGCTGTACCACCATGTGGAAGATCCATGTCCTCTTCTCCCATATTTCCTTTCGCCTACCCTCTGAAATATTCTGAGTACATTGCCTATTGCATTTCGGACCACATGGCTTACCAATTGGTGGAATCTTGGATTTCTTGTTTGATAGGCTGAAGGTGGATGATAATCTTCATCATTGGCAATTGATGTCTCATCTGATAGACTGATGTTTAAGGAGTCAGAGACCACCCACTGGTTCTCTATTTCTTCAAACAGTGTTGACACCGAATTCAGTTATAGATCACAAATCTTTGTTGGAATGTGGCCCTCAAACTCAACTGAAATAAATCGAGCAAATAATCAGGAACATGCATCCTAATGATTCTATTCTGTCATGGATTATAATAATTACTGACATTTTGTGGTGTGCAAACGTTTGATCATAATCCTTTTCAGTTATTCTATAATACAGGATATAAAATGTCGATTTTATTTTGTGCAAACATTAGAATAAATTCACTGTCATACATCAGTTCATCTATTAATTTCATATCTGCTCCCATTTGTATTTACAAATACAAAAAAATTGCATGGATGGACATTGACAGGAATAAAACCTAGTATTGACGTGGTTGTACTGTCCTAATGCACCCTCACGTGGCAACTTTGATCCGCACAGATACTTATTATCTAGACCACAGGGATTGGTGGAAGTCATGCAAAACTGTTTTTTCTGCATTCATGTAATGATGGCACTGAAGCAGACACATTGAGCACACATTTGGCATGTCAAAGCTTGTTGTACTAATTACATATGCCACCAACAAAGGTGATGGATACAATTTGGGATTTTAACTTTCCTGACTGGGACAGTCACACAATACTGGAATATAAAAGAAAACCAGAAACGAGTGTGCATGGCTTTTGACAATTCAGTATGGGGTGCACGTCCAACTGGGGTGCACATCCAACTGACTGTCGGTGTGTATGGTGTAACGTTACGGATTCGAATAACCCATGGAATGTCACAATACAACTAGGGATTATATTAATTCTAGGTATAATAGATTGAAGCTAGTATAAACTGCTGATAATCTCTTATGGGAGCATGTAGCACAAATCTATTGCTTCATGCTAATGCTAGCTAGGTTGGTTTTGACGTTTTGGAAGGGGCGTGTCAGTTTTAGCTAGATGGCTGTCACTGGCTAGAAATAGTGTATAAGGTGTACTGATTCAAAGAAACCATCAGATGAAATTTCAGAATATAAATTCATTAAACAGCTAATAGATTGAAGTTAGTATCAATTGCAGATCTCCTCTTATGAGAGCAGGTAGCATTGTTAATCTATGCTCGCTAGCTAGTTAATCTTGCTAGCTAGCTAATTTATTTTGATCTCAGATCTACTTAGCTAGCTAGTTATTACCAGTATCTGGATGTCAGCGTTTCAGAGCAAGTTCAACCATCATTTTCCCCCGGGAATGCTGTGCCCTGGTGTTGTATCCCTAGATTAGTAAAGTATGTGTTTGTAGCTGTCAGTCAGTGATGCAATCAAACCTTTATGACACTATCAGAATATAATGATATGATACCAAGCGAAAACGCAGTAACTGCAGCCAAGGGCAGGTTGAAATCAAGCTAAAACCTTGGTTTCACAGTAACTTTTTGTCATTAGTGCCAATATGACCCCCATTTTCTCCAAAACACAATAGAGGCAGGATACTTGTCCACATGATTAAGCATGCATTTAACGTAACAAAAATTACTTTAACCTCTCTAGGGTAGGGGGCAGCATTCGGAATTTTGGATGAAAAGCATGCCCAAATTAAACGGCCTGCTACTCGGGCCCAGAAGATATGGTATGCATATAACTGGTAGATTTTGATAGAAAACAATCTAAAGTTTCCAAAACTGTTAAAACAGTGTCTGTGAGTATAACAGAACTGATTTAGCAGGTGAAAACCTGAGAAAAATCCATTCAGGAAGTAGTTTTTTTTGTGGTTTTGTAGTTTTCTATTCAATGCCATTACAGTATCCATTGACTTAAGACTCCATTTGCAGTTCCTATGCCTCCCACTAGATGTCAACAGTCTTTAGAAATCGTTTCAGGCTTGTATTCTTATGAGGGAGTAAGACCAGTCTGAACGAGTGGACCCTAACGTGACGCAGAGTTTTTTCAGGCGCATGTGCATTTCTTGTTTATCTTTTATATTGACAACATTATTGTCCGGTTGAAATATTAGATAATTTAGGCTAAAAAACAACCTGAGGATTGAATATAAACATCGTTTGACATGTTTCTATGAACTTTACGGATACAATTTGGATTTTTTGTCTGTTTTGACTGAGTTTGAACCTGTGGATTACTGAAGAAAACGCGCTAACAAAACTGAGGTTTTTGGATATAAAGAGACTTCATCGAACAAAAGGAACATTTATTGAATAAATGAATGTCTTCTGATTGCCACCATATGAAGATCATCAAAGGTATGGGATTCATTTTATCTATATTTCTGAGTTTTGTAACGCTTCTGCTTGGCTGGTTACTGTTTGTAATAATTTGTCAACTGGGCTATGTTTTGGGCTATGTATGTTCTGGGCTAGGTATGCTTTCGCCGAAAAGCATTTTATAAATATGACACTGTGGTTGGTTTAACAAGAAGTTAATCTTTAAACCTATGTAAAATATGTTTTGTATTCTGAATTTTTATAATGAGCATTTCTGTAATTGAATTTGGCGCTCTGCAACCTCACTGGATGTTGGCCAGATGGGACGCTAGCGTCCCACATTTTATTTTTTTTAAATTTTTTTTTTATTTTACTTTTATTTAACCAGGCAAGTCAGTTAAGAACAAATTCTTATTTTCAATGACGGCCTGGGAACAGTGGGTTAACTGCCTGTTCAGGGGCAGAACGACAGATTTGTACCTTGTCAGCTCGGGGGTTTGAACTCACAACCTTCCGGTTACTAGTCCAACGCTCTAACCACTAGGCTACCCTACCGCCCCATACCCTGGAGAGGTTAACTCATTTTCGACCAAATGAGCAGTTACTGCCTTTTTGCTTTGGAGGGCAGTATGGTAGACATTGTTATTCTTTCCCACACTTTTTTCAACTTTTGCCACTCATTTTCACATCTTTGATTTCACCACATGCTAACTCGTCTTTTTCAAGCCTTCGATAACTATGGTGTTCGCGCCTACCATTTTCTCAATGGCGTCAGAACTTGGAGTTGATGAGTAAGGAAAGGGTAGCCACGATGTCAGAGTTCATGTTGGGTTTTTTGGAGGGTGGAGGTTTGCACAGAGTAACCGGTAAAGAGGGGAATTTGTCATCTTCAACAGCATGATATTATCCATAGGGCAAGCGTAGTTATGGCAGTTGTCTATAAGCACGTTTCTCTCTTGTTGATTAGCAATAGAACAGTTAGCTCCTTCCTTTCTTTTTTTTGTCACGACTTCGCATGGACATGCTGAAATAAATGATCAAATTCTTATTCCAGTCACAGGAAAGTTCTTATATCTTGAACAATAAAAACAGTAATAGTAATGACTGTAAACGTGTTTTTTTTCCACAATCTTTCTGAAATTTGGTGCGGAGCACGGTCAAAAGCGTCTGTTCAAGCCACCGTCTTGGCCTCCCCCCCTCCGGGAGATGGTTCTCCCAGATGCAGTGTTAGTTTTCAAGTTGCTAGATACTGCCTGTCTGGATGGTAAGGAGAAACAGTTGGCTTTGACTGTTTGTAAAGTGCTGACTTTTGCGTCAATGAAGTCGGCACTAAAAATAATTTTGGGTGAAAAGACGTCTGTGGCGCCAATAACAGATGGAATGCAAGTGAGTGAAGCAGCATATTACACTGGTCAGCAGAGAAAAGGCGCCAAAAAGTAACGTTCTCAAGACAACCTGACGAGGGCGCCATTGCTCGGCACAAATCCACTGGACAGATGGAAGGAGATCAAAATGTGTTATTTGTCAAAGCAATTACCATTGGGTTAATGACTGTCATAAAAATGAACAAGTTAAACTAACAGAGGAAAAAGTAAACAGAGAGAGCAGTGTAACATTACACTGTTTTCAAACCAATCTGCTTCTGAGATCTTTATAGTTGAATCCTTAGGATCTGCTGTGATTGATACTGCATGTACACGCACAGTGTGTGGTGCTAAATGGCTTGATAGCTATGTCAGTGAACTAAATATAAAATAAGTACACAATATGATTGACACACCAAGCAACAGAGCTTTCAAATTTGGAGATGGGAGAATCGTCCATTCTACCGAAAGTTAAGATACCAGCAACAATTGGTCAGATTAAGTGTCACATTGAAACAGAGGTGGTCACTACAGATATCCCCTTACTATTAAGCAAAGCTTCCTTAAAGAAGGCAGAGGCTGTACTAGACATAAAAAATTACAAGGCAGTGATGTTTAAACAACCAGTGACCCTTGAACTTACTACCTCAGGCCACTATTGTGTAAACATTTTAGACAAAGACGTCACACAGAGCGCTAGGAGATTCTGACACTCACAGAGAACATGAACACAAACGAAAAACAAAGTATTGTTAAACAGTTTGGACATGCTACAGTTGACAGACGTCAGAAATTACTCAGCAGTTCTGGGAATAATGAGAGTATTTCCATTCTACAGCAGATAGTTAACAGTTGTGAGACATGTCAGAAATAAAGCAAAGCTAAGCCCAGACTAGCTTTTGGTTTGCCACTGGCTTCCAAGTACAGTCGTGGCCAAAAGTTTTGAGAATGACACAAATATTAATTTTCACAACGTCTGCTGCTTCAGTGTCTTTAGATATGTTTTGTCAGATGTTACTATGGAATACTGAAGTATAATTACAAGCATTTCATAAGTGTCAAAGGCTTTTATTGAAAATTACATGAAGTTGATGCAAAGAGTCAATATTTGCAGTGCTGACCCTTTTTCAAGACCTCTGCAATCCGCCCTGGCATGCTGTCAATTAACTTCTGGGCCACATCCTGACTGATGGCAGCCCATTCTTGCATAATCAATGCTTGGAGTTTTTCAGAATTTGTGGGGTTTTGTTTGACCACCCGCCTCTTGAGGATTGACCACAAATTCTCAATGGGATTACGGTCTGGGGAGTTTCCTGGCCATGGACCCAAAACATTTATGTTTTGTTCCCCGAGCCACTTAGTTATCACTTTTGCCTTATGGCAAGGTGCTCCATCATGCTGGAAAAGGCATCAAACTGTTCCTGGATGGTTGGGAGAAGTTGCTCTTGGAGGATGTGTTAGTACCATTCTTTATTCATGGCTGTGTTCTTAGGCAAAATTGTGAGTGAGCCCACTCCCTTGGCTGAGAAGCAACCCCACACATGAATGGTCTCAGGATGCTTTAGTGTTGGCATGACACAGGACTGATGTTAGCGCTCACCTCGTCTTCTCCGGACAAGCTTTTTTCCAGATACCCCAAACAATCGGAAAGGGGATTCATCAGAGAAAATGACTTTACCCCAGTCCTCAGCAGTTCAATCCCTGTAACTTTAGCAGAATATCAGTCTGTCCCTGATGTTTTTCCTGGAGAGAAGTGGCTTCTTTGCTGCCCTTCTTGACACCAGGGCATCCTCCAAAAGTCTTCACCTCACTGTGTGCAGATGCACTCACACAAGCCTGCTGCCATTCCTGAGCAAGCTCTGTACTGGTGGTGCCCCGATACCACAGCTGAATCAATTTTAGGAGACGGTCCTGGAGCTAGATGGACTTTCTTGGGCTCCCTGAAGCTTTCTTCACAACAATTGAACCGCTCTCCTTGAAGTTCTTGATGATCCGATAAATGTTTGATTTAGGTGAAATATTACTGGCAGCAATATCTTTGCCTGCGAAGCCCTTTTTGTGCAAAGCAATGATGACGACACGTGTTTTCTTGCAGGTAACCATGGATGACAGAGGAAGATCAATGATTCCAAGCACCACCCTCCTTTTGAAGCTTCCAGTCTGTTATTCGAACTCAATCAGCATGAGAGTGATCTCCAGCCTTGTCAACACTCACACCTGTGCGAGAGAATCACTGACATGTCAGCTGGTACTTTTGTGGCAGGGCTGAAATGCAGTGGAAATGTTTTTTGGGATTCAGTTCATTTGCATGGCAAAGAGGGACTTTGTAATTAATTGCAATTCATCTGATCACTCTTCATAACATTCTGGAGTTAATGCAAATTGCCATCATACAAACTGAGGCAGCAGACTGTGAAAATTAATGATTGTATCATTCTCAAAACATTTGGCCACGACTGTACAATGAAACAGTGGCTGTAGATCTACATGAGCTAGGACCAAGTGTGTGGTACACCTTCACATAATCAACCACTTCACACACTTCAGTGCTGGAAGCATTGTGAATACAAAGAAATCCAGTGAAATCATCAAGCACTTCATTCATTCCTGGATAAGTGTGCATTGCCCGCCCCAGAAATTGTACAGTGACAATGGAGGAGAATTCAATAATAAAGAAATAAGAGAAATGGCTCAGAAATTCCACATGGAAGTAAAGACAACTGCTGCATACAGTTCATGGAGCAATGGACTTCTGGAGAGACAAACAAACACTCAGAGATTATGCTGAAAGTGAAGCAAGACAATGGATGTGACTGGAAAACAGCCCTAGATTGGCCTTTGATGGCAAAAAACTAAATGCACAATGTTCATAGTTACAGCCCATAGCAACTAGTGTTGGGCAGAACCCTAATCTTCCTTCTGTACTGGTTGACAAGCCACCAGCACTAGAAGGGACCAGTGTGAGTACATAGGTGGGACAGCACCTTTCAGCACTACATGTGGCAAGAAAAGCTTTCACTGAAGCAGTGTTCAGAGAGAATTCCCAGGGCTCTGCATAAACAGCTTCGACCCACCATTGAGAAGTGCAAAACTGGAAACAAAGGGTACTACAAACGAGTTGACTGTCAAGAGTGGAAAGGACCAGGAGTAGTCATTGACCAAGATGATGTCGTGATATTTGTGAGGCTCGGAGGCACCACTGTCAGGGTGCATCACTCAAGATTGCGGAAAGTAAGTGATCAATAAGATGGAGGGGCTGTTGTTGAGAATCAGTCTCCTACTGAAAATGACAAAAAGGACACATTAACAGACACAAGCCTACCAGATGTCGCATCCAAGGATATGGACACTGAAACAGGAAATGGAGCAGAAACCTTCAACCATGACACAGGTAATACTATTGAGCGTTCAAATTGGTAAAACATTCAATAACAGCCATGTGTTAAGACAACATGGTTGTTCCAATCTGAAAACTGGACAAACTGTTAAATACATGAACAGAGAAAGTGGTATTCCACATACAGCAACCGTCCTTGGATGAGCAGGAAAAGCCAAAGGAAAACACCAGAACTGGTACAACTTGCAATACTCTGAACCAGCTACACTTTCTGGTACAACAGGGTCAGCTGACCTGTCACTTGTAGATAATCTCATTATTGAACCAATGGAAAAATCGAGAAAAACAGAATGACATGCAAAATGATGATGTACTTGAAACAAAGGTCATTTGATTCAGCTAAACTAGATGAGCTCAGTAATTGGAGGAAAAATTGAGAGTTTGAGGAAGTTAAAGACATTGGCCTCAACAAGGTGGGTGTGTACCCTTAAAGAATCCTTAACTGGAATAGTGCCAAAAGCACATCTTGTGGCTAGAGGTTTTGAGGAGCTGGCTGCTGAAGAACTCCCAAAAGATTCACCGACATGCTCCTCACTCACTCAGATTGCTGCTGACAGTGATCTGCCAGAAAAAATGGAAACTTCCTTCCATAGACATCAAATCTGCATTTTTGCAGGGAACAGAGCTGTTAAGGGACACATCCGACCTCGCCTGAAGCTAAGCGCGAAGGAACACTGTGGAAATTTAAAAAGTGTGTGTATGACTTGGCAAATGCATCGCTCTACTGCTACAACAAATTCAAGACAACAATGCTAAGTACAGGTGGAAAAATGTCAAGTGGATCCAGCAGTCTTCTGTTGGCTTGATCAAGACTGCAATGTGACTGGAGTACTTGCTTGTCATATTGATGACTTCATCTGGGGTGGCTCACAGACCTTTGCTACAACTGTGATTCCACACCTCAAAGCTGTTTTCCAGGTCGGCCACAAAGGAGCAGCTTGCGGACTGTCTGACTAAAAAGGGAGCATCCGGTCTTGTGCTCCAAAAGGCAATCAGTAATTGAAAGTGGCAGCTTGAGTAATACAATTAAAAACTTTGTCACACAACCCATTTGTAATGGGTAACTTAAATAATACTTGGGACATTTAATTATGTCATTGATGTTTTGTCTTTAAAGAAAAGTGGGAGATTGTTAAGTTCATGTTTTAAGTATCCCTATATTTCTGTTATTACGGTGCTATCATTATTAGTGTGCCTGCGCAGGAGTCTCATTGTTGATGAACCTGGCCTGAGTGCAATGGAAACCATGTATTGTGCTAATACGGTTGTGTAAAAGTTGTTAAACTGGAACCTTGTCATTGTGTCATTTTGAATTAACATGTGTGGGACGCTTAAGTGATAATGCCCGATAATGCCCGAGGAGCCAGTGTTTCATCCTTCCACAAGATATAGTCCCGACAGATATCTAAGGTTGCTACCCAAGCCGGCTGGTCGTTTGTTCTAGCAGTTAGGTTGCCAGAGACGTGACCCAGTCAAGTATTTTTGTTCTGTATCTTTAGACGCAACCCAGTCGTTCGTTCTAAATGTTCCAATGCCATACTGGCTGGCAACATTCTTATACCTTGCTTGCTAGCAAGCAAACTATGGCTAACTTAGTCACGTCAAACAGTTCAGCCAGAATAACAGAAAAGTAGCTGCATTTCCGTTTGTCTAAGTTGTTTTCTAGTGACATTTATTTGGATGCATCCATAACAATGAGCTAGCTAATGATGTTCAATTTCGCCTGGCATACAAAATGTGCTCTCTCGCCAGGACACTGCTGTTCAAAGAAGCTAGCCAACACCACAGCTAACACAATCACTTCATACTGAAGCTGGAAAGACAGCAAACTAGCTAAACTTTTTACCTGTTTTCTATTGACATTTATTTGTATACCTGTATATCAATAAAAATGATGGCAGTTGATTCATGATTTCGACTGGCTGAGAAAAGCTGCCTGCCCATTATTCTCGTCCTGACACTTTCATTACTATGGAACAGCTCAAGATCGAATTTCAATATTGAAACAATGTTGCAAATGTCAGAGAGACAGACAGCAAGGTTTATACAAATCTCCACTGTTGAGAATATATGCTAGTCTAAAAGAAATTGGAGACAATGTCTAGATGTTTTTTTTATAGTGGATATCAAATGGCTGGGCTGATGTGAGATGGAACAGAGTAAATAGGCATTTCAACGTCATGCATTTAGCCAGTGGTCGCTTGTGGAATAGACACGGGTTAAAACTGCATTCTAGACAATCAACATCCAGGATTAGACTCATTATACAACAGATGAGGTTTAGCCACTGATTTACATCAGCTAACAGAGAACAAAGCTGAAAACAACCAACTGAAATCAACAGATGACCATAATAGACAAAGATCACTTTGGAAAGATTCTCCTTACCTAGAATTGAGCGTAAATGTCCCTCCAAGGTTTGCAAAACCACTCCTTTGATTTCAGGGACGGATTTGCCCAAAAACTGCTCGCAAGCAATTGCCAAAAGATCATGATCTGTCATCACTTTGATCTGGAGAAAGATGAAGGAAAGGGTTAGAAGGACTGTGGCCAGGTTGCATGCGCAAATATGAATCACTGTGCTTTAACTTGATCTATGGCTATAAGTTAGTTTACACAAGGATTTAGTCCTTGGTTTACATGAATGTATTTTGCATACTCGGAACAGAATCTTTCCTGTGACACAAAAAGAGCTTACAGTACATGGAGTAGCTCCTGCAGCAGTGGTAAACTGGTATGCCACAATGAGATATTAAATCAATAACAGTTAGAGTTATAAATAAGTAAGACATACAGTTGAAGTCGGAAGTTTACATTCACCCTAGCCAAACATTTAAACTCTTTTTATTTAACAATTCCTTAAATTTAAACCTAGTAAAAATGTATTGTCTTAGGTCAGATAGGATCACCACTTTATTATAAGAATGTGAAATGTCAAAATAATAGTAGAGAATGATTTATTTCAGCTTTTATTTTTTTCAACACATTCCCAGTGGGTAAGAAGTTTACATACACTCAATTAGTATTTGGTAGCATTTCCTTTAAATCAATTTACTTGGGTCAAACATTTCAGGTAGACTTCCACAAGCTTCCCACAATAAGTTGGGTGAATTTTGGCCCATTCCTCCTGACAGAGATGGTGTAACTGAGTCAGGTTTGTAGGCCTCCTTGCTCACACACACTTTCAGTTCTGCCCACACATTTTCTATAGGATTGAGGTCAGGGATTTGTGATGGCCACTCCAATACCTTGACTTTGTTGTCCTTAAGCCATTTTGTCACAACTTTGGAAGTATGCTTGGGATCATTGTCCATTTGGAAGACCCATTTGCAACCAAGCTTTAACTTCCTGACTGATGTCTTGAGATGATGTGGATATATTGAAGCAACATTTTCCTGCCTCATGACGCCATCTATTTTGTGAAGTGCACCAGTCCCTCCTGCAGCAAAGCACCCCCACAACATGATGCTGCCACGCCCGTGCTTCACGGTTGGGATGGTGTTCTTCGGCTTGCAAGCCTCTGCCTTTTTCCTCCAAACATAACGATGGTCATTATGGCCAAACAGTTCTATTTTTGTTTCATCAGACCAGAGGATATTTCTCCAAAAAGTACGATATTTGTCCCCATGTGCAGTTGCAAACCGTAGTCTGGCTTTTTTATGGCGGTTTTTGAGCAGTGGCTTCTTCCTTGCTGAACGGCCTTTCAAGTTATGACGATACAGGACTCGTTTTAATGTGGATATAGATACTTTTGTACCTGTTTCCTCCAGCATCTTCACAAGGTCCTTTGCTGTTGTTCTGGGATTGATTTGCACCTTTTGTACCAAAGTACATTCATCTCTAGGAGACAGAATGCGTCTCCTTCCTGAGCGGTATGGCGGCTGCGTGGTCCCATAGTGTTTATACTTGCATACTATTGTTTGTACAGATGAATGTGGTACCTTCAGGCATTTGGAAATTGCTCCCAAGGATGAACCAGACTTGTGGAGGCCTACAATTTTTTTTCTGATGTCTTGGCTGATTTCTTTAGATTTTCCCATGATGTCAAGCAAAGAGGCACTGAGTTTGAAGATAGACCTTGAAATTCATCCACAGGTACACCGCCTATTGACTCAAATTATGTCAATTAGCCTATCAGAAGCTTCTAAAGCCATGACATCATTTTCTGGAATTTTCCAAGCTATTTAAAGACACAGTCAACTTCATGTATGTAAACTTCTGACCCACTGGAATTGTGACACGGTGAATTATAAGTTAAATAATCTATCTGTAAACAATTGTTGGAAAAATTACTTGTGTCATGCACAAAGTAGACGTCCTAACCGACTTGCCAAAACTATTTTTTGTTAACAAGAAATTTGTGGGGTGGTTGAAAAACGAGTTTCAATGACTCCAACCTAAGTGTATGTAAACCTGCAACTTTAACTGTATTTTCGATACAATTGACAAAATTATACTTTGTCATTGTTTTCACTGACAACGCATTTTGTGAGACAAATGACGGAGGCATGTCATGGTGGTAACTGGTCTCTTTCCAGAATTTTATTTTTTACCTGTGCCACCCCAGTGACAGTGATGGCGACCCCTTCAGCAGTCTCAACATCCTCACACTTAGGTTGGAGTGTCATAATCTCCAGTGTAATCCTGTATGAGGAAAAACAGTATTAAGTAATCCAGACCTTAAAGGGGCAACCTGCAGTTGAAACAATAACACGTTCTCTTCCCACTGTTTGGGTAAAAAACTATGAGATGGGGCTGTAGAAATGCAACAACTGAAATTCATAGAGCTATGGATGTAAGGACCCACCAATCCTGAAGTTAACAGGCAGAGGAGAGAAAAAGCTCTGCATCAGTATTATGGGACAATGTTGTCACTGACAAAACATCTGGAGCAGAAGTAATGGGATAATTTGGAGGCTCAGCTGAAATATCTTCTCTCATCATTGAATAAATATTATTTGGAAGTCACATGAGGAGTTTCACAATGGCGACATTTCAGCCATGGAATATTTCTATAGTGGAATGTTTATTGTTTCTGGAGATGTATTACCTCTATTGCCACACACTTCCTTGACACACGGCCAAAATGACTAGAGACTAGTTACTGGCTATTGAGCAAACCTGCCAAATATAACCTGAAGAAAACCTAAACAAAACATTGCATTGCATGCTTTCATGTAAACCCAGGGGATAATGCCTTACAGTCAGTTAATAAACAGAGGACAGCAGCTAACCTACAGTGAAAAAGGGTAAGAATTGTGCCAAGTGACACACTGGAAAGAAGGCAGAAGAGTGAATGTGTACTGTATTTTAAGAAGGTGAGGCCAAGTGTCCTTTGCAGTGTTTCCATTTGAAACATCCAGAACTCATTAACACAATGTAGGTCAGTAAGTAAAGTGTGGCACAGAATAAAATAGTCTTTCACGCAAGCCACCTGGCTGATTGTCAGGCCGCATATGGGTGTGCTTAGTGAATTATAGGCTATCATTGTGGAAATCTAAGATGTTGGATAACCTGTTGGAGCCGTGTTCATAAATAATAGAGGGTCTCTAAACCTTAGGAAGGCCGTTTATCCAATTGAGTATTTGTACGGAAACGTGTAGGATTATTTAGCCATTGAAGAAATAAAACAAGCCTCCTCCAGGCCATTAGCAAAACAACCCATAACTGCTGATATAATTGTCTTCATCTATCAGTCTATGCCATCATCAACGGTCTCACCTTTGAATGTCAGTGATGAGCCACCAGGCCCAGGCCCAGCCCCCCACCATGTAGGTCTTCTCATCTGAGCCACAACAGGCACCTGAGAAATTAAACAGACAAGACGTGAGTCAGTGGCACAAGATTTCCATTGGGGAAAGACATCCATCGTTCATCAGCATTCATTATTGATACTCAGTTGACACCCTTGTCCAAGACCTTCTTAGGTTGTTAGCACAACAAGTCCTTTGTCTTGTTGCCCTGCACTAGCTATGTTACTACAGGGCCAAAATGTAAAATGTTTAGGTATAGGCTACTCGTAAACTTCTATAAGGGTAGCCTACATGATTACCTAGCCTTGTGTATAATTTTCCTGCAAGCTCAGAAATCCCTTGGCCTTGGAAGCTAAGTGTATATCCTATTACAGTGTATATAGCTAAGGATGTAGTAACAAAACCAATCAAAACATGGAAGTGTCGGTATCATTTAGCTTAGGGCTGACCCCAATTAGTCGACTGGTCGAGTGTTTGGTCGATAGGCTATTTGTTCGACCGAGATTGTGTGAGTTACTGCTTGACTAAAACACATATTTGTGTGCCGATCTCAGTGAACTAATCCATTGCGGAGGCCTAGACTGAAAGCCAATTTACGCTTAATCTGAAAATGTGAGCGGAGGCTCCATATCGAGGGTCTGAGACAATTGTGGATTCTCCAGAGGAATGCAGAGGCCAATTCGAGCTTTGTACAGTATCGCCATGCGCCTCCCAAATGTTGTAACAATGTGGAGGGCCCTGTATAGCTCCGCATTGACATGATTGGTTGACGGTAGGTGGGGGCGGTAGATCTTGTATAAACACATTCACTTCCTTGACAACAGCTCTGCACTGCTCTGTGAAGTGCAAGAAGTATGAATGCCCTGACTTCTGCTGAGGCCATAAATGTAAATGCTGCATGGCCAATGCAGAGGTCAGATTGAAATGCACCGAGCTGCACAACGCACTTCTCTCTCCAGAATGCGCACTCTCCAACCAACTTGTGCACATTCATTGTTTCATAACTTCATTGTGTGAATTGTTTGCGATTTATTGTTGCGAGTTCAAATCTCATCACGGACAACTTGAGCATGTTAGCTAATTAGCAACTTTTCAACTACTTTGCAACTACTTAGAATGTTAGGTAACCCTAACAATAACCCCTTTAGTTAACCCTGACCCTTTAACCTAACTACTAATCTTAACCCTAACCCCTAGCCTGAGCTAAAGTTAGCCACCTAGCTAGAATTCGTAACATATTGTACGTTTTTCAAATTCATAATGGAATAGACAACAGGTGGAAATAATAGGCAATTAGCAAGACACTCCCAATAAAGGAGTGATTCTGCGGGTGGGGACCACAGACCACTTCTCAGTTCCTATGCTTCCTGGCGGATGTTTTGGTCACTTTTGAATGCTGGCGGTGCTTTCACTTTAGTGGTAGCATGAAACGGAGTCTACAACCCACACAAGTGACTCAGGTAGTGCAGCTCATCCAGGATGGCACATCAATGCGAGCTGTGGCAAGAAGGTTTGCTGTGTCTGTCAGCGTAGTGTCCAGAGCATGGAGGCGCTACCAGAAGACAGGCCAGTACATCAGGAGATGTGGAGGAGGCCGTAGGAGGGCAACAACCCAGCAGCAGGACCGCTACCTCCGCCTTTGTGCAAGGAGGAGCAGGAGGAGCACTGCCAGAGCCCTGAAAAATTACCTCCAGCAGGCCACAAATGTGCATGTGTCTGCTCAAACGATCAGAAACAGACTTCATGAGGGTGGTATGAGGGCCCGACGTCCACAGGTGGGGGTTGTGCTTACAGCCCAACACCTTGCAGGACGTTTGGCATTTGCCAGAGAACACCAAGATTGGCAAATTTGCCACTGGCGCCCTGTGCTCTTCACAGATGAAAGCAGGTTCACACTGAGGATGTGACAGACGTGACAGTCTGGAGACGCCGTGGAGAACGTTCTGTTGCCTGCAACATCCTCCAGCATGACCGGTTTGGCAGTGGGTCAGTCATGGTGTGGGGTGGCATTTCTTTGGGGTGCCGCACAGCCCTCCATGTGCTCGCCAGAGGTAGCCTGACTGCCATTAGGTACCGATATGAGATCCTCAGACCCCTTGTGAGACCATATGCTGGTGCGATTGGCCCTGGGTTCCTCCTAATACAAGACAATGCTAGACCTCATGTGGCTGGAGTGTGTCAGCAGTTCCTGCAAGAGGAAGGCATTGATGCTATGGACTGGCCCGCCCGTTCCCCAGACCTGAATCCAATTGAGCACAGCTGGGACATCATGTCTCGCTCCATCCACCAATGCCACGTTGCACCACAGACTGTCCAGGAGTTGGCGGATACTTTAGTCCAGGTCTGGGAGGAGATCCCTCAGGAGACCATCCACCACCTCATCATACATGCACGTGGAGGCCACACACACTACTGAGCCTCATTTTGACTTGTTTTAAGAACATTACATCAACGTTGAATCAGCCTGTAGTGTGGTTTTCCACTTTAATTTTGAGTGTGACTCTAAATCCAGACCTCCATGGGTTGATACATTTGATTTCCATTGATAATTTGTGTGATTTTGTTGTGTAAACTGTGTAAAGAAAAAAATATTTAATAAGAATATTTCATTCATTCAGATCTAGAATGTGTTATTTTAGTGTTCCCTTTATTTTTTTGAGCAGTGTATATCATTCCATCTCGCAACCATATACGCGCTCTCCTCCTCTCACCTTTTCCCTTCACTTGTGGACTTCAGTGCACCACAGATAAGCTGTCTGTGACCGGGCGAAAAAACCTTTCAAAACCAAACTATATCATGACTGCTAACCACTACGCAGAGACTATATCGTTGTCACCTCACAGTCAACATAGCTACTGGAACTAATGGGTTAGTAAACCCGCTACAATCATGCAGTAGTGTACAGTCAGAACACAGTTTAACAGTTACACCGGCAGGCCCCAGGGGCATTAAATTAATTAAACCAAAATCTTACCTTGAATTGTTAGATTTCCAATTTTGGCTAGCCATAACCAGCTAGCTTCTCTGTTTGAGCCAGGTGTTTGTATAGACTAAACTAGCTGTTGGCATTCAGCTAGCTAAATAAATATTTTTTTAAATACAACCAAATATAGCTAGCTCTCTCTTGTGCCTCCTTACATTTTAGAAGAAATAAATTTGTTCAAAACTGTTTAACAATTGTCTTTCTCTCTGAGTCAACTACTACATTTTATGCTGTGCAAGCTAGCTTTAGTTTATGCTTTCAGTACTAGATTAATTCTCTGATCCTTTGATTGGGTGGACAACATTTCAATTCATGCTGCAAGAGCTCTGATAGGTTGGAGGACGTCCTCCGGAAGTTGTCATATTACTGTGCAAGTCTATGGAAGGGGGTGAGAACCAAGAGCCTCCTGGATTTTTTTTATTGACGTCAATGCACCCAGAGGAGGACAGAAGCTAGCTGTCCTCCAGCTACAGCTTGGTGTGACCCTAGAGTGTGCTGCTGAGGCTACTTTAGACTTTCATTGCAAAACAGTGTGTTTTAATCAATTATTTGGAGAAGTTAAGACATTTGCTAAAGTTATCTAAAAAAGGACAACTTTAAATGTTTCAATATTTTTGTTTTTATGAAATTCACCGAGGATGGTCCTCCCCTTCCTCCCATGAGGAGCCTCCATTTTACCATACGAAACATATCATACTAAATGATATCTCATATTTACGTACAGAACAATACGAAATTCTCTGACACCAGGTTGGTTAACCAGCTGGTAACAACCTAGCCCAAGATGTACTCTTAAGGAGCCTAACTTTACTGTTACTTCTTAAAGGTCCTTTCAGGACCCTGTCTTTCAAAGATAATTCGCAAAAATCCAAATAACTTCACAGATCTTCAGTGTAAAGGGTTTAAACACTGTTTTCCATGCTTGTTCAATGAACCATAAACAATGAATGAACATTCACCTGTGGAATAGCCGTTAAGACACTAACAGCTTACAGATGGTAGGCAATTGAGGTCACAGTTCTGAAAACTTAGGACACTAAAGAGGCCTTTCTACTGACTCTGAAAAACACCAAAAGAAAGATGCCCAGGGTCCCTGCTCATCTGCGTGAACGTGCCTTAGGCGTGCTGCAAGGAGGTATGAGGACTGCAGATGTGGCCAGGGCAATAAATCACAATGTCCGTACTGTGAGACGACTAAGACAGCGCTACAGGGAGACAGGATGGACAGCTGATCGTCCTCACAGTGGCAGACCCCGTGTAACAACACCTGCACAGGATCGGTACATCCAAACATCACACATACGGGACAGGTACAGGATGGCAACAACTGCCCGAGTTACACCAGGAAGGCACAATCCCTCCATCAGTGCTCAGACTGTCCGCAATAGGCTGAGAGAGGCTTGACTGAGGGCTTGTAGGCCTGTTGTAAGGCAGGTCCTCACCAGACATCACCGGCAACAATGTCGCCTATGGGCATAAACCCACCGTCGGTGGACCAGACAGGACTGGCAAAAAGTGCTCATCACTGACGAGTCGCGGTTGTGTCTCACCAGGGGTGATGGTCGGATTTACGTTTATCGTCAAAGGAATGAGCGTTGCTCCAGAGTACAGGACTCGGTGTGAGATCAATTTGGAGATGGAGGGTCCGTCATAGTAGGCAATCTCAACACTGTGCGTTACAAGGAAGACATCCTCCTCCCTCATGTGGTACCTTTCCTGCAGGCTCATCCTGACATGACCCTCCAGCATGACAATGCCACCTGCCATACTGCTCGTTCTGTGCGTGATTTCCTGCAAGACAAGGAATGTCAGTGTTCTGCCATGGCCAGCAAAGAGCCCGGATCTCAATCCCATTGAGCACGTCTGGGACCTGTTGAATCGGAGGGTGAGGGCTAGGGCCATTCCCCCCAGAAATGTCCGGGAACTTGCAGGTGCCTTGGTGGAAGAGTGGGGTAACATCTCACAGCAAGAACTGGCAAATCTGGTGCAGGCCATGAGGAGGAGATCCACTGCAGTAATTAATGCAGCTGGTACCCACACCAGATACTGACTTACTTTTGATTTTGTTCAGGGACACATTGTTCAGGGACACATTATTCCATTTCTGTTAGTCACATGTCTGTGGAACTTGTTCAGTTTGTCTTAGTTGTTGGATCTTGTTATGTTCATACAAATATTTACACATTTTAAGTTTGCTGGAAAATAAACGCAGTTGACAGTGAGACGTTTCATTTTTTGCTGAGTATGTTATTTTCAGAGGTAGACTGGCCCTTGCAGCCAAACACTCAATCGATTCTCAATTGTGATACGGTTCTAGAAACACAATACACACGTAACGTATACTGTTTTAACTGGCTTTATTACAGTTGCAGACGACAGCAACACGTTTATGGCGGCCTTCTTCGGTTACACACAGGTGTTCCGAGCATGCTAGATTGCTAATTAGTACAGGTGGTCCCTTTGTCTTCCGTAAACAGTAAACACGGAAATATAGCTGTGTGGGAACACTAACCCTATAAAGGTGTGTATCAATGTAACATTTCGTTTTTTTGAGAATGGTTTCTCTGATATGAAAGATACGGTCCTTATGCTTCACAAATCATACTGCAAGCAATGTGTGTTAATATTCAGACTGAGCGGTCCTCCAAACAAAATTACCCAGACAATAAAACTTGCCCGTACAGATAAAACTCCCCCACAGAAGACGTCTTCGTCCATTGACTCTTAATGTGTAATGTAATATAACTTATATACATTATCAATGGCTAGTAACAACTAACTAACGTTAGTGAAGAGACATGATTTATGTTTATCCATCGAGCAAAAGCAACGCAATTACTGTTTCATTAACTAGCTAACGTTAGCTATACATTAACTGAAAACACTTGGCAAACTAACAGGTTTTGGCTGTCACCAAACTAACAGGTTTTGGCTGTCTCCAGAGGGTAGTGAGGTCTGCACAACGCATCACCGGGGGCAAACTACCTGCCCTCCAGGACACCTACACCACCCGATGTCACAGGAAGGCCATAAAGATCATCAAGGACAACAACCACCCGAGCCACTGCCTGTTCACCCCGCTATCATCCAGAAGGCGAGGTCAGTACAGGTGCATCAAAGCTGGGACCGAGAGACTGAAAAACAGCTTCTATCTCAAGGCCATCAGACTGTTAAACAGCCTCAACTCCAGCCACTTTAATAATGGGAATTGATGGGAAATGTAAAATATATCAATAGCCACTTTAAACAATGCTACCTAATATAATGTTTACATACCCTACATTATTCATCTCATATGTATAATATACTGTACTCTATATCATCTACTGCATCTTTATGTAATACATGTATCACTAGCCACTTTAACTATGCCACTTTGTTTACATACTCATCTCATATGTATATACTGTACTCAATACCATCTACTGTATCTTGCCTATGCCGCTCTGTACCATCACTCATTCATATATTTATGTACATATTCTTTATCCCCTTACACTTGTGTCTATAAGGTAGTAGTTTTGGAATTGTTAGCTAGATTACTTGTTGGTTATTACTGCATTGCCGGAACTAGAAGCACAAGCATTTCGCTACACTCGCATTAACATCTGCTAACCAGGTGTATGTGACAAATAACATTTGATTTGGTTAACAAAATAACCATAGATTAATAACAACTAAGCATTTTGTTGGCTAGCTAACGTTAGCATGCAGGCAGAACACCTAACGTTACCAGAAACAACCACGGCTTCATTTGGTCCAACTGTAAGGCAGCTACCCATCTTCTTCCGGTGATATATCCTCACAAATATGCGTGAAACCGTTCTGTATTGTAATATACTTTGGTTGTGTGGTTTAAAAAAACGTCAATATTCACAGCGTCTCTGCCACTATTCAATCTCCTGCAAGCCCTCGCCCCAAATCAAGACTGTGACGTAGCCTAGCTAGTAGCTAACGTTTGCCCTGCCCACTTCAGGGGCTCCCTCCCTTCCCATGCAGTGTGCACTCGTAGCCGCTAGGGAGCAGCATTTTCTAAACTGTACTGTCTTTGGTAAAAACCAATGGTAGTAGCGAGCATCTACTCTACTATCTGACTAACGTTTCGCCATGCCTGTCTGTATCAACGATGCAGACATATGGAGCCAGATACTTGCCAAAAGGTTGAACAAACATATCATTAGCATTATAACAAAATCTATACGTAAATTATTAGGATTGTAAGAAAAGCCATGCGTGAAACAAAGGTTACGTATGTAACCACGGTTATATGAGCTATATAGATCAGTCAAATATATTGGTATCACTCTGCGCCGGAGAGATACGTCCGAGGTGAGTATTTACAGATTTACTCCGGTGTACACCTGTATCATGGATGGGGTCCGCCCCTATATATAGACCCAATGGCCGCGACACACATTCTCTACATCATTTTTGAGGCGCCTCTAGCACCGTAGAGGATTGGAGTGATCCATATAGCTCACATAACCGTGGTTACATATGTAACCTTCGTTATGTTTCACTATATTGGATCACTGAAATATATTGGTATACCCATACCAGATTTAGTCGGTGCTAGGGGACCCTGGCCAGCCAGCGGCAAAGTCCCAGCGCGGGATCGAGACACAGGGGCCATCAATGTGGAAGGGGCGGGGGAAGGTCTCGGCACAGTCCCCGGAAGGGGAGGCAACGCCCAGGACCGCTGAACCAACCACAGAGGGAGATTTCCACATTTACCCGATAGGGAGGTTCCACATTTACCCAGCTGGCCGCAGCACAAATATCAGTGATGGGCTCTCCTCTCAGTAGAGCCCAGGAAGCAGCCACACCTCGTGTTGAATGTGCCACCACAGATCCCAGCACTGGCCTGCCAGCCAAGCGGTATGCTGTCATAATCATGTCCACAATCCAGTGAGAGAGCCTTTGCTTTGATTGCCCAGCCCCCAGGACTCTCTCACCATAGCAGACAAAGAGCTGGTCTGTTGTTCTAACTGACCGTATCCGCTCCTCATAGGCAGCCAGTGCCCACACAGGGCACAGCATGTCGGAGGGAGGCCCAGACTCCCCCGCCACTGCCAGGGGGTCGTAAGCAGACAGGATAAAAGAGATGTTCACATGCGTGTCTGACAGAATCATCAGGAGGAATGAACGGTTGGGGCGGAGAGATATACTCCTCTCACCGGGGTCCATCCGGTAGCACTCAGAACTTACTAAAAGAGCATGGAGCTCACCCACCCTCTTCATGGAAGTAAATTCTACCAAATAAACCACCTTCTTAGAGAGGTCTTTCAGGGAGGTAGACTCCAACGGTTCGAAAGGCGGCTTTGCCAAAGCTGCCAAGACCACACCCAGATCCCAGCTTGCCATTGAGCGGGTCCTAGCTGGAGGTAGGCGACAAACACCCTTCATAAATCTGGAGACCAAGGGACGCCCCACTGGCCTGTCCATCCACCCCACATGGCACGCCGATATAGTGGCCAAATACCTTCTCGGTGTAGAGGTTGCCAAGCCCTCATCCAAGCGAGACTGCAGGTATTGAAGGACATACTGCACCCCGCATGACTCGGGCACAACCTCAATACCAGTGCACCAAGAGCAGAACAACTGCCAGTGCAACTGTAGCCGGTGCCCCTGCGCTCTGCATGGTGTTCATTATGCCCTCCTGTAGTCCTAACATGGACCGTTGGTACCGTTCAGCGGCCAAGCCCACAGACTGAGGCGGTGTGGTCTCGGATGCCACAGAGTTCACCCGGTCTGAGACAGCAGGTCCGGTCTCAGGGGCAGTTGCCAAGGTGTCCCAGACAACAGGGACAAGAGAAGGCTGAACCAGAGTCGCCTGGGCCAGTATGGCGCTACCAGCATCCTGGTCCTGTCCAGCACAGCCTGGATCAGGGGAAAAGGGGAAATGTGTAAAGCTCCAGCCCTGGCCAATCATAAGCCAGAGCATCCAAGCCCAGATGTCCAGTGTGCATTGCAAACAGGTCCACCTGCGCTCTCCCAAACTTGTCCCACAGGTGCTGCACCCCTGGGGATGTAGGCTCCAGTCCCAAGGTGGTGGTCCCTCCCTCAACAGCATATTCGCTGCCACATTTAGGATGCTAGGTACGTGCGCTGCGCATAGAGGCGCTAGACGTCCCTGAGCCCAGAGAAGAAGCTCCTGTGCCATAAGATGGAGGTGGTGGGACCTCAGTCCACCCTGATGGTTGATGTAAGCCACCACCGTTCTCACCAGGATATATCTTCCCTTCGGATGTGGAAGGAAAGACCGCAGGGATAGCAGTACAGCTCAGAGCTCTAATGTATTGATGTGCCTGCCGCTCCAAGGAGGTAGCAAACAGCCTCTAGCCAACCTGCCCTTGGTCACATCCCCCCCAGCCGATCTGAAAGGCGTCTGTGCTGACCAGCTCCCGGCGGCACATCCTCAGCATCTCCATCCCCTGAGGGAAAGGAGCGACAGCGCCACCTCAACAATGCCCTGAGGCACTGTGCGATCACCCGCAGCTGGCGGTGACGGGTGCAGGGTGGGGTGCAGCCGGTGGGAGTTGAACCACTGTTGAAGAGGCCGGAGATGGAGCAGGCCCAGGTTAATCAGCAATGAGACTGTGGTCAGCAATCCCAACATGCATTGTCAGGACCGACACCACCCACCCCTGCTGGAGGTGGTCAAGGCAAGATAAGATCGCCTGAACCCTTCTGGTGGGCAGGCGTGCTCTCATGAGGACTGAGTCCAGTTCCATGCCAATGAAGGCCACCCTCTGGGTGGGCGTCAAACGACTCTTCTTGTTGTTTACAATAATGCTCAGCCCGCCAATGTGGTTCAGGAGCATGTTTCTGTCTGACAGGACTTGAGTCCTGGTCGGGGCACAAATCAGCCAATTGTCCAGGTAATTGAGGATCAACAATCCTCAGGACGTGAGAGGTGCCAGGACAGTGTCCATGTACTTTGTGAAAGTGCGGGATGCCAAGGAGAGGCCTTGACCATGAATTCGTAAGCTGTCCCTTTGAAAGTGAATCGGAGGTACTGCCAATGAGCTGGGTAAACAGGAACATGGAAGTACGCATCCCTCAGGTCCAGCGTCACAAACTACTGGTCCCTGGACACGGCCTGCAAAATGTGGGCTGGGGACAGTATGTGGAACCTCAGTACCTTCAAGTACTCATTGAGGTTGCGGAGGTCCAGAACCATCGAAACCCTCTGTCTCTTTTTGGAACCACAAAATAAGTAGAACCCACCTAGCCGTTCTGATGTCTTAATCCTGCGGATGACATCATTGTCCAGGAGTTAGGAGATTTCCAGCCTCAGGGTTTTCTTCAGGGGGTCAGCCACCGTGGAATTGGAGTCGGTAGCCCTTTCAAGCATTATGGACAACACCCAGAGGAACTCCACACCCTCCTCTCACTTTGTCCTTTGAGACCGGGAGAAGTGGCCGAGGCCGGGGAAGGGTGTGTCAAGGGTCCTGCTGGTGCCCGCCTCTCCTCTGGAGCCCTGAGAGCCTGGGTCTCCCAGACACGTCCCTATGGCAGTGACGGTTGGCAGGTTGTTTTCCCCTCGCACACTGTGCCCCTCCCCGCTGTCGTCCCTCAGCACGAGGCGATGGGGCAGGAGAGGGATACCACTGTCATTTGGGTGCATGTGGGTGGCGACGGTCCGTCTGCCTCGGACCCGGGTCCTGAGGAGGCGGCATGAACCGTCTCATGGTCTCCTAGTCCCTACGAACCTTATCGGTCCACTCGAGAATGTCATCAACCCCTTGGCCAAATGTCAGACCTGGGGTGATGGGGAGAGTGGCAAATGTGATCTGGAGAGCAGCTGGCAGACGGGATTGGGCCAGCCAGAGATGGTGCTGGGAGGTAACCACCTGCGCCATGGCCCGTTTGTTGGCATGGGCCACATCCCTCTGAAGCAGGGACAGCAGGCGAGACACCTCCATCGCTTCCTGAAGAAGCTCCTCTGTACCCTCCTGCTGCCGGGGCAACAGAGTCTGCAGGTAGGCCTTGGCTGCATTGGTAAGGCGGCCAAGAGAGCAGAAGGACCCATATGTGGCTTTCAAGTCCTCATCAAAAACTCTGGAGGGTCCCGGCTTCAGTCGTGGGTCCGGTCCGGGAGGACCAAGGAAGCTATCATGGTGTCCATGGTCGGGTACTCCCGGAGGCCGAGTGACTCTGCACACGCAACATAACTCCATGGTCCAATCTCTGCCTTTTAATCGGCAGCGACCCCTCGTAGAAGACCAGCTCTCCTGCAAGACCTAGCGGAACTCAGCAGAGATGGGGACAAATGGAGAGTCATCACTGTCCACCAATTTGATGTCCAGTGCAGTGGCTACCCGAGTGAGTAGGCTCCTCATTATTAAAAGAGACCCTAGCTAACAGGTCTCTAAATATAGCCTCTAAATACATTTTAAACAAAATAATTGAAGAAGCACTGGCTGATAGGGAAAACAGATCTGGTAATAAGAATAGGTTATAGATAGTCTTGACCATTTGGGACCCCTTGGCTATTTCGCTCAGGACAGGTTATAGCCCAGACTTAACCAATATTTTGTTTTGTCTCATTAATTGATATGGATATAGCCTCTGCGTGATGTGGTTGTGCAACGTAAATGGCTATAACAAGTCTACATACAGAGAGGAATTCACTAATACAACCGTCAAAATGCCTAATATAAGGCCTTCCCAAATACTGGAAAAAGTGTGATTGATTAGGTTACATGATCACCACAGTAGACCCACACGTCTATAAAAAAAATAATTATGCAATTATATGGCCATTAAATAACACACAACAGAATGGCATATTTAGATAGCGGAATAGGCATAGCCTAAATCATATTTACTTTCTATTTGGCAGCTCAGGCGGATATTCTAGACAAGGATCTTCTGTGTCTTTATCCTTCTCACACAAGTAATTTGCTGAAGGCTCAAGTCTTCAGGGCTCTCGAGTGGCGCAGCGGTCTAAGGCACTGCATCTCATATCATATCACTAAAAACACCCTGGTTCAAATCCAGGCTGTATCACAACTGGCCGTGATTGGGAGTCCCATAGGGCGGCGCACAATTGGTACAGGTTTGGCCGGTGTAGGCTGTCATTGTAAATAAGAATTTGTTCTTAACTGACTTGCCTAGTTAAGTAAAGGTTAAAAAATGTTTGTTTTTTAAAGATATACTACAGTACATCATCTACTGGTATAACGTTGTTGTTGAATGCAGTTCTAAAACAAGCTTTAGACTTTTATTTTGGAAATTAAACCGGAAGCTGCAAAGCAGCTTTAACATCTGGGCTAGTTGCTTAATCGACTAGCTAACTTCGACTAGCTACATCCGGTTCATATATTTAGCAGATACCACATTATTGACAAAAGTTTGCACACATAAGAAATATCTATAACCGAGTAAAGTGAGACGTAAAGTAAGAATTGAATGTGTAAATGTTCATTCATAGTCGTAACATAGGGTTTTGTTAGTGTTCAAATACTGGAGAGTTGAGACCAAATCACGGACGCTGGACAGAGTGGATTTCAGTTGTAACAAAAGACAGTTTTAATGAGTCAGAGATATCTTGTCCCGCAGTTTTACGTGCACGGACCTAGTTCACATAACTCGGCAAGGAGCCAGGTGAAAAAGAGAGCCTATACAACGGTTACATTCATTTTTATACATAGAATAAAGTAGGTGGAGTCTTGTCGTTTCGGTCTTCTTGACTGGTTGGAGGCGGGCCTTGCTCTAGCCAGAGCAGAAGCCCCATTGGTGCACAGCAGAGCCTTATCCTGAGCATCCGACCAATAGAGGGGGTCAGTCTTGTGGCTGGGTGTATGTGTTCTTACGACGGAATGTCTTTTGTTTATATGAGCTATGTGTATGAATACTTATATAACAAATCCCTCTCTTCACGTCTATTAGACGTGAAAACTATAGCAGAAAGGTGGCGGTTGCAATCGTGGGTATACATAAGGTGGTGCTCCTAACCTTGTCTGGTTTGCATGGTGGGTCTGTAGGTGTAGTGCTACGTTTGGGACGGGAGTGATTGGAGGGAGTGATATCAGGAAAGGAGTTAGGGACATGTGTAGGGGTTGGTGTATGTGATGTGGCAGGGTGAAATAGTTGTTCAATTAACCATGTGAAAGTCCTAGGGTTACTCCAAATATCAGTAGGAATATCACAAATAAGGGACCAGATATCCCCAGCCTCACCCAGAGAGGGAGAAATTTCCCTCTAACTGGGCGAGGTTCCCTTCTCAGGGGAGGCAGAGTTTGATGCCGCATCACCTGAGGAAGGAGTGTCTTCATTTGGAATCGAATTTAGGCCGCTCAAATCAGCTCTGACTTCAGTCAGTGTTCTAGAAGGAATTGGGGCTGGGGTGCAATGTGTAAGGCGGTGCCAAGGTGTGCCTGATTTACCTTTGACCTGGACTGAGTGTGAAGTAACCTCCTTCACTTCGTACGGTCCAGTCCACCTGGGTTCCAGCCACTTTCTCTTGTGGACTGTAACCCTCACCCCGTCACCAACCTTTACCTTCAGTAGTGGCGTGTCCCCCGGCAGCTCCCCCTCCTGGACCTTGTGAACCTGGGTAGAGAGTGCTGCAGAGAGAACCGTCAGTTTTTTCACATAATTAGACATTACAATTTGTTGTACATCAAGGGCGGGCATATGACCTCCCTCCCTTGGTGGACCATGCATGACTCTACCAGTCATTATCCCATGAGGCACATACTTTAGCTATCTTAGCTTTTGCTTTTGGTTTGACGTTCCACCAGATTTTGGGATTGGGGCCTGTACACAGATCCAAATCTGTGGGTTATGCCAAATCTTTCTTCCACCTGTCTCAGGTGTTTGTTAAATGTAAGCCATTTGTCAAATTTGATTTGTCTTGGGATGCCATACCTGGGTATTAGTTTGGTTTGTAGCCACTCAAAGACTGACCTAGCATCCTCCCCTTTTGTTATTATTGCCTCTACCCATTTGGAGAACCTATCTACTAATGACTAGGAGATAGAGTTTGCCTTTAGATACATTTTCGGGGCCCATGTCGGTGTAGTCTATACTAATATCCTGAAAACATGCATTAGGTATTACGTATGAGCCCATTGGTGTTTGATATGGTTTCTTTGGGTTGTGTCTGTCACAACCATTGCATTCGTCACAAAATAAATCATTGTCATAAAATAAGTCAGTCATATTTTTTATGTGAGGGTGCCACCAGATGTGCGAGGCCTTTTTGGAGGGTCTTTAGTTTGCCTTCGTGTGTGGGGCCATGTGTTTCTCATAAAAGTTCTGGGTCCATCAGTGTGGCCTGCTTCATGGGCATGGGCTGAGTCTGTATAGATATTCAGTCTTTCCTTTTCCTCTGATGAGGACCTGCGTCAATCCGATGATTTCAGCTAATTTGGCCGATGCTGGTTGAGGGATGATGGCTGATTGAAGGGTGACATGTGAACCGTCTGGGAGTTGCTGTTTCCTTCTTCTGCCGTGGGTGGTGGGCATTTTTATGGCCAGGGGATGGTGTTCCCAGTCATTCCCTGGAACTGCGGTTGGTTGTATGCGGGTTGCTGATGCATGGGTGTGGGTCCTGGTTGCTGATGTTCGTACTGATGAGGTCTATTTCCACCCCTTTCCTTCCCATATGGACCTCTCGTAGAGTTCCACTGGCGTTGTTGTGGTGTGAGTGGGTATGGACACTCTCGTGAGTAGTGCCCTGGAGTTCTACAGTTGAAACAAACCCCTCCTCTTGGATGGCCTGGTATCCATTGCGGCTGGTATGCAAATTGTGGTTGCGGGGGATACCAAGGCCCCGGGTTGGCTGGTTGAGGACCGGCCTGCTGTTGAATCATCTGGGAGATAGTCTGGGCCACTATTTGAGAGATGTCTGTTTTGGTGCCTGTCTCCTTCGTTTCTTCCGCCACCATCTGTTTCTTAGGTTTTTCTCCTTGTTGTGCTTCCTTCAATTGGAGTTTCAGGAGTTGTACCTGGAGGGACTGCACCTGGCTCTCAGCACCCCCTCTTTCCTTGTTGTGCTGGGTCACATGGTGGTGCACATGAGTGTTGAATTGGGTCAGAGGAAGTGCAATCAACCCTACCGTTCCTCTGAGTTTGGTTTTAACATCTCCGGGACACCCGTTGACCACCATTTCCTTCCACATGCTGAGTGTGGTATCAGTGTGATCGAATGGTTCTTCGTGGACCGATCTCCATGTGGTCTTAGCCCTGTCCAGGTATGCTGCAGGTTGCTCACCTGGGTTGATTGTAAAGGAGGATAAGGTGGCATGGTTTCTTTCTGTAGGGTATGCTCTCCGTAGAACTTCCCATAATCTGGTACGGAAGTGGTCTATGGGCAGTGTTGGGGCCCGCCATCCAAGGTCAGCTGCTGTCATGAGGGCCTCCATGGTTCCGTGGTCGGTGGCTCTTGCTAGAAGTGCTTTCATGTCTCCTAGGCAGAGTTGCAGGCCTGACGTAAGTGTCTGCAGTTGAAGTAGCCACGCTGAAGCTCCTCCATGTAGGCTAGGCATCTGTCCCATCAGTGTTGTTAAATCAGTCATTTTCCAGGGCTGGTACTCCACAGTGTGTGCATCACCTGGTGTCGGTCGCAGGGGGTACTGTCCTGCCATCTCCTGCTCTCGCTCTCTTCTATCAGCAATTCTGGAGGACCGACGGAGTGTTTCGGACCCCATTGATTCGGTAACTTTGGTTACTGTTCCTCTCATTATGCCTTCCACACGGTAGGCTCCCTCTCTGTTGTTATCTTGGTTAGCTATTAGCTCCCTGAGTTCCTTAGCTCGAGCTATTGATGATTTCAGCAGCTCCTGCATCTTAGTCACGTTTGGAGCTCCCATCGGAGCTGGGGTGAGCACCATGTCAATTTCTTCTTCGTTTTCGATATCCATGTTCTGATGATAGTCCTCCCTATCCGTGTGATAGAAGTGGTTTGAATCTAATCTTGTTTGTAGGTGTCCTCTGGTTTCAGAGGTGAGAGAGTTCACAGAGGAGCATTGCGGCCTCCGTTCCTGGGGGAGGTCTCCTGCTCCTGGAATCCCAGTTTCGAACTGTTCACATACCATATGGCCAGCCGTTATCCCCAGGGTAATTTCCCCTTTTAACTCCCCTTGGTCTATTCTCAGAACTGGAGCCTGTATTGTGGGAGGTGCCCTGGGCAGGAATGGGTTGTGTGACGGGCTCCGGTGATTTTGTCCCTTTGAGTATGGCTGGGGCTGAACTGCCTCCATTGTCAATTGTGGATATAGTGAGGGAGAAACGGCCACAGGGGGAGCCGTGGGCAAGTTCTCAGGCGGAGCTTTAACATCCCCCGACGCCACAATAGCCACGCACATCATGTCTGGTGTGTTTTTGGGTAGCACACTCCTACTCTCCTGTATGGCCCATGTACCTATCTTGAGCTCCCCCTCCGCTCTCTCTCTCTCTCTTGTACCTACTTTTTTGAACCTGTGTATCTTGTTTCTCTCCGCCTCACTCGCTTTTGCATGCTCTACTGCGTCCTCTAATTCTGTCTGCATATCTTGGAGTTTCCCCCCTGTAGGTGGTCCTCCGCTAAAATAACCTGCTTGTGTCCATCTTATCCGTAATCCTTTCCACACTTTCTCCACTTTCCCATACTGTTCTTTACCTCCCGCTCTATCAATCATACTCTGATCTAAATATTCATTGAATTTTTGTTTGGGCGTGGTAGCTGCAGACATTTTATCTAGTTTGTCTGATAATGTGTATAATGCGTTATTTAGGTATATTCAATCCTTACTATGTGGTGTTTATTTCTATCGTTGTATGCTTAGCCTGTCCCTGGTCGAGACCAGGGATGTGCTGCTGTACTGGCAATGGCTTATCTCTTCCACCCCCACCCTCGCATACAAAGGGGGTTATCAGTATGTGACGCCCGCCACGTGTGTATTTCTCCGGTATTTTATTTGAATTTGTTCAGCGATTCGTTTAGGTATTTTCTAGAAATGATTCGGCGATTTCCTTTTGGAACAATATATCAGTGAATATATGCGGTTCTATAACAATTTTCAGAGTAATTCTAGCTCTTTAGGAAATATAGATAGAATTTCTAGACAACTCAGAGTTGTTCAGTGAATTATTTAAATACTTTCTGTAAACCATTCGGTAAATTCCTTTATGAACTTATATCAGTAAATTCGAGCGATTCTATAGCAATTGTCAGAATAATTCTATATCTTTAGGAAATATGGATAGAATAGAAAAACCCCAAAATCAGTGTGTAGCTTTTAGCGTCTGTCAAACAAAGTCTGTACTAAGCTCGGCGGCTTATTTAAATACTTTCTAGAAACAATTCAGTAAGTTCCTTTATGAACTTATATCAGAGTAAATTCCAGCCATTCTATAGCAATTGTCAGAATAATTTTAAACTTTAGGCAATATCAACAGGAATGAAAAAAAGCGAAAATCAGTATTCCAGCCCGGCTGCTGTCAATCAAAGTTGCACGGCCATTCGATACTAAGGTGGCTTTGTCTATCAGCACGTGTGCCTAATAGCCCAGTTACGTATCCCAACCTACTCCGCGACAAACGTTTCTTTCAATTTAATTTCCCCCATCTCCAAATCATGGAATGTCAACTCTGGTTCATGTTATGTTTATTGTTTGATGTGCAATAGCCACATCATTCCCGATCTCTGTCTGGTGGAAGGCCAAACTTACATATCCTATATCTATTCGACTACACCTCTAACATAACCAATTAAACAGTTTACAACTTATTCAATAGGATCTTTTACATGCAGATTCAGTCGATCTATTAATTAACTACACCTCTAAACACAACCAATTAAACAGTTTAGAACTTATTCAATAGGAACTTTTACATGCATACTACACTTCTAAACCACAACCAATTAAACAGTAAGCACTTATTTAATAGGATCTTTTACATGCATACTACACTTCTAATAATAGGCCAATTGATAAAAAATAAAAATACAAATGAAAAATAAAAACGAGCAAAACAAGATCTCCCCGATCAATGTCTTAGGTTCTTATGTAAAAATTTGGGCACCGATTCATACTCACGCCCAGTACTTTCTGATCAAAATTTGGTTTAGGCTATTATACAATATGCAGATTTCGATATAACGGGCTCTGCTCACCTTATATAGAGCGCTCCGATCAGATTTCCTGAGGCAAGATGAATGGCTGGGGAAGTCACTCTTCCGTCTGATTTTTTAGCCGTGATCAGTCTCGTCCTCTCACACTAACTTATAATAGATCGAATTCAAGAATAACCAAACTCTGCTACCAAGTTCTGTTAGTGTTCAAATACTGGAGAGTTGAGACCAAATCACGGACGCTGGACAGAGTGGATTTCAGTTGTAACAAAAGACAGTTTTAATGAGTCAGAGATATCTTGTCCCGCAGTTTTACGTGCACGGACCTAGTTCACATAACTCGGCAAGGAGCCAGGTGAAAAAGAGAGCCTATACAACGGTTACATTCATTTTTATACATAGAATAAAGTAGGTGGAGTCTTGTCGTTTCGGTCTTCTTGACTGGTCGGAGGGTTGGAGGCGGGCCTTGCTCTAGCCAGAGCAGAAGCCCCATTGGTGCACAGCAGAGCCTTATCCTGAGCATCCGACCAATAGAGGGGGTCAGTCTTGTGGCTGGGTGTATGTGTTCTTACGACGGAATGTCTTTGTTTATATGAGCTATGTGTATGAATACTTATATAACAGTTTACAGATCTATTTGAACATTTACTTTTAATTTTATGTTTCACTATATTTGATCACTCCAATATATTGGTATCACTCCACGGCAGAGGGATACATCCGAGGTGAGGATTTACAGATTAACTCACGTGTACACCTGTGTCACGGCTGGGGTCCGCCCCTATATTTAGACCCCATGGCGACACAAGTTGTCTTCATTTTCTCGCGGACGTCTGTATGGTTTGAGGTACAAACTTATGAAAGTTCGCTTCGTAAGTGTAATATCTTGCGTGGAAGTATACTCACTGACTGTTTGTAGCCTGGAGCAGCTGGCCACATGGCCAGCCCCTCCTCTTGAGTGCTCCACTCGCTGCACAGGGTTGATCTGTATCTTCCTCCCGTGATTTGTCGTACTTGTGTTTCGTTAGCGTTACACTACGACTCTGTGTGCATCCATTAGCATGGTGGCTCTTGCTGCCACAAACTGTAATTTACCTTACACAACTTGACAACTGGCTTGTTCCATGTGTGTGTTGTGAATTGCTTTAACCGCGCCTTAGGTGCAGGTTCTCTGCAGGTAATTTTTCTTGTTCTTTCTCCTGCAGAGTGTAAGAATATTGTGGTGGGGCTTTCCACTACGTTGAGACATTAACTTGGGAGTTCCTTAACTGAATTACTCCATCATATGGTGCTGTTTTTACTGCTTGGATATTAAACCGGCTAGGTAACATTGCAGTTGGTGTAAACAAAAAAACAGATAAATCAAATCCATTACCTGGTTGCTGTTATTTTTTCCCAAACAGGTCTTCCATGTTTTTTTGCAGAGATACTGGGTAATTTATCCCTCCCTGGGTTCCTATTCCTCCAAGCAGGTCACGACATAAGCTCTTCCAGGGCGTCGGACCCCTGCTCCGTTGCCTTGTTGGCTTGGCTGAGCTTATGGCTTCACTTTGTGAGAGGTGATGGTGGCATCCCCCCTGGGGATCTGCATACCTTGTGTATGCACTGCCTGGGTTTGAGCCACGCAGAGAGGGTGGTAGAGCGCCCTACCGGAAGCCTGTTTTGTGTGTTGTTCTCAGAATGCCTGTACCTGGCACGATTGAAGGCCATGTGCGTGTGGGTCGGCCAGGCTCTGGCTCAGGCTGGGGACAAGCTCCCTCCCTCAGGAGTGGTGCACCCGCAAGCTGTTAGTCCCTCTACTGGGCCCGGTACCACTCCCAGGAAACTTGGCCGGAGCCACCGCAGACAGAGCCCATCTGCTGCTAGTCCTGGACGGTGACAGGAGTCACCACCTTGAACGGAGGGCGCATACCCTGCATCAGGAGGTTGATAGCTTTGATGGCGACGACAGCTGTTCCCTGTTGGCCAGTGATAGGCAGTTCCTGGGGGATGATGCTGGCACTGTTCACCACCGTGAGCGGGGATACCAGACTGACAGGCCATCAGAAGCCGGCAGCAGGGCTTCATCGCCCCCAGCGGCTCAAGAGGATACATTCTTATGGCTTGAATCCCGCTAAAGGGATCAATAATGACAACAGCCAGTGAAAGTGCAGGGCGCCAAATTCAAAACAACAGAAATCTCATAATAAACATTGATAAAAGATACAACTATTATGCATGGAATTATAGATACACTTCTCCTTAATGCAACCGCTGTGTCAGACTTAAAAAAAACACACCATGCAATAATCTGAGTACAGCGCTCAGACAACAAATCAAGCCATACAGATATCCGCCATGTTGTGGAGTCAACAGAAGTCAGAAATAACATTATAAATATTCACTTACCTTTGATGATCTTCATCAGAATGCACTCCCAGGAATCCCAGTTCCACAATAAATGTTTGATTTGTTTGATAAAGTCCATCATTTATGTCCAAATACCTCCTTTCTTTTCACGCGTTTAGCACAGTAATCCAAATTCATGACGCGCGAGCAGATGAAAAGTAAAACAGTTCCATTACAGTCCATAGAAACATGTCGAACGAAGTATAGAATCAATCTTTAGGATGTTTTTATTATAAATGTTCAATAACGTTCCAACTGGGGAATTCCTTTGTCTTCAGAAATGCAATGGAACTCAAGCTAACTCTCACCTGAACGTAAGTGGTCAGCTCATGCCACTCTGCCAGACCACAAACTCATTCAGCTCCCATTCCCCCCTCCTTCACAGTAGAAGCATCAAACAAGGTTCTAAAGACTGTTGACATCTAGTGGAAGCCTTAGGAAGTGCAATTTGACCCCATAGACACTATGTTTGATAGGCAAAGAATTGAAAAACTACAAACCTCAGATTTCCCACTTCCTGGTTGGATTTTTTCTCAGTTTTTTGCCTGTCATATGAGTTCTGTTATACTCACAGACATCATTCAAACAGTTTTAGAAACTGAGTGAGTGTTTTCTATCCAAATCTACTAATAATACTAATAATATAGTAATAATAATAATAATAATAATAACTACTAATAATATATGCATATATTAGCAACTGGGCCTGAGTAGCAGGCAGTTTACTCTGGGCACCTTATTCATCCAAGCTACTCAATACTGCCCCCAGCCATAAGAAGTTTTAAGGGGAGCCCTATAATAAAAACGGTTATAAAATACAAATAGAGTTCTAAAATTATTCCGCAAGACATCAATACCCAAAATGATAGCCTAAATTGCAATGCCTACAAGTTGAAGGCTTATTTTGAATTATTAAAGTGATATGCTTAAGAACTTTGATCATTTTGAATTCAGTAAACAAATGGATAAGACATTTTTATTCTATTTTATTTAGTTCCTATTGCAACTCAGACAAATGCCTGAATGGATGACACACTGACTGACTGAACTGACTGAAGGATGAATTAAATGTTCCAAATATGTTGGAATGACGGGTTGCACGGATCATGCATGCTCTGCACTTTATTTGGCTAGTAGGCAAATAGTCCTACATTAGGGTATAATGATTCTATGACTGCATGTCTCCAGAAGGGCATCGTCTGAGGCTGAGGCGTGCTTTTCTGAATATGCATGGTGCTGTGGTGCCGCATGGATATTTTTATTTAACCTTTATTTAACTAGGCCAAGTCAGTTAATAACAAATTATTATTTACAATGACGGCCTACGCTGGCCCTCTTGGGCCTACCCTGGCCCCCTTGGGCCAATCAGTGTATCAAAATGGTGACTGAGATATCACGTGTGACTAACATATGTACAGTTGACTACTAATTTTGTAAATGCCGGATCTCTATGGCAAGATTCATCATTCACCCAAGTTTCGACAAAATCGGGCTAGTGGTTGTCTTAGATATCGCATTAGTTAGGGATCCCTAATAAATACAAAATATCCCTGAGCATCTGTGCCAAATTCCATCACTCTAAGTCAAACAGATCAAGAAATATAAACATGTGCCCATTATAGCGCCACCTTGAGGTCGATATGAATGTTCTTGCATATGTTAAGCCTTGACAGTATGTTGTTACAATACACAGTGGCGGAAAAAGTACTCAATTGTCATACTTGAGTAAAAGTAAAGATTCCTTTAACAGAAAATGACTCAAGTAAATGTGAAATTTACAGTGCCTTGCGAAAGTATTCGGCCCCCTTGAACTTTGCGACCTTTTGCCACATTTCAGGCTTCAAACATAAAGATATAAAACTGTATTTTTTTGTGAAGAATCAACAACAAGTGGGACACAATCATGAAGTGGAACGACATTTATTGGATATTTCAAACTTTTTTTTAAAATCAAAAACTGAAAAATTGGGCGTGCAAAATGATTCAGCCCCTTTACTTTCAGTGCAGCAAACTCTCTCCAGAAGTTCAGTGAGGATCTCTGAATGATCCAATGTTGACCTAAATGACTAATGATGATAAATACAATCCACCTGTGTGTAATCAAGTCTTCGTATAAATGCACCTGCACTGTGATAGTCTCAGAGGTCCGTTAAAAGTGCAGAGAGCATCATGAAGAACAAGGAACACACCAGGCAGGTCCGATATACTGTTGTGAAGAAGTTTAAAGCCAGATTTGGATACAAAAACATTTCCCAAGCTTTAAACATCCCAATGAGCACTGTGCAAGCAATAATATTGAAATGGAAGGAGTATCAGACCACTGCAAATCTACCAAGACCTGACCGTCCCTCTAAACTTTCAGCTCATACAAGGAGAAGACTGATCAGAGATGCAGCCAAGAGGCCCATGATCACTCTGGATGAACTGCAGAGATCTACAGCTGAGGTGGGAGACTCTGTCCATAGGACAACAATCAGTCGTATATTGCACAAATCTGGCCTTTATGGAAGAGTGGCAAGAAGAAAGCCATTTCTTAAAGATATCCATAAAAAGTGTCGTTTAAAGTTTGCCACAAGCCACCTGGGAGACACACCAAACATGTGGAAGAAGGTGCTCTGGTCAGATGAAACCAAAATTGAACTTTTTGGCAACAATGCAAAACGTTATGTTTGGCGTAAAAGCAACACAGCTGAACACACCATCCCCACTGTCAAACAAACATGGTGGTGGCAGCATCATGGTTTGGGCCTGCTTTTCTTCAGCAGGGACAGGGAAGATGGTTAAAATTGATGGGAAGATGGATGGAGCCAAATACAGGACCATTCTGGAAGAACCTGATGGAGTCTGCAAAAGACCTGAGACTGGGACGGAGATTTGTCTTCCAACAAGACAATGATCCAAAACATAAAGCAAAATCTACAATGGAATGGTTCAAAAATAAACATATCCAGGTGTTAGAATGGCCAAGTCAAAGTCCAGAACTGAATCCAATCGAGAATCTGTGGAAAGAACTGAAAACTGCTGTTCACAAATGCTCTCCATCCAACCTCACTGAGCTCGAGCTGTTTTGCAAGGAGGAATGGGAAAAAAATTCAGTCTCTCGATGTGCAAAACTGATAGAGACATACCCCAAGCGACTTACAGCTGTAATCGCAGCAAAAGGTGGCGCTACAAAGTATTAACTTAAGGGGGCTGAATAATTTTGCACGCCCAATTTTTCAGTTTTTGATTTGTTAAAAAAGTTTGAAATATCCAATAAATGTCGTTCCACTTCATGATTGTGTCCCACTTGTTGTTGATTCTTCACAAAAAAATACAGTTTTATATCTTTATGTTTGAAGCCTGAAATGTGGCAAAAGGTCGCAAAGTTCAAGGGGGCCGAATACTTTCGCAAGGCACTGTACCCAGTAAAATACTACTTCAGTAAAAGTCTAAAAGTATCTGGTTTTAAATGTACTTAAGTAGAGTGGTATAAAAAGTACCAAATTGTCATACTTGTGTAAAAGTAAATCAAATTCCTTATATTAAGCAAACTGGACGGTACTATTTTTAAATTATTTTTCATTACGGACAGAAAGGGGAACACTCCAAAACTCAGACATAATTTACAAACACAGTAGTTCAGATCAGAGGCAGTATGGATGACAAAGCGTTATATTGATAGGTGCCATAATTCTGCCCTACTTGAGCATTCTAAATGTAACAAGTACTTTTGTGTCAGGGAAAATGTAAGGAGTAAAAAGTACATTATTTTCTTTAGGAATATAGTGGAGTAAAAGTAAAAGTTGTCAAAAATATAAATAGTAAAGGAAAGCACAGATACCCCAAAAAACAACTTAAGTAGTACTTAAAAGTATTTTTACTTAATTTAAACCACTGACAATACGGATATCGTTGACTGATTTATATGCATTTATCTGCCAGACCACGCTCACGTGAATGTTTATTGGTCAATAGCGGCCATATTGTTTTAGGTACTAGTCTGGAAAATATAGCGTTGAAAGGCTTTGTCCATAAATGCCACATATCAAGTTTTGTGCAGATGGGTCGTTTGGTTCCAGAAGAGTAGCGTTGTAAGTGTTTTTCACAAAATTCTAAATGGTGGAAAATCCATCATAGCAGACCTTATGGGTCACTGAAGCAAATTTGTAAGGAGAGGGACCTACATACAGAATTTCGTGATTTTTGGTCAAACGGGGTGAGGGTCGTGACATTTCAAAGTTAGCATTTTCAATCTCTTGTTATAGCGCCACCATCTGGTCAATCAGTGTTATTTAATAAGCTTAATTAAAATATATATATATATATATATATGAGTTGTGCTTGTTGTTCAAATGCGTTTCTCCCCTCTCATTGGCTAGAATGGTCCCACCTGATCTGAACTGCCTTCTAGTCTGAGTACCAGTCTCTTTAGCTAACATTTCACTCCTTGCCACTCCTTCTCATTGCCAAAGTGTATTTGGCACATGACATGGAGTACAGGGAGTGGATTAGTTAAAGAGACTGGTGCCCAGGCTAACCACCTTCCATTTTGAAGACATTTATTTTAATTGTAAACTAAATTATCTTACATTCTGCAATAAATAGTTCACCCAACTAAAGATCTAAGTCTGGAAAGGCAGTTCTATGTGGACGCGTGATGAACTGCTCTCAACCGGTGCCAGTGACCTTTATTTAGGGAATCGGCAGTACCGTATAATAGACATTTTCAAACACATCCTGCTCTGATAATGGGACTTTTGGCCTAATAGTATTAATGTATAATGTCAGCTCTAGGCCTACTGAAGTTGAGCTGAGTCTGCTGAGTGCCATGCCATATCATATTTTTTGTGTGCCACCCTGTGGTCCAAATCTATAACAGCTTGTTATTGACAGTGTTTCATGGAATACTGTACCACATAGTTTTTCATAGACAGGTGTAGGCCATCATTATTATCATTAGCATCATCATCATTCTTGCAACTAATGGAGAGGGTAGCAAGTTTTAGCAAGTTTTAAGTTCCTCGGCATACACATCACAGACAAACTGAATTGGTCCACTCACACAGACAGCATTGTGAAGAAGGCGCAGCAGCGCCTCTTCAACCTCAGGAGGCTGAAGAAATTCGGCTTGTCACCAAAAGCACTCACAAACTTCTACAGATGCACAATCGAGAGCATCCTGTCAGGCTGTATCACCGCCTGGTACGGCAACTGCTCCGCCCTCAACCGTAAGGCTCTCCAGAGGGTAGTGAGGTCTGCACAACGCATCACCGGGGGCAAACTACCTGCCCTCCAGGACACCTACACCACCCGATGTCACAGGAAGGCCATAAAGATCATCAAGGACAACAACCACCCGAGCCACTGCCTGTTCACCCCGCTATCATCCAGAAGGCGAGGTCAGTACAGGTGCATCAAAGCTGGGACCGAGAGACTGAAAAACAGCTTCTATCTCAAGGCCATCAGACTGTTAAACAGCCACCACTAACATTGAGTGGCTGTTGCCAACACACTGACACTGACACTGACTCAACTCCAGCCACTTTAATAATGGGAATTGATGGGAAATGATGTAAATATATCACTAGCCACTTTAAACAATGCTACCTAATATAATGTTACTTACCCTACATTATTAATCTCATATGCATACGTATATACTGTACTCTATATCATCGACTGCATCCTTATGTAATACATGTATCACTAGCCACTTTAACTATGCCACTTTGTTTACATACTCATCTCATATGTATATACTGTACTCGATACCATCTACTGTATCTTGCCTATGCTGCTCTGTACCATCACTCATTCATATATCCTTATGTACATATTCTTTATCCCCTTACACTGTGTATAAGACAGTAGTTTTGGAATTGTTAGTTAGATTACTTGTTGGTTATTACTGCATTGTTGGAACTAGAAGTACAAGCATTTCACTACACTCGCATTAACATCTGCTAACCATGTGTATGTGACAAATAAAATTTGATTTGATTTGATTTAATGGATAATTCCAATGAGCTAATTTTATACTTTCTGGTAGTAGTATGTTTTTGGCATTTGTTTCATTAGTCTATTGTTGATATTGTCCCAAAATCTTTTGCATGTCAGCAAGAAAGTTTAAAATGTATAACTTTCAAAATACAGAAATATAGCCTGTATGATGTATTTGACATCATATGATGCAAAATGCATATCTGGGACTAGAAGTCAGAGGATGCACGTCAAAATGCTGAATTTGTTGCTCCTAGTCTACAGTTAGCGACAGTAGTCCCAGATAGTGTGAAAATAATGTGAAATATTCTGGCTAATTAAGTCTAAATGCTTGTCATTTTCCCCACCTAATCCAACTCAATAGTTAATCTGCCAGCCAGTGGAGTGGGTAAATCAGAATATGCATGGCACCAGCGACAGCCTGCCTGTCTGCTCCACATTAATCCCAAACCTCTCCTCTCCCTTTGGACATATGTCCTCCAGGCGAGTCGTTAAAAGAATCCCAGCGCTCTGGAGAGAAGAAGCAGAGTCTGATCTGGCTTTTTTCTCCTGTTTGTTAAAGCCCACAACCTTATGACTGCGACTCGTCTAATGTGCGGCGTTCACAGTTGGTTTGGTTGCCTTGCCTGTCTTCTCTCACAGAGACAGAGAGAGGAGCAGGAGCTCTTGGATAAAGATTCACCGTAATTACTTTCACTCCACAACTACTGAGAGAGAGAGAGAGAGAGATGGAAGCCAATGTTGCATTAACGACCAGTTGTGCAATGGCAGCAATTATCAAGTGCAACACTGCAGTTACGGGCCTGTCCGCCATCATCAGGATTACACAGGCACTTGCATGTATTTCCTGGAGGATTGGAGAATGGCGTGTCTGTCGCTGTGGAAAATGACCTTTTAGAGATGTCATTATTTATTTATTTGCAGTGCACAGTCTGAGAGCTGTGGGATCGATTCATGGGATTTGCGTTGTAAATCAGCTCATTTAGAGATACTGAAATACTTGTGTTGATGCAACTTCTAACTCGTTCCCACTGTTTGAATGTCCTAGCTTGTAATCCAAACTGATATGTTCTGAAGTGAAAAAAATGTGAAACACAATCTAAAACACACCACACACATTTTACAGTTATCATCCGTACAACACAGTAAATGTCCAGTCTGTTGTCCTCAATGCTGCAGTTTATAGTCCACTCACAGACTAATGCATCTAGTAAAATAGTACCCCAGCATGGCTCATAGATATCTTTCCTCTCTAGTAATCAGGCTACTCCAGACTGCTGCATGGGAACAGACTTCTAAGAGCATCATTGGCTCTCATTACCTTGAAGCCTTCAGGCATGGCAGTAACTAGGGCAGGCTATATGAGTGAAGAAAGTACATCCGTAGCCCCACACACACAGGCCCAACAGAACCTCCTGCTGTTTCCTCCATTTGTCTTTGAAAGTCTATCTGAACAAGATCTCTGCCCGCTCAACTGTTAAAATGCATAGAATATCATATGAAAGGACACAGAAATTAGTGGACCACTGCCACTATACAGTCTTAGAAAAAAGGTTCCAAAAGGGATCTTCAGCTGTCCCCATAAGATAACCTTTTTGGTTCCAGGTACAACCGTTTTTAGTTCCAGGTAGAACTATTTTGGGTTCCATGTAGAACTTTCTGTGTAAAGGTTTCTACCTGGAACTTTTTTTTTAATATTAACCTTTATTTAACTAGGCAAGTCAGTTAAGAACAAATTCTTATTTACAATGATGGCATACCACAGCCAAACCCTAACCCGGACAACGCTGGGCCAATTGTGCACTGCCCTATGGGAATCCCAATCACAACAGATTGTGTTACAGCCTTGAACCGAACCAGGGTCTGTAGTGACACCTCTAGCACTGAGATGCAGTGCCTTAGACCACTGTGCCAACTTAAAAGGGTTATTCAAAGGGTTCTCCTATGGGGACAGCTGAAGAGACGTTTTAAGTTCTAGATAGCAAGAGTATATGTCTATGTGATGGTTTGTGTACAGCATGTGACTGCATGTGACTATACTGACATCAGTTGGAGTTGACAGCTTGCATAGTTTCAACACAGCCAGCCAATGGGAGCATGGGAACAGAGTTGTACACACACACACACTCCAGGCCCTGGAAGCACATGAATGGGGAAGAGGGTGGCTTAGCGTCTGCTCAGAGTGACAGTGACAGGATGGGGACATGACTGGCTGACGCACAACTTAACAGCAGATGCTGTGCTGCATTGAGCTGCAGACTGGTGTGTGTGTGTGCGTGTCCGTGTGTCGTGCTTGTGTGTGTATTTTGGTGGGAGAATGAGATCGTACAGTAATGACCATCTTTACAAAATCATTCAATTTAATTACCTGAATCTGTCTTCTGTGAACTATGAAAGGAATGATTTAACCATGACTGGGAGGCAGAGGAAGAAGGCAGAGTATTGAATGCTTCTCTGGACGGCCAAACAAAACTGCAGTGTTTCTGGCTCTGAGCTCCACGGAGAAGTACTGAGGTCCTCCGAGGCCCCATTCACTGGGGAAAAGATTTAGCTCAATCCAACGTGAAGGTCAATTTGTCTCTGTATCTGCCAAAGCCAACTAAACCTCAATGAATTGTGTGTTTGGATCTGTGCATAGAGACATACCCTCCCATGGGACCGATACATTTATCATTGCATAAATGAGCAGGCGATTGGTACGAGATGGAACTGGACTTTTTGGTTAGACCTCTACTGTAGAATACACAGATCCCCTTCCAATTCCAGTTAAGGTTATGGGTGACCAAAACGTGTTTCCAATGTATGTTTAACATGAAGAGTTGCGCCTCTTACTCTTATGCGGTGACTACAAATCCAACCCATTCACTCACTGAGATGATCCAGTGAGATCCACCCAGAGACAGTATGGCATCCTACTCTGAACATTCTGCAGATTGGGGAGAATAGAGTATGTTGAGGACCAACTCTACAATACTGCAGTGTTATCACATCAGACTTGTAGACTTGTGTGATGATGAGTCAACAAAGTTTCAGATTTCTACACTAATTATAGGATAATCTCATGCAATCCCTCCCAGCCATGGAGCTAGCCTCCCTCCAGCTCCCTCCTCACACTTCTGATTATCTCCAATACTTTGTACTCCACTTTCACCACAGTTCCCTGAGCGCTTGTGTATGTGTGTGTGTGTAATCCACTTTCACTGCGTTTCAGTTCCCTGCCCAACAATGGCACTTCCTGTTTTATCATTTAGATGCTTGTTATTCAGGCAGGTCACCCGTGATACAAGTCAGTATTCGACATCCATCCGTGTCTGAGGACGTCGGGTGATGATGTGGAAACCGGCCACTATGGGCAGTTTTGCTAAGGAGTTAACCTTAACCTTTGCCTTTACCGTAACCATTCAGAGTTAATGCCTAACCTTAAGAATTCGGAGTTAATTCCTAAACTTAAGCTTAACATAAAAAATGTGGAGTTAGTGCCTAAACGTACCCTTAAACACCACTAAATTTGACGTTTGGAACAACTTTGAAGTTAGAAGTTTGAGAAACATGGTAGAATGTCTAATTCTGACGTGAGACTGTGAGAGCTTGTAGCGTTGTTTGGCTTTTGGGCGTTGATAGCAAAATCATCCTGTTCTCATGTCCCGTATCTAAGATCATTGTGTATTATATACATGGTCAGATTTTTTTGCATTTAAACTAAAGTAAACCAGTTGGCATTTTATACCTTTGACAAAGGCTTCAAGTTGAAACGTCGCTGCTAATGAATAGAGTGAAAATAAAATAATATTTAATGTGTAAATATGTACATGAATACCTATACTTTTAGACATATTTACTGTACACAACCCTCTGTGTGTTTTTATACAACATTGACTCTGTTTGGATTTTGCATCAAGAACCTTTTAGTGGATGTTCTATAATAGTCAACAAATCTGTCATCAGAGGATACGTAGTGCCTTTAGATCTCTAACAACCGACAAAACGTTATCTCTTGCTGAAAGATGCTGTAGAATAGATTATAAAGGGGCTTTGATTCATCAACCTCAGCCTGAACTGTAATGACCAGCAAAGGGCCTGAAATCAGGAAGAACACAGAAGATCCAGAGGATAAGAGAATAAGATGCCTTTAAGATGAACAAGTCATTGTGATCTTAAAACCCACTTGGATTAAAATAGGCCTACTGTAGTTGTAAAATAATATCAGTCCATTCATGTAGTATTACTAAAATTCAACAAAATGCTCATAACTAGCCTCACGAGGCATATGATGATGTCATTGCTTGTCACGAACCGGCTCAAAGCCCGTAACAAAGGGAGACAACGTGGAGATAAGGAGTAACAAAATATATATTTATTAACTAAAGCAACTAAGGAAAATATACAATGATGTGTGTAATCAGTAATCAGTAGCGTAAGTGAGTGTTTTGCATGCATGAATGTGATAATGCAGGGTGTTGAAAGGTGCCAAAGCAAACAAACAAAAAGGCCACCAAGAACCACAACACAATCTACAAATGTCTGCATGGAGAGAGTCTCCTCCATGAATGGGGAAGGGGTGTATTTATCCTGGGAAACACCTGGGCCCAGGTGTTTCCCATGTAGCTGACGACCCTCTCAACTCCGCCCACCGGCATCCTAATAAGGAAACAAGAACAAAGACAAAATACGGCAGACAGAGTGGGAGGGTCGTCACATTGCTCAAAATGACATTTAGCCTTAGTTCCTTCTGTCTTTTTAAAGTCAGACGATAAATGAGTGCTTGAGATTGTTACATCAACCCACTCAGTAAATATTGAGTAGTCTCTCTAAATCCCCCTTTGTTCCTCAATCTATGCTGCCCCTTTCTTTCTGTTGGGTTCTTATGTATCCTTCAGGATCTCTCTCTCTCTCCCAGACCCTTCTATCTGTACCTCCTCTCTCTCTCTCTCTCTCTCTCAGACCCTTCTATCTGCACCTCCTCTCTTATCTCTCTCTGGCCTTTTTGAATTTCTATCCTCTCTTTCTTTCCATTCTCCAATTCTCCTGTCACTGTCCCTCAGACTCTCTTCCCCCTCCCTCCCTCTCTCCCTCCCCCATCTACCCCAGTCTCTCTCCCACTCTCTGTCTCCCTCCTGCTCTACCCCCCTCCTTCTCTCTCCCTTTCTCCCTCTCAATCCCGCTTCTCTGAGCGCCTACATAGATCAGAGAGGGTATGTCTCTCAGTTAGCTGCTCAGTTACCAGACTCCTTGATTCCTCCCAGCTATCTGGGTGACCTATTTCTGCTTATACTCATGGATTTTAATGCTGTGATATTAAGTAAAGCATATTTCAACAGTAACTCAACCATCCACAGTCAAGAAGAGGAGAATAGCTCCCACACTATCTTTAAAGTCTTGTTCCTCAGTCATGTTGATGTCTTTTTATGAAGTGACTCTGGATCTGACTTTTCTGGACCCCTCTTCCCAACAGCTAAAGGTCCCGAAGCTTCTGCTCATGCATGATGGTCTACTTTATGCATGGTCTTTGCTCTACTCATAGAGAACATGCTACGGGGAAGGGTGCTTGTTTAATAAAGTTAGATCAAAGCTGAACAATTTTTGCAAAAAAACGTAATGAGGGTATTTTACATAACATAACAATGTAATAGCAAAGTATTACAACATTACTGTGACATTTTTTCATATTTTTCTCTCATGCGACCAAAATTCAACAGTGAGTGCCACTAGGCTATGTGCTTTGATTGAAACTGAACAGAGGTAGGCTATACTACAGTTTGTTAACACAATCTGCAGTGTTTACAATTCAAAATAGAGGTCTGTGCGGTACTGATTTCTTCATACTTCTCCCGCAGATTTTCATACTACACCTGCCGCTCTAGCTGGCTTTTTGTCTGATTTCCACCTGCTCCCGCAAGAACTGGTTCCGAACCCAACTGCAGTCCCACAAATGTTATTTTAAAAAGCCAGTGATGCACCTGCTTGGCAGCCATGGTCACAGCAATTTAATATCATAATTTGCAAAAATAACCTAAGAAATAGGTTAAATGACCAGATATTCTCACGTGACCTATTATATTAGGCTAACGTAACAGTATTGCTGGGCTATATTAGCCAATAGGCTAGAGATAGTTTGAAGAGAGCGGAGTTGGAGCGAGAGCGGACTCTTGCACGTTCTATCTTTCCTACCTTTGTAGGAGCGGGACGATATATGGTGATCAATATTTATTTCCAGGCAATGTAGTAAACTATAGCCCTTATCATATTTACGAAATTAATGTCCTTGAAAAGATAACTGCCCCGTGCTTCTTCACCCATGCATGTAGCCTACTATATTTAATTGATACCAAATCCACACCTGATCTCACACACCCAACTAGGAGAGGCGAGGTAGGCTACTGAACTTGAGCAGCAAGAATGATGAGACCTGGACACTTGCACTTTCTCTTGAGCTACATTTTGAATATAGGGTGTAGCCTACCTTTTAGGAGCCGGACAATTTGCAGGCAGAGAAATAAATGGCGCCAATCTAGTTCACAATGGTATGCCCATGTTGCGCCTTTTCCTTTTCAATTATGATATTTTTGGGGATTGCACCTCGACTCACGTCGGTTAAGTGCCCGCCACTTATTTCCATTGTCAATATTTATTTACAGACACTAGTAGCCTAAACTAAATATCAAATAAAATGCTATTGGTCACATACACATATTTGACAGATGTTATTGCGGGTGTAGCGAAATGCTTGTGTTCCTACTCCAACAGTGCAGTAGTATCTAACAATACACAAACAAAGTAATGGAATTAAGAAATATATAAATATTAGGACGAGCCATGACTAAAATACAGTAGGATAGAATACAGTATATACATTGAGATTGAGTAAAGGAGTATGTAAACATTATGAAAGTGACAAGTGTTCTATTATTAAAGTGGCCAGTGATTCCATGTCTATGTATATAGGGAAGCAGCCTCTAAGATGCAGGGTTGAGTAGCTGGGTTGTAGCCGGCAGTGGTAAATAAAGTACCAAATTGTCATACTTGAGTAAAAGTAAAGATACCTTAATAGAAAATGAAAGTTACCCAGTAAAATACTACTTGAGTAAAAGTCTAAAATTATTTGGTTTTAAATATACTTAAGTATCAAAAGTACATGTAATTGCTATACTACACTAATCATTTCAAATTCCTTATATTAAGCAAAGCAGCTGGCCACATTTTCTAGTTTTTTATTAATTTACGGATAGCCAGAGGCCTTGTAGGCATCTTGAAAAGGCAAGTATCAGTGGTCTAGTGTTTTTCCTAAGCGAGTACTACGGTCAATGTGTTGATAGAACTTTGGTATCGTTTTCCTCAAATTTGCTTTGTTAAAATGCCCAGCTACAATAAATGAGACCTCAAGATACAGTATGTGGTTTCCAGTTTGCATAAAGTCCAGTGAAGTTCCTTGATAGACGCTGTGGTATCGGCTTGAGGGGGAATATACACGGCTGTGACTATAACCGAAGAGAATTATCTTGGGAGGTAATACAGTCGGCATTTCATTGTGAGGTATTCTAGGTCAGTTAACAAAATGACTTGAGTTTCTGTATGTTATCACAATTACACCAGGAGCAGTTAATCATAAAACATACACCCCACCTTTCTTCTTCACGGAGAGTTCTTTATTCCTGTCTGCGCGATGAACTGAAAACCCATCTGGCTGTAAGGACAAGGACAGTATATCCCAAGAGAGCCATCATTCCGTGAAATAGAGGATGTTTGTCACGACTTCCACCGAAGGTGGCTCCTCTCCCTGTTCGGGCGGTGCTCGGCGGTCGTCGTCGCCGGCCTACTAGCTGCCACCGATCCATTTTTCCTTTTCGTTTGTGTCTGTCTGTTTTGTTTACACCTGTGTCCTATTAGTTGATTTCGGTGGGTTTATTAACCTCTGCTGCCTGCTAGTCTTTGTGCGGGATTGGTTGCTGTGGTTACTTTGTTAGGGGTGCGTGTCTGCACCACGGGGTTTTCTTTCTCACGGCAGTTGTACCGTTTTGGTATGTGTTTAGGAGTAGAGGTTTCTCCTCCATGTGTAGAGTTTATTTCACTGTGTGTGGCGACCTCGTTTGGGCATGTTTCCCCCCCCATGTTGTTGTTGAGTTGGGACTTCTGAATAAATAATTGTGCCACTGGGACTTCCTTGCTCTCCTGCTCCTGATTCCTGCAGCTCCTTCCTTCTAGGAGGCACGTAACAATGTTACAGTCCCTGATGTCTCTCAGGAAGGAGATCCTCGCCCTGAGCTCATCTACTTTATTGTCCAGAGACTGAATATTAGTGAGTAATATACTCGGGAGCGGTGGATGGTGTGCCCGCCTCCTGAGTCGGACTGATGTCCACTACGAATACGTCTGCTCCACCGGCACCGTCTTGGAGCAGCCTCTGGGATAAGTTAAATTGCCCTTGGGGGTACGAACAAAGGATCCAATTTGGGAAAGTCGTATTCCTGGTAGTAAAGCTGGTGAGTTAGCGCTGCTTTGATATCCAAAAGTTATTTCCGGCGACATCTAATAACACAAAAACGTTCTAGGCTAATAATGTAAGAAATAACACTCAAAAAAACGAAATACTGCAGTTGCTTAGGAGCTAGAAGCAGAGCTGCCATTTCTGTTGGCGCCATCTTGCCATTTCAACCATAGCCTAATCATGTTTAAGTTAATTTCTTTGTAAAGATAACTGCCACTTGATTCTTTGAGTATGCATAGGTAGGCTGTCATTGTAAACAAGAATTTGTTCTTAACTCACTTGCCTAGTTAAATAAAGGTTACATACAAATAAATAAATAAAATAGGCTATAGCCTATAGAAAATGAAAGGTAGACTAGAACTTGAAGCAGTGAATGCTGAGAGTGTGTGAATAATGCGACACAGATGTGCTTTCAATACAATAAATAGACTAATGCATACAAAGCAGAAAGACAACCGTTTCCAAATAATCTGCGGGGAATAAAATGTATCCCAAAATTGTCTGTCTGGTTGAGAGAATGCCAAGAGTGTGCAAAGCTGTCATCAATGGGTGGCTACTTTGAAGAATCTCAAATATAAAATAAATTTAGATTTGTTTAACACTTTTTTGTTTACGACATGATTCCATATGTGTTATTTCATAGTTTTGACATCTTCATTATTATTCTACAATGTAGAAAATAGTGAAAATAAAGAAAAACACTTAGATTAGGTGTGTCCAAACTTTTGACTAGTACTGTATATCTCAAGAAGATCTAAACGCATCCCCATTAAACTGAGATAAAATGGTTGGTATGCAGATGCTGAATGGACCTTTCACCGCTAAAACTTCAAGATTTATCATTCACAATTGACAGTAGAAATGTGAAGGGAGGTTATCTACAAGTAGAGCAGAGACTGTGTAAAGTAGAGAATCCGACACAAGCACAGAAGCTTCGGGAACTGTAGCTTTTGGGAAAAGGGGTCCAGAAAAATCCAATCTGCAGCTTCTGCTGTCTTTTTAGGCATTCAATAATTACTTTTAAAAAGCAGACTAAAAATGATGTCAGTATTCCGATCAGCTTTGTAATTGTAAAATAGTTAGGCCTATGTGTTCATTGAAAGTCTTTGAAAGATAAAAGTGGGGGAAATGGTGTTCATTATAAAATAGGTGGTTCGAGTCCTGGATGCTGATTGGCTGACAGCCGTGGTATACACGGCCATATACCATAGGTAAAACAAAACAGTTATTTTAATTGCTCTAATTATGTTGGTAACTAGTTTATAATAGCAATAAGTCACCTCAGGGGTTTGTGGTATATGGCCAATATACCACAATATATAAACAATATATGGTGAATATACCACGTCTAATGGCTGTATCCAGGCACTCCATGTTGCGTCTTGCAAAGAACAGCCCTTAGCTGTGGTATATTGGTCATGTACCACACCCCCTCGGGCCTTATTGCTTAATTATAAACTGGGTGGTTTGAGTCCTGAATGCTGATTGGCTGATAGCCGTGGTATATTAGACCATATAGCACGGGTATGACAAAACATTTTATTTTTACTACGCTAATTACGTTGGTAAACAATAGCAATAAGGCACCTCGTGGGTTTGTGGTATATGGCCAATGTACCACACCCTCTCGGGCCTTATAGTTAATAATTATGTCACATTTTTATGTTATTTCAAATACATTATTTCAACTTAGAACATAGGCTTACTGTTGCCTACAATAATCATGGGAGGAAATGTTCAGTCAAAATATGATTTGAATGCAGTATAATTGCAGATAATTGGTGTGAGTCAACTCTACCTACCCACCCGCATCAACGATCTTCTTAATTCACTGTGTGACTGGTTGCCACACTCACCAGGAACGTTCAATACGAATCTCTTCCTAGGAATCCCATTCCGTGTTTTCCTGCGCGCCATTATTAAGCGCTATCTAGCGCATAGGAAGAATTTGGCTAAATTAAATAACAGGACATAATAAGAAATCGGCGAAAATAAGGGTACAGGGGGATAACGTTTTGCATTATTTTGAATAGTCAGAATATGAGAAGACACCTCGGATGGAGTTATTTCAGCCGCATTTCTGTGCTGCATATGAGGTGTCTTTCATTGGCGATGCTGCGTCCACGGACCGTTATATTTTAGGCTGACTGGTTGTGTAGAAGTCTACTCGTGCAACACACCGCTCAAAACATCTCACAATTATTTTTCCTACACGCGGAGGATCAAAACTGCACAGAGAATGCTTAAACATGGGATAGGCCTATGCGTTTTATGTGGTCAGTATTTATCTGCTACGATTTTGAAGATCCGCGGTCAGAGACAGACAGCGGCTCAGTACGCAGTCCTTCTCAATCGCGTCATAGCCCACTTCTGCTGAATGCAAAGAAAGACAGACTTGAGACTCTTTAAATATTTAAGGATATGGACTCTTCAAAACTGAAGATATGCTAGTCTCTTTGTCTAACATATTCTATGCATGATCTTCTATCAATACATTTTAAACAGAGAAGTCACGGATGAGAGCCCATGACCAGGCTCCAAAATTACCCCGAACGAGGACGCAGCCCTACAATTGCTCCAATGCGAAATGGTAGGTGGTTAAAGCTTATTAGTGAAATGTTGTAATTAGTCTACGTTATGTTACAAAACGAGCAATCGAAACTTAGCCTATCAATGCGCACACAGTTCAATTTGACAATAGCAATTATCTACTGTTGATTTGCAGCACCAGCTTCTCCAGGTGGAATGTCGTCTACGGTATATATATATTTTGAAAATACCTTCATAAACACAAATCTACATTGAACCTTATTGCGCATCACAAAGAGGAGGACTCCTGAATTTGTCCTGATTCATTCCAAAAACACTGCTATTTGGATCCCGGACATCAACAACTTTAATGGCTTTTGTGTTCAGACGATGGAGAGTGTTATTGGTGCTGAACGTGATTGCGGTTGCGGGGTTCATGACGCTTTGGACCAAGTGCACCCACAACCGAGTGACAAAAACCATCGGTCAGGACGATGTGAAAAGACAATCACGCTCTAACGGCACGGCTCAAGGTTTGAGCATCAGTCATGAAGTATTACTAAAGAGACTCGGGTCATTGGAGGACGTGGTCTACAGACAGCTTAATGGTAGGCTATGACTCTAGCACTCTAGCCTACCCACCTAAAAACAATGACTATGGCTCATTGGTTATTTTTTATTTGCTGTCACTCAAAATCTACCATGATTGCTGTTATTTACATAGTCTGCGGCTCAGGATCCATCCAAAATGGCACTCTATAATTAGTGTACTACTACTTTTGACCAGGGCCCACAGGGTAGTGCACTATATAGGGAATAGGGTGCCATTTGGGACATAAGTTTAGTATGCAGCTACCTCCTTTGTTAAAAGTCTATAATTTTCAAAACAACTAAGCAAACGTGTTATAGCATAGTGACCTTTTCTTGACTGTGAACTACAGGTCTGTCCAAGTCCCTGGGGCTGATTGAGGGTTTCGGGGGGCGAGGTAAAGGGGGCCTCCCTGCCACCCTAGCCACAAAAGAAGAGGACGACGCAAAAGTACTGAGGGAAAAGTATGGATACAACGCTTACCTCAGCCAAAAGATATCACTGGATCGGTCCATACCAGACTACCGGCCCAGCAAGTAAGTTTTAGGCACCTTATAGTGCATCCCTATAGTGCACTCTATTCCTTATATAGTACAGCATTACTTTTGACCAGGGTCACCCTTACTGTAGCTCAGTTGACAACAGTGTTTCAGTACAATATACCCACTACAATTTTCATGTGCTTTTATGTTTTTCCAAAGACCAATCCAAGCATTAGTGTGTGTGTGTGCACTTCGTATTATTTGATACCCATATCTAGATCTCAGCCATATCTTGGGTTCATGCTCTAATCAAAACTGATAAGCATGATAGTGTATACTTTGCTGTCTTAGTTGTTTCGCTGCTACTGGGTTGTTGCCATGGTCGGAGAGACTAATGATTAAAGCTATGTCAGCAGATGTTTTTGTTTTGGCACCACTTAGCTTTGTGGTTAAAAATACAATATTCTTAAAACCATCTATTAATATCTCTGTAGCCTAATCCCTCTTTCTTTGTTGTGCTTTTTTGTGGTCTTATTTGCTATGAAGTTGCAGTCAAATGCGCCAATTGACACGTGCACACACTCTGGACACTCTCACACACACACACACACACACACACACACACACACACACACACACACACACACACACACACAAAGGTAAATGTAATTGCTCAAATATAATTAAGTATCAAATGTAAAAGTATTAATCATTTCAAATTTTTATATTAAGCAAACCAGACGGCACCATTTTCTTGTTTTTTAAATTTACGGATAGCCAGGGGCACACTCCAACACTTAGACAGAATTTACAAATGAAGCATTTGTGTTTAGTGAGTCCGCTAGATCAGAGGCATTAGGGATGACAAGGGTTGTTCTCTTGATAAGTGTGTGAATTGGACCCTTGTCCTGTCCTGCTAAGCATTCAAAATGGAATGAGTACTTTTGAGTGTCATGGAAAATGTAGTGAATGTAGTGAAGTAAAACAAAAAGTTGTCAAAACTATAAACAGTATAGTAAAGTACATATATATCATATATATAAAAATACAACTTAAAACTTGTAACGTTCATCTTCTTCTTCTGACGAGGAGTAAGAGAGGTCGGACCAATGTGCAGCGTGGTAAGTGTCCATAACGATACTTTATTGACATGAACACTAAACTACAAAATAACCACGTGAAATACCGAAACAAACGAAACTGTCCCGTGTGGCACAAACACTGACACGGAAAATATTCACCCACCACTCAAAAGTGAAACCAGGCTACCTAAGTATGGTCTCAATCAGGGACAAAGATTGACAGCTGCCTCTGATTGAGAACCATACCAGGCCAAACACAGAAATCCTAAAACTTAGAAAAAGGAACATAGACAACCCACCCAACTCACGCCCTGACCATACTAAAACAAAGACATAACAAAAGAACGTCAGGTCAGAACGTGACAAAACTTCTTCGGGATCGGTGTCCCGTCCACTGGACAGTTGAGCTAATGTAGGATAATGCGATTAGCATGAGGTTGTAAGTAACAAGAACAATTCCCAGGACATAGACATATCTTATATTGGCGAAAGCTTAAATTCTTGTTAATCTGACTGCACTGTCTAATGTACAGTAGCTATTACAGTGAAAGAATGTCATGCTATTGTTTGAGGAGAGCACACAATTTTTTAACATGAAAAGTTTTTAATAAGCAAATTAGGCACATTTAGGCAGTCTTTATACAAAATTTGGAATAGAAATGCAATGGTTCATTGGATCAGTCTAAAACTTTGCACATGCAGTGCTGCCATTTAGTGGTCAAAATCTAAATTGCACCTGGGCTGCCATAATACATTATGGCCTTTCTCTTAAATTTCAAAGATGATGGTACAAAAGACATACAAGAGAAAGGTTGTTTTTTTCTTTGTATTATCTTTTACCAGATCTATTGTGTTACATTCTCCTACATTACTTTCACATTTCCACAAACTTCAAAGTGTTTCCTTTCAAATGGCAAACACTCCAAAACAAAAGTCTCTTTTAACTATTAGGATGTAGCCAGCCACAGATTCCTCACTCCCTCTCATCAAGGCTGGCTCTCGTTATAACGAAAGCTACAATAAAAATAGGACTCTTATCTCTCTCTCCCACAGTGCACCCACTGTGAGCCTAGGGAGAGGGGGGATGTGGGTAAGTTTTTTGAAAAATGTGATTGTGGGGAACAGGAAGAGGCACATGGTTCTCATTTTCAATTGCAAAACAAAAATGTGTGAGCTCATCAACAGGGATCATAATGTATAGAAGAGACTTGGAGAAGAAGAATCTTGTGTGATGGTAATGAACTTGGAAACCTACATTAGAATGTTGGGTAGTACCAAAAGGGCGGGCTACATTATATTATATACATATTATATAGGGCTACTTAAGACATTAGCTTTATATAAGAGGGTTCAAGTACCGTATTACTGAACATTGAATGATGGACTCACCGTTTGCCTTTATCTGTTATATATAAGGATGTATTAGTGTTTGTTGTAATTAGTGATGATAGCTAATGATGTGTGTGTGTGTGTGTCTCTCTCTCTGTGTGTGCGTGTGTTTCTGCATATGTCTTTATGTGTGACTGTGTGTGTGTGGTCTCCAGGTGTAAAAAGGCCAGCTTCCCCAGGGATCTTCCAAACATCTCCCTTATCTTTATCTTTGTCAACGAGGCGTTGTCAGTAATCCTCCGCTCGGTCCACTCAGCTGTCAATCACACACCGGCACACCTCCTCAAAGAGATCATCTTGGTGGACGACTACAGCGATGATGGTGAGGAGAAATATACATGCACGCACTCACATTTTGGTGAAGAAATGGTATAAGAACATACACACATCCACACATCCAATATACACTACCGTTCAAAAGTTTGGGGTCACTTAGAAATGTCCTTGTTTTTGAAAGAAAAGCTTTTTTTTGTCCATTAAAATAACATAATATTGACATAACATAACATTGATCAGAAATACAGTGTAGATATTGTTCATGTTGTAAATAACTATTGTAGCTGGAAATGGCAGATGTTTTATTTTTTAAATAGATGCACAGAGGCCTATTATCAGCAACCATCATGTCACGGTTGTCATAAGAACGGGACCAAGGCGCAGCGGATATTGAGTTCCACATATTTATTTCAAAAGTGAAACATAAGCCAAAACAATAAATCCAATAAACGAAGTGACTCCGTGGTGCACAAATACAAAATAATATCCCACAAACACAGGTGGGAAAAATATCTACTTAACTATGATCCCCAGTTAGAGACGATTACCAGCTGCCTCTAATTGGGAATCATACAAAATACTAACATAGAAAATATAAACTAGAACACAACATATAAATTATAAGCTAGAATGCCCCCTAGTCACGCCCTGACCTACTACACCATAGAGGAACAAGGGCTCTCTATGGTCAGGGCGTAACAGTACCCCCCCCCCCCCCCCCCCCCAAAGGTGCGGACTCCGGACGCAAAACCTGAAACCAAATGGGGGGGTTAGGGGGGTGACTAGTGTCGGTGGTGGCTCCGGTGCAGGTCGTAGCCCCCCCCCCCCAGACCCCGGATCCGACCATGGCACCGGGCTGAACGCCGTGCCTGGACTGGGCACCGGCGCAGAGGAGGGCTCTGACACAGGAGCTGGGTTGGACGCCGTGCCTGGACTGGCCACCGGCGCAGAGGAAGGCTCCTGCCTTGGAGCTGGACTGGACACCGTGCCTGGACTGGCCACCGGCGCAGAGGAAGGCTCCTGCCCTGGATCTGGATTGGACGCCTTGCCTGGAAGCTCTGGACCGTGGACCGTCGCAGGAGGTTCCTGACTGGGGACCGTCGCAGGAGGTTCCGGACTGGGGACCCCGCCGGAAGCTCTGGACTGGGGACCGTCGCCGGATGCTCTTGACTGGGGACTGTCACCGGAAACTCTGGACTGTGAAGGCACACTGGAGGCCTAGTGCGTGGAGCTGGTACAGGTGGCACCGGACTGGTGACACACACTTCAGGGCAAGTGTGAGGAGGAAGCACAGGACATACCGGACTGGGTAGGCGTACTGGAGGCCTAATGCGTGGAGCCGGCACAGGTGGCACAGGACTGGTGACACGCACTTCAGGGCGAGTGTGAGGAGGAGGCACAGGACGTACCGGACTGGGAAGGTGCACTGGAGGCCTGATGCGTGGAGCCGGCACAGGTGGCACCGGACTGGTGACATGCACTTCAGGGCGAGTGCGAGAAGCTGACACAGGACGTACCGGACTGGTGTCACGCTCTTCAGCACACCTGTATGGCAGATTTCTCATCGCTACCACCTCTCTTTGGAATCTTTCGTCAAATTCCTCCTCCGACTCCCAAACAGGCTCTGGCAGGCTCTCTCTCTGCTGCTCGACCGCCAGCTCCATGTTTCCCCCACCCAAAAAATCTTGGAGTTTCTGTGGCTGTGGTCCCCGGTGTCCTTGCTGTCCTTCCATGCTCCTTGGTGACTTCCGCCAAGGAAGGGTCTCGTGTCCTCTCATGTCCTCCCAAGTCCAAAACATCCTTACCTCATTTTCACGCTGCTTGGTCCTTTGTTGGTGGGATATTCTGTCATGGTTGTCAGAACGGGACCAAGGCGCAGCGGATATTCAGTTCCACATATTTATTCCAAAAGTGAAACATAAGCCAAAACAATAAATCAAATAAACTAACAACAGAACGTGACTACGTGGTGCACAAACACAAAATAATAGCCCACAAACACAGGTGGGAAAAGTATCTACTTAAATATGATCCCCAATTAGAGACAACGATTACCAGCTGCCTCTAATTGGGAATCATACAAAACACTAACATAGAAAATATAAACTATAATGCCCCCTAGTCACGCCCTGACCTACTACACCATAGAGAAACAAGGGCTATCTATGTTCAGGGCGTGACACATCACTCCTGTGTTCCAATGGCACGTTGTGTTAGGTAATCCAAGTTTATCATTTTAAAAGTCTAGTTGATCATTAGAAAACCCTTTTGCAATTATGTTAGCACAGCTGAAAATGTTTGTCCTGATTTAAAGAAGCAATAAAACTGGCCTTCTTTAGACTAGTTGAGTATCTGGAGCATTAGCATTGGTGGGTTTGATTACAGGCTCAAAATGTCCAGAAACAAATAACTTTCTTTGAAACTCGTCAGCCTATTCTTGTTCTGAGAACTGAAGGCTATTCCATGTGAGAAACTGAAGATCTCGTACAACGCTGTGTACTACTCCCTTTACAGAACAGCGCAAACGGGCTCTAACCAGAATAGAAAGAGGAGTGGGAGGCCCCGGTGCACAACTGAGCAAGAGGACAAATACATTAGAGTGTCTAGTTTGAGAAACAGATGCCTCACAAGTCCTCAACTGGCAGCCTCATTAAATAGTACCTGCAAAACACCAGTCTCAATGTCAACAGTGAAGTGGCGACTCCGGGATGCTTTGGACATTTCTAAGTGACCGCAAACTTTTGAACAGTAGTGTACATTGATACATATTCATATGATGTACAATTTGTTTATGCATTTAATGTAGTGATATTATAAATGATATTATATTATATGCTTTATAAAGACATCCATGTCCAACATGCTGTTTTGCTGCACGGACAGAACAGTCAAATAAAGGCAAGAGAACATGTCTGTTTGACAACATCCATCCAGGGAGGGGGACAGGAAGGGAGGAGACGGACAGTTGTGAAGAAAGTAAGCACTGGGCAGAGAGAGCGGTGGTTAGAGAGAGGAAGACAGAGACAATGAAAGGTGCATATAGAAATGAAGAGGGAGAGATGTGGGTAGAAGGAGAGAGTGAAAGGGTGGAAGAGAATTTAGTACAAAGTCAGGGGCAGAGAGGGAAAGAGAAAAAGGAGATATAGACTGGTCAATTTCCCCAATGTTCCTGGCACGGCGGGATGGCATAGGGCCAGCAATCCATCATGGAAGGGGAAAAATAAGCTATTGCAGTGGTTGAGATGGAGAGGCATGCAAATAAATAGCACACACCCTCTTACTGTCTGCATAACTCTTCTCCACTCAGCCACACATCCACTGCACACCCGCCTGCACATTTAGAAGGGTGCAATTGTGGCCTGCAATTCGGGGGATTCCTGCATGTGGGCATTCCTGCATCTGCAGGTACCCCTTTTTATACTTCTATTTGTAAATGTTTAAGCTAGGACATGCGGGAGGCAACCGTAACTTGCTAGCCTTACACCGGTAGACAGTGTCCTTCGCCTCCACCTGTCGGGCACTGTTTTCCCACAGTTCAGTTAACAACAGCGAGGGAAGGTGTTCGGCAGATGGGAGCAAAGAACAATGTGTGCTAGCTTAGCCAGCTAGTCCGGTACACAGCAGGCGGGAGGCGGGGGTGACACTGTGTGCTAGCTAACTAGCAAGATAGCATGCAGTGTCACTAACTCACAAGCTAGCTAGTTAGCTAGCATACAGCCCCCCCCCCCCATCCTCCCACCTGCTGTTCTAGCGGTAGGCGGTGGGATACTCCGGTAGAGAGTGTCCTTCGACCCCCCTCGGGCACTGTTTTCTCATCAGGCGGGAGGCTGCAGCGACACCTTGTGCTAGCTAGCTAGCAAGCATACAGTGTTTCTAACAAGCTAGCTAGTTAAGGCTCCCGCCTGTCGGGCACTGTTTTCACGCAGTTCTGTTAATGACAGTGAGGGCAGGTGTTCGGCAGGTGGGAGCAAAGGACACTGTCTACAGGTGTCACTCCAGCTATCTAGGAAGGAGGACTCCGGGAGATGATGTGGGTGAAAAGACTCAGATAATACTTTTATTTCCCTTTTGACCCACATTCAAAGTGTTAAGGGCATGAAGATGTCGTGCTGGCTCATGCAGGAACCAATGGCCTGCTGAACACATCCACCAGTATTTCTGTGAGAGGAGTGGGGGTTCTGAGAGTGTGTTCAGGTGGGATAAACTGATCAGTTGTGCAAGAGAAAAAAGATAGAACAGAAGACATAGCTCAGGAAACATCCAACTCCCCCTGGTGTTGTTGTGAGACTGTTAGAAAGCACTGGAGCACTGGGGCCCATGAAAACAGATTAATTTCCTCTCTCTCTCTCTCTGTGCGTGCGTGTGTGTGCTCACATGCACTTGAGTGTTTTTCTGAAAATGTTTGTGGGTGTGTCTGCATGCATATGTTTGTCTGTGGGTATAGCTTTGCTTAGTTGTATTTGGTTGTGTCCTAGAACAACTGAAAGGGCCATTGGAGGATTATGTAAACAAGCGTTACCCAGGCCTGGTGAAAATGGTGAGGAACCAGAAGCGTGAGGGACTGATCCGTGCCCGCATCGAGGGCTGGAAGGCAGCCAGTGGCGAGGTGACTGGATTCTTCGATGCCCACGTTGAGTTCACACCCTCCTGGTGAGTGTAGGTGTGGGTTTCAACTTGAACTTTGAGTTGTTGGGATCGATGGTTTAAAAAACTTTGACTTAAAGGGTGGATCAGAAGGAATACTTGAATGTAGCAGTTGGTCACGCAGCAATGTGAGATTTTCCAGCTGAAGGAATTGCATACTACTACTAACCATCTAGCCATCTAGCATACTGTATCTGCATTACCATATTTGTGATGAAAGTCTAAAGAAGTGAATTGCCATAAGATTTTATGAAATTACGGTTTTAAAAGTGTGCCTAGTATTCAAGTACTGTCACAGGGTTGGTATGTTCTTTATGTACACACTAGAGTTGACCAGGGCCCACAGATAAACAGAAGAACTACCCACTACACAGGGAGCTGCTTCTCCCTATGGAGTCGCAACCCTTTGAGTCGACTCAAAAATAAGAACTTATAAACCTAACTCAGAAGAACTAAGGGGACTGACTTGGAGGCATAGGGAGGAAGAGGGGAGGGAGAAGAGAGAAGATCTTAAGAAACCTCCAACCCCATCTAGCAATCTCTCTATGTCAGGGCTGAGCCGGTTCTGACCAGAATCAAAGAGGACCACAAGAGGATCATCCTGCCCTCCATCGATAACATCAAGCATGAGACGTTTGAGCTGGAGCGCTACGAGAACTCTGGCCATGGCTACAACTGGGAGCTGTGGTGCATGTACATCAACCCCCCAAAACAGTGGTGGGATGACGGGGACACCTCCGCACCCATTAGGTAGGCTACAAACACACTGACACGCATATGCACACAGGAACGGGCATGCGTACACACACACATATGCACACACACAGGCACACCTGCACGCGCACACACACACAACAAAATAAACACTTGCATTTAGAGAACCCAATTGACAAAATGAGGAAAACAGAATCCCCTTATTTCCCCCCGCAGAACTCCTGCAATGATTGGTTGCTCCTTTGTGGTGAACCGGGACTACTTTGGGCACCTGGGGCTGCTGGACTCTGGCATGGACGTCTACGGAGGAGAGAACATCGAACTGGGGATCAAGGTTTGTGTGGCACCCATTTTTCTGTGAAGGCTGAGCATAATTGGGCCCTGGTCAAAAGTAGAGCACTATAAAGGGAATATGGTGCCATTTGGGATGCATTCATTGTATGTTAGGGTGGCGAGAGGCAGGGTGACTAGTGTGTGAATAGTGCATTCTGTATTTGTTGTGTGTCTTGTCCTATTTCAGCAAGTACGCAATTGTGGTTCTCTGAGTAGAGCTAAGCATTGCCTTCTTATTCGTGTTAGTCCTGCAGAACATTTGTTGTGTGTGAAGGTATGTGTTCTGTTCTCATAATATTTTCTCCACCAACATGCACTACCAGGTGTGGCTGTGTGGGGGCAGTATGGAGGTGCTTCCCTGCTCCAGGGTAGCTCACATTGCCAGGATGAAGAAGCCCTACCACAGCAACATAGCCTCCAGCACGCGCCGTAATGCCCTGCGCGTGGCCGAGGTCTGGATGGACCAGTTTAAGTCGCATGTCTACCTGGCTTGGAACATCCCAATGGAGGTGAGTTGCCCCTAAATACTGATTTAAAGTCTGTATTTTTTTCTGTTTTTGTGGGCATATGCAAATGTATGTTCAGATGGAACTCTAGGTCAGGGAGTCGGATGAAGTTGATCTATGACCAGTTTTGAGGTCATAAATTCAGATAAAACGCCTATTCCCCTACCTAGATTTTCAGTAGTCTATTAAAATGAATCTATTCATTATCCTAACTACATTATACAGTATATGTACACCATACGTTTCATTGCTAATGTTACATATTTATAATTGTGACTGTGTCTCAAATAGCACCCCATTCCCCATATAATGCACTACTTTTGACCAGAGCCCTACGGTGTTAGCCTCACGAGCCACCTGGAATTCCGTGCAGCGAACCATTATTGTAAGCTTGCGAGATCAGGATGGCTCGCGAGGCTACATTGGGGTGCCATTTGGAACACAATCTGTAATCAACCACTCTCTGTTCCAGAACCATGGGATAGACTATGGAGACATCTCTCAGAGGGTAGCATTGAGGAAATCTCTGCAATGTAAGAACTTTGAGTGGTACCTGGACAACGTCTATCCAGAGATGAGGAGGTACAACAACACCGTCTTTTACGGGGAGGTGAGTCTGACTGATGACAGGGCCTACACAAAGTCTAAACACTCATCAAACACTCATAAGATGCTTTTAGCAGCCAAGTAGCTTTCTCCATTCATAAACATTTTCCTATCTGTTCTCGCTTTGTCTTTCTCTCTCTATCCCCTCCATCCCTCTCTTTCTCTCTCTCTCTTGCTCTTTCCCTGTAGATTCGTAGTAGCAAAGCGACCCATCTGTGTATGGACCAGGGAGAGAAGGTGAACCATACAGCCACCCTGCACCCCTGTCACGGAATGGGACCCCAGGTAACCTATTATACTAGTATATGTCCCAAATGGCACCTTATTCCCTACTTAGTTCACTACTTTTGACCAAAAGAAATAGGGTGCTATTTGGGACACATTCGAGGTTCACCGGAGATGCACTGTGCCTGCAAGCTGTGAGAGCAAAATCGGCAGGGAAACGTTTTTATACCATGCATTTTTCTTTTATACCAGAATGTGTTTTTTTTTAACCAAATTACATGATGTGGTTCATACACAAACATAGACAAAACATCAGGAAAACTACCAGAATGTAGCCCTTTGCACCTGTGACATACAAATGTAGCAGATATCATGACTTGTTCTACAGTCAAAACAGTATCAAAATCATATTATGTTAAGGCTTTAGAGTTTTTTTAAGATCCACTTTGAATGAGAGCAGATATGATATCATATCACAAATCATTTCAATTAATTTCAAAGAATAGAAACTATTTACCATCCACCACTTACTTAATTTTGTCTCCCTGTGCCTCTTTCCTACCAGTTGGAACACCAAAGAGGGTCAGTTCTTCCTGGGTGTTCTGGCCAGTACAGGGGAGAACACATATAGTTGTTGTTGATAGCCCTTGACCAGCCATTCACAGTAGTGTCTCCCTGTTCCTTTAGTTGGGTCGGTACACCAAGGAGGGACAGTTTTTCCTCGGTGCTCTGGGCAGTACAGGGGAGGAAACACGCTGTCTGATGGACGATCAGGTCTCCAATTTTCCTCAGCTCCTCAACTGTGACAAAGTCACCAACACCAGGCTGACCACATGGCACTTCTCTCAGGTCAGACTCATGTTGACATAGTTTTTTATTTTTAACTATGGCTCATTATTTCCAATTAAGTTGCTCTTATACCGTGTTATTTACTCGTCTTCGTTTCCTGTAGAGCATAGGGCCGCAACAAGCCCCTGCCATGCCAGACCTGTGTAGGCTAACCCTGTGTAGTAACACTGTAATATACTGTAACCACATTGTATGGTACTGTGCAGGCTAACCCTGTGTAGTAACACTGTAATATAACCACATTATAAGGTCCTGTGCAGGCTAACCCTGTGTAGTAACACTGTAATATAACCACATTGTAAGGTCCTGTGCAGGCTAACCCTGTGTAGTAACACTGTAATATACTGTAATCACATTATAAGGTCCTGTGCAGGCTAACCCTGTGTAGTAACACTGTAATATAACCACATTGTAAGGTCCTGTGCAGGCTAACCCTGTGTAGTAACACTGTAATATAACCACAGTGTAAGGTCCTGTGCAGGCTAACCCTGTGTAGTGACACTGTAATATAACCACAGTGTAAGGTCCTGTGCAGGCTAACCCTGTGTAGTAACACTGTAATATAACCACATTGTAAGGTCCTGTGCAGGCTAACCCTGTGTAGTAACACTGTAATATAACCACATTATAAGGTCCTGTGCAGGCTAACCCTGTGTAGTAACACTGTAATATAACCACAGTGTAAGGTCCTGTGCAGGCTAACCCTGTGTAGTAACACTGTAATATACTGTAACCACATTGTATGGTACTGTGCAGGCTAACCCTGTGTAGTAACACTGTAATATAACCACAGTGTAAGGTCCTGTGCAGGCTAACCCTGTGTAGTGACACTGTAATATAACCACAGTGTAAGGTCCTGTGCAGGCTAACCCTGTGTAGTAACACTGTAATATACTGTAACCACATTGTATGGTACTGTGCAGGCTAACCCTGTGTAGTAACACTGTAATATAACCACAGTGTAAGGTCCTGTGCAGGCTAACCCTGTGTAGTGACACTGTAATATAACCACAGTGTAAGGTCCTGTGCAGGCTAACCCTGTGTAGTAACACTGTAATATAACCACAGTGTAAGGTCCTGTGCAGGTTAACCCTGTGTAGTGACACTGTAATATAACCACAGTGTAAGGTCCTGTGCAGGCTAACCCTGTGTAGTAACACTGTAATATAACCACATTGTATGGTCCTGTGCAGGCTAACCCTGTGTAGTGACACTGTAATATAACCACAGTGTAAGGTCCTGTGCAGGCTAACCCTGTGTAGTGACACTGTAATATAACCACATTGTAAGGTCCTGTGCAGGCTAACCCTGTGTAGTAACACTGTAATATAACCACAGTGTAAGGTCCTGTGCAGGCTAACCCTGTGTAGTGACACTGTAATATAACCACAGTGTAAGGTCCTGTGCAGGCTAACCCTGTGTAGTAACACTGTAATATAACCACAGTGTAAGGTCCTGTGCAGGCTAACCCTGTGTAGTGACACTGTAATATAACCACAGTGTAAGGTCCTATGCAGGCTAACCCTGTGTAGTAACACTGTAATATACTGTAATCACATTGTAAGGTCCTGTGCAGGCTAACCCTGTGTAGTAACACTGTAATATAACCACAGTGTAAGGTCCTGTGCAGGCTAACCCTGTGTAGTAACACTGTAATATACTGTAATCACATTGTATGGTCCTGTGCAGGCTAACCCTGTGTAGTAACACTGTAATATACTGTAATCACATTGTAAGGTCCTGTGCAGGCTAACCCTGTGTAGTAACACTGTAATATAACCACATGGTAAGGTCCTGTGCAGGCTAACCCTGTGTAGTAAGACTGTAATATACTGTAACCACATTGTAAGGTCCTGTGCAGGCTAACCCTGTGTAGTGACAGTGTAATATAACCACTTTGTAAGGTCCTGTGCAGGCTAACCCTGTGTAGTAACACTGTAATATAACCACAGTGTAAGGTCCTGTGCAGGCTAACCCTGTGTAGTAACACTGTAATATAACCACATTGTAAGGTCCTGTGCAGGCTAACCCTGTGTGGTAACACTGTAATATAACCACAGTGTATGGTCCTGTGCAGGCTAACCCTGTGTAGTAACACTGTAATATAACCACAGTGTAAGGTCCTGTGCAGGCTAACCCTGTGTAGTAACACTGTAATGTAACCACAGTGTAAGGTCCTGTGCAGGCCCACCCTGTGTAGTAACACTGTAATATAACCACATTGTATGGTCCTGTGCAGGCTAACCCTGTGTAGTAACACTGTAATATACTGTAATCACATTGTAAGGTCCTGTGCAGGCTAACCCTGTGTAGTAACACTGTAATATAACCACATTGTAAGGTCCTGTGCAGGCTAACCCTGTGTAGTAACACTGTAATATACTGTAACCACATTGTATGGTCCTGTGCAGGCTAACCCTGTGTAGTAACCCTGTAATATATTGTAACCACATTGTAAGGTCCTGTGCAGGCTAACCCTGTGTAGTAACACTGTAATATAACCACATGGTAAGGTCCTGTGCAGGCTAACCCTGTGTAGTAACACTGTAATATACTGTAACCACATTGTAAGGTCCTGTCCAGGCTAACCCTGTGTAGTAACACTGTAATATACTGTAACCACAGTGTAAGGTCCTGTGCAGGCTAACCCTGTGTAGTAACACTGTACTATAACCACATTATAAGGACCTGTGCAGGTTAACCCTGTGTAGTAACACTGTAATATAACCACAGTGTAAGGTCCTGTGCAGGCTAACCCTGTGTAGTAACACTGTAATATAACCACATTGTAAGGTCCTGTGCAGGCTAACCCTGTGTAGTAACACTGTAATATAACCACAGTGTAAGGTCCTGTGCAGGCTAACCCTGTGTAGTAACACTGTAATATAACCACATTGTAAGGTCCTGTGCAGGCTAACCCTGTGTAGTAACACTGTAATATAACCACAGTGTAAGGTCCTGTGCAGGCTAACCCTGTGTAGTATCACTGTAATAACACCACATTGTAAGGTCCTGTGAAGCAGAAATACAAAATGCTAGAAGCTGCTTGGAGGGGACTGTTGCTGACACTGATCAGGGCCTGTATTCATAAAGCATCTCAGGGTAGGAGTGCTGATCTAGGATCAGATCCCCCTTGTGCATTCATTATAATTTAAAAGGCTAAACTATTCCTAGATCAGCACTTTTAGTCTTAGAGTCTTTATGAATACTGTGAGGTCACATGAAGGTAGTAGCCTACTCAATTGAGAACATTTGATTTCCTCTGTCCTTCAGAACGACTCAATCGTCAACAGAGCCACGGGTCGCTGTCTGGAGGTGATACAGGCGAACGCTTACTTCGGACACTCGCTGGTGCTTCAGACCTGCTCTGGACAGAAGTGGAACATCAAAAACACAATGAAGCAGTAGCCACAGCATGATGCAGAATTATTCCTTGACCAAGATAGTGTTATTGTACTGAATTGAATCAGTTGTCATACTGTATTATTAAAATTCTTCAGTTGGTGTTTTCCAAGATTGTCTTCCAATAAACTGCTGGTCTGATGGTTTAAAAAACAAAAACATTTGTGTACGCAAATAACTATTACACCACATGGGGTGAATAAGTTGACACCATATTACGAAATCATACAGCCTTTACTGTAACAGATTTATTCAACTTTATTCAATCGATTTCAAAAGACTGTCAGCGGGCTAACCCCGCTGGCTAGCATCAGCGGAGGGCACTTCTAGCAGAGCCATGAGAATGCGGCTGGTGTAGGAATAGAACAATCACATTGACTATGTGGAGTGTCTGTGAGGGAGTAAAGGAGGAGGCAGCCATTAAAAACATGAGGAGGCAGTCAAGCAGACCATGGCCCGTATTCATAAAGATTCTCAGAGTAGTAGTGCTGATCTAGGATCATTTTAGCCTATTTAGATCATAACGAAGAAGATTACATGGACTTGATCCCAGATCAGCACTTCTACTTTGAGACGCGTTATGAATACAGGCCCAGGACCAGGGCCTGGCTTCAGATTAGAAGTGCTGATCAAGAAGTGATGACCACGGAGTCACGCCAGCACTGACCCCCTAGATCCCTGGTAAGTGAGCCTGCTGTCCTCAGGTACACACACACACACCCAACAAGGTCCATACACTCATACTTCCATGTTAATGAACACACCTAGTCAGGTTAAAGAACAATTAGGCAAGCCTAGGGACCCTAGACTCAGCAAGTATAGTGTAACAGTGGGCTGTATAATCGGTTCACCTAGTAATTAGGATCAGTTTTGCCTTTTAGATCACAATGAATAAGATTACATGGATGGGGGGGGGGGCTGATCCTACTCTGAGATGATTTGTAAATATGGGCCCTGATCTATAACTTACAACCAGGTTTACAGAAAAGCTATTTACTGGCTTATACATCCATCTTGTTGTGTTCTCCTACACAACACTAGTCCTATCTGATGGAAGACAATGAGAAAAACAACCGTTACCAAAAAAGAGATGTTTTATTGCATAAATGCTTTCCATTTACTTTTATTTTTTATTTTATTTTTACAGATTTTAATATTTACATAGACAATATTCAGGCTATTCTTAATATTAACTTAAATCTGGACTAAAAAGCACTTTCAATAGAGATTTTCCATTGATCTTGCTTTTTAGTCCAGCACAAGGCTTAATCTGTGTCCGGGAAACTACCCCTACATGTTTTAATGATGTGCATGAAAAGTTTACATGTGTAAGTGTATGTACTGTATATATATATATATATATATGTATTTTATGTACAGTGTCCATACAGCACATACAGTGCCTTCGGAAAGTAATCAGAACCCTTGACTTTTTCCTAATTTTGTTACGTTACAGCCTTATTCTAAAATTGATTAAATACATACAAATCCTTAGCAATCTAAACACAATACCCCATAATGACAAAGTGAAAACAGGTTTTTAGAAATGTTTGTAAATGTATTAAAAATAAAAACCTGAAATATCTTATTTACATAAGTATTCAGACCCCTTGCTATGAGACTTGAAATTGAGATCAGGTACACCCCTGTTTGATCATCCTTGAGATGTTTCTACAACTTGATTGGAGTCAACCTGTGGTGAATTCAATTGATTGGACGTGATTTGGAAAGGCACACATCTGTCTATATAAGGTCCCACAGTTGACAGTGCATGTCATAGAAAAAACAACAAGCCTGGAGGTCGAAGGAATTGTCTGTAGAGCTCTGAGACAGAATTGTGTCGAGGCACAGATCTGGTGAAGGATACCAAAAAATGTCTGCAGCATTGAAGGTCCCCAAGAACACTGTGGCCTCCATCAGTTTGCAACCACCAAGACTCTTCCTAGAGCTGTCCGCCCGGTCAAACTGAGCAATCAAGGAAGAAGACCTTGGTCAGGGAACTCTGACAGAGCTCTAGAGCTCCCCTGTGGAGATAGGAGAACCTTCCAGAAGGACAACCATCTCTGCAGCACTCTACCAATCAGGCCTTTATGGTAGAGTGGCCAGACGGAAGCCACTCCTCCGTAAAAGGCACATGACATCCCGCTTGGAGTTTGCCAAAAGGCACCTAAAGGACTCAGACCATGAGAAACAAGATTCTCTGGTCGGATGAAACCAAGGTTGAACTCTTTGGCCTGAATGCCAGGCATCATATCTGGAGGAAACCTGGCACCATCCCTATGGTGAAGCATGGTGGTGGCAGCATCATGCTGTGGGGAGGGACTGGAGCGGCAGGGACTGGGAGTCTAGTCAGGATCATGGCAAAGATTAACTGAGCAAAGTACAGAGAGATCCTTAATGAAAACCTTCTCCAGAGCACTCAGACTGGGGCGAAGGTTCACCTTCCAACAGGACAACGACCCTAAGCACACAGCCAAGACAAAGCAGTAGTGGCTTAGCACAAGTCTCTGAATGTCCTTGAGTGGCCCAGCCAGAGCCCAGACTTGAACCCGATCAAACATCTCTGGAGAGACCTGAAAATAGCTGTGCAGCAACGCTCCCCATCCAACCTGACAGAGTTTGAGAGGAAGTGCAGAGAAGAATGGGAGAAACTCCCCAAATACAGGTGTGTCAAGCTTGTAGCGTCAAACCCAAGAAGAATCGAGGCTGTAATCGCTGCCAAAGGTGCTTCAACAAAGTACCAAATAAAGGGTCTGAATACTTATGTAAATGTGACAGTTTTTTTATTTTTAATAAATGTGCAAAAATGTCTAAAAAACAGTTTTTTCTTTGTCATTATGGGTTATTGTGTGTAGATTGATGATGGGGGAAAAAACGATTTAATGAGTTTTAGAATAAGGCTGTAACATAACAAAATGTGGAAAAAGTCAAGAGGTCTGAATACTTTCCGAAGGCAATTCAACCACCATGCTACTGAAGTGAGACTGTGTTAGTTTTCCAGCCTAATTCACCATCAGTTTTAATTATTAAGAAATGCATTGATTCTGTGAGGGCAGGTACAGCTCCATCACCTGTAACTGTATAATATACCCAGGCTAGAGCCTTTTATGTGGGCTACTATGCATTTATTTCTTAATAAACATAAGGCTCTGACGATACCCTGGTATTACAGTGTATCGTGGGGTTAGGGCAGGTCTGTGTCCCAAATGACTCACGATTCCCTCTATAGTGCAATACATTGACCAGAGCCCCATGGGCCCTGGTCAATAGTAGTGCGCTACATATGTATTAGGGTACCATTAATGAAGCGGACAAGGGTGACGGCTCAAAACAGCAAAATAAGGAACAAGCTCCAGTTTGACAGAATACATTATATAATGAATGAGGAGAGAATTTGCCATCTATTAGGCTTAAATTGGTGGTCTCAACAATATTAAATCCAGTGCGGCCTACTATATCTGCAAGATGATATTGCACACAAATCAGTGCTTTTACTTTGACATCATAAAACACATATGAAAACTTCACAGAGGAGCCATCCATCCAAGCATGATGTTAAAATGAAAGAGGACATTCATTGATCATACTTAAATGCAAACCTCTTCAATGTGATTAGAAAATAGATTTTCTGCCATGGGAAAGACATACATAATTCCAATAAACACACTAGTATGTACAGTTGACGTCGGAAGTTTACATACACCTTAGCGATATACATTTCTCACAATTCCTGACATTTAATCCTAGTAAAAATCCCATATCTTAGGTCAGTTAGGATCAACACTTTATTTTAAGAATGTGAAATGTCAGAATAATAGTTGAGAGAATGATTTATTTCAGCTTTTATTTCTTTCATCACATTCCCATTGGGTCAGTCGTTCACATACACTCAATTAGCATTTGGTAGTTTTGCCTTTAAATTGTTTAACTTGGGTCAAACGTTTCGGGTAGCCTTCCACAAGCTTCCCACAATAAGTTGGGTGAATTTTGGCCCATTCCTCCTGACAGAGATGGTGTAACTGAGTCAGGTTTGTAGGCCTCCTTGCTCGCACACGCATTTTCAGTTCTGCCCATCTATAGGATTGAGGTCGGGGCTTTGTAATGGCCACTCCAACACCTTGACTTTGTTGTCCTTAAGCCATTTTGTCACAACTTTGGAAGTATGCTTGGGGTCATTGTCCATTTGGAAGACCCCTTTGCGACCAAGCTTTAACTTCCTGACTGATGCCTTGAGATGTTGCTTCAATATATCCACATCATTTTCCTGCCTCATGACGCAATCTATTTTGTGAAGTGCACCAGTCCCTCCTGCAGCAAAGCACCCCCACAACATTATTCTGCCACCCCCGTGTTTCACGGTTGGGATGGTGTTCTTCGGCTTGCTAGCCTCCGCCTTTTCCCTCCAAACATAACGATAGTCATTAAGGCCAAACAGTTCTATTTATGTTTCATCAGACCAGAGGACATTTCTCCAAAAAGTACAATCTTTGTCCCCATGTGCAGTTGCAAACCGTAGTCTGGCTTTTTTGGCGGTTTTGGAGCAGTGGCTTCTTCCTTGCAGAGCGGCCTTTCAGGTTATGTCAATATAGGACTCGTTTTACTGTGGGTATAGATACTGTTGTACCTGTTTCCTGCAGCATCTTCACAAGGTCCTTTGTTGTTGTTCTGGGATTGATTTGCACTTTTCACACCAAAATAAGTTCATCTGTAGGAGACAGAACGCGTCTCCTTCCTCAGTGGTATGAAGGCTGCGCAGTCCCATGGTGTTTATATTTGCGTACTATTGTTTGAACAGATGGTACCTTCAAGCGTTTGGAAATTGCTCCCAAGGATGAACCAGACTTGTGGAGGGTTACAATTTTTTCTGAGGTCTTGGCTGATTTATATTGTTTTTCCCATGATGTCAAGCAAAGAGGAACTGAGTTTGAATGTAGGCCTTGAAATACGTCTACAGGTACACCTCCTATTGACTCAAACTATGCTAATTAGCCTATCAGAAGCTTCTAAAGCCATGACAACATTTTCTAGAATTTTCCAAGCTGTTTAAAGGCACAGTCAACTTAGTGTATGTAAACTTCTGACCCACTGGAATTGTGATACAGTGAATTATAAGTGAAATAATCTGTCTGTAAACAATTGTTGGAAGAATTACTTGTCATGCACAAAGTAGATGTCCTAACCGACTTGCCAAAACTATAGTTTGTTCACAAGACATTTGTGGGGTGGTTGAAATACGAGTTTTAATGACTCCAACCTAAGCGTATGTGAACTTCCGACTTCAACGGTATGTTCCACAAACAGTGCAGTTAATCGAACCAACATTTATTTTGGTAGAACATTCACCATTTCATAAAACGTTCAATACAGATAAGATAGATAAGAATCATAATATTATACTTCAACATTTCACGTTCTGATGATTATACATCTGAATACAAGGGATGGATAATTCAGCTAACATTTCCGCATAACTTTCGTGTAATAAATGAGAGCACTACAGTATGCAGAACGACACCATGTTGGTGGAGCACTAACTCTGGTCCATGGCGTTAGTGCGGCCTGCTAACTCTCGGCTCAGGGTATATTAGGCTCTATATTTTCCTCACTAACTTTAAACATCAGCTATCTGAGCAGCTAACAGATTGTACAGCTGTACAAAGCCCATCTGTAAATAGCCCATCCAATCTACCTACCTCATCCCCATATCGTTTTTATTTACTTTTCTGCTCTTTTGCACACCAGTATTTCTACTTGCACATCATCATCTGCACATCTGTCACTCCAGTGTTAATTTGCTAAATTTTAATTACTTCGCTACTATGGCCTATTTATTGCCTAACCTCACGCCATTTGCACACACTGTATATAGACTTTCTTTTTTTTCTATTGTGTTATTGACTGTACACTTGTTTATTCCATGTGTAACTCTGTGTTGTTGTTTGTGTCGCACTGCTTTGTTTTTTATCTTGGCCAGGTCGCAGTTGTAAATGAAAACTTGCTCTCAACTGGCCTACCTGGTTAAATAAAGGTGAAAAAAAGTGTTTGCAGGCTGCACTAACACCCTGGTTAGGAGAGCACATAAATTGTTACAAAAAATATCAGAATTCTGGAGCCAACCTCTAGATGGGGCTCTGGCACCAGTCTGTGATTCTACTCTCCTCTCTGCTCATGGGGATAGATGGTACTTAATATACAGTGCAAAAGGGTGGGTGAAGGAACCCACAAATGATGGACTGTTCCTACCAAAAATACACATTTATAACAGAAAACAACAACCGTTTAGTGTTCTTCATTCAGTACATCTCTATTGAGTTCTATGGCTTTGACCAGAGAGCTGTGTGTCTACCTGCCTGTGTATTGTGACGTTGAAGGCATTAGCATCTGGTTTCACAGTGCTCTCTCCTTCCCTCCACCTCTAAATCTGCTAGAGCAGACTGTACCAACAATCATGCACATAGAACACTGTCAACCAATACACTTAGACAACAACAACATGGGTTACATACATATTTACATATCGACGTTGGACTTGATCGCATGCAGTACTGTAGCTATTACAAGCAGTCCTCAGCAAAACTGAAGGTGGTTTCAATATTACCATGAGAGTCAATACAATACAGGAGTTCAGACCTACCTACCTCAAGAGGAATTAGATCATAGGTAAATTACAGCCCAGACTTTTCACAGCTATGGTCTTCCAAACACTGTTCTGTTTAGCACTGGAGAACCTTCCACAGAGAAAGTAAGAGTGAGGTATTTTTCAATTTTACATATTGGGAAAATATTGGCCACAAGAATACCAACCGATTTCACTCCTTAACTCCGGATGAAAGCTTCTAGAACAGTTTAAACACCAGCCCCACAGCAGACGACACCATCATGCCTGTCGCATCCAAAGCCTTACTGTATGCTCCAATGATGAGCTGGCTTCCACCTCCCCTCAGGAAACTAGAATAACAGGCCAATTAATTCAGTGTGTGTGTGTGTGTGTGTGTGTGTGTGTGTGTGTGTGTGTGTGTGTGTGTGTGTGTGTGTGTGTGTGTGTGTGTGTGTGTGTGTGTGTGTGTGTGTGTGTGTGCGTGTGCGTGCGTGTGGTAGTGCATGCATAAGTACGTGTGTGCGTAGCCAGATCCCGTAGCTCTTCAGGCTCATCAGGCTGCAGCGCAGGAGGCACTCCTAACTCCAGTCTCTCTCACACAGATACAATTGAGGATATGTCTCAATCTACAAGGATGCTGCCTTATACAGATACACTGAGGGCCTGTCTCAATCCACCATGAATTCTGCCTTCTGAGGAAAAAGTTAAAATTGCATTCTGAAGTACCTTCATATGAAGACTCTGGGTAGGGAAGGGAAGAGAAGAAGAGTACTGAACTCCTGTACTTGTGTTTTTATTGCATTAGGGAACAGAGACAGCAGAGTAAGCGAAAGTCAGCCCTTGAATGTCCCTGCCAGAGTAAAGGGGTTATGAGGGGTCTCGCTGGCCTCCTCATGCTGGCTTCTCAGTGTTGTTGGATGTCGGACTGTCATTCACTCAGAAAAATCTGGTGATTTATCAGTCAGTGTTCTTTGTTTGTAAGTCACCATCAGTGAGGCATTTTTGAAGTAGTTTTTTTTCTTCTAAAGAAACTGGAAATGACCTCACCCACTGTCATCATGCACATGCAGGTTTGTTTTTCCCGCTCACAGTGGGCGTGGCCGGGCGTGGCTACTCCAAGCCGTTCCGCAGCATTTGATTGGCTGCGATGAGCATGACACTGATGATGAAGGCCATGGCGAAAGCGCAGATCAGACTCTTCCTCACGCACGTCTGCCGGTTCTTATTTTTAGAATGGACTAATAGAAGAGAGAAAGGGGGAAAGGGAGAAAGAGAGAGAAAGCCAGAAAGAGAAAGATGCATTTAATTTCCAGCTGGCACATCACATTACACATCATATTTTTGCCATTTGCCATTTGCCATTCTCTGTGTAAGAAAGGGAAAAAGAGAAAGCCTAATACCAAGTCATTTTCAGCAATGTGGTGAGAAATTACTATTGAACAAACTGCACCAGGCTCTCTTCTGAATCATATAGTTTAGGTGTCAGAAAGTGAGTAAGTGATTGAGGGAGGGATGGAAGAAAGAAAGGATAGGAGTAAGTGGCAGGGAGAGTGACTCTGGCAGAGAGAAAGCAGAGGTGAGATCAATCCTATGCTTCAGGTGAGGCTCTGCTCTCTGTCAGATGATGTGTTTGTGTTTGTGGCTGCAGCACAGTGGGACCCGAGATGAAAATAGAACTGACACAAATATACAGTACAACTGGACAAATATGCATGCACACATTCACACGCACACAGACACACACACACACAGCTTGAAAGTCATAGATACTCGCCCCGTTTACCCACGAAAAAAGATGGCGCCGAAGAACATGGCTGGTGTTTTACATTCTCCCAACAAATGATGCTATTTTCTTAGTTTATTTGCGTTTTGTGTAACTTATTTTTTTTTATGATTTTGTACATAATGTTTCTGCTACCGTCTCTTATGACCGAAAATAACTTCTGGACATCAGAACAGCGATTACTCACCGCGGACTGGAAGAAACTTTTTCCTTTAACGAGTCCGACGAGGAGGATATCCTGCTTTCACTGAAACAGGCCCAGATCCTCGTAATTTACTTGAAGAAAAGATGCAGGAAAAGGGGCCACAGATCGGGATGCCTTCTGAGAATCCGTAGGTGAGCAAGTAAGCTCCTACTGCCACGTCGGTAGCCATGAAGTGCTTTGAAAGTGTGGTGAAAGGACAACAACCTCTCCCTCAATGTAAGGAAGACAAAGGAGCTGATCGTGGACTACAGGAAAAGGCAGGCTGAACAGGCCCCCATTAACATTGAAGGGGCTGTAGTGGAGTGGATCGAGAGTTTCAAGTTCCTTGGTGTCCACATCTCCAATGAACTATCATGGTCCAACATACCAAGACAGTTGTGAAGAGGGCACGACAAAACCTTTTCCCCCTCAGGAGACTGACAAGATTTGGCATGCTTCCCCAGATCCTCAAAAGGTTATACAGCTGCATCGAGAGCATCCTGACCGGTTGCATCACCTCCTAGTATGGCAACTGCTCGGCATCTGACAGTAAGGAGCTACAGAGGGTAGCACCTTAAGGCACTTCTGAACATCCAAACTTCCGAACATCCATATAATAGGCAGTGTCAGAGAAAAGCCCATATCATTGTCAGAGACTCCAGTCACCCAAGTTATGGACTGTTTTCTCTTGCCGCAGCATGGCAGGCGGTGCCGGGGCACCAGGTCTGGGACCGAGGGTCTTCCTTGACAGCTTCTGACCAAAGCCATAAGACTGCTGAACAATTAATGAAATCGCCACTAGATTATTTACATTGACCCCCCTTCCTTTTGTATACTGCTGCTGCTCGCTGTTTATTATCTATGAATAGTCACTTCACCTCTACCTACATGTACAAGTTGCCTTGGCTGACCTGTACCCCCGCACACTGACTCGGTACCGGTACCCCCGGTGTATAGCCTCGTTATTGTTATTATTATTGTGTTACCTTTTATTATAATTTTTGACTTTAGTCTTTTGGTAAATATTTTCTTCACTCTTCTTGAACTGCACTGTTGGTTATTAAGGGCTTGTAAGTTAGCATTTCAGGGTAAGTTCTACACTTGTTGTATTCCGTGCATGTGACAAATACAGTTTGATTTGATTTGAACTTCAGGCCATGATATCATTATCCGGTTCAGACTACCTCCGGCATGAAATGGTTAGTCAGCAATTCTCCCTCCCCCTGCCCAATCAGTGACCTGGAAACAGCGGTGCTGGTTTACAGGGCCGTGGTAACTGTGGTAATTAGATGGGCTGGGCCAATGACCTGCAGGTACAAAGTCGTGTGTAGGTTGCCCCCGCCTCCCTTTACATTTCACTCTCTCACTCTCACAAGCTATTTACAACTATGACGTCAGAAAGCACTGAACAAATCACTTTACTTACACAAAAGTCAACTTTAACCGTTTTTTTTGGTTAAAATTAGTAATCAAAATGAGCTAAAATGTATAGATTTGTCATACCTGTATCATGAAGCATTTTCGATAACACAATCAATTGTGCCCTACAGTGACATCAAGTATTTATTTCTATAGGTCAGAACACATTCAAGTGTTCGTCAATAGCGGGTACTGTTCATTTAGACCTTGGAGCCTGATATTCTCTTCCCCTACGTGATTTAGCCCATAGTGGTGCTAACTGTAACTCCCAGTCACAAACCCAGTTGAAACATCCCATTCGCACAGAGGACACATTGCAATCTCTCAGTCTCACCTTCCGGTTTTAATACTCTGATAAAGCACCTTACAATCCATGTCCAGCCCTGATGTCTGTTGCCACTCTTACAGCAGTAAATTTACAGGCCATTTCGGCTCTGCTGCATCGCACAGCCTTTCCAGTTTCACAAGGAGCAGTGTGTCTCAGACTGCAACAGAGAGAGATTAATAAGGGAATGACCTCTGAGTGTCTATTTTAGCTCTAACCTGAAAGGCTACAGAACCAACAGCTTACTGGGGAAGGAGGTTCTAGTTGGACTCAGATCTCAGGGGAAATGCTACATTTTATGTTTTGTAATGATTCACCTGAACACTGGTCTCCTGCTCCCGACATTCAATGGTTGTATCATCTTCACTACAGACATAATAGGGTCATTCCAATAATTCAGTGCCTTTAGAGAAGTGTAACTTGGTCAAAAAAATATGTTGATTCCACCTAATTTTAACATTCTGTCAAAAACAGCACATGTTCAACTTCATAAAAACATGTTTTCCATCTCAAGTGGATACTTTTAAAATAGACTTTAGGAAGTGCCTATTGAATTCCAAATAAAGTAACAGGGTTGACCGTAACAGGTTGACGATGTCATCTTAAATCAGCCATACATCCCTTTGTGAATGAAGGAATGGAAGCTTATTGTGTGCAACAGTGAGTGTTAATTGAGTGCAAGCTGCACCAAAACAATTTAATTGCTAAAACATTTCTATCCTGTCTATCTATGGGGTAACAGGGTTGACGTGTTATACTCAACCCACTCAGTTTTCCACCACAAAACCAGAAAAAGGCCAAAAAGAGTAGAACCACTAGAACCACTTGCTTTTAAACTATGATTTGACTATTAGATGTTCAATGTTTCTTTTGAAAAAACATTTTAAAATAAATAGTTTCAACATATTAAAATGAGTGTAATTCACTTAACAGGGTTGATCTTAAAATAAAGGACAGATGTAAATGAATCACTAATCACATTAAATAAATAAAACGTCTTTAAAAATGCCTATGCCAAAAAATAACTCGATTTTTACGATGATGGTGAAACTTGGAGACATTTTTGGATCAAGTGGTTTGAAATCTTTCTAGAAGTGACACAGGGCTGATGGAGGGACATGTCAAAATGGTGCATTTTGGCACATTAGGAAGCCTTTATTCAGATAAGAAAATAGGATTTATTGAATTCTCCATGTGGTCTATATTAAAAGGCACTTCAATTAATATAGCAGGCTTTTAAAATTCTATATTGGTGCAATATTTGTACTTAAAATATCAAAGAGACGCAAAAGGCATTCTTTTCGTGGAACGACCCAATAACAAACAAAAAATAAAGATTCATATCAACCTAATCACCCTTCCCCACTGCTATGGTATTCATAACTCCCTGATGACACCTTTTTTCATCATAGCCCAGGTGACCAAATGACTTCCTACACCATGAACACCTTCAATCAATAAATCAGCAGGTGGAGTCTGACGGTTATGGATCCTGATAGGTGGAGTCAGATCCATCCTGACGGGTGGAGGGGCGTGCAGCACTCTCTGCCACACCGATGACAGCTAGCAGACTCTCTCTCTCCCACACATCCACCCTCCATCTCTCTCTCTCGTCCACCCTCCATCTCTCTCCACAGGCTACAGAATCTACTCAACTCACTTCCTTCAAAGTCTGCCTGACAGTGTCCCGAGTTCTCGTTGAGGCTCTCCTCCTCGTTGATGATGATGTTCTCGATGTCCTTCATGGTCAGGTGGTCTCTGAAGGCGTGGAACAGGATGTGTTTCAGCTCCTCAAGGGTGATACGCTGCATGTCAAACTGCAGGGGGGAGGAAAAGGGAGTAAAAGAGTAGTGAGGGAAAAGTTTTGAAGAGAGGGAAAGCAAACAACACACTTTAATTTGCTACATTGACACAGGGGGAATGGAATTTAGGTTCCCATATCAATTGTACATTTCTTTTTTTTTAATTTTTTTTTTTACAAAATGTGAATTTTTTGTTGTTGTAAAATAGTCATGATTACTCTACTGAGGTACATTTTGTCTGATGGATGCACATCATGCAACTATTTCTGTAACATACTTCAATACAGGAAATCCAGACTAGGGACGCTAAAATAAAAATCTCAAATGAATGCTATTTCAAGGTCTGATTGAAGGCCCAAGCAATAAGACAGGACTAGTAGAATACAACGCTTGCATTTTAGCTTCATGTGTTTTCTAGTTCATTCCTCTGTACATTCACTCTAATGAAAGTAGCTACTGCAAGTGACTAGAGTTATAGCCTTAAAGTGATTGATCTCACCTTAGGTGTTGATGAATGGCTGATGCTTTTTAACCATTATCCAAAGCAATCCAATATAACAAGAAATAACACCCAGAGCCATATGCCAAAAGCTTGGAAGATTCCCAAAGTCCTTGGCAACGTTTTGGAGGAGTTTAAAAGTTTACTTTGCAGGTATTTCTCCAGTTTTTGCCTCCTTACACTGGCTGTCTGTGGTATTAAGAATTCATATCTTGATCCCCTAAAATCAATCTGATGTTTCCAATTCAACAATATGCAAAGATCTATCAATTATAATTGAGAATGTATTTGTAGTGAAAGCCAACAGTGCACAAACAGACATTGATGCTGCTGACACAAAAGTGAAAGACTAGAATAATTTATCCTTTTTTTATTGAATTTTTACCCAGGTAATCTCATTGAGATATCTATTTTTCAAGAGAGACCTGGTCCAACCAAGACAGCGGCAGGAGAGAACAAAGTTTCAGACAAATCTCCGACATAACAATTTACAGACATAGCCACACCATGAACTAATTATAGACGTCGACACACACTCATATCAAAGGTCACTTGTTAAGTTGTGGCCAATGGGAGTTGACCTGGTTGACGGGAGGCCTGGGAAAATAAGAGCGAGAGAGACTTTGAAAAGGATGGACATTACATTATAATGTTGGTGAAGAAAAATGATAAAAGAAGACGATAACAATAGAACAAAACCCATACCTACCGAGTTTTGAAGGGAAATACGATTTTATTTTAGAAGAGAGTTGTTATAATTTTGTTAAGAAAGACTTAGTGAAGACTGAAGCTACCGTCTCATCGTGGAGGTATTTGACAGCCTTGAGGTTAGCCATGGCTGTCCATGGAGAACAAGAGCACCTCCTCCCAGCTGCCCACTGCACTGAGGCTAGGTAACACGGTCACCACCGATAAATCCATGATAATCGAAAACTTCAACAAGCATTTCTCAACAGCTGGCCATGCCTTCCTCCTGGCTACTCCAACCTCGGCCAACAGTTCCACCCCCCCTGCAGCTACTCACCCAAGCCTCCCCAGCTTCTCCTTTACCCAAATCCAGATAGCAGATGTTCTGAAAGAGCTGCAAAACCTGGACCCGTACAAATCAGCTGGGCTTGACAATCTGGACCCTCTATTTCTGAAACTATCCGCCGCAATTGTCGCAACCCCTATTACCAGCCTGTTCAACCTCTCTTTCATATCGTCTGAGATCCCCAAGGACTGGAAAGCTGCCGCGGTCATCCCCCTCTTCAAAGTGGGAGACACCCTGGACCCAAACTGTTACAGACCTATATCCATCCTGCCCTGCCTATCTAAGGTCTTCGAAAGTCAAGTCAACAAACAGATCACTGACCATCTCGAATCCCACCGTACCTTCTCCGCTGTGCAATCTGGTTTCCAAGCCGGTCACGGGTGCACCTCAGCCACGCTAAAGGTACTAAACGATATCATAACCGCCATCGATAAAAGACAGTACTGTGCAGCCGTCTTCATCGACCTGGCCAAGGCTTTCAACTCTGTCAATCACCAGATTCTTATCGGCAGACTCAGTAGCCTCAGTTTTTTAATGACTGCCTTGCCTGGTTCTCCAACTACTTTGCAGACAGAGTTCAGTGTGTCAAATCGGAGGGCATGTTGTCCGGTCCTCTGACAGTCTCTATGGGGGTGCCACAGGGTTCAATTCTCGGGCCGATTCTTTTCTCTGTATATATCAATGATGTTGCTCTTGCTGCGGGCAATTCCCTGATCCACCTCTACGCAGACGACACCATTCTGTATACTTCTGGCCCTTCCTTAGACACTGTGCTATCTAACCTCCAAACGAGCTTCAATGTCATACAACACTCCTTCCGTGGCCTCCAACTGCTCTTAAACGCTAGTAAAACCAAATGCATGCTTTTCAACCGTTCGCTGCCTGCAACCGCACGCCCGACTAGCATCACCACCCTGGATGGTTCCGACCTAGAATATGTGAACATCTATAAGTACCTAGGTGTCTGGCTAGACTGTAAACTCTCCTTCCAGACTCATATCAAACATCTCCAATCCAAAATCAAATCTAGAACCGGCTTTCTATTTGGCAACAAAGCCTCCTTCACTAACGCCGCCAAACTTACCCTAGTAAAACTGACTATCCTACCGATCCTCGACTTCGGCGATGTCATCTACAAAATGGCTTCCAATACTCTACTCAGCAAACTGGATGCAGTTTATCACAGTGCCATCCGCTTTGTTACTAAAGCACCTTATACCACCCACCACTGCGACCTGTATGCTCTAGTCGGCTGGCCCTCGCTACATATTCGTCGCCAGACCCACTGGCTCCAGGTCATCTACAAGTCCATGCTAGGTAAAGCTCCGCCTTATCTCAGTTCACTGGTCACGATGGCAACACCCACCCGTAGCACGCGCTCCAGCAGGTGTATCTCACTGATCATCCCTAAAGCCAACACCTCATTTGGCAGCCTTTCCTTCCAGTTCTCTGCTGCTTGTGACTGGAACGAATTGCAAAAATCGTTGAAGTTGGAGACTTTTATCTCCCTCACCAATTTTAAACATTTGCTATCTGAGCAGCTAACCGATCGCTGCAGCTGTACATAGTCCATCGGTAAATAGCCCACCCAATTTACCTACCTCATCCCCATACTGTTTTTATTTATTAACTTTTCTGCTCTTTTGCACACCACTATCTCTACCTGCACATAACCATCTGATCATTTATCACTACAGTGTTAATCTGCTAAATTGTAATTATTCGCCTACCTCCTCATGCCTTTTGCACACAATGTATATAGACTCTTTTAAAAAAAAGTAAACAAATTCTACTGTGTTATTGACTTGTTTATTGTTTACTCCAACTCTGTGTTGCTGTCTGTTCACACTGCTATGCTTTATCTTGGCCAGGTCACAGTTGTAAATGAGAACTTGTTCTCAACTAGCCTACCTGGTTAAATAAAGGTGAAATAAAAAATAAAATAAAAGCATAGCATCGTGTGACACCGAGAGAGATTTGCTTGGGAAAGATAAACGAGTTCATGTTCCCATGGGATATCGGTTACAGCTAAAGAGTACTGTCTACATTGATAGCTGTGCTTGCTGTGGAACTTGTGAGGAAACCAGCAAGGAACTGTTATACTTCACTGAGGGAATATCTACGAGTAACGTTAGTGAGTAACCACAACGGTGGGATGCTTCTGGACTTTATGTGTGTCGTCATTTAAGGTTAAGCAAGATTGAAATAATTTGGACATGGGTTATTATTTTTTATTTATTTTGATGTGGTTCTTTGAAAATGTAATAATACACATTTTTAACCTTATGTATGTTGCCTTGGTGGAGTCATTTACTGTTTCAATTCAATTTAATGCATGGGAAAGTATATCCTTATACAATAAAAAAAACCTATAATCATTCCATCTGAAGTTAATACCCTATTTGTCATCACCCTAGATGGTTTACAATAGGGATTCTTATTGGAGATGTCCTTCTCACCTAACATCCCATGCTGTTGAGATACTCTATGTAAGTTAATATTGTGAGAGTCATATTCAAGCCTGGTGAGAGGGTTACATACCACTGTGTGAACTCTTAATGACAATCACATTCATCAGTAAGACGAGTCAATCAAACTTGTAAGCTGCTCCAAAGAAACAAGATCCTGGAGTTTCAAACTGGTCCGTACAGCGTTCAAAGACCACACAGCCGAGTAACTAAAACACTTTTTAGCCATGGGACTCTTAGGGCACTTTCTCACACAGTTAGTTTGAATGCTTGACTTGCACAAAAGTTGTCAGTTTAGTTTGTTTGGAGCTATGTGAGACATATCAAACAGTGATTAAATGCTGGCCAAGGATCATACAAACTGCTTTGAGACAATAGGTCCTATGAGAGGGTTGGGCTTGGACTTCTAGTGAATTCTGGAGTGTTTGCTATTTTAGTTTTTTAGTAGAGAGCAATCAAGCTCAAGTGGAAAAAAGATAGAAAGGCCCTGAGACAATGGATGTGCTGACAGATACACCAGTTTACATGGAGTAAAGTGTTGGACTGAAAAAAAAACACAACGTGAGTATAGCAAGCAACCCAGTAATCTATCCATATAATCAGATCCTCAGACAAGGTTACTATTCCCACAGTGGGACTAAAACTGCTTAACCTTTTATTGCAGTGGGCTAAATCAGGGTCACACAGAGTTTAGTGTGCCTTGGTAGTCTTAAACAAATCTACTTTGAAACAAAAGCATACACCTCACACGCATGGTTATGGGATTAAAAAAGGAGACACCTGTACCATGTCAGATATAGAGTTGAAATGTATTCAACTTTTGAGTTTTCATACCAATATTGCACTTTATATACTGAGTGTACAAAACATTAAGAACACCTGCTCTTTCCATGAAATAGACTGACAAGGCGAATCCAGGTGAAAGATGTTATCATTTATTGATGTCACTTGTTAAATCCTCTTCAATTAGTGTAGATGAAGGGGAGGAGACGGGTTAAATAATGATTTTGAGGCTGTTCTGGGAAGGGGGGGTGCAATTTAATATTAGGAGGGTGTTCCTAATGTTTGGCATACTCAGTGTACATCACAGAGGACTGAAATATAACAAAACCAGATTTTTGTGGCATTTTGTTTTAAATAATGTTGATTTAATTATGAAACAATATGAATAACATTCCACCCATGAGGCCACTAGAGAGTGATTTGGTCATTTGACTGCAGGAAAGGGGTACCACTTCAACAACAATTAACAATTATCCAAGACAATGATAATATTTCTATGAACTTCCTGCCTAAGCCTAAATTCTTTCTCGCTCTCTCTCTCAACATAAAATCAATAACATTTTGTTATCTCACAGACTCAGGGTAGGGTAATGAATAGTCATCCAATCATGCTTCACATGTGTATCCTGGTTCATAAAGATTTATTGGCCTAGCTAACTGAAGCTTCTGGATGTCAGTGTTGTTGCTTTGTTTGCAAAGCTGGTAATTTCTGAAAGAAATCAATAGGCAGGTTGAAGTGGTAGTAGAAAGATAAATGAGATGATGCATGACAGAGTTATACATCAAAGGCTTTTATGTGTACTGCAAATTAAGGGCTCAAGTAGTGAAGTATGACGGTACTAATTCAATTTTTCACTAGTGTTCTTCTGTAAAGAATTAAATGGGGTGCCACACGACACACGCCAGCCAGGGCAGGTGAGAATGAATGTCTAGACTCTAGATTACACTTTAACACTTTCAACTAGGAAGGAAATACTATGGTAACTACTGTGGCAATTTTCATGAGACTCATATAGTCTAGGATGAAAAAAACATATTTTCTGAAAGTCGTCTTAACAAATTGCTTAATCAGTGTTATTCTGTGAGTTGAGTGGACTTCAAAAGGACAAGAACTTGAGCTAATGTGTTAGTGTGTTTTAATCAACAAACACTGCTCAAAGTCAGTTGAATTTGAACAAGCTTGTTGAGTAAAATTACAAATTCATGTTTGCTCAAAACAACTAAAAACTATGCCCATCATTATCATACTTCCCAGCATGCTCTCTTGCAGATAGATTTTTCAGAATGGTTTGTTTCAATTCCTGTGTTTTTGCATATACTTTGATTGGTTGATTAATTTTGTGCTACACAAACATGAATAACATACATTTTTCTAAACTAATCCAATCTCTTAGTAGCTGGTTTTATTGCATCTGTTGCTGAGATGGCTGTTCCAGTTTAGGTATTTAGGTAGTCTCAATAATGAATCTTCCCTACCCTACTATCTTCCCTAAGTCTCAGTGCAGGATGCAGCCCCAGAATTTTGGGCAACCAATCAACTGTCGTCAAGCCTGACACCTCAAACAAGCTCACGTTTGAAATGAAGGAAAGCCAGTGAGGGAAATAAGAATAATTGTTAGCTAGCCACTTAATATAACTTGTTTTATCTACTTTTGTTGACTTTTTTATTAGACCACTCGCAGAACAGCTCCCCTCCTTTGCAAAGGACACCAGCAGTATGATCTCTATCATTGAATCTCTTGATCCTCTCCCTGAGAATACCTTGTTAGTAACTTTTGATGTTGAGTCGTTATACACAAATATTCCACACGAGGGTGGTAATTGAAGCTATGGAACATTTTCTTCTGCAACGTGACCCTAATGAACTACCTTCCAGTGCATGCATTGTAACATTGGCTGAAATAGTACTCACACATAACTATTTCATGTTTCTAAATGATTTCTTTATTCAGACGAAAGGTACTGCTATGGGATCCAACATGGCTCCTAACTATGCCATTTGTATGTGGGTTACATGGAGAAACAGTCTATTTTCAATCCTCTCAAAAATGTTTTCTTGCCTAACATCATTATTTGGAAACGGTATATTGATGATATTTTTGTTCTATGTATGGGTGATGCAAAACAGATCCAGGCATTCCAGAACTCCTGTTCTGATCATCTGAGATTTACTATGCAATCTGATACACGTTAAATCAGTTTTCTTGATCTTCTGATCTTGTGTGAAGATAATGTTCTATACACTGATCTTTACAGGAAGCCTACTGATCGTAACAGTTTGTTGAGGGCTGATAGTTGTCACCCACTTCCCTTGAAAAATAGTTTACCCTACAGCCATTCTGTCGAATCAAAGGAATTTGCAAAAAACAATCAGATTTCGACAGAAATATGGCTGAGACGCAAAGAAAGTTCAAGGAGAGGGGCTGCAAAAATGATCAGATTAATATTGCCGTTGGGAAAATTCTAAACAAAATGAGACATGACGTTTTTCAAGGTCAGTCTCGCAAAAAGACGCATTCTTGTGTTCTAACTACCCGCTATTCAAAGTGCTCTGAACAAATTAAGGGAATTGTTCACAAACATTGGCACATTCTAAAATCCGATGATCGTCTCGGTAATGTGTTTTCGGACCTTCCCTTGGTCGTATTCTCGCGGGGCAGAAATCTCAGAGACCAATTGGTACACTCTGATTTACCACCCCAAGATATTCCTGAACAACGTCTATTTGCCCCCCTACTGGATGGAAATTACAAATGTAATGGCTGTGCTCAATGCAATGGCACTTATAAATGTAGATCCTTCAAACACCCACAAACAGGGAAATCGATCCCAATCAAAGGTGTTATTACGTGCTCCACTAAGGCAGTTATTTATCTTATAACGTGTCCTTGTGGTAAAAATGATGTTGGTAAAACAAAGCGCGAAGTAAAAGTTCATATCTCAGAGCATCGTAGCACCATCAGGTGTAAAAACTTTACTTATCCAGTTGCGGCCCACTTCTTGGAGGCAGGCCACTCGATTTCGTCTCACCGTTATATTGGCATCGAACATGTCACCCTCCCTAGGAGAGGGGGTGACCTTGATAATTTATTGTTAAAACGAGAGGCTGCCTGGATCTTTAACTTAAAGACCCTTGCGCCCTTCGGTCTCAATGTAGACTTTTATCTGAAGCCATTCTTGTGATTATTGTGACTTTGCCAATGTAATTGTTTGTAAGCTTGTGTAGTCAAATTAATTTATGATCGTATGCTATCCATTTGTTGTTTGTATGCTGTTCTTTGTATGCCATTTTAATATTTGATAATTAACCAATGATATTAGGCCACTCTTGGCCATGATTACAGACACCTGTGTCTTTTGACACTACAAAAACAAGTCATTTGTGTTTGTGATTATACCCTGATGAAGACAGCTTGACTGTCAAAACGTTGGTAATTACATTTTTGCATCTGACCTCCTAGAGTGTGCGGCTCTCTTTTATTTTCAAGTTTTCTACTCCGCTAGCCAGCACCTCGCCTAAATAGGTGTGCCTTTCTTTTTCTTCTAGATGGTTCAGCTATATGCCCAAATGCTGAGTAAAGTCACAATCCTATTGCAGCTGGTTGCCTAACAATTGTACGTTAAATTAACATATATATTTTACAGTGTAGGATGACAGAACAGGATATTACATTCGCTAGTTGCCTAATAAATCAGCCACTGTCTGGCTCTGGAGGTCTTTAACTAATCACAGACAATGATACATTATACTGTAGTATCTGTCCTAATAGCCAAACAATCATACAACTTAGAATTTAATCTTTGAATCTTAGACTGATTCAATGTATTGGGCTTGCATTTCTAAGCGTGTGCTAGTATATAAAGTGATGACATTGCTGAGGTATTAGTAACATATTAGTATGAGGAGCATGCAACAACAACACCTTTGTAAGGGAAGTGGAGCTCTCAAACCTTTAAACCACTTGACAGAAAGAGCGTGACAGTTTCAAATACCCTATTTCACACTCCCAATCAGGTATGTCACACAGCCAGTCACGCAGGCAGTGTTTCAATCCACCTGTTCCAAAATACTGCATTTGGAAAACACGAGTTGTATTAAGTCCATATTACCATTCATGAGCAGCACCAGTCTGAAACAGCTGTTATAGAAGTGGCACAGAAAGACCCTGCTTGTCTCCTATCCTCCTCTCTCCTATCCTCCTCTCTCCTATCCCACTGGGTTGATAGACTAATGGTGTGTGCGTCAAAGAATTGTCAGACTCCAGCCACCCAAGTCATAGACTGTTCTCTCTGCTACCACACCGATGCACCATGTCTGGAACCAACAGGACCCTGAAAAGCTTCTATCCCCAAGCTACAAGACTGCTAAATAGTTAACCAAATAGCTACCCAGACTATCTGCATTCTGTACTTTTTGCACTTTTTTAAAACTCATCACATACGCTACTGCTACTTTTCATTATCTGTCCTGTTGACTAGTCACTTTATTCCTAGTCATATGTACAAATCTACCTCAATTACCTCGTACCCCTGCACATCGACTCAGTACTGGTACCCCGTGTATAGAACCAAGTTATCTTTACTCATTGTGTATTTATTATTACATGTTATTACTTTTCAATGATTCTATTTTATTTCTCTCTGCATTGTTGGGAAGGGCCCGTAAGTAAACATTTCACTATTATTCTACACCTGTTGATGACGAAGCATGTGACGAATAAAATATGATTTGATTTGTGTGCGTGTCCGCGGGCAGATCCACTTGGCTACACTCTGCCACACTAAAAGGAGAGCTCTCTCACTGGCTTTGTTTTGCTAGGACTGGTCCCAGATTTGTTTGTGCTAATGATGACTCTCTTTCTCTCTCAGTATATTTATACACCACCTGGCAGAGTGAGTGACAGTTAGGGGGTGAGTGGTTACAAGGAAGGAAGAACAAGAGAGAAAGGGGGATGGGGATGGGGTTCTATGCAGTGTGGCCAGTGAAAATACTGTATATTGGCACTCTTCAACTGAATCCACTGTCTGAAGCAGAGAGGCTGTGTCAGTCACAGTGCAGAGGCTTATCGATGTACTCTGACCACCTTGCACATCAGTCCACTTAAAGGCAATTTGTGACACAATCTGATTTCTCCTGCTGGTCTGAACACCACAGGTTCAATACAGCCAGACTAGACAGAGTGAAGTTCACCTCACACCCCCATGTGTACTGCTTCTACCTTATGCAAGGCACAGGAAGAACCATAAATGAAGTAGCAGCATATAATTAAGCAATATCTCATGAGGGGGTGTGGTATATGGCCAATATACCACGGCTAAGGGCTGTTCTTACGCACAACGCATTGCAGAGTGCCTGGACACAGCCCTTAGCCGTGTTTAATTGGCCATATACCATAAACCCCCGAGGTGCTTTATTGCGATAAATTGGTTACCAACTTAATTAGAGCAGTAAAAATAAAAGCTTTGTCATACCCGTGGTCTGACATACATGCTGTCAGCCATTCAGCATTCAGGGCTCGAACCACCCAGTTTATAATGGGGAATATTCTCCCATTCTTTCACCAAACACAACTATCTTTTCCATATTCTTCCATCAAAATGTTTGCTCGACCTGCCTCCTGTTTCCCCACCATGGCAATGTTATCTCTAACCTTCAAACTGTAAGTGTTTGAGTGAGAGCAAATATGGAAGCTGTACATTTGAATTCTTCAGCCCCTGAGTTCTTCTGTTTCTTTATTTGTCTACTGGCCAGTCCCAGTGTTCTCAGGTAGCAGCAGTAGCTCTGTCACAGTGACTGTTCTGGTACTCCCTGCATTACCTTGGTGATGGTTTCTCGCTGCTCTATATTTATGCTGGGACATAGACACTGGCAGGAATGTGTGAAGACCCTCCCACTCTGTCTGCCGTATTCTCTCTTTGTTCTTGTTTCCTTATTAGGATGCCGGTGGGCGGAGTTGGGAGGGTCGTCAGCTACATGGGAAACACCTGGGCCAGGTGTGTCTCAGGATAAATAGACCTCTTCCACATTCATGGAGGAGACTCTCTCCATGCAGACACCTTTTTAGATTGTGTTGTGGTTCTTGGTGGCCGTTTGTTTGCTTTGGTCCCTTTCAACAACCTGCATTATCACATTCATGCATGCAAAACACTCACTTACACTACTGATTACACACACCATTGTATATTTTCTTTAGTTGCTTTAGTTAATAAATATATATTTTGTTAAGCCTTATCTCCACGTTGTCTCCCTTTGTTACGGGCTTTGAGCCGGTTCGTGACAAATGCAAAGCAGTTACATCTCAAATATGAACACCTGAGGTGAGAGGTGGCTGCCTGAACGCAGTGCATTCTCATCATCAGAGGCAGATAGGGTGGCTCGGGACCCTAAGTAGGCCAACAGGGGTTTGGCAGTTGTTTAGCTGGGAAAACATACAAACATAGGGATGTAAACAAAGGTTGGTGGAAACTACATATAGTCTTAAATAAGTTTGTCTTACATGTTATAACAAAGTCTAGTCAAGACTCATCATCAACATGGGTTATACCTGTAGGCTTTAAATAAAGTATTACTAATTTCCAAGCCATTAGAAAAGCCTCCAATCCTCAGGGCCAGACTGTTTCTTATCTAATTCCCAGAACCCATTAAGCAGGGGACACTGCATCACTGTTCCATTATCACAACGGTTACCCAACCATCAGTGTACCATTATCACCACGGTTACCCAACCAGAACTGGAAATATAGGAACCCTGTGAGCTGCTTCTCCAAAGTGTTATGACAACACCTGTTACAAAAATAACGTTGTTTTATAACTCAGTAAAATGTTAATATGGATGTCGGAAGGATGTGCTGCCCATCTTTAAGGTTTAGTAGTATTTTGGTATTTTTCCCAATTAGACGCTGCCAAGGCAACGGCTACTCTTCCTGGGCTCCAGGAACAGGTACTAAACTGAACAGGCAGTTTGGTACCTTCAACACCTCGCACAAAGACCAAAAGTGATGCAGTCAATCTCTCCTCAACTTTGAGCCAAGAGAGATCACCTGCATGTTACTGACATTTGCCCCCCGTGTACATCTAAATGCAATATGTGCTGAACTGTTCTTGGCCAACTGCAATTTACCCATGTCCGTCTTTGCCGCACGTAACCATACAACTGGGCAGTAATCCGAGTGCAACAAAACTAGGGCCTGTAGGACCTGTCTGGTCGTCTGAGATGTCAAGAAAGTAGAGCAACGGCTTATCATGGACAGATCTCTTCCCATTTTAGCAACCATTGAGTCTATATGTTTTGATAACGACAGCTCACTAACTAGGGTTACACCCAACAGTTTAGTCTCCTCAACTTGCTCATTATTCAATAATAGATCTAGATGAGGTTTAGGGTTGAGCGAATGCTTTTCGTTTTTGAGATATTTAGCACCAGCCTATTAGTAGTTACTCATTCTAAAACTGACTGAAACTCTATGCTAATGGTGCCAGTTGTTTATTTTACTGTGGTATGTACACGGTTGCGTCATCAGAATGCATAGCCACACAGGGTTTATTCAAGGTGATTGGAAGGTCATTAGTAAATCAGAAAACAAATATTTGCAATTATTTCACTTAAGTTACTCCTGAGCTTTTTAATATAGTTCTTTATATAACTGTTCCATAGTATATTTTCTTATCATTTCTGTTTAGTTTAGTTATATGACTTCTCAATTTACTGTATGTTTTCCAGTCTGCTGTGTTGTCAGACTTATTTGCTATTCCCTAACAGCTTGTGATGGACGGAGGATCCTGATAGGAAAATGGCCTTGACATCTTTTAGTCTGTTAATGTTAAAGTTGAGGCCTAATGAGCACTGACTGACTTCACAAGAATAGACGTCATGATGTAACTCTACAAGCCTTACAGTATGTAGCCTAACTATGCAGGTTTCTGATCTTTCAAACCAATCTTTTCAGTCATTATGCAAGATTATAATCTCAACTGAAATTATTTCTACGCTCCAACCTGAAGAAGACTCATGTTTATTGATTCTGTTCTGACAGCTTGCTATTTCTAGCCATAGGTGTCACGCCCTGACCTTAGTTCCTTTTTTATGTCTCTATTTTGGTTTGGTCGGGGCGTGAGTTGGTGTGGGCATTCTATGTTGTTTTTCTAGGTTTTCTTTTCTATGCGTTTGGCCTGGTATGGTTCCCAATCAGAGGCAGCTCTATATTGTTGTTTCTGATTGAGAACCATACTTAGGTAACCTTTTCCCACCTGGTGTTTGTGGGTAGTTGTTTCCTGTTTTGTGTTTTCACCTTTCAGGACTGTTTCGATTTTCATTTCTTACATTCACTTGGTTATTTTGTATGTTCGTGTTCTGTTCTAATAAATAATCATGGACACTTACCACGCTGCGTTTTGGTCCGATCCTTCCTACTCCTCATCCGATGAAGACGAAGATCGTTACAATAGGTTTATGTCCGAAATGAGGTAGTTGACGTGGTAGTTGCTGTAATTAAAATAGCCGCTCAGCAACAATATCGATGTCAGCCTCTAAATAGCATATCCCCAGTAAAACGTGTTCCTTTAGAAGATATGTACGTCTTCATTATCACAGCTCAATGGACACATTTTTTTAACATTAGCTTGCGTTAACTAGGTCTGAACCAATTCATTTTTATTTAACTAAGCAAGTCAGTTAAGAACAAATTCTTATTTACAATGACAGCATACCTTGGCCAACTCTGGGCCAATTGTGCGCTGCCCTATGGGACTCCCAAACACGGCCAGTTATGATACAGCCTTGAATCGAACCAGGGTCTGTAGTGACGCCTCTAGCACTGAAATGCAGTGCTTTAGACCGCTGCGCCACTCGGGAGACCAATAATTAGACTACAGCAGAGGGTGTTGACTGTGTGTGTGTGTGCGTGCGTGCCTGGTGTGTCCCTAAAAGTGTTGACTGTGCCTGATTGGGCATACAGGGTGTGAGAAAGACAATGGGTCCATGATCCACCAGGGGCACAGAGTGTATGATGACAAGCCCATACAACACTAGATACTATTGGCAGTCCAGAATGATCCGTAATAGGGCTATTAGGGCAACAACTCCAGAATGACAGGAAGGTTCCTGTAGGGTAGTAAAGAAGACCCAAGTTTGAATCCAGTCAGTTACATCAGGAGGTTTGGAAATGGACAGGAAGGACAGATGGCTTCAGGTGACGAGGACAGCAGTCTGTCACATTACAAAGTGTCCAGATTTATTAACCAGAATGAGCCATCGCAGGCCTCCCCTCTGTGCAGATCTCCCTTTCTCCCTCTCTGAATATGTCAAGAAAGTTCACGCTAGTCACGTGATTTCTCTTAGACAGCTGACAGACAATACCTTTATACAGTCCTGTTTACTCTGATAAACAAGTGTAATGACTCCAATAACCTACCCTGGGTTATTGATTAGAGGAACCACACGTCTAAATATACTCATGCTTTCATAATCTCAGTGTAAGGGTGGTGTGGGACTGGGACCTTCATAATCTCAGTGTATGGGTGGTGTGGGACTGGGACTTTCATAATCTCAGTGTATGGGTGATGTTGGGACTGGGACTTTCATAATCTCAGTGTATGGGTGGTGTGGGACTGGGACTTTCATAATCTCAGTGTATGGGTGGTGTGGGACTGGGACTTTCATAATCTCAGTGTATGGGTGGTGTGGGACTGGGACTTGCTCTTCCCTAATCCAGTGAGATCGTAAACTAACTTTTTAATTTTACCATTTTATTCAACAGCAAATATAAACAGTACATATTATTTGGACCACAAAGAGTAGACAACACAACTACAGTGAGACAGTGACAAAGGCCGGGATTCAATTCATAGCGCAGCACACTGGACAGACGACAATATGGCTTTTAAAGGCATTTTCTCTGACGTTCACGGAGGTCACATTCACTGTAATTGCTGTGCATATTGGCTCAATCAGAAATTCTCTTTAAATGTCAAGCAGGCTATAACGCGTATCTTGCGCAGATTGTATTGAATCCCGGCCTAACACTAACATAGTCACAAACATGGTTATGTTCCGTCTTCTTAGAACACCTGTGGACTGCACAGCACAGGCATAGCTGTGATTATCAAGCAGCCTCAGATAAAAAAGACTTGGATCTCACTAGGTATTAACTAATGTGAGGAAACCTGACAGGGAGCCATCGATAAACATTACAAGAAGCATTCAACATGCTCCATTTCCAGAGCCCAATTAAATACCAATTCCATTCACTTTCACTTTGCAGCCAGGAGATCTTACTGACACAATGCCTTTGTCACAGAGTGTATTCATTCACAAAGGACACCAGACCTTAATTATCTAAAAAAGCAAGCCAAGGGTGAAGGAGGTAAGGAAACAGACAGATAACCTGCGGGCATGGCGTCAGCTCTCAATAGGCTATTACTGCTGTATGATTCATCAAGGGGAGATTAGTTCCATTAACCCCAGTAGAAGAGGGCTGCCTGGGGGGAAAGGAGCTGGTTGGCTGGGGCTCGCCTCCCTCATTACTAGGGTTTAGTGGATCTAGAATATGCCTGGTGTTAGTCATTACCTCTACCACAACAGAAGATAAGCTGAGATAAGATGAGAGGATAGATAATATAATAATATACTGTATATGCCATTGATAGAGAAGAGATAGAGGAGCAGATGATAGAGGAAGAGAGGGATGGAGGTGAAGGAAGATAATGAAATCAAACGTGTAGTAACTGAGTATGTGAGTATAATTGAGTCACATACATTAGGGGAGAGTGGGTTTGGTTCTCACAATTTTAATTGTATTTTATGAGTACTGTGACAAGCTACCCCTGTCCCGAACTAACCCAGCCCAGCTCTCAGCTACATTGATACAGTGTCTCTGTTATTCAGCCTATCTGAGCCTCATAACCTTCAAAGAACTGACACACAAGATGAAACTGATGCATATGGCAAAACCTCACAGGAGGCATTGTCTCTTCCTTCTCTCCTCTCTGCTCTCTCTGGGGCTGGTTGGTTATTGTGCCAGGCCTAAAAACAACCGCCTACACAGGAACAGACTCGACAGGAGGGGAGCGCTACATCACCACTTTTGGCTCCCGCCCTATTCCCATATCTGAAATTAAAATAATCTCCACTGAAACGTCACATAAAGCACTCCGTTTAAATATGCATGCTCTGTTGTCCAGGACTGCATTACCCAGCATTCCTAGAGTGCCCTCTGAGCCACAGGATGTTAATTCATAGGGAGGTTGCACACATTTAACAATGATATGCTACTTATCATTTTATCTATAACAATTTATTAAAGTTTTTTTTTTATGTAACTTTACACATTTATTTTGGGATTCCACCCCTGTAAACATAATCTCTTTAATGATGCTCTCTTTCTAAAATGACCAGTCGAAATTGTTGCAACCCCTATTACTAGCCTGTTCAACTCTCTTTCGTATCGTCTGAGATATCCAAAGATTGGAAAGCTGCTGCGGTCATCCCCCTCTTCAAAGGGGGAGACAATCTTGACCCAAACTGCTACAGACCTATATCTATCCTACCCTGCCTTTCTAAGGCCTTCGAAGCCAAGTTAACAAACAGATTACCGACCATTTCGAATCCCACCCTACCTTCTCCGCTATGCAATCTGGTTTCCGAGCTGGTCATGGGTGCACCTCAGCCACGCTCAAGGTCCTAAACGATATCATAACCGCCATCGATAAGAGACAATACTGTGCAGCTGTATTCATCGACCTGGCCAAGGCTTTTGACTCTGTCAATCACCACATTCTTATCGGCAGGCTCAGCAGCCTTGGTTTCTCTAATGACTGCCTCGCCTGGTTCACCAACTACTTCTCAGACAGAGTTCAGTGTGTCAAATCAGAGGGCCTGTTGTCCGGACCTCTGGCAGTCTCTATGGGGGTGCCACAGGGTTCAATTCTTGGGCCAAGTCTTTTCTCTGTATACATCATTGATGTCGCTCTTGCTGCTGGTGATTCTCTGATCCACCTCTACGCAGACGACACCATTCTGTATACTTCTGGCCCTTCTTTGGACACTGTGTTAACTAACCTCCAGACGAGCTTCAATGCCATAGAACTCTCCTTCCGTGGCCTCCAACTGCTCTTCAATGCATGTAAAACTAAATGCATGCTCGTCAACCGATCGCTGCCCGCACCTTCCCGCCCATCCAGCATCACTACTCTGGACGGTTCTGACTTAGAATATGTGGACAACTACAAATACCTAGGTGTTTGGATAGACTGTAAACTCTCCTTCCAGACTCACATTAAGCATCTCTAATCCAAAATTAAATCTAGAATAGGCTTCCTATTTCGCAACAAAGCATCAATCACTCATGCTGCTAAACATGCCCTCGTAAAACTGACTATTCTGCCGATCCTTGACTTCGGTGATGTCATTTACAAAATAGCCTCCAACACTCTACTCAGCAAACTGGATGTAGTCTATCACAGTGCCATCCGCTTTGTCACCAAAGCCCCATATACTACCCACCACTGCGACCTGTATGCTCTCGTTGGCTGGCCCTCGCTGCATATTCGTCGCCAAACCCACTGGCTCCAGGTCATCTATAAGTCTTTGCTAGGTAAATCCCCGCCTTATCTCAGCTCACTGGTCACCATAGCAGCACCCACCTGTAGCACGCTCTCCAGCAGGTATATTTCACTGGTCACCCCCAAATCCAATTCCTCCTTTGGCCGCCTTTCCTTCCAGTTCTCTGCTGCCAATGACTGGAACAAATTGCAAAAATCACTGAAGCTGGAGACTCATATCTCCCTCACTAACTTTAAGCACCAGCGGTCAGAACAGCTCACACATCACTGCACCTGTACATAGCCCATCCAACTACCTCATCCCCATACTGATATTTATTTAATTTGCTACTTTGCACCCCAGTATCTCTACTTGCACATTCATCTTCTGCACATCTATCACTTCAGTGTTGATTGCTAAATTGTAATTATTTTGCCACTATGGCCTATTTATTGCCTTACCTCCCTTATCTTACCTCATTTGCACACACTGTATATATACTTTTTTTCTATTGTGTTATTGACTGTATGTTTGTTTATTCCATGTGTAACTCTGTGTTGCTGTTTGTCGCACTGCTTTATCTTGGACAGGTCGCAGTTGTAAATGAGAACTTGTTCTCAACTAGCCTACCTGGTTAAATAAAGGTAAAATAAAATAAAACAATAAAAAATAATTTACCTGATGACACGTGAGTGGAGAAGGAAACCCACATAAAACAATACAACAGTTTGCAAAAGGAATAATACAGTACTTACTATAGAATTCTGTAGTAAACTGTAGTACACTGTAGAATACTATACTACACACTGTAGTATCCCTTGAGCACGTGTTGTATTTACTATAGAATGTTGTAGTATACTGTAGACTATAGTAAACACTGCAGTATTATCCTCAAAGAAAAACTGTGGTAAATACTACAGAAATGTCCACAAAAACACTACAGTCTTAAAAAAAGTATTTTATTTTAATTATAGTAAATACTACAGTATTTAATTAGCATATAACCTGCCCATTCCCCTCCCCATGTCCCAATATGTGCCACAAAGTAAGAAACCTACATGCCAAGTATAGATGATATATTGTGTTTCTTAAATACTACAGTATTTAATTAGCATATAACCTGCCCATTCCCCTCCCCATGTCCCAATATGTGCCACAAAGTAAGAAACCTACATGCCAAGTATAGCTGATATATTGTGTTTCTTAACAGGCTAAAGAAAAAGGCAGAAGCACTGAATTTTTCTGTCAGAACGCAGTCCTACCTACAGTACCTACAGGTTATGGAAAATCTGCTATTTTATTATTTCTTCATTAGGTTTCCTCAAGGAGAAAGCCCCGCATTTCTATGTCAAACATAAATAAACAAAAACACTTTAGTAAATACTACAGTAACGTCCCTCAAAAACACCATAGTAAATACTACAGTATACTCCAGTCTGCAAAAACACTACAGTAATAACTATAGTATATACTATGTTTTTACGACAGTATTTATACTATAGTAAACTGTAAATACTACAGTATACTACAGTAGATACTACAGTATTCCCTGTAATGTTCTTGTGGACTTCAATACAGTAAATACTACAGTAATTACTATAGTATATACTGCTCTGTTTTTACCTACTTTTTAAAAAAGGACTTCAATACAGTGAATACTACACTAAAGTCTGCAAAAACACTACAGTACATACTATAGTATTCCTACCATAGTATACACTATAGTATTTTTTCATGTGGGTAGTCACTTCATACAACACACATTTCTTTCTCCAAGTTTCCTGTCCTTGCGTTCACAACTCGATTACCTTTGACCTTTTTCAAAAAGAGGCGAGGAGGGGATGGAGGATGGAGGAGAGGAGGTGAGCAAAACCAATTGAGATTCTCCCATACAGACTTCCTTCTTCTCGCCGGATCCAGCACTGATGGAGTACAGCAGTGAGTGAAAAGTTGAACCATCTCTCCAAAGAGCAGGCAATGCTAACATGGAGGACTCTCCCGTCAAAACAACATGTACTACGGTGACCTTAAAGCAAATGTTAACACCATAAACCATGATGAAGGATGTCATTTAATTTCAATGCCATATTACATTTCAAGAGTCTCTACCACAAGAAATGTCATGCAAATTCAGATTTTAACATCCATCTTACAGTTATAAATGGGATGTGTTTAGTGTGTAAGAACTGATGAAATAAATACAGATTCTCTGCCATAAAACATTCTAAATAAATGTATGAGACAACCAGATTGATTGATAACCATAGCATTAAGGTTTGGTTCACTTTATATATTAGCACACACTTACAAATGCAAGCCAGTCTGTCTTTGATTCAATGATTTCATTCTAAGTAGTATGATTCAATTGTGGATATTGGGACAGAGACTACAGTATACAGTAATGTCAATAATGTCATTGTCTGCCATTGGTTAAAGACCTCCAGAGCCAGACAGTGGCTGTGTGCAAACTATGAGTGTCATCACGCCTTACAGTTGCTCTGATTTATTAGGCAACTAGCGAATATAATATCCTGTTCTGTCATCCTACAACTCTCATAAAATATTCAGTTTTTGTCATCTTAAAATATTTAGTTTTTGTCATTCTATATGACTCATCAACATGTCCACATCCTACAGTAGTTACAGTAGTATTGATTTCCTAGCTGAAAGCACTAAAGTATAATCCAGAGTCTACATTTTATTCTCACCTGCTTTGGCTGGCGTGTGCAGTGTGGCACCCCATTTCATTCATTACAGAAAAATACTAGTGAAAAATGGAATTAGTACCTTCATACTCACTACTTGAGCACTTAATTTACAGTACACATAAAAGTATTTGATTTAATCATCTGTATTTGATTTAATCATCTGTTTTTTTTTTTATCAATTTATCAAGCAACAACACTGAGATCCAGGAGCTTCAATTAGCCGGGCCAATAAATCGTTATGAAGCGTGATAAAGATTTGAAGCATGATTGGATGACTTTTCATTAGATTACCCTGAGTAATAACAAAATGTTATTGATTTTAAGCTGTAATTGTATGTATGTATGTATGTATGTATGTATGTATGTATATATATATATATTTATGTATATATATGTGAGAGACGGACTGTTGTTTCCTCTCTCTTTGTCAAAAAAAGTTTATTAAAAAGAAATATCACATCTCAAGTGTTTTTGAGTGTGTGATAGTGCTGCTTTTCCGCAGGAGGCGGAAGTTCTATCAAACATTGGAACCTTTGATCTGAGCAATGGGAGAAGGAGCAGTATTCAAATACAGTACAATGTTACCAAACCATGTTTGGTTCTTCAGTTCTTCAGACATACTAGTTCTTCCCACAGAAAACTGTGTTTGTGTTAACTTTATATATAATAACAACAGAACTAAGTCACATCTTTTATGGCACATGTTGACGAGTTTCTTGTGTCTGTCTCAAAGGATCATTAGTTAAATGGTTACTCAGTGTGTCAAACTCAGTTTCACACACAGTTACACAGCTGCACATAAATCTCTTGCAGAGCTCACACAAAGTGATTATGATTATTCAGCATCTGACTGTGTGAAATTGTCTCTTCTATCAGCAGTAGCTAAAGACCCACATGTTCTCTACCTCATCTTATTTCATTAATGAATATTACAGTCCGTTCCCTATTGCTGTCTGTGTTTCGGAAAGTTAACTGTCCAACCAGATGTTATTGCCTGTACAATGTAATCCTGACAAAGTGCGGGAAAATGACAAGAGGGAATCTAGAATGCCACTGTGCCACAACCAGGGACTTTCGTAATGTCTCAAATGTATGTTTATTGGTGTGTGTGTGTGTATGTGTGTGCCTGCCTCTCTTTTTTCAGAGGAACTGTAATGATGACAGTTAGCTGGGTTTGGAGTGATTAAGACAAATTGAGTAATTTTTACAGCAATAAGAAGCCTGTAATCCAGACTCCTGACCTTTAACACTAGCTGGAACCAAGGGATGAGAACATTACACTACTGTTCCTCAAAGTTGATTAGACTTTGTCTGCTGTGACGCTGTGTCTCTTCCTCCATTGGTATGCAGAGACACATCGTTTGTCATGGAGGAATATTACGAAGATTTTTCTCTCTATTTTTTCTCTCTCCTTAAGCAGAGCAGGCAGGCACGCGGGATGACGCCCCCACAGTGCATTAACATCCTCGGCGCGGCGCCGGCCTTGAAGACATCAGAGACACAGTGGAGGCGCGTGTCATTAACTGTCGCAGTGTGTCAGTCAGCACTGGAGAGAGAGGGGTAGACTGTGGAGACATATGGACCGGATTCACAAATAGGCAGTTGTCCCAAATGGGACCCTGTTCTCTGGTAAAAAGTAGTGCACTATAGGGAATATGATGCCATTAGGGACAAAGTCATAGTCTTCAAGTAGGAGTGTTGATATACTGAAGGATCCATTCGGACTGAAGATCAGTACTCCTACTCTTAGATGCTTTTTTAAATATGGGCCCAGGTCTTCTTCCCTGACCACTCTCTCTTTATACACAGCATCATTTATAATCCAGGTAGGCCAGTTGAAAACCAGGTACGCCAGTTGAAAACAAGTTCTCATTTACAACTGCGACCTGGCCAAGATAAAGCAAAGCAGTGCGACAAAAACAACAACAACAAACAACACAGAGTTACACATGAGATAAACAAACATACAGTCAATAACACAATATACAAATCTATGTACAGTGTGTGAAAATGTAGTAAGACTTGGGAGGTAAGGTAATAAATAGGCAATAGTGGCAAAATAATTACAATTAGGCATTGGAGTGGTAGATGTGCAGATGATGATGTGCAAGTAGAGATACTGGGGTGCAAAAGAGCAACAAAAAAATATAACAACATGGGGATGAGGTGAGTTGATGAGATGAGTTGGGTGTGCTATTTACAGATGGGCAGTGTACAGGTACAGTGATCAGTGAGCTGCTCTGACAGCTGATGCTTAAAGTTAGAGCGGGAGATCTAAGTCTCCAGCTTTAGTCATTGGCATCAGAGAACTGGAAGGAATGGCGGCCAAAGGAGGTGTTGGCTTTCGGGATGACCAGTGAAATATACCTGCTGGAGCGCATGCTACTGGTGAGTGTCGCTGTGGTGACCCGTGAGCTGAGATAAGGCAGGATTTTACCTAGCAAAGACTTATAGATGACCTGGAGCCAGTGGGTGTGGCGACGAATATGAAGCGAGGGCCAGCCAACGACAGCGTACAGGTAACAGTGGTGGGTAGTATATGGGGCTTTGGTGACAAAACGGATGGCACTGTGATAGACTACATCCAGTTTGCTGAGTAGAGTGTTGGAGGCTATTTTGTTTGGCAGCATGAGTGAAGGAGGCTTTGTTGCGAAATAGGAAGCCAATTCTAGATTTCATTTTGGATTGGAGATGCTTAATGCGAGTCTGGAAGGAGAGTTTACAGTCTAACCAGACACCTAGGTATTTCTAGTTGTCCACATATTCTAAGTCAGAACTGTCCAGAGTAGTGATGCTAGTTGGGTGGGCGGGTGCGGGCAGCGATCGGTTGAAGAGCATGCATTTAATTTTACTAGTATTTAAGAGCAGTTGGAGGCCATGGAAGGAGAGTTGTATGGCATTGAAGCTTGTTTGGAGGTTAGTTAACACAGTGTCCAAAGAAAGGCCAGATGTATACAGAATAGTGTCGTCTGCGTAGAGGTGGCAAGAGCGACATCATTGGTATAGACAGAGAAAAGAGTCGACCCAAGAATTGAACCCTGTGGCATAGAGAATACCAGAGGTCCAGACAACAGGCCCTCCGATTTGACACACTGAACTCTGTCTGAGAAGTAGTTGGTGAACTAGGCGAGGCAGTCATTTGAGAAACCAAGGTTATTGAGTCTGCCGATAAGAATGTTGTGATTGACCGAGTCGAAAGGCTTGGCCAGGTCGATGAAGACGACTGCACAGTACTGTCTTTTATCGATGGCGGTTATGATATCGTTTAGGACCTTGAGCGTGGCTGAGGTGCAGCCATGACCAGCTCGGAAACCAGATTGCATAGCGGAGAAGGTAGGGTGGGATTCGAAATGGTCGGTGATCTGTTTGCAATCCGGTGATCGGATCTACTATCATAATTCCATCACTCTGTCGCCTCAGATAATTTTTCTGCGCAGAAATGAAAATTGTAGAGCATTCAAGGTTTAAAAACGCTTTGTAATATCCACTTAAAAAATGTCAGAATTGATTTGCCCTATCAAAAAATGTATCAAACCTTACAAAAATGTCCATTAATTATAATCCACATAATAATTCCCATTTCCTGTTGCTGCAGGATTATTTTCCTGCCGTGAGAAGCAGAGTCAAATTAAGATAATGCATCTGTACGATTTATTAAACTGCTCGACCGAGACTCTATATATTTGTAAATACAGTGGGGAGTATTTGATACACTGCCGATTTTGCAGGTTTTTCTACTTACAAAGCATGTAGAGGTCATAGGTATCATAGGTACACTGTGAGAGATGGAATCTAAAACAAAAATCCAGAAAATCACATTGTATGATTTTTAAGTAAATAATTTGCATATTATTGCATGACCTAAGTATTTGATACATCAGAAAAGCAGAACTTAATATTTGGCACAGAAACCTTTGTTTGCAATTACAGAGATCATATCTTTCCTGTAGTTCTTGACAAGGTTTGCAGACACTGCAGCAGGGATTTTGGCCCACTCCTCCATACAGACCTTCTCCAGATCCTTCAGGTTTCGGGACTGTCGCTGGGCAATACGGACTTTCAGCTCCCTCCAAAGATGTTCTATTGGGTTCAGGTCTGGAGACTGGCTAGGCCACTCCAGGACCTTGAGATGCTTCTTACAGAGCCACTCCTTAGTTGCCCTGGCTGTGTGTTTCGGGTCAATGTCATGCAGGAAGACCCAGCCACGACCCATCTTCAATGCTCTTACTGAGGGAAGGAGGTTGTTGGCCAAGATCTAGCGATACATGGCCCCATCCATCCTCCCCTCAATACAATGCAGTTGTCCTGTCCCCTTTGCAGAAAAGCATCCCCAAAGAATGATGTTTCCAACTCCATGCTTCACGGTTGGGATGGTGTTCTTGGGGTTGTACTCATCCTTCTTCTTCCTCCGAACACGGTGAGTGGAGTTTAGACCAAAAAGCTCTATTTTTGTCTCATCAGACCAGATGACCTTCTCCCATTCCTCCTCTGGATCATCCAGATGGTCATTGGCAAACTTCAGACGGGCCTGGACATGTGCTGGCTTGAGCAGGGGGACCTTGCGTACGCTGCAGGATTTTAATCCATGACGGCGTAGTGTGTTACTAATGGTTTTCTTTGAGACTGTGGTCCCAGCTCTCTTCGGGTCATTGACCAGGTCCTGCCGTGTAGTTCTGGGCTGATCCCTCACCTTCCTCATGATCATTGATGCCCCACGAGGTGAGATCTTGCATGGAGCCCCAGACCGAGGGTGATTGACCGTCATCTTGAACTTCTTCCATTTTCTAATAATTGCACCAACAGTTGTTGCCTTCTCACCAAGCTGCTTGCCTATTGTCCTGTAGCCCATCCCAGCCTTGTGCAGGTCTACAATTTTATCCCTGATGTCCTTACACAGCTCTCTGGTCTTGGCCATTGTGGAGAGGTTGGAGTCTGTTTGATTGAGTGTGTGGACAGGTGTCTTTTATACAGGTAACGAGATCAAACAGGTGCAGTTAATACAGGTAATGAGTGGAGAACAGGAGGGCTTCTTAAAGAAAAACTAACAGGTCTGTGAGAGCCGGAATGCTTACTGGTTGGTAGGTGATCAAATACTTATGTCATGCAATAAAATGCAAATTAATTACTTAAAAATCATACAATGTGATTTTCTTAATTTTTGTTTTAGATTCAATCTCTCACAGTTGAAGTGTACCTATGATAAAAAAAAATTACAGACCTCTACATGCTTTGTAAGTAGGAAAACCTGCAAAATCGGCAGTGTATCAAATACTTGTTCTCCCCACTGTTTGTCATACTTGACATACAGTGCCTTGCGAAAGTATTCGGCCCCCTTGAACTTTGCGACCTTATGCCACATTTCAGGCTTCAAACATAAAGATATAAAACTGTATTTTTTTTGTGAAGAATCAACAACAAGTGGGACACAATCATGAAGTGGAACAACATTTATTGAATATTTCAAACTTTTTTAACAAATCAAAAACTGAAAAATTGGGCGTGCAAAATTATTCAGCCCCCTTAAGTTAATACTTTGTAGCGCCACCTTTTGCTGCGATTACAGCTGTAAGTCGCTTGGGGTATGTCTCTATCAGTTTTGCACATCGAGAGACTGAATTTTTTTCCCATTCCTCCTTGCAAAACAGCTCGAGCTCAGTGAGGTTGGATGGAGAGCATTTGTGAACAGCAGTTTTCAGTTCTTTCCACAGATTCTCGATTGGATTCAGGTCTGGACTTTGACTTGGCCATTCTAACACCTGGATATGTTTATTTTTGAACCATTCCATTGTAGATTTTGCTTTATGTTTTGGATCATTGTCTTGTTGGAAGACAAATCTCCGTCCCAGTCTCAGGTCTTTTGCAGACTCCATCAGGTTTTCTTCCAGAATGGTCCTGTATTTGGCTCCATCCATCTTCCAATCAATTTTAACCATCTTCCCTGTCCCTGCTGAAGAAAAGCAGGCCCAAACCATGATGCTGCCACCACCATGTTTGACAGTGGGGGTGGTGTGTTCAGCTGTGTTGCTTTTACGCCAAACATAACGTTTTGCATTGTTGCCAAAAAGTTCAATTTTGGTTTCATCTGACCAGAGCACCTTCTTCCACATGTTTGGTGTGTCTCCCAGGTGGCTTGTGGCAAACTTTAAACAACACTTTTTATGGATATCTTTAAGAAATGGCTTTCTTCTTACCACTCTTCCATAAAGGCCAGATTTGTGCAATATACGACTGATTGTTGTCCTATGGACAGAGTCTCCCACCTCAGCTGTAGATCTCTGCAGTTCATCCAGAGTGATCATGGGCCTCTTGGCTGCATCTCTGATCAGTCTTCTCCTTGTATGAGCTGAAAGTTTAGAGGGACGGCCAGGTCTTGGTAGATTTGCAGTGGTCTGATACTCCTTCCATTTCAATATTATCGCTTGCACAGTGCTCCTTGGGATGTTTAAAGCTTGGGAAATCTTTTTGTATCCAAATCCGGCTTTAAACTTCTTCACAACAGTATCTCGGACCTGCCTGGTGTGTTCCTTGTTCTTCATGATGCTCTCTGCGCTTTTAACGGACCTCTGAGACTATCACAGTGCAGGTGCATTTATACGGAGACTTGATTACACACAGGTGGATTGTATTTATCATCATTAGTCATTTAGGTCAACATTGGATCATTCAGAGATCCTCACTGAACTTCTGGAGAGAGTTTGCTGCACTGAAAGTAAAGGGGCTGAATCATTTTGCACGCCCAATTTTTCAGTTTTTGATTTGTTAAAAAAGTTTGAAATATCCAATAAATGTCGTTCCACTTCATGATTGTGTCCCACTTGTTGTTGATTCTTCACAAAAAATACAGTTTTATATCTTTATGTTTGAAGCCTGAAATGTGGCAAAAGGTCGCAAAGTTCAAGGGGGCCGAATACTTTCGCAAGGCACTGTAGCACATTCATAATCTATACTGAATTTCATATTGCGTACATATCATTTTATTACTATACATATTACCTTCATCTAATTTCCTGTTATTTGACTTTGACTGATTATCATTTATTTTGATTATTGTACAGTAATATTTCACTGCACCTTGGCATAATTCTAGCCTGAGAGATCTAGAGGATATGTTTATTGATGCACAATATCAGATCATGTTTTATAACTTTATCGTTGTCTTAGTTGCCCCGAGCAAATCATTTTATGAGTCTGTCTTTCTTCCCAAAGGTTGTAGGCTACCTTTTCTACCCCTCTTCATGTGAAGAAATAGGAAAGAAATGAATGTAATATCGAAAGGGACAACTCTGAGCCACTGATGTTCAGGTTTTAAAATGATTGTCCATCTGTCACCAGAGAGAATATGGCAGACATGCAGACTAACAAGGAATAGCTGTGGGCACTTGTGGGGTTCTTCTCATAACAAGGAAATTACTACCATTCACTGTCCTGTCCATTTGTACATCACTATCTGTTATTTGGATGTCGCCAACAAAACAATAAACAATACGACCGTGCCGCTTAACAGGGCCATGCTGCCTCTAACAAAGTCAACCACCCATACTGAAAGGAGGGGAAAAGGGCTACCTAAGTATGATTCCCGATCAGAGAGAACGATAGACAGCTGTTTCTATAAGGAAACATAGAAAACAAAACATAGAATGCCCACCACACATCACACCCTGACCTAACAAAATAGAGAAATAGAGAAATAAAACGTCTCTCTAAGGTCAGGGCGTGACACTATCAGTGCTGTGAGAGAAGCCTGTTAAATTATGTCCCGTCTTGCCTATAGCAAATCATAACACAGAGAAGCAATTATTATTAGTTAATAATTAACTCACCCAGTTAAAACATCCACTGTGTAACTGATGAGGCCCGGAATAAAAACAAAAAAAAGTATTCCTCTCTCTCTCTGTCTCTCTCTAGCTCTCCTCTCTCTCTTCTCTACAGAAATATTGTTATGGTCCATGTATTATTCATCATATTTGATTTGCTTCAAAAAGAGATACCCCTGCACAAAGGGAAAGAAAATGAAAGATTAATGGAAGTAATTTATGATGAGAGTAAAATATATTAGGCAGAGTGCCGGCTAACGCACAACACATCTTAAACTGTCTGAATACGGCAGGGATCAGAATAAGAAAACCTAGCTATAGGCCTAGATTAGATACAGCACAAGATTCTTGTTTTAAGGGAAAACAGTTTGTGTCAAAACATCAGCAAATCTACAAACAATGTATAGCTTCAGAATGTGTTAAAAACCACGATGGATTGTCAGTTCAATCATAGCTCAACGAATTGGAGAGTGGTACATTTCCCCAGCTTAATCCCTCAGTTTTATAGCCATTCGGCTGCAACACAATTCACAAATGTGCCTGAGGGAAAACAACAAACAACAAATTTGTGTGATATTGAAATCACTTAATCTTACTGGTTTGTGCGTTTCAGAGATTAATTTCGTACAAGGGAAATAGGAAATGCATTTCCGTAGAAAAAGTTTTGAACCTTCCTGACTGTAATAATAAGCACTGCTCCAGACTGGTGTGGAAGGAGAAAAAAATCAGTATGTGAGGCTGTGTGAATAATTAGAAAGTTTCAACCTCTTAATAATAGTCTCACCCATGCTGTGCTCTGTCAAAGCTTCTCTAGGCAGGTCCTAATCAGTCATCTCACCTGGCTGTCAATTATCTCAGCTACAGGAAAAGGTATTGATATGTTAGGCACAAGCCAAAAAACGACAAAATATACTTTCTTTCAGAATATCTGGAGATGACGCAGACAGGCATTCTGTTTAATATTAGGTTAGTAAGAGTACTGCTGCCTGCCCCTCAGCCCATTTAACATCGGACAGATCAGGTAACTTGACCTCTGGGCACAGAAAACCAATCAACATCTATTCCACATCGGTTCAATGTCATTTCGTTGAAATGACATGGAAACAACGTTGATTCAACCAGTGTGTGCCAGTAGGGTGCTAATTATTCAAAACAAGTAGGAGTTTCCAGAATATCATAAAACTGAAATCCAGGGCCTATATTTATAAAGTATCTCAGAGTAGGATTGCTCTGCCCCATTGTCCATGTAATCGTACTCATTATGTGTAACGGCCGTTGGTGGAAGAAGGTGAGGACCAAAGTGTAGCGTGGTACGTGTTCATCATTTATTAAATGGAACTGACCACTAAATACAAAGTAATAAAAAGAACAAGCGAAACAGCTCCGTCAGGTACAAAACATGAAGAAACTACCCACAAAACCCATGTGGGCAAGAGCTACCTAAGTATGGTTCTCAATCAGAGACAACGATAGACAGCAAAAAAAAGGAACATAGAATGCCCACCTGAGTCACACCCTGGCCTAACCAAAATAGAGAATAAAAGCCTCTCTATGGTCAGGGCGTGACATTATGACCTAAAAGACTAAACAAATCCTAGATCAGCACATACTCTGAGAATATTTTTGTATATGGGCCCTGGAGGTGAGATGATCTGAAACAAGAAGGGTTTAGGTGACTTTGTAGGATAGGCTAATGTAAACTGAACTGTTCCAGGGGTAATGCACGTCATCTTTAAGATGGAAGCATTATGGAAATTTTATGAGGCCAAGGTCTGTGAGTTCCTGACCAATCAGTCTGGCTTGATCTGTATTCAAGAATTATTACATTTTCAGAACAGCCAAAACTCTGGTGTGAGGGAAAGAGCAACCTTTTACATTTTTAATAGGAATGAAATGAATCCCAACTTGTGTATTCCTCTCAGACTGTGAATTCATCACAGTAAACATTGTCTCTCTCTCCCTCTCTTTTTAAGAATTCAATTGACTTAACATAAACGCCTGAAGTTACCCATTAAACAGTGTTTGTTTAAATATTTCAGGATGTATTACAGTCCAGCAAAATGTCATGCCTAAATAATGAGTAGTGGTTTGCAGGCGTTGTTTATTTTGAGAGAGAGAGAAAGAGAGACACTGACTAACTGACTGACTGACTGTGGACTGTGAGAATAATGCAATGGTAATGTCTCTTACACAGATTCAGTTCACTGAGGCTGTATGAAAGCAGCAGGTCATATAAAGGTTTGGTGATGTGTTCTGGTAATATGAAATAAATGAGCAGAATGGTAATGTGTCTAGAGTTCATTAAGGTTTCACAGGCTATGAAGCCCAGAGAGAAAGGCCAGCATTTTTTATCATTAAAGAGACGGCATATTGTGCATATGTAACAGATGGGTATCTGTGAAACTCACTCCTCAGCCTGACGTGTCAGGATGTTTGCGAGGCAGAGGTCCCGAGTTTGATGTTTGATTCTCGGTATGAGGTGTATCGGGGAAGAGGTACAGCTAAGCCAGCACAGTGAAGTATTTTAAAATGGTGAGCTGAACCACTGGGTTTGTTGTGGAGTAAATGTCGTAGATGGGGATCTGTGAAACTCATTCCTCAGCATGAAGTATTGCCACTTGTGCCACTGATTTGTGGCCTTTTTCAGTAGCGTGATTGGTTAGGATGCTTCAGAAGGTTAGTCACGTTTGTTTGAGAGGCAGACGTCCCAAATTCAAGTCTCGGTATGAGCTGGATCGGGGCTAAGCAAGCAGTGTGATGTCCTTTACATATAATCGTTTAAAATATGGATTTAGAAAAGTAACTTGAGGTATAATATATTGTGGACAGATATATGTGCGTAACCATAGAATCTGTCGCGAAGGGATGGGGTGTGTGGGACAATGAGCAGCGAGTCATTGATTATTTTGACTTATCAAGATTGGGCGAATGCGGTACTTAAAGTGCTTTGCTTCGACTGCCTCACACATGTGCCCACATGGGCTTTGGTTGAGAGTTTAATTTTGCATGGGTGGAGACCTCACAAACCAGAACTCTCAATTTCTAACGTATAGACCCAGAATTTAATCATGCAGCTGACCAAATTATGCCAGATTTTAGTTATGGGTTAACCAAGATTACTTGAGGTACCTTGGTTGTATAATGTGATGAATATGCACACACGTGATCTGGTCAATGGTTGCTAGGGGCTTATAAAAAAAACTGGAGAGGACAAACAGGTTGCATATTGACACTAGGGTTGCAACAGTTCACCAAACTGTTCAGTATGTATTGCAGTTTTGGGGTCACAGTTCGGTTCAGTTTCGGTACAGCAGAAAAATGAACTGTCATTCACAATCTTCAGCATTCACAATGTTCCTTGCATTGTCTGTTGTGACCGGATTGTTATGTTGGGTCTCTCAAGTTTCCACTCTGATGCTGCCTTTTTAACTGTGTGGGAGATGGTACCGACAGACATGACTGTTCTGCTTCTAGGTCCTAAGCCACTTTGTACTATTCCAGTTTTTGTGTGTTATTTCTTACACTAATAGCCAAGAAAATGTTTTGTTATACAAAACATATTTCCGGCTGTGGGTAATGTCAGAGAGGCGGTATCTCAACAGCACTATGACCAGGAATACAACTTTCACGAATTGGATCTAAGAACGAACAATCTGACAAAGCTCCGAGTTCACGAACGCCCAGAGCACACTCTGGCACTCCAGATAATATTTACGAACACACCCGTAGTATAAACCAGCCTTTATTCTTGAAATCTTTGGTTGTTTAATACATAGTCTCACATGTGAATCCTTAAAGAGATTGGTGGGGCTAAAGCTTAAGAGGGTGTGAACTATGCTGAATGGGTGTAGACAAAGAAGAGCTCTCCACTAGGTACCAACATTTTCAAGGGCCACTTTCTCAAAAGTGAGGTTACAAGTTTATCAACCTTCAAAGCAGAATTACTTTCCCATTGCTCCTCAACTGTAGTGTATGATATACCATTTTCTAGCTCTGAGTTTCTACTTTTATCCAATGTTATTAAAAACACAATTTCAAATGTTGCTACATAAGACCGAATCGAGACGATCGGTCACATATGAACTGATACAAAAAACAACACTTGATTCAACACTTAAGAGTTTTTCAATTTAAATTATTATTCAAAAATCTTGCCACCAACATAATGCTATATATATGGGGCATACAACAATCTCAGCTCTGTAGATTTTGCTGCGAAGAGCCAAATCACCAGATCATTTATTTTGGTATTGCCCCTATGTAGCCTGTTTCTGTTCACGGGTTCAGGAATGGTTAAATAATCACAATATTATCATAAAATGAACCTTACAAATAGCAGTGTTGGGCAATTTAGAAAACCATAGTCAATCAATTAATAATATAATAATACTCATAGGAAAGGTTTTCATCTTTAGCTCACAATCTGTGGGTACTATGCAATTACTTTTCAAAATTGTTACGAAGATGTCGTAGCAGTCAGACATCTTTGTCCTTCGTCTTGTCGTGTCCCGTGTATATATATTTTTTCTTCGCATACCTTTTTAAAATATTTTTCTAAACTTCTACTTCAAAATACTCTCCCGCAACCCGCCTCACCCAATGTGGTGTGGATCTGCTTTTTTCTAAAGTATCTTTCTTTACTTCTGAACCGGAATCCCCCAACAGAAGCTAGCCAGTTAACAAGCTACCAGCTAGTAGTCAGCTAACCACTGCTATCGGTCATCTGCTAACCTTTAGCTCGGAAAACTTTCGCCAGTTTGCACAATGCGATTCAAACCAGAGCATACCGGACCTATATACTCTGGACTCTGATCTCTCTTTTGACGAACATATCAAAACTGTTTCAAGGACAGCTTTTTTCCATTTACGTAACATTGCAAAAATCTGAAACTTTCTGTCCAAAAATGATGCAGAAAAATGTATCCATGCTTTTGTTACTTCTAGGTTAGACTACTGCAATGCTCTACTTTCCGGCTACCTGGATAAAGCACTAAATAAACTTATGTTAGTGCTAAATACGGCTGCTAGAATCCTGACTAGAAAAATTTGATCATATTACTCCAGTGCTAGCCTCCCTACAGTGGCTTCCTGTTAAGGCAAGGGCTGATTTCAAGGTTTTACTGCTAACTTACAAAGCATTACATGGGCTTGCTCCTACCTATCTTTCCGATTTGGTCCTGCCGTACATACCTACACGTACGCTACGGTCACAAGACGCAGGCCTTCTAATTGTCCCTAGAATTTCTAAGCAAACAGCTGGAGGCAAGGCTTTCTCCTTTAGAGCTCCATTTTTATGGAATGGTCTGCCTACCCATGTGAGAGACGCAGACTCGGTCTCAACCTTTAAGTCTTTACTGAAGACTCATCTCTTCAGTAGATCATATGATTGAGTGTAGTCTGGACCAGGAGTGTGAAGGTGAACGGAAAGGCTCTGGAGCAACGAACCGCCCTTGCTGTCTCTGTCTCTGCCTGGCCGGTTCCCCTCTCTCCACTGGGATTCTCTGCCTCTAACCCTATTACAGGGGCTGAGTCACTGGCTTACTGGTGCTCTTCCATGCCGTCCCTAGGAGGGGTGCGTCACTTGAGTGGGTTGAGTCACTGACGTGGTCTTCCTCTCTGGGTTGGCGCCCCCCCTTGGGTTGTGCCGTGGCTGAGATCTTTGTGGGCTATACTCTGCGTTGTCTCAGGATGGTAAGTTGGTGGTTGAATATATCCCTCTAGTGGTGTGGGGGCTGTGCTTTGGCAAAGTGGGTGGGGTTATATCCTGCCTGTTTGGCCCTGTCTGGGGGTATCATCGGATGGGGCCACAGTGTCTCCTGACCCCTCCTGTCTCAGCCTCCAGTATATATGCTGCAGTAGTTTATGTGTCGGGGGGCTAGGGAGTATTTTTCCTGTCTTATCCTGTGTCCTGTGTTAATTTAAGTATGCTCTCTCTAATTCTCTCTTTCCTTCTTTCTTTCTTTCTCTCTCTCTCGGAGGACCTGAGCCCTAGGACCATGCCTCAGGACTACCTGGCATGATGACTCCTTGCTGTCCCCAGTCCACCTGGCCGTGCTGCTGCTCCAGTTTCAACTGTTCTGCCTGCGGCTATGGAACCCTGACCTGTTCACCGGACGTGCTACCTGTCCCAGAACTGCTGTTTTCAACTCTCTAGAGACAGCAGGAGCGGTAGAGATACTCTCAATGATCGGCTATGAAAAGCCAACTGACATTTACTCCTGAGGTGCTGACTTGTTGAACCCTCGACAACTACTGTAATTATTATTATTTGACCATGCTGGTCATTTATGAACATTTGAACATCTTGGCCATGTTCTGTTATAATCTCCACCCGGCACAGCCAGAAGAGGACTGGCCACCCACCCCTCATAGCCTGGTTCCTCTCTAGGTTTCTTCCTAGGTTCTGGCCTTTCTAGGGAGTTTTTCCTAGCCACTGTGTTTCTACGCCTGCATTGTCGTTCTGCCCCTGAACAGGCAGTTAACCCACTGTTGTCCATTGCTGCTTTGGTTAGTGATTATTTTCTTAGTTCACTGTAGAGCCTCTAGCCCTGCTCAATATACCCTAGCCAACCATTTAGTTCCACCTCCCAGACATGCGGTGACATCACCTGGTTTAAATGTGACTAGAGACAATATTACTCTCATCATCACTCAATGCCTAGGTTTACCTCCAATGTACTTACATCCTACCATACCTTTGTCTGTACATTATGCCTTGAATCTATTCTATCGCGACCAGACACCTGCTCTGTCATGTATTGTCATGTTGTGTCTTGTTTCTGTCCTTTCGCTTCACCCTGTCTCCCCCTGCTGGTCGTTTTAGGTTACCTTTTCTCCCCCTCTTTTCCCCCAGCTGTTCCTTGTCTCCTCCTAACTACCTCGTCACCCCTTTTCCCACCTGTTCCCTTTTTCCCTCTGATTAGTCCTCTATATCTCTCTCTGTTTTTGTTCCTGTCCTTGTCGGATTCTTGTTTGTGTGTCTCATGCCTGAACCAGACTATCATCGTGTTTGCTGCAACCTTGTCCTGTCCTGTCGGAATCTGCCTGTCCATCTGAGCCCACGTGTGTTCTTCATTAAAGAAACTCTGTTTTGTTAAATCGCTTTTGGGTCCTCATTCACGCACCTGACATGCTCCTTCCACTCTCTGTTCCGAACGTACTAGACGACCAGTTCTTATAGCCTTTAGCCGTATCCTTATCCTACTCCTCCTCTGGTGATGTAGAGGTTAATCCAGGACCTGCAGTGCCTAGCTCCACTCCCATTCCCCAGGCGCTCTCTTTTGATGACTTCTGTAACCGTAAAAGCCTTGGTTTCATGCATGTTAACATTAGAAGCCTCCTCCCTAAGTTCGTTTTATCCACTGCTTTAGCACACTCTGCCAACCCAGATGTCCTAGCCGTGTCTGAATCCTGGCTTAGGAAGACCAACAAAACCCCTGAAAATTCCATCGCTAACTATAACATTTTCCGACAAGATAGAACTGCCAAAGGGGGCAGAGTTGCAATCTACTGCAGAGATAGCCTGCAGAGTTCTGTCTTATCTCTAGGTCTGTACCCAAACAATTCGAGCTTCTACTTTCAAAAATCCACCTTTCCAGAAACAAGTCTCTCATCGTTTCAGTTTGCTATAGACCACCCTCTGCCCCCAGCTGTGCACTGGACACCATATGTGAATTGATTGCCCCCCATCTATCTTTAGAGCTTGTGCTGCTAGGTGACCTAAACTGGGACATGCTTAATTGATGCCCTCAATCTCACACAAGTTATCAATTAACCTACCAGGTACAACCCCAAATCCGTAAAGAAACGGCATCCTCATAGATATCGTCATAACCAACTTGCCATGCAAATATACCTCTGCTGTATTCAACCAAGATCTCAGCGATCACTGCCTCATTGCCTGCATCCGCAATGGGTCTGCGGTCAAACGACCATCCCTCATCACTGTCAAACGCTCCCTCAATCACTTCAGCGAGCAGGCCTTTCTAATCAACCTGGCCCGGGTATCCTGGAAGGATATTTACCTCATCCCGTCAGTAGAGGATGCCTGGTTATTCTTTAAAAGTGCCTTCCTCACCATTTTAAATAAGCATGGCCCATTCAAAATATGTAGAACCAGGAACAGATACAGCCATTGGTTCTCTACAGACCTGACTGCCCTTGACCAGCACAAAAATATCCTGTGGTGCATTAGCATCGAATAGCCCCCGTGATATGGAGCTTTTCATGGAAGCTAGGAACCATTATACACAGGCAGTTAGGAAAGCTAAGGCTAGCTTTTTCAAAAATACATTTGCATCCTGTAGCACAAACTCAAACAAGTTCTGGGACACTAAAGTCCATGGAGAATAAGAGCACCTACTCCCAGCTGCCCACTGCACTGAGGCTAGGAAACACTGTCACCACAGATAAATCCACTATAATTGAGAATTTCATTAAGCATTTTTCTACGGCTGGCCATGCTTTCCACCTGGCTACCCCTACCCCGGTCAACTGCCCTGCACCCCCCACAGCAACTCGCCCAAGCCTCCCCCATTTCTCCTTCACCCAAATCCAGATAGCCAATGTTCTGAAAGAGCTGCAATATCTGGACCCTTACAAATCAGCCGGGCTAGACAATCTGGACCCTCTCTTTCTAAAATGATCTGCCAAAATTGTTGCAACCCCTATTACTAGCCTGTTCAACCTCTCTTTCGTATCGTCTGAGATTCCCAAAGATTGGAAAGCTGCCGCGATCATCCCCCTCTTCAAAGGGGGAGACAATCTTGACCCAAACTGCTAAAGACCTATATCTATCCTATCCTGCCTTTAAAAGGTCTTCGAAGGCGAAGTTAACAAACAGATTACCGACCATTTCGAATCTCACCATACCTTCTCCGCTATGCAATCTGGTTTCCGAGCTGGTCATTGGTGCACCTCAGCCACACTCAAGGTCCTAAACGATATCATGACCGCCATCGATAAAAGATAAAAGAGTATCTATAAAAGAGTATTGTGCAGCCGTATTCATCGACCTGGCCAAGGCTTTCGACTCGGTCAATCACCACATTCTTATCGGCAGACTCAACAGCCTTGGTTTCTCAAATGATTGCCTCGCCTGGTTCCCCAACTACTTCTCTGATAGAGTTCAGTGTGTCAAATCGGAGGGCCTGTTGTCTGGACCTCTGGCAGTCTCTATGGGGGTGCCACAGGGTTCAATTCTCGGGCCGACTCTCTTCTCTGTATACATCAATGATGTCGCTCTTGCTGCTGGTGATTCTCTGATCCACCTCTACGCAGACGACACCATTCTGTATACTTCTGGCCCTTCTTTGGACACTATGTCAACTAACCTCCAGACAAGCTTCAATGCCATACAACTCTCCTTCCATGGCCTCCAACTGCTCTTAAATGCAAGTAAAACTAAATGCATGCTCTTCAACCGATCGCTGCCCGCACCTGCCCGCCCATCCAGCATCACTACTCTGGACGGTTCTGACGTAGAATATGTGGACGACTACAAATACCTAGGTGTCTGGTTAGACTGTAAACTCTCTTTCCAGACTCACATTAAGCATCTCCAATCCAAAATTAAATCTAGAATCAGCTTCCTATTTCACAACAAAGCATCCTTCACTCATGCTGCCAAACATACCCTCGTAAAACTGACCATCCTACCGATCCTCAACTTCGGTGATGTCATTTACAAAATAGCCTCCAACACTCTAATCAACCAATTGGATGCAGTCTATCACAGTGCCATCCATTTTGTCACCAAAGCCCCATATACTACCCACCACAGCGACCTGTACGCTCTCGTTGGCCAGCCCTCGCTTCACACTCGTCGCCAAATCCAGGTCATCTACAAGTCTTTGCTAGCCCCGCCGTATCTCAGCCCACTGGTCACCATAGCAGCACCCACCATGTCGCTCTTGCTGCTGGTGATTCTCTGATCCACCTCTACGCAGACGAAACCATTCTGTATACTTCTGGCCCTTTGGACACTGTATAATGTAAAACATTACAGCACAATAAAAAATATATACAGCATATGGAAACCAAAAGAGAATGGTCTATTGTGATAGGTGGGATGGGCTGAGAGTGGCTGAGGGAGGGGTTGGATTAAGAGCATATGTTCGATAATGTATTAATGTTATTTATTAAAAAAGTACCATGTACAGTGCCTTGCGAAAGTATTCGGCCCCCTTGAACTTTGCGACCTTTTGCCACATTTCAGGCTTCAAACATAAAGATATAAAACTGTATTTTTTTGTGAAGAATCAACAACAAGTGGGACACAATCATGAAGTGGAACAACATTTATTGGATATTTCAAACTTTTTTAACAAATCAAAAACTGAAAAATTGGGCGTGCAAAATTATTCAGCCACTATACTTTCAGTGCAGCAAACTCTCTCCAGAAGTTCAGTGAGGATCTCTGAATGATCCAATGTTGACCTAAATGACTAATGATGATAAATACAATCCACCTGTGTGTAATCAAGTCTCCGTATAAATGCACCTGCACTGTGATAGTCTCAGAGGTCCGTTAAAAGCGCAGAGAGCATCATGAAGAACAAGGAACACACCAGGCAGGTCCGAGATACTGTTGTGAAGAAGTTTAAAGCCGGATTTGGATACAAAAAGATTTCCCAAGCTTTAAACATCCCAAGGAGCACTGTGCAAGCGATAATATTGAAATGGAAGGAGTATCAGACCACTGCTAATCTACCAAGACCTGGCCGTCCCTCTAAACTTTCAGCTCATACAAGAAGACTGATCAGAGATGCAGCCAAGAGGCCCATGATCACTCTGGATGAACTGCAGAGATCTACAGCTGAGGTGGGAGACTCTGTCCATAGGACAATAATCAGTCGTATATTGCACAAATCTGGCCTTTATGGAAGAGTGGCAAGAAGAAAGCCATTTCTTAAAGATATCCATAAAAAGTGTTGTTTAAAGTTTGCCACAAGCCACCTGGGAGACACACCAAACATGCGGCAGAAGGTGCTCTGGGCAGATGAAACCAAAATTGAACTTTTTGGCAACAATGCAAAACGTTATGTTTGGCGTAAAAGCAACACAGCTCATCACCCTGAACACACCATCCCCACTGTCAAACATGGTGGTGGCAGCATCATGGTTTGGGCCTGCTTTTCTTCAGCAGGGACAGGGAAGATGGTTAAAATTGATGGGAAGATGGATGGAGCCAAATACAGGACCATTCTGGAAGAAAACCTGATGGAGTCTGCAAAAGACCTGAGACTGGGACGGAGATTTGTCTTCCAACAAGACAATGATCCAAAACATAAAGCAAAATCTACAATGGAATGGTTCAAAAATAAACATATCCAGGTGTTAGAATGGCCAAGTCAAAGAACAGACCTGAATCCAATCGAGAATCTGTGGAAAGAACTGAAAACTGCTGTTCACAAATGCTCTCCATCCAACCTCACTGAGCTCGAGCTGTTTTGCAAGGAGGAATGGGAAAAGATTTCAGTCTCTCGATGTGCAAAACTGATAGAGACATACCCCAAGCGACTTACAGCTGTAATCGCAGCAAAAGGTGGCGCTACAAAGTATTAACTTAAGGGGGCTGAATAATTTTGCACGCCCAATTTTTCAGTTTTTGATTTGTTAAAAAAGTTTGAAATATCCAATAAATGTCGTTCCACTTCATGATTGTGTCCCACTTGTTGTTGATTCTTCACAAAAAAATACAGTTTTATATCTTTATGTTTGAAGCCTGAAATGTGGCAAAAGGTCGCAAAGTTCAAGGGGGCCGAATACTTTCGCAAGGCACTGTATGTCAAATGTTTTTTTAAAATGTATGTATATGCAGCAGAAATGCTGTAAAAACAAAAAAAGGTATGTGTCCTCTGAAGAGCGGGGGTGGGGTGGGTTGATAAAATAAAAATAATAAAAATACATTTGACATTCACAAGACAGGGACATCAAGGGAACTGTAGACTATGGTTCAGATGGGTTAAATGGAAACTGAAATCTGAACAGTGACCGTGGGTCGATAACCTCTCACACAGCCATAATATTAAGTTATTGCATTTTCTCCCCGTTCCCATCTTCGCACCGCAAAAGAAGCAGATGTGACAGAGAAAACATTACTAATGTCAAATAGATTGATTGAAGAATTAATTCTATTGATTTATGGCAATATTCTGGTGAGCAAGGGTTTATTTAGTCTTCTAGGGCAACATATAATGACAGAAGAGAAGCTGCATGTATCTAATCATACAGTACCAGTCAAAAGTTTGGACACACCTAATCATTCAACGTTTTTCTTTATTTTTACTATTTTCTACATTGTAGAATAATAGTGAAGACATCAAAACGATGAAATAACTTATAAGGAATCATATAGTAACCAAAGAAGTGTTAAACAAATCAAAATATATTGTATATTTTAGAGTCTTCAAAGTATCCACCCTTTGCATTGATGACAGTGTTGCACACGCTTGGCATTCTCTCAACCAGCTTCACCTGTAATGCTTTTCCAACAGTCTTGAAGGAGTACCCACATATGCTGAGCACTTGTTGACTGCTTTTCCTTCACTCTGCGGTCCAACTCATCCCAAACCATCTCAAATGGGTTGAGGTAGGGTGATTGTGGAAGCCAGGTTATCTGGTGCAGAACTCCATCACTCTCCTTATTGGGCAAATATCCCTTACACAGCCTGGAGGTGTGTTTTGAGTCATTGACCTGTTGAAAAACAAATGATAGTCCCACTAAGCGCAAACCAGATGGGATGGCGTATCGCTGCAGAATGCTGAGGTAGCCATGCTGGTTAAGTGTGCCTTGAATTCTAAATAAATCACTGACAGTGTCACCAGTAATGCACCCCCACACCATCACACGACCTCCACCATGCTTCACGGTGGGAACCAGATCACCTGTTCACCTACTCTGCGTCTCATAAAGACACAGCGGTTGTAACCAAAAATCTCAAATTTGAACTCATCAGACCAAAGGACAGATTTCCACTAGTCTAATGTCCATTTCTCATGTTTCTTGCCCCAATCAAGCCTCTTCTTATTATTGGTGTCCTTTAGTAGTGGTTTCTTTGTAGCAATTCGACCATGAAGGCCTGATTCACACAGTCTCCTCTGAACAGTTGATGTTGAGATGTGTATGTTACTTGAACTCTGTGAAGCATTTATTTGGGCTGCAATCTGAGGTGCAGTTAATTTCCCATTTCTGAGCCTGATAACTCTAATCAACTTATCCTCTTCAGCAGAGGTAAGTAACTCTTGAATGGTTCTGTAGTTGACTAACAAATAGCCTACCAAAATGTCGGAAATTAATTATTCCGCCATCTTTGGCTATAGCCTACAGATTATTTTTGTGTCTGGTGCGGGCCTTAGATTTGAACTTTATCACATATAGTCGTGGTTGCGAATGGGTTATTAGCAATTGTGGGTGGGTGAACAAACACCTGACCTGCGCACCACTAACGTGTACTGTTACACCCCTAATTGACACTGTTTGAGATTAAACTATTTGTCAAAAACAAAACAAAAACTTTTTTCAGTATATTTGTTGCTCTTACATAGGCCTATATAATACAAATAACATTGTCTTATCACGTAAGTAGGCCTACACGTGTTAAATAACCCCTGTTGCCATAGGGAGGAGAATTAGACTGAAGTGTAGATAGAACATGCTGTGACTTTGATGCTTCTAATATTCTCCTCATGTCTGATTCAGAGCTGCAGTTGATCTATCATTAGCCTACCGAGCTTGTTGGGGTCTGAGAGAGAGAGCGAGAGATAGAGAGTGTGGTAAAAGTGTTGCTAATCCTCCCTCCCCTTCTCTGCTCGGGGACTAATTAATATAATCATTTGTCAGTAATGGTGAAAGTAGCAAGAGCCTTGCAAGTCACCCACACCCGCCTGCAATTACTAATAAACATGCCAGACTATAGCCTATGTGATGAAGTTTATCTGAGAAAAAGTTTCTGAAAAAAACCCGAAATGTAGTCTATAGATAAAAATTGCACAAGAATGATACATTTATTGTAACGATGTTCGTCTGAGGAAGAAGGAGTAGACCAAAGCGCAGCGTGGTACGTGTTCATATTTCCTTTAATTAACTGAACACTAAATACAAAAGAACAAAAGAACAAGAGAATAAATGAAAACCGAAACAGTCCCGTATGGTGCAAACACTGAAACGGAAAACAACTACCCACAACCCATAGTGGGAAAACAGGCTGCCTAGGTCATCAATCAGAGATATCGATTGACAGCTGCCTCTGATTGGGAACCATACCAGGCCAAACACCTAGAAATATAACACACAGAACCAAAACATAGAATGCCCACCCCAACTCACGCCCTGACCAAACTAAAATAGAGACATAAAAAGGAACTAAGGTCAGGACGTGACATTTATGGATTTCTTTAAGGTACTGTTTTCTGTTTATTCAACCCGCCCGCCACTCACCCGCCCTTCATCCACACAATATTTAATGACCCTAAACCCACCAGTGGTGACCGCGGGTTATGAGACAACCCGTACATCACTATTCTGTTGACAGTCTTTTGTATTCTGCAGTACTAATGAGAAACAGAGTAAAAGAAGTAACACATAAAGCTCTCATAACACTTGTTTAATTTGGATCCTCACTATCTTTGTGTGCTGGTCAGAGGCAGGGAGAGTAAGAGGGAGAGGGAGAGGCAGAGTAATGCCTTTTATGCTCTCAGGAATACTGATGGAGACTTACTCAGAGTGTAGAGAATATCAAAGCAATGACACTCAAACGCCAAACCACATGAAAAGCTGATGAGGTGTGCTTGTAATTGTGGTATCATTAGAGAAACCCTCTGAAAGCGAGAGGCAGATGATTAACATTAACATCAACACGAACATGAGATGTTGCTGTTGTTTAATTACATGCACATATTCACCCCAATGGGATAATTAGGTACATTAAGAACTGCTAGACCACAGGTGAGTGAGTAGGTAGGTAAGAGCCATGACAGAATGTTAAATCATTTCTTACTGAACCAACCTCCTACTGGGAAGGATGTGAGTGTGACATCATCACCCCAACATTAGTAGATTTAATTGTTTATCTACCCAGCGAATCATAAACTTACATTTAAGGTGCATTTTCACTTACTCCATTGACCTCAATGTATGACTAAGCTAAAATTTGAATTGAGGAAATTCACTTAGATTGAGTGTTACAGTATGTCATGGGGTTTTGTAGTCAACTGCTAAAAAGATGGTTGACTGAGTAGCTTTCAGATAACAGAAAAACAGGACTCAGAAATGGCACTGGTCTTATTTATTTTTTATTTTTTTTATTTTACCTTTATTTAACCAGGTAGGCAAGTTGAGAACAAGTTCTCATTTACAATTGCGACCTGGCCAAGATAAAGCAAAGCAGTTCGACAGATACAACGACACAGAGTTACACATGGAGTAAAACAAACATACAGTCAATAATACAGTATAAACAAGTCTATCTATATACAATGTGAGCAAATGAGGTGAGAAGGGAGGTAAAGGCAAAAAAGGCCATGGTGGCAAGGTAAATACAATTTGGCAAGTAAAACACTGGAATGGTAGTTTTGCAATGGAAGAATGTGCAAAGTAGAAATAAAAATAATGGGGTGCAAAGGAGCAAAATAAATTAATTAATTAAATACAGTTGGGAAAGAGGTAGTTGTTTGGGCTAAATTATAGGTGGGCTATGTACAGGTGCAGTAATCTGTGAGCTGCTCTGACAGTTGGTGCTTAAAGCTAGTGAGGGAGATAAGTGTTTCCAGTTTCAGAGATTTTTGTAGCTCGTTCCAGTCATTGGCAGCAGAGAACTGGAAAGAGAGGCGGCCAAAGAAAGAATTGGTTTTGGGGGTGACTAGAGAGATATACCTGCTGGAGCGTGTGCTACAGGTGGGAGATGCTATGGTGACCAGCGAGCTGAGATAAGGGGGGACTTTACCTAGCAGGGTCTTGTAGATGACATGGAGCCAGTGGGTTTGGCGACGAGTATGAAGCGAGGGCCAGCCAACGAGAGCGTACAGGTCTCAATGGTGGGTAGTATATGGGGCTTTGGTGACAAAACGGATTGCACTGTGATAGACTGCATCCAATTTGTTGAGTAGGGTATTGGAGGCTATTTTGTAAATGACATCGCCAAAGTCGAGGATTGGTAGGATGGTCAGTTTTACAAGGGTATGTTTGGCAGCATGAGTGAAGGATGCTTTGTTGCGAAATAGGAAGCCAATTCTAGATTTAACTTTGGATTGGAGATGTTTGATATGGGTCTGGAAGGAGAGTTTACAGTCTAACCAGACACCTAAGTATTTGTAGTTGTCCACGTATTCTAAGTCAGAGCCGTCCAGAGTAGTGATGTTGGACAGGCGGGTAGGTGCAGGTAGCGATCGGTTGAATAGCATGCATTTAGTTTTACTTGTATTTAAGAGCAATTGGAGGCCACGGAAGGAGAGTTGTATGGCATTGAAGCTTGCCTGGAGGGTTGTTAACACAGTGTCCAAAGAAGAGCCGGAAGTATACAGAATGGTGTCGTCTGCGTAGAGGTGGATCAGAGACTCACCAGCAGCAAGAGCGACCTCATTGCTGTATACAGAGAAGAGAGTCGGTCCAAGAATTGAACCCTGTGGCAGCCCCATAGAGACTGCCAGAGGTCCGGACAACAGACCCTCCGATTTGACACACTGAACTCTATCAGAGAAGTAGTTGGTGAACCAGGCGAGGCAATCATTTGAGAAACCAAGGCTGTTGAGTCTGCCGATGAGGATGTGGTGATTGACCGAGTCAAAAGCCTTGGCCAGATAAATGAATACGGCTGCACAGTAATGTTTCTTATCGATGGCGGTTAAGATATCGTTTAGGACCTTGAGTGTGGCTGAGGTGCACCCATGACCAGCTCTGAAACCAGATTGCATAGCAGAGAAGGTATGGTGAGATTCGAAATGGTCGGTAATCTGTTTGTTGACTTGGCTTTCGAAGACCTTAGAAAGGCATGGTAGGATAGATATAGGTCTGTAGCAGTTTGGGTCAAGATTGTCTCCCCCTTTGAAGAGGGGGATGACCGCAGCTGCTTTCCAATCTTTGGGAATCTCAGACGACACGAAAGAGAGGTTGAACAGGCTAGTAATAGGGGTGGCAACAATTTCGGCAGATAATTTTAGAAAGAAAGGGTCCAGATTGTCTAGCCCGGCTGATTTGTAGGGGTCCAGATTTTGCAGCTCTTTCAGAACATCAGCTGAATGGATTTGGGAGAAGGAGAACTGGGGAAGGCTTGGGCGAGTTGCTGTTGGGGGTGCAGTGCTGTTGACAGGGGTAGGAGTAGCCAGGTGGAAAGCATGGCCAGCAGTAGAAAAATGCTTATTGAAATTTTCAATTATGGTGGATTTATCAGTGGTGACAGTGTTTCCTATCTTCAGTGCAGTGGGCAGCTGGGAGGAGGTGTTCTTATTCTCCATGGACTTTACATTGTCCCAGAACTTTTTTGAGTTAGTGTTGCAAGAAGCAAATTTCTGCTTGAAAAAGCTAGCCTTGGCTTTTCTAACTGCCTGAGGCAGTGATCGCTGAGATCTTGGTTGAAGACAGCAGAGGTGTATTTAGAGGGGAAGTTGGTTAGGATGATATCTATGAGGGTGCCCGTGTTTAAGGCTTTGGGGAGGTACCTGGTAGGTTAATTGATAATTTGTGTGAGATTGAGGGCATCAAGTTTAGATTGTAGGATGGCTGGGGTGTTAAGCATGTTCCAGTTTAGGTCGCCTAGCAGCACGAGCTCTGAAGATAGATGGGGGGCAATCAGTTCACATATGGTGTCCAGAGCACAGCTGGGGGCAGAGGGTGGTCTATAGCAGGCGGCAACGGTGAGAGACTTGTTTTTAGAGAGGTGGATTTTTAAAAGTAGAAGTTCAAATTGTTTGGGTACAGACCTGGATAGTAGGACAGAACTCTGCAGGCTATCTTTGCAGTAGATTGCAACACTGCCCCCTTTGGCAGTTCTATCTTGTCTGAAAATGTTGTAGTTTGGAATTAAAATGTCTGAATTTTTGGTGGTCTTCCTAAGCCAGGATTCAGACACAGCTAGAACATCCGGGTTGGCAGAGTGTGCTAAAGCAGTGAATAGAACAAACTTAGGGAGGAGGCTTCTAATGTTAACATGCATGAAACCAAGGCTATTACGGTTACAGAAGTCGTCAAAAGGGAGCGCCTGGGGAATAGGAGTGGAGCTAGGCACTGCAGGGCCTGGATTAACCTCTACATCGCCAGATGAACAGAGTAGGAGTAGAATAAGGGTGCGGCTAAAAGCAATAAGAATTGGTCGTCTAGAACGTCTGGAACAGAGAGTAAAAGGAGGTTTCTGGGGGCGATAAAATAGCATCAAGGTATAATGTACAGACAAAGGTAAGGTAGGATGTGAATACAGTGGAGGTAAACCTAGGTATTGAGTGATGAAGAGAGAGATATTGTCTCTAGAAACATCATTGAAACCAGGAGATGTCATTGCATGTGTGGGTGGTGGAACTAATAGGTTGGATAAGGTATATTGAGCAGGACTAGAGGCTCTACAGTGAAATAAGCCAATAAACACTAACCAGAACAGCAATGGACAAGACATATTGACATTAAGGAGAGGCATGCTTAGTCGAGTGATCAAAAGGGTCCAGTGAGTGGAGAGGTTGGTTGAGGGTCACGGCGATTTAGACAGCTAGCCAGGCCATCGGTAGCAAGCTAGCATAGGATGGAGGTCTGTTGTTAGCCACCTCTTGCGTTCGGTCAGTAGATTAGTGGGGTTCCGTGTGGTAGAGGGGATTAATCCAAATCACACAACAACAACAAAAATAAGAACAATAGATATAGTTATAGAGGTCCGAGAAGAAAACATAATAATAATAATAAAAATAAATAAATTGTCCGATTGTCTATTCAGATAGCAGCCGGTAAGACAGCTAACGGTTAGCGGGCCGCAGATGGGCGTTCAGGTAACGTCGCGACGGAGGAGCCAGCCGGATCTCCTTCAGGTAGATAACGTCGGCAGTCCAGTTGTGAAGGCCCGGTGGGGCTCCGCGTAGGCAGTAAAACGGGTCCGGATAGGTGACTGCAGCCCAGGAGTGAATGATGGAACTCGGGAGTGATTGACGGAGCTGGCTAGCACCGGAACAATCGATGTTTGCTCCGGAATCGACGAAAGCCGACTGTCACACGGATAGCAGCTAGCTAGCTGTGAGATCCGGGTATGAATGTCCAGAGAGCAGTTGAAATCCAGGGACATGGAGAGAAAAATTGGTCCGGTATGTTCCGTTGTTCCGTCTTAAGAACTCTTCTGCTGCGGCACCAGATGCAGAACCGCTGAAGACCTCTAAAGTCTGAAGTGTCTAATAATACCTTGTGCCTTCTTCAGCATGCGTCTTAGAGTGACTGAGCTGAGGAGCCTTAATTTAATTTGTTTATTTTTTTATTTCACCTTTATTTAACCAGGTAGGCCAGTTGAGAACAAGTTCTCATTTACAAATTCTCAATAACACAATAGAAAAAAAATCAATGTTCAGTGTGTGCAAATGTAGAAGAGTAGGGAGGTAAGGCAATAAATAGGCCATAGAGGAAAAATAATTACAATTTAGCATTAACACTGGAGTGATAGATGTGCAGATGATGATGTGCAGGTAGAGATACTGGGGTGCAAAAGAGCAAGAAGATGAATAACAATATGGGGATGAGGTAGTTGGGTGTGCGATTGTACAGGTACAGTGATCGGTAAGCTGCTCTGACAGCTGATGCTTAAAGTTAGAGAGGGAGATATAAGTCTCCAGCTTCAGTGATTTTTGCAATTTGTTCCAGCATTGGCAGCAGAGAACTGGAAAAAAAGTTGGCCAAAGTAGGTGTTGGCTTTCGGGATGACCAGTGAAATATACCTGCTGGACCGCATGCTATGGTGACCAGTGAGCTGAGATAAGGGGGGGGCTTTACCTAGCAAATACTTATAGATGACCTGGAGCCAGTGGGTTTGGCGATGAATATGTAGCGAGGGCCAGGGCTTTGGCAAGTTGCTGTGGGGAGTTTAGAGCTGTTGGCCGGGGTAGGGGTAGCCAGGTCGAATGCATGGCCAGCCGTCGAAAAATGCTTATTGAAATTATCCATTGTCAGAGATTTATTGGTGGTGACAGTGTTTCCTAGCCTCAGTGCAGTGGGCAGCTGGGAGGAGGTGCTCTTATTCTCCATGGACTTTACAGTGTCCCAAAACTTTTTGGCATTAGTGCTACAGGATGCACATGTATTTTTGAAAAAGCTAGCATTAGCTTTCCTAACTGACTGTGACACACGCGCACGAACACAAACAGCCTGGTGTCTCTCAGTGAGACTGAGCTGAGGAGCCCTGCACCTGCTTGGTGACACACATAGCCCCTGATGGAGAAAGACCCTGACACAAGATGCCACAGAGAATAAAAAACAGCACTGTCCTCATCCTCCATCCTCCCCTCCGAGGCATAAGAGATGTATAAAATGCCAGAAACTTTCGTAAGGTTACTCTCCTCATCTCCCAGCTAATGCTTTCAGAGCTGCAGAATTGTTGTGTGTCTGGCCCGTCACCTTGATTCATGTATGGGAGAAGCTGGCTATTCAAATCTATTCAGATTTCACCTCGGATGTGTTCTGCAAGAGGCACCGTCATAACGCTGTGATGTGAAAGATTTGCCGGTCTTGTTTGATGATGGCCCTTATAGCACTTTATTACTTTGTTCTTGTTCATCATAGCCACTTTCTGGTTTTCATTCCATCAATCAATCACATAAAAGTATTTATATAAAGCTATTTTTAGATCAACAAAGTGCTTTACAGATGTAGTAAATGTCCACTGGACACAAACTGTTTGAATCAATGTTGTTTCCACGTAATTTCAACTACAAAAAATAATTGTGATTATGTTGAATCAACATGGAAAACTGATTGGATTTGCTAAAAGTCAACAACGTAAAGGATGTCAACAATGTAAAGGAATTTCCGAAATGTTTGTATTTTTTTCACCCAAATTTTATCCTAAAGCCAACAACATGCTTCAAATGTTTGTTGATTTCATGTTGAATTCATATTAGTTGACATCTCAATCAAATATAAATCAAAACTGGACATTGAAATGAGGTCTGTGTCTAGCGGGTAGAGAGTACTATATTCATTAAGATTAAGTGTTTGTACTCTATTTACTGTAACTGAAACACATCAATATGGAATGGAAGTTGGGATAGCGCCCATATGGTTGTTGTTTGCATTTACCATAAGCTGTACTTTTTTTGATGCAGTCTTAACTTAGCCTGGGTATCAGTCTCTTTAGCTAATCCACTCCCTGTACCCCATGTGCCAAAGAGACTGGCCTTTCTGCCATTTTCAAATATGAATGTTCTATCATTAATGAGTTCAAGGAGAGCAGAAGATTTGATCCTGTTTCAATCACCCTCACAGCTATCCTCCAATCACAACGATTATGCAAATATTGGAACTTGATCACTTTTTATTCTCTCCACAGAACAACTTGTTATCCGGTTGTTAAGCAACCTTTTTTTCTCTCGATTGCCCAGATGAAACCAGTCAGTCAAATGTTGCTAGCTCACATCTCATTTCTCAAACTAAATAAATACTGCAATTACAACCACAAAACGTCTTAGTTTTATTTTAAGCCTCAAAATACAAAAACTTTCCTAGCTAATAGCTAAATGTTTGTTTTTGACTTTGTTACTAATTATTTTTGAGGCTCCACGTTTTCATGCCATGGAAAATATTTCCAACAAGCAATGAGCAACTCCGTGGTATAATCCAGCGCATTGCCAAAGAGCCTCTTTGGCAATGACAAGGTGTGGCAAGGAGTGGAATGAGACTGGTACTCAGACTAGTCTTAACTACAGGACATGCTGGTTCAGCATTCTTCTCTCTAACTCTTTCTCTCCACCTACTTAAATTGGAGGATTCTTGGCTGAAAACACAGTGTTGCAAGTTCAAATCCCAAAGAGTACCTCTGTTTTTACACCTCCCAACAAGCCCCTTAACATAAATTGCTATGTAGTCTAAGTAAATATAGATTAATATAGATTAACAATTCAAGTTACTGAGAAGCAAAGAAAATAGAAAAGTCTGTTTTTTGCTCGACTTGAATGCAGAGACGTTAAAGTAAAACATATATAAAAATGATTCTGTCAAACTCAATCAGAGAGCAGGGAGCTCAGGTGAATGAATAGTCAGCTCTCAATTCAGAAATAAATACTACCAAATACTACACACAAAAGGTTTCTGACTCAGAGAGATAAGCTACTGTACGTAAATAAGAACCAGTAAACAGGAAATGGGCAGGAGAACCATTTAGCAACAAAAACAGGTGTCACACACACACACACACACTTCTTTGCAAGTTAATGCAGGAAGCCGGACATAAAAATGTACAACTGTAGGCTACAATACATCGACCATGAAGAATGAGGAGGGATTATCAGGTTGGAATCACATTAAGATACTTTTTTCTGAAGAGCAAAGATATATACGGTATATCCTCACAAATCAAATTAGATTAGCAAGATTATCAACCAAGCGCCTCTGGATATTCATTTATCAAACAGTGATAAATGTGAGCATGAATGTGAGGGAACCAATTACTCCAGAGACATAAAACCAACTCTAGCCCCCCTCTTTGGAGGACAGCTGTCGACACAATTTTGAAAGTAGTAGCTAGAAATCATATGAGCAACTCCAATTCCCTGATTTCCCCCTTTATTTGTTGTTGAAATATAACACTTTTCAGACAATCACACGCTCTGATCTCCATCCTCTCTTCTCATATCAGCAAGCCAAGGTCAGAGCAGCTCATCTCAGTCAAACAGGGTTGGCACGGAGACCACAGTGTCTGCACCTGCAGCACCAGAGAGCATGTCCTCACAATGTAAACCAAGAGCTCCTGCTCACCAGAGACAAACCGGGTCACAGCCATGATAGCATCAGAGAGAGAAACCTGCCAAGTGTGCTCCACATAGCCAAATGTCCCTCTATTTTTCTCTCTTTTTCTTTCTCTCATAGGGGTGCTGTGATGGGTTATTTTTTTATTTTATATATATATATATATATATATATATATTGAAAGGCCCAGCGCACAACTTTTGTGAAAATATATTTTTTCAAAACATATACAGTACCAGTCAAAAGTTTGGACACACCTACTCATTTAAGTTTTTTTAAATGTTTTAATTTTTTATTTTCTACATTGTAGAATAGTAGTGAAGATATCAAACTATGAAATAACACGGAAATTATGTAGCAACCTAAAAAGTGTTAAACAAATCAAAATATATTTTAGATTTTTTAAAGAAGCCACCTTTGCCTTGATGACAGCTTTGCTGGAATGCTTTTCCAACAGTCTTGATGGACTTGGTCTTTTCCCAAACAGGGATATCTTCTGTATTACCACCCCTACCTTGTCACAACATAACTGATTGGCTCAAACGCATTAAGAAGGAAATCAATTCCACAAACTTCACTTTTAACAAGGCACACCTGTTAATTGAAATGCATTCTAGATGACTACCTCATCAAATCAAAATAAATCTAAATGTATTAGTCGTATGCGCCGAATACAACACCTTACAGTGAAATGCTTACTTATGAGCCCCTAACCAACAATGCAGCCAAATCAGTTCTGTTATACTCACAGACATTATTTTCACAGCTTTGGAAACTTTAGAGTGTTTTCTATCCAAATCTACTAATTATGTGCATAATTATGTGCATATCCTAACTTCTGGGCCTGAGTAGCAGGCAGTTTACTCTGGGCACGCTTTTCATCCGGAGGTGAAAATAGTGCCCCGTACCTTAGAGAAGTTATGAGCCCCTAACCAACAATGCAGTAAAAAAATATATATGAATAAGAATAAGAAAAAAAAGTAACAACTAATTAAAGAGCAGCAGTAAAATACCAATAGAGAGACTATATACAGGGGGGTACCAGTACAGAGTCAATGTGCGGGGGCACTGGTTAGACGAGGTAATTGAGGTAATATGTAAATGTGGGTAGATTTATTAAAATGACTATGCATAGATGATAACAACAGGGAGCAATGGCGACGTAAAAGACAGGTGGGGGGGGGGGGGGGGGGGGCAATGCAAATAGTCTGCGTAGCCATTTGATTAGATGTTCAGGAGTCTTATGGCTTGGGGGTAGAAGCTGTTTTGAAACCTCTTGGACCTGGACTTGCTCTGGTACTGCTTGCCGAGGGGTAGCAGAGAGAACAGTCTATGACTAGGGTGGCTGGAGTCTTTGACAATTATTAGGGCCTCCTTCTGACACCACCTGGTATAGAGGTCTACTACCCTCTGTAGTGCCTTGCAGTCAGAGGCAGAGCAGCTGCCTTTCCTAGCAGTGATGCAACCAAATGTATAGTCGTATGCGCCGATGGTGCAGCTGTAGAACCTTTTGAGAATCTGAGGACCCATGCCAAATCTTTTCATTCTCCTGAAGGGGAATAGGTTTTGTCGTGCCCTCTTCACGACTGTCTTGGTGTGCTTGGACCATGTTAGTTTGTTGGTGATGTGGACACCAAGGAACTTGAAGCTCTCAACCTGCTCCACTACAGCCCCGTCGATGAGAATGGGGGCGTGCGCGGTCCTCTTTTTCCTGTTGTCTACAATCATCTCTTTTGTCTTGATCACGTTGAGGGATCTCTGACCTCCTCCCTATAGACTGTCTCATCGTTGTCGGTGATCAGGCCTACCACTGTTGTGTCATCGGCAAACTTAATGATGGTGTTGGAGTTGTTTCTGGCTGTGCAGTAATGAGTGAACAGGGAGTAAAGCAGGGGACTCAGCATGTACCCATGAGGGGGCCCTGTGTTGAGGATCAGAGTGTGCAATAGAGATTGCATCATCTGCGGATATCTTAGGGCGGTATGCAAATTAGAGTGTTTCTGAGTTAATGGTGTTGATGTGAGCCATGACTAACCTTTCAAAGCACTTCATGGCTACAGATGTGAGTGCTATGGGTCAGTAGTCATTTAAGCAGGTCTTCTTGGTGTTCTTGGGTACAGGGACTATGGTGGTCTGCTTAGAACATGTTGGTATTACAGACTCGGACAGGGAGAGGTTGAAAATGTCAGTGAAGACACTTGCCAGTTGGTCAGTGCATGCTCGCAGTACATGTCCTGGTAATCCGTTTGGCTCTGCGGCCTTGTGAATGTTGACCTGTTTAAAGGTCTTACTCACATCGGCTGCGGAGAGCATTATCACACAGACTTCAGGAACAGCTGGTGCTCTTGTGTGTTTCAGTGTTATTTGCCTTGAAGCGAGCATAGAAGAAGTTTAGCTCATCTGGTAGGCTCGTGTCATTGGGCGGCTCTCGGCTGTGCTTCACTTTGCAGTCTGTAATGGTTTGCAAGCCCTGCCACATCCGACGAGCATCAGAGCCGGTGTAGTACGATTCGATCTTAGTCCTGTATTGACGCTTTGCCTGTTTGATGGTTTGTCGGAGGGCATTGCAGGATTTCTTAATAGCTTCGGGTTAGAGTCCCGCTCCTTGAAAGCGGTAGCTCTAGCCTTTAGCTCTATAATCCATGGCTTCTGGTTGGGGTATGTACAGTACGTACGGTCACTGTTGGGGCGACGTCATCGATGCACTTATTGATGAAGCCAATGGCTGATGTGGTGTACTCCTCAATGCCATCGGAGGAACCCCGGAACATATTCCAGTCTGTGCTAGGAAAACAGTCCTGTAGCTTAGCATCTGCTTCATCTGACCAACTTTTTATTGATTGAGTCACTGGTACTTCCTGCTTTACTTTTTGCTTGTAAGCAGGAATCGGGAGGACAGAATTATGGTCAGATTTGCCAAATGGAGGGCGAGGGAAAGCTTTGTATGCGTCTCTGTGTGTGGAGTATAGGTGGTCTAGAGTTATTTTCCCTCTTGTTGCACATTTAACATGCTGATAGAAATTTTGTAAGACGAATTTAAGTTTCCCTGCATTAAAGTCCCGGCCACTAAGCAAGCTGCCTCTGGGTGAGCGCTTTCCTGTTTGCTTATGGCGGAATACAGCTCATTGAGAGCGGTCTTATTGCCAGAATCAGTCTGTGGTGGTTTGTAGACAGCTATGAAAAATACAGATGAAAACTCTCTAGGTAGATAGGCGAGTAAAACCTTGAGACTTCTTTAGATATTGTGCACCAGTTGTTATTTACAAAAATCACCAGACGCCGCTGTTCTATCCTGCCGATACAGTGTGAAACTAGCCAGCTGTATGTTGATAATGTCGTCGTTCAGCCACGACTCCGTGAAGCATAAGATATTACAGTTTTGAATGTCCCGTTGGTAGGATAATCTTAACCGTAGGTCATCAATTTTATTTGCCATTGATTGCACATTAGCAAGAAGAACGGGTGGCAGTGGGAGCTTACCTATGGATTCTCAGAAGGCAGCCCGATCTGCGGCCCCTTTTACGGGGCCTGTTCCAGTGAAAGTAGTATATCCTTCTCGTTGGACTCGTTAAAGGAAAAAGTTAATCTTCAGCGTAGGTCAGAAATGTTATTTTCCTCATGAAACTGGTTGAAGGTAAAGGGTGGTTACTTTGAAGAATCTCTAATATAAAAAAAATTTAGATTTGTTTAACACTTCTTTGGTTACTACATGATTCCATATGTGTTATTTCATAGTTTTGATGTCTTCACTATTATTCTACAATGTAGAAAATAGTAAAAATAAAGAAAAACTGCATATTTATTTTGTATAATATAGAGATTTTTCAGATTTTTCAGGGGCTGCTGCAGCACCCTCATTACCCTTACTTCCCATGGCTATGGTTGTTCTCTCTCTCTCCCTTACACTCTCTAACTCTTTCATTCATTCGCTTTCACCCCTCACTTCTTTCACTCGCTCGAATCTTCTCACCTTGTCCCTTCCACTCACTCTGTTACTTCTCTTTCACACACACACACACACACACACACACACACACACACACACACACACACACACACACACACACACACACACACACACACACACACACACACACACACACACACACACACACACACACACACACACAATAATTGTGTTCCCCTCTATTACACAGTCATGCCATCTTAGTCATCCACTCACTACTCTGACTCCCTCGCTAGCTATCATCCTCTCCCCCCTCCATTATGGTTCAGTGCAGGAACATCTGGCCAAATGGCACATAGATTATGTCCTGCCAGCATCTCCAAGGCAGGAGGCACTGCCACCAGACAGGACAACAACTGTCCATCAGGAACTGACACACTACACTCTTTGCTGCCTCTACACTGATCGTCATTGTGCAAATAAAGATGAATAAATGTCTTCGATTTCACTGCCAGCTATTGCACAACTTGGCCATGGCTGCAGCTATTGCAGGCCACTGCTTGGTAAAGGAAAGGTGAGAGAAGATAGAGGTGAAAAGAGAGAAGTCCTTACCTGCCAGAATATGCTGTCTATCGTGCTCCCAAGGAAGCCCTCCCTGGTTTCAGACGACAGGAGCTTGGGTCCTAGGATCGTCATGAACTCATCGAAGTCCACCTGCCCGTCTCCTAAGAAACACAGTCAGACACACAGTATGACATGTCTTACTCACAAAAAAGTTTTATTTGAAATCAGTAAAAAGGACAATAACTGTATTTTATACCAAGTCTTCATTTGAGTATGTGTTCCTTCCCTTCAATACCTATTCTCCTTCCTCCTTCATCTTCCTAATTTCCCTGCAGAAGAGGTTGTGTGCTGCCCATGCAGGGCGACTCAATCTGCCCCTTCACTCCTCCTCTCCTCCCTCTCCCCTAAGGTGAACTCCTTAGTCACGCTGGCACTGTCACGTTTGATGCCATCGATTGTCCCTCTCTGTGCCCATGCATATGCAGAGTGGGATCCTGCCTCATCACTGGGGACAGTCAGGCAGTGCAGCCAGTGCAGTCAGGGCCCTGAACTATCGTGATGGATGGATGAATGGCTGGATGGATGGACGGATGGATGTGATTTAAACCAAGAACACTTCCTAACAAAAGCAGCCGATGTCAGGCATCATGTATTATGAGCATAACACCCCTATATAAAGCAACGGGAGCGATTGCAATACTGAGATCTCCAACAAAGACCACAAGCTCCTAAGCAATCCACCAAGGGCATTCTGCTGAGCTGGATAACAATCTGAGGGATCGTTCTGACAGTGGAACAGATTATCAGATCAACTCAATGAGTCCATCCATATCTTATAGAGATCAGCTGGACTGTTGCAGCTGCTGCTCAAAGAGAAAAAAAATCAATGGCCATCCGTGAATGTGTCACGTGTCTCTAATTCACCTTGCTGCTAGCTTGGCAAAGACACAATAAACACCCTCAAATCCCATTCATCTGGTAATGTACCTGGCTATGGACACCTCCTCCATTTGATCACCATGATCTTTTGTGTTGCGTCTATAGACAAGAAAATGAAACGAGATTGAGGCAAATTGCTTTGAATAGAACACAAATTGATGTTTTGAAAACATCTCTCACCGTAATGACAGAGATGTAATCGCAACAACAATCCAGCCAACCCTTCTTATCTTGGCCAGGGTGTCCTCATTCAGTCACAGCAAGTAAAATCAACTGACAATTTCAAAGGCATCGCAGATGACAAATGGTCCTCCAGTCCTCCCCCTCTACCAAACCAACAGGAACTCATACATTGATTGCTGTCACACCTCAGAGTGTACAAGCAATATCTATAACAAATATGACAGATAGGTCCTCCTAGATGTTCTAACTTGTCAAAGCAGGAGATGAAAGCGGTATATCAAGCAAACCTTCAATTTGACAGCAGGTATACCTTAATAGTAGAGGAGGATAAATCATTTCACTAATCATTCTTATCTGGAGTGGAGAGCAGTCCACAACCTTGAGCATTCAGGTATGACTTTCCGATCTTCCTGAGATCAGTCCACTACAGTTTTTCTAGCAATTCTGCTTCAAAAAAACAAAACAAACAAAACAACAAACATTTGAGTGGAGATTCCAAGCTAAAAAAGAGACAATTGGGTGAAAAACGTGTTGAATATTTCTCCAATTATCCAGTGTTTTGACACATCTAATAATTCCACAGAAGGTTTATTTCCAAAACACTTTATCCAACCATTTTTCACATTTTTTAATCAAAAATTATTTCTTATGGTAACTTCATGTGTACCCATGTGTTATTGTTTTCCGTAATTGGAATTGCAGTAGGCATGAACATATTGTTGCTTCAGGTTTAACTGAAGAGTTTGACAGAGATTTTAGATGTGTATGAAAATGTGTTTTAGCAAAACGCTAGCCTATTTTCATTGTTTAGCTGGAATGGAATGTTTGTATCCTGTATATTTGACTGTGATATGTGGTTGTCTCACCTAGCTATCTTAAGATGAATGCACTAATACTGTAAATTGCTCTGAATAAGAGCACCTGCTAAATGGTTAAAATTTCACATGTACAGTTGAAGTCGGAAGTTTACATAGACTTAGGTTGGAGTCATTAAAACTCGTTTATCACCCACTCCACAAATGTATTGTTAACAAACTATAGTTTTGGCAAGTTGGTTAGGACATGTACTTTGTGCATGACACAAGTCATTTTTTCAACAATTGTTTACAGACAGATTATTTCACCTAAAATTCACTGTATCACAATTCCAGTGGGTCAGAAGTTTACATACACTAAGTTGACTGTGCCTTTAAACAGCTTGGAGAATTCCAGAAATTGATGTCATGGCTTTAAAAGCTTCTGATAGGCTAATTGACATAATTTGAGTCAATTTAAGGTGTACTTGTGGATGTATTTCAAGGCCTACCTTCAAACTCAGGGCCTCTTTGCTTGACATCATGGGAAAATCTAAAGAAATCAGCCAAGACCTCAGAAAAAAATGGTAGACCTCCACAAGTCTGGTTCATCCTTGGGAGCAATTTCCAAACGCTTGAAGGTACCACATTCATCTGTACAAACAATAGTACGCAAGTATAAACACCGTGAGACCACGCAGCCGTCATACCGCTCAGGAAGGAGATACGTGCAAATCAATAAAGTGCAAATCAATCCCAGAACAACAGCAAAGGACCTTGTGAAGATGCTGGAGGAAACAAGTACAAAAGTATCTATATCCACAGTTAAACGAGTCCTATAAAGACATAACCTGAAAGGCCGCTCAGTAAGGAAGAAGCCACTGCTCCAAAGCCGCCATAAAAAAGCCAGACTACGGTTTGCAACTGCACATGGGGACAAAGATCGTACCTTTGGAGAAACGTCCTCTGGTCTGATGAAACAAAAATAGAACTGTTTGGCCATAATGACCATCGTTATGTTTGGAGGAGAAAGGGGGAGGCTTGCAAGCCGAAGAACACCATCCCAACCGTGAAGCACAGAGGTGGCAGCGTCATGTTGTGGGCATACATTGCTGCAGGAGGTGCACTTCACAAAATAGATGGCATCATGAGGGAGGAAAATTATATGGATGTATTGAAGCAACATCTCAAAACATCAGTCAGGAAGTTAAAGCTTGGTCGCAAATGGGTCTTCCAAATGGACAATGACCCCAAGCGTACTTCCAACGTTGTGGCAAAATGGCTTAAGGACAACAAAGTCAACGTATTGGAGTGGCCATGACAAAGCCCTGTCCTCAATCCTAAATACAATTTGTGGGCAGAACTGGAAAAGGGTGTGCAAGCAAAGAAGCCTACGAACCTGACTCAGTTACACCATCTCTGTCTGAAGAAATGTGCCAAAATTCACCCAACTTGTAATCACGTGTGTTGTGTGTGTTTGTTTGTGTGTATACGCATGTGTTTGTTAGCGTAAATATGTGCAACACAGTTCATTAAGATGAAAGGGAGCAAGGGACCACAGCCAACATTTTACACATAGACAGTTTAGAGACAGATATTGCTACAATGGGACTATGGGATGTGTTAAGTGCTCTTCCTGTGTGTGTCTGTCTGTTTGGATAGTAGGATCCTTCATGCTTATTTATAGTGTAAAGTGGAGGTTGTGATATGAAAGTATGGTGCGAATGAGTGCACATTACTGTGTGCATGTAATGTACTGTATGTACATGCAAATGTGTGTGCATAATGGTGAATGAGCACTCATGTCAATGTATTTATTATGTTTGTGATTATGTAGTCATACTGTGCCTTCGGAAAGTATTAATTACCCTTGACTTTTTCCACATTTTGTTAGGTTACTGATTTATTCTAAAATTGATTAAATAGTCCCCCCCCCCTCATCAATCTACACACAATACCCTGTAATGACAAAGTAAAAACAGGTTTTTAGATATTTTTGTAAAAGTATTACAAATAAAAACTGAAATATTACATTTACATAAGTATTCAGTCCCTTTACTCAGTACTTTGTTGAAGCACCTTTGGCAGGGATTACAGCCTTGAGTCTTGGGTATGACACGACAAGCTTGGCACACCTGTATTTGGGTAGTTTGTCCCATTCTTCTCTGCAGATCCTCTCAAGCTCTGTCAGGTTGGATGGCGCCGGAGGAGATGGCTGCCGTGTTACAGGCTCCTAACCAATTGTGCTATTGTGTGTGTTTGTTTGTGTTATTTGAAATGTATTTTGTACATAATGTGTCTGCCACCGTCTCTTATGACCAAAAAGAGCTTCTGGGTATCAGGACAGCGATTACTCTTTACCATCAGCTGCTACTCGCTGTTTGTTTGTTACCTATGCATAGTCACTTTGCCCCCACCTACATGTACAGATTACCTCAACTAGCCTGTACCCCCGCACACTGACTCGGTACCGGTGCCCCTTGTATATAGTCTTGTTATTGTTATTCTTATTGTGTTACTTTTTATTATTACTTTTTATTTTAGTCTACTTGGTAAATATTTTCTTCTCCTTGAACTGCACTGTTGGTTAAGGGTTTGTAAGTAAGCATTTCACGGTAAAGTCTACACTTGTTGTATTCGGCGCATGTGACAAATAAAGTTTAATTTGATTTTGTCCAACGTCAAATCATTGGATAATAAAATGGAAGTGGCTGAACGACGACATGAATAAAATACAGCTGGCTGGGTTTTCAGTCCATCGGCAAGATAGAACAGCTGTGGTGGTCTGTGGGGTGGCAGTCTGAGTTTATTTGTAAATAACAGCTGGTGCACAAAATCTGATACTAAGGAAGTCTTGAGGTTTTGCTCGCTTCAGGTAGAGTATCTCATGATAAGCTGTAGACCACACTATTTACCAAGAGAGTTTTTATCTATATTTTTCGTAGCTGTCTATTTACCACCACTGGCACTAACACGGCAGCCAACGAGCTGTATAAGGCCATAAGCAAACAAGAAAATCCTCATCCAGAGGCAACGCTCCTAGTGGCCGTGGACTTTAATGCAGGGAAACTTAAATCTGTTTTAGCTAATTTCTATAAGCATGTTACATGTGCAACAATAGGAAAAAAACTCTAGACCACCTTTACTCCACACACAGAGACGCATACAAAGCTCTCCCTCGCCCTCCATTTGGCAAATCTGACCATAACTCTATCCTCCTGATTCCTGCTTACAAGCCAAAAGTACCAGCGACTCGCTCAATAAGGAAGTGGTCAGATGACAAAGATGCTAAGCTAGAGGACTGTTTTTCTACCAAAACTGGAATATGTTCTGGGATTCTTCAGATGGCATTGAATAGTACACCACATCAGTCACTGGCTTCATCAATAAGTGCATTGATGACGTAGTCCGCACAGTGACCGTATGTACATACCCCAACCAGAAGCCATGGATTACAGGCACCATTCACACTGAGATAAAGGGTAGAGGTGCTGCTTTCAAGGAGCGGGACTCTAACCTGGATGCTCACAAGAATTCTCGCCATGCCCTCCGATGAACTATCAAACAGGCAAAGCGTCAATACAGGACTAAGATTGAATCGTACTACACCGGCGCTGACGCTCGTTGGATTTGGCAGGGTTCGTAAACTATTACGGACTACAAAGGGAAGCACAGCTGCGAGCTGCTCAGTGAAACAAGCCTATGCTCGCTTCGAGGAAAGCAACACTGAAGCATGCATGAGAGCATCAGCTTTTCCAGACGACTGTGTGTTCATGCTCTCCATAGCCGATGTGAGTAAGACCTTTAAACAGGTCTACATTCACAAGGCCGCAGGGCCAAACAGATTACCAGAACGTGTACTCCGAGCATGCACTGACCAACTGGCAAGTGTCTTCACTGACATTTTCAACCTTATATTTGACCGAGACTGTAATACCAACATGTTTCCAGCAGACCACCATGGTCCCTGTACCCAAGTACACTAAGGTAACCTACCTAAATGACTACTGACCCGTAGCACTCACATCTGTAGCCATGAAGTGCTTTGAAATGCTGGTCATGGATCACATCAACACCATTATCCCAGAAACCCTAAACCCTAGACATGCAACACTCGTCTGTGTACTGTAAATGTGTGAAATGGGTACTGAAGGTGACTCACCATCCATGTCTAGTCTCTGCATGATGATGGCCAGCTCCACCTCACTGGGCATGTATCCCAGGGACCTCATGGCCATACCCAGCTCCTGCTTGGAGATGAACCCGTTCCCATCCCGGTCCAGCACTCTGAATGCCTCCCGGATCTCTGTCAACACAAGGAGGAGAGGAGAGGATACACCATGGTTAGGAATTATTTTAACTCTGTGCCTTATATCAAGAACATTGCAAATGACATCTGCAATAACCTGCAGGCAACTTAGATGGTGGTGACAAATAAGCTTGCTCTGTGTGTACGACAAGCCGCTGTACTGTGTCAGTTTGAAAGATACCCATCAGCGTCAAGCCTAAAAGTCAGCAGGCTCCTCTGTGCTTTCATGAATTAATATTTTATTAGTGTGTCTACAGAGAAAATTGGGCTTATGGCAGGGAGGCAGTAAGCAGGGAGAGAAAGAGAGAACTGGAGAGAGAAATATATAGAGAGGGGGGGGGGGGGGGGGTAGAAGGAAAGAGAGAGAGGGGAAAGAGAGAGATGCAGCGAGATTGTAAGAGAGAGAGAGAGGCAGCCAAGGATGTTTTTAAATAAATCAAATCAAATTTTATTGGTCACATACACATGGTTAACAGATGTTATTGCGAGTTTAGTGAAATGCTTGTGCTTCTAGTTCCAACAGTGCAGTAATATCTAACAAGTAATCTAACAATTCCACAACAACTACCTAATACACACAAATCAAATTAAAGGAATGGAATAAGACAATATACATATAAATATATGGATAAGCAATGACCGAGCGGCATAGGCAAGATGCAATAGATGGTATAAAATACAGTATATACATATGAGATAAGTAATGTAAGATATGTAAACAGTATTAAAGTGGCATTATTAAAGTGACTAGTGATCCATTTATTAAAGTGGCCAATGATTTCAAGTCTGTATGTAGGCAGCAGCCTCTCAATGTTAGCGATGGCTATTTAACAGTCTGATGGCCTTGAGATAGAAAAATAGCTTCTGTCTCTCGGTCCCAGCTTTGATGCACCTGTACTGACCTCGCCTTCTGGATGGTAGCAGGGTGAACAGGCAGTGGCTCGGGTGGTTGTTGTCCTTGATAATCTTTTTGGCATTACTGTGACGTTTGGTTTTTGGTATTTGTTTTTTTATTGCAAAAGCAGAAGCTACTCTTCCTGGAGTCCACACAAAACAAGAAACATGACATAATACAGAACATCAATAGACAAGAACAGCTCAAGGACAGAACTATATCATATTTTTTTAAAGGCACACGTAGCCTACATATCAATGTATACACACAAACTATCTAGGTCAAATAGGGGAGAGGCGTTGTGCCGTGAGGTGTTGCCCTATCTGTTTTTTTTAAACCAGGTTTGCTATTTATTTGAGCAATATGAGATGGATGGAAGATCCATGCAATAAGGGCTCTATATGATACTCTACGCTTTCTTGAATTTGTTATGGATTTGGGGACTGTGAAAAGACCCCTGGTGGCATGTCTGATGGGGTAATTGTGTGTGTCAGAGCTGTGCGTAAGTTGACTATGCAAACAATTTGGGATTTCCAACACGTTTGTTCTAATGTTTCTTTTAAAAAGAAGAAGTGATGCAGTCAGTCTCACCTCAACTCTTAGCCAAGAGAGACTGGTACGCATAGTATTTATATCAGCCCTCTGATTACAATGAAAATCAAAACATGCCGCTCTGTTCTGGGCCAGCTGCAGCTTAACTAGGTATTTCCTTGCAGCACTGGACCCCACGACAGGACAATAATCAAGATTAGACAAAATGAGAGACTGCAGAACTTGCTTTTTGGAGTGTAGTGTCAAAAACGCAGAGCATCTCTTTATTACCGACAGACCTCTGCCCATCTTTACAACCATTGAATCTATTTGTTTTGACCATGACAGTTTACAATCTAAGGTAACGCCCAGTCTCTTCAACTTGTTCAACAGCCACACCATTCATTACCAGATTCAGCTGAGGTCTAGCACTTAAGAAATTATTTGTACCAAAACATTAGCTGTGGTTGCTGATGTGTATATGGTTGAATCATCAGCATACATGGACACACATGCTTTGTTTAATTCCAGTGGCAGGTCATTGGTAAAAATAGAAAAGAGTAGAGGGCCTAGAGACTGCCCGCTTTACATGTTTGACATTAGAGAAGCTTCCATTAAAGAAAACCCTTTGAATTCTATTAGATAGATAGCTCTGAATCCACAATATGGCAGAGGTTGAAAAGCCATAACACATATGTTTTTCAACAGCTTATGGTAAATAATATCAAAAGCTGCAATGAAATCTAACAGTACCCTTCCACAGTCATTTGTGTCAGTGCAGTACATGTTGAGTGCCCTTCTCTATAAGCATGCTGAAAGTCTGCTGTTAATTTATTTACAGAGAAATAGCATTGTATTTGGTCAAACACCATTTTTACAACAGTTTGCTAAGAACTGGCAGCAAGCTTATAGGTCTGCTGTTAGAACCAGTAAAGGCCACTTTACCACTCGTGGGTAGCGGAATTACTTTGGCTTCCTTCCAGGCCTAAGGACAAAGACTTTCCTCTAGGCTCAGATGAAAATAGGACAGATAGGAGTGGATATATTCAACTACCATCCTCAGTAGCTTTCCATCTAAGTTCTCAATGCCAGGAGGTTTGTCATTATTGATTGCTAACAATAATTTCCCCACCTCTCACACACTAAATTTACAAAATGTAAACTTGCAATGCTTTTCATTAATTATTCATTTTTTTTATTTTAATTGCTCACTGTTCATTGTTGGAGTTTCCTGCTTAAGTTTGCCCACTTTGCCAATGACAATCATTCAAATTATTGGCAACATTCGCAATGATTTTGTGATGCCATCAGCCATCTGATTCGATGAAAGATGGAGTTGAATTTGTCTTTCTGCCCATAATTTAATTTAAACTACTCCAAAGTAGTTTTTCCATCATTTTTTATATCATTGATCTTGGCTTCATAATACAGCCAGTCAGATGTGCAGCCATACTTAATAGCCACTCCTTTTCCCAATCTCTTTCAACCATACAGTTTTTCAATTCCTCATCAATCCATGGCAATTTAACAGTTCTAACAGTCAGTTACTTAACAGGTGCATGTTTATCAATAATTGGAAGAAGCAATTTCATAAGTTCATCAAGTGCAGCATCTTGGATGATCCTCATTAATCACATCAGAACAACAAATATTTTTAACATCATCCACATAAGAGTCACAGCAACATCTTTTGTATGATCTCTTATACACTATTTTAGGGCCAGCTGTTGGAACTTTGGCTTCCTGGATATAGTAAGTATATTGTAATCACTGCATCCAATGGTTACGGATAAAGCTTTAGAACAAAGTAATACAGTATTAGTAAAAATGTGATCGATACATGTGGATGATCTTGTTCCTGTAGTGTTTGTAAACACCCTGGTAGGTTGATTAATAACCTGAACCAGATTACAGGCACTGGTTACAGTAAGAAGCTTCTTTTTGAGTGGACAGCTTGATGAAAACCAGTCAATATTCAGGTCCCCAGAAAAGTTGACCTCTTTGTTTACATCACATACACTATCAAGTATTTCACACATATTATTTAGACACTGACCAACCACAACACTTCAATAACACTTGACATAAGATCTTCTCTAAGCATTACAGGGATATGGCTCTGAATATATATAGCAACACCTCCCCCATAAGCATTTCTGTCTCTTCTATAGATGTTACATCCTTGTATTGCTACTACTGTATCATCAAATTAATTATATATTAGAAAAGGCTAATATATGAATGTTCTGATGTTAGCAAGTTATTGATTTCATTAACCTTATTTCTAAGGCTACATATATTAATATGGGCTATTTTCAGCCCTTTCCTGGGTAGCTTATCAGAGATAGACATAATACTGAAAAGAGCAAACAAAGCAAGAGAAAAAAATATACATTCAGCAGTCCATAGATGCATTGGTGTGTGTGTGCTGCGGGGTTGAAGCCACGAACCTATAGGCTTGGCTCTCTCTCATCCCTTCCAGGCTTCTGGGAGGGAGGGTGGACAATGAGCCTGTCATAGCGGATGTAAGCGATGTCCTCACGCGCTCTGGCAGCTTTCATGGCTGGGATCAGTTCTTTCCTCACTGGCGAACAGCTTCAGGATAGTCCTTGCTGAGGAAGATATACGTTCCTCACAAGTTCTTGGCTCTTTCCAGAACAGCTATCTTGTCCTTGAACCTCAGGAACTTGACCACTATCGGCATTGAGCCTATCACCTGGGCTGGTGGTGGGTTTTCTAGTCCTGTGGGCGTGCTCCACCTCAATCTTCTTGTGGTCCATCTCTAATATTTCAGAGATCATTTCCCTCACCTTGTCCTCAGACTCCGTCCAGGTCTTATGTGGAGATTCTGCAAATCCGTCCACAACCATGTTGTTCTGCCTTGATTGTCCCTCGAGATTTATCCGTCATTGTTATCATGGATTCACACACTGAACTGATGTCCTCTCTCAATGACTTACAGATTGCTGTCATCTTGCCGTTCTCCTGTTTCAACTCATCGACTTGACCCTGTGAGAACTGAAAACTGTTCTTCAGGTCATGGACCTCTCTGGTCAGGTCGTCCATTCTTTTATTAGTAGAATCCACAAGTATTTGGACAAAACACTTGAAGCTATTTTCTTGTTGATGTAACAACTGCTTGTAGGACTCTAAGTTTGTTTAAAAGATTGTTCACATGTGAGAGAGACACACCACTGTCCTCAACGGTACTCCCGCCGGCATTGGTCTTTGTCATGGTAGCTAGCAACGTAAGGTTACGCTGTTACTACTCGCAGTTCCAGATAGGGCAGGTCACAGGGAAGATTGAAAACAACAAACAGCAGGGATCTAGACAGCCACAAAACCGGGACAATCCGCGGTCCCAGCCACAATGGCTAACCGCATCGCGGGCTGTGTTCAAGAAAACACAGCAAGCTTGATATGCAGCTAGCTAGCAGCTAGCAAATACCTCCTCAGACCCGTCCTTGGTCAGCAAGATCACTGAACAGAGACTAGCACTCACAGCAACTGATGCCAACTGCATCACGGGGTCCAAACTAAGAAGTTAGATAGCTACCAAGAACTTTCCAACACACATTCAAACAACAAACTTTTCAAAACAACAAAACCGAGCCCTCACTCACAGGGAGTACAAGAGGGGGCTGAGCATGCCCCTTTGTGGGGCCCCAGTGTTGATGTTCAGCGAAGTGGGGATGTTGTTTCCTACCTTCACCACCCGAGGGCAACCCGTCAGGAAGTCCAGAACCCAATTGCACAGGGCGGGGTTGAGACCCAGGGCCTCAAGCTTAATGATGAGCTTGGAGGGTACTATGGTGTTGAATGCTGAGCTGTAATCAATGAACAACATTCTTACATAGGTATTCCTCTTGTCCAGATAGGGCAGTGTGATGGCAATTGCATTGTCTGTGGAACTATTGGGGCAGTACGCAAATTGAAGTGGGTCTAGTGTGACATGTAAGGTGGAGGTGATATGATCCTTGACCAGTCTCTCAAAGCACTTCATGATGACAGAAGTGAATGCCACGGGGCGATAGTTATTTAGTTCAGTTACCTTTGGCTTCTTGGGTACAGGAACAATAGTGACCATCTTAAAGCATGTAATAGAGATGGAATGTCAGATCTCTAAAGAACACTATGATTGCATGGTATGCTTCAGCACACAGCTGAAAACTGAATAGTTTGAGGCTGGGTACTACTGGAATACATACAGTGGGGCAAAAAAGTATTTAGTCAGCCACCAATTGTGCAAGTTCTCCCACTGAAAAAGATGAGAGGCCTGTAATTTTCATCATAGGTACACTTCAACTATGACAGACAAAATGAGAAAAAAAAATCCTGAAGATCACATTGTAGGATTTTTTATGAATTTATTTGCAAATTATGGTGGAAAATAAGTATCTGGTCAATAACAAAAGTTTCTCAATACTTTGTTATATACCCTTTGTTGGCAATGACAGAGGTCAAACGTTTTATGTAAGTCTTTACAAGGTTTTCACACACTGTTGCTAGTATTTTGGCCCATTCCTCCATGCAGATCGCCTTTTGGGGCTGTTGTTGGGCAACACGGACTTTCAACTCCCTCCAAAGATTTTCTATGGGGTTGAGATCTGGAGACTGGCTAGGCCACTCCAGGACCTTGAAATGCTTCTTACGAAGCCACTCCTTCGTTGCCCGGGCGGTGTGTTTGGGATCATTGTCATGCTGAAAGACCCAACCACGTTTCATCTTCAATGCCCTTGCTGATGGTAGGCTTTGTTACTTTGGTCCCAGCTCTCTGCAGGTCATTCACTAGGTGTGGTTCTGGGATTTTTGCTCACCGTTCTTGTGATCATTTTGACCCCACGGGGTGAGATCTTGCGTGGAGCCCCAGATCGAGGGAGATTATCAGTGGTCTTGTATGTCTTCCATTTCCTAATAATTGCTCCCACAGTTGATTTCTTCAAACCAAGCTGCTTACCTATTGCAGATTCAGTCTTCCCAGCCTGGTGCAGGTCTACAATTTTGTTTCTGGTGTCCTTTGACAGCTCTTTGGTCTTGGCCATAGTGGAGTTTGGAGTGTGACTGTTTGAGGTTGTGGACAGGTGTCTTTTATACTGATAACAAGTTCAAACAGGTGCCATTAATACAGGTAACGAGTGGAGGACAGAGGAGCCTCTTAAAGAAGAAGTTACAGGTCTGTGAGAGCCAGAAATCTTGCTTGTTTGTAGGTGACCAAATACTTATTTTCCACCATAATTTGCAAATAAATTCATTAAAAATCCTACAATGTGATTTTCTGGATTTTTTTCCCTCATTTTTCTGTCATAGTTGAAGTGTACCTATGTTGAAAATTACAGGCCTCTCTCGTCTTTTTAAGTGGGAGAACTTGCACAATTGGTGGCTGACTAAATACTTTTTTGCCCCATTTTAGAATTAATTCACCAGGACCAGTGGCCTTGCAACAATGCAACAATGTATTAGACAGGACTGCCCCTCACCCAAGACATAGGCTAACTCAAAACATGAATTAATTCCAAACGTGTCCCAGATATGGGATAGAATGTCATACACTTGGGAATACATGTGCTAACAAGAAAATGAATCTTACGTGTCCAGTCTTGAAAAGACCATGTCAATAAACAAAACATCGTAGTGGTAGAGTTCTTCAAAGAAACCATAAGAAGGAGCAAACAACAGGTTAACTGATACTTATTGTAGTCTAAAGATAACCTAAGCGTGAAGTAAAGTTTCATGCTAGAGGAGGCCTGCCCATGCTGCCAATCTTTAACCAATCCTTGGTCAATCATCTGTCAATCATGTGCTGAGAAGCTGTCATTTATTCATAGCCAGTCAGGATTAGTAGGAGTGATTTGGAGCTCTGAGCTGCAAGGAGGTCAATGGTGTGTAAATGTCACGTTTTTTCTCTGTATTTAAATCACCTCGTAAAATCTGAAATGATATTTCGGATCATAAAAGCACTCAGATGTTACCGAGGGTTCAGGTTAGTTGTTGTACTAGCCTCTGAAAAGTATTTTGTCCTTCCCTGCTTCCCAAAACATCTGGCCCGAGCAAACACACTCAGCCATTATCATTCATAACAGAGTACAAAAGCTTGTTCTAACCAGAGACACTCGTTCTAGCAATGTGTTTGTGAAAGAAAACACACACACACAGCACAACAAAACAGAGAAAAACACAAGCACATCAAAGGTGTATGGGTTTATTTTGGTACATTGAAATTAGCGCCTCATGAATAAACCCATCAGGAGGATCACAGCAGCACAGAACAGTGAGTGACTCAGGCCTTTGTAGAGTAGGTTCCTGTGTGAGGGCTCGGGCCCATTTGAACACCAACAACATTCAGACCACAGGTCGTATACTCATACAGCTCTCTCCCGCTTTTTCTCTATTTCATGCACAACTGCTCCCATATCAATCACGTGCTCTGATGCTCTGAAAACCAAAGCTTTACAGGGGAGAATAATTTAACATCCTGTATGACAAAGTAATACCAAAGGAACAGGAATACCCACGGAAAATGTCAGATGGAGAAATGAATCAGAGTAAAAAAGACTTGAATTTAGAGTCACTTTAACAGCACCCTGCATTGCAATCTAGGCCAAGTGCATCAGCACTCATGTTCAGTAGGGCATACCATAGTAAAACTTTTTACAACGTAAAACTTCAATATTTGTTTTAATTGGACAACTTCAAGTAGTAGCTCCTGGTTAGAAAATAGTGTCTCCCTACTGAACACTACTTATCCCCACTTTCTCAGTGTATCAAATGTGTGTTATGTGCTTTGTGATATGAAGTTAGTGCTGACAGTGCTGTATGTGTCTATAAATTACAATCTCATATCCACATCTTGTCTGACCTTTCAGACACAGCAGCAGAAGCAGTAGCAGCACAGATCGGCCTCGACGGAGGCAAGACTACCTGATACACAAAGCTCTCTACCCACACCAACATCTATTCTACATGCTGCAGCTCTCAGAGCACTGCATACACACACATACCAACCACACACAAACCAAAACATGCAAGTAGAATAAGACACAAAAGGAAACTACATCCCCTCCAACAGGCTGAGAGGTTAACAATGTGTACCTGTACTAAAGCTGACTGACGACAACGTGCTGTATGTGGTGAGTCAGCTAGTTCAACGCAATACAGTAACATTGTTTCACTTGAATGGCCATAGATAAAGACACTTACAGGTAGCAACACCAAATTTCCTCAGTAAATATCCCCATGGTAGAAATGGTGAACATGGTTGAAATGGTAGCTGCCTGTGTATAGTACTATGGATAAATTAATAAGCCAAGGAGATGATTGCTAATCATTACTCTAGTGTAGTGTGTTACAGTGCATTCGGAAAGTTTTCAGGCCCCTTCTCTTTTTCCACATTGTTACGTTACACTCCCGATTGGCGCAGCAGTCCAAGGCACTGCATCTCAGTGTAAGAGGCGTCACTACAATCTCTGGTTCGATTCCATGCTGTATTGGCCTAGCGTCGTCCGGGTTTGGCCGGGGTAGGCCATCATTGTAAATAAGAATTTGTTCTTAACTGACTTGCCTAGTTAAATAAAGGTTAACATTTTTTTAAATAAATATTCTAAAATGGATTAGATAGTTTTTCCCCTCATTAATCTACACAAAACACCCCATAATGGCAAAACAAAAACAGGTTTTTAGAAATATTTGCAAATGTTCTGAAAATAAAAAACAGAAATACCTTATTTTCATAAGTATTCAGACCCTTTACTCAGTACTTTGTTGAAGCATCTTTGGCAGCGATTACAGCCTTGAGTATTCGTAGGTATGATGCTACAAGCGTGGCACACCTGTATTTGGGGAGTTTCTCCCATTCTTCTCTGCAGATCCCCTCAAGCTCTGTCAGGTTGGACGTGGAGCATCGTTGCACATCTATTTTCAGGTCTCTCCAGAGATATTCGATCAGGTTCAAGTCTGGTCTCTGGCTGGGCCCCTCAAGGACATTCAGAGACTTGTCCCGAAGCCACTCCTGCGATGTCTTGGCTGTGTGCTTAGGGTCGTTGTCCTGTTGGAAGGTGAACCTTCGCGACAGTCTGAGGTCCAGTGCTCTGGAGCAGGTTTTCATCAAGGATCTCTCTCTGCTTTGCTCCGCTCCTCTTTCCCTCCATACTGAATAGTCTCCCATTCCTTGCAGCTGAAAAACATCTCCACAGCATGATGGTGCCAGGTTTTCTCTAGACATGACACTTGGTAATCAGGCCAAAGAGTTCAATCTTGGCTTCATCAGACCAGAGAATCTTGTTTCTCATGGTCTGAGAGTGTTAAGGTGCCTTTAGATGCCAAACTCCAAGCAATCTCAATTTTAGAATAATAATTTTAGGAGTGGCTTCCTTCTCAAATCAAATCAAATCGAAACAAATGTATTTGTCACATACACATGGTTAGCAGATGTTAATGCGAGTGTAGTGAAATGCATATGCTTCTAGTTCCGACAATGCAGTAATAACCAACGAGTAATCTCACCTAACAATTCCAAAACTACTACCTTATACACACAAGTGTAAAGGGATAAAGAATATGTACATAAATCGAGTACAGTATATACAGTGCCTTGCGAAAGTATTCGGCCCCCTTGAACTTTGCGACCTTTTGCCACATTTCAGGCTTCAAACATAAAGATATAAAACTGTATTATTTTGTGAAGAATCAACAACAAGTGGGACACAATCATGAAGTGGAACGACATTTATTGGATATTTCAAACTTTTTTAACAAATCAAAAACTGAAAAATTGGGCGTGCAAAATTATTCAGCCCCCTTAAGTTAATACTTTGTAGCGCCACCTTTTGCTGCGATTACAGCTGTAAGTCGCTTGGGGTATGTCTCTATCAGTTTTGCACATCGAGAGACTGACATTTTTTCCCATTCCTCCTTGCAAAACAGCTCGAGCTCAGTGAGGTTGGATGGAGAGCATTTGTGAACAGCAGTTTTCAGTTCTTTCAACAGATTCTCGATTGGATTCAGGTCGGGACTTTGACTTGGCCATTCTAACACCTGGATATGTTTATTTTTGAACCATTCCATTGTAGATTTTGCTTTATGTTTTGGATCATTGTCTTGTTGGAAGACAAATCTCCGTCCCAGTCTCAGGTCTTTTGCAGACTCCATCAGGTTTTCTTCCAGAATGGTCCTGTATTTGGCTCCATCCATCTTCCCATCAATTTTTACCATCTTCCCTGTCCCTGCTGAAGAAAAACAGGCCCAAACCATGATGCTGCCACCACCATGTTTGACAGTGGGGATGGTGTGTTCAGCTGTGTTGCTTTTACGCCAAACATAACATTTTGCATTGTTGCCAAAAAGTTCAATTTTGGTTTAATCTGATCAGAGCACCTTCTTCCACATGTTTGGTGTGTCTCCCAGGTGGCTTGTGGCAAACTTTAAACACTTTTTATGGATATCTTTAAGAAATGGCTTTCTTCTTGCCACTCTTCCATAAAGGCCAGATTTGTGCAATATACGACTGATTGTTGTCCTATGGACAGAGTCTCCCACCTCAGCTGTAGATCTCTGCAGTTCATCCAGAGTGATCATGGGCCTCTTGGCTGCATCTCTGATCAGTCTTCTCCTTGTATGAGCTGAAAGTTTAGATGGACGGCCAGGACTTGGTAGATTAGCAGTGGTCTGATACTCCTTCCATTTCAATATTATCGCTTGCACAGTGCTCCTTGGGATGTTTAAAGCTTGGGAAATCTTTTTGTATCCAAATCCGGCTTTAAACTTCTTCACAACAGTATCTCGGACCTGCCTGGTGTGTTCCTTGTTCTTTATGATGCTCTCTGCGCTTTTAACGGAACTCTGAGACTATCACAGTGCAGGTGCATTTATACGGAGACTTGATTACACACAGGCGGATTGTATTTATCATCATTAGTCATTTAGGTCAACATTGGATCATTCAGAGATCCTCATTGAACTTCTGGAGAGAGTTTGCTGCACTGAAAGTAAAGGGGCTGAATAATTTTGCACGCCCAATTTTTCAGTTTTTGATTTGTTAAAAAAGTTTGAAATATCCAATAAATGTCGTTCCACTTCATGATTGTGTCCCACTTGTTATTGATACTTCACAAAAAAATACAGTTTTATATCTTTATGTTTGAAGCCTGAAATGTGGCAAAAGGTCGCAAAGTTCAAGGGGGCCGAATACTTTCGCAAGGCACTGTACATATGGGATGAGTAATGTAGGGTATGTAAACAAAGTGGCATAGTTTAAAGTGGCTAGTGATACATGTATAACATAAAGATGCAGTAGATGATATAGGGTACAGTATATACATATGAGATTTATAATGTAGGGTATGTAAACATTATATTAAGTAGCATTGTTTAAAGTGGCTAGTGATATATTTTACATCAATTCCCATCAATTCCCATTATTAAAGTGGCTGGAGTCTGTGTGTTGGCAGCAGCCACTCAATGTTAGTGGTGGCTGTTTAACAGTCTGATGGCCTTGAGATAGAAGCAGTCCCTGCTTTGATGCACCTGTACTGACCTCTCCTTCTGGATGATGGCGGGGTGAACAGGCAGTGGCTCGGGTGGTTGTTGTCCTTGATGATCTTTATGGCCTTCCTGTGGTGTAGGTGTCCTGGAGGGCAGGTAATTTGCCCCCGTGATGCGTTGTGCAGACCTCACTACCCTCTAGAGAGCCTTACGGTTGTTGGCGGAGCAGTTGCCGTACCAGGCGGTGATACAGCCCGACAGGATGCTCTCGATTGTGCATCTGTAGAAGTTTGTGAGTACTTTTGGTGACAAGCCGAATTTCTTCAGCCTCCTGAGGTTGAAGAGGCGCTGCTGCACCTTCTTCACGATGCTGTCTGTGTGGGTGGACCAATTCAGTTTGTCTGTGATGTGTACGCTGAGGAACTTAAAACTTACTACCCTCTCCACTACTGTCCCATCGATGTGGATAGGGGGGTGCTCCCTCTGCTGTTTCCTGAAGTCCACAATCATCTCCTTAGTTTTGTTGACGTTGAGTGTGAGGTTATTTTCCTGACACCACACTCCGAGGGCCCTCACCTCCTCCCTGTAGGCTGTCTCGTCGTTGTTGGTAATCAAGCCTACCACTGTAGTGTCGTCCGCAAACTTGATGATTGAGTTGGAGGCGTGCATGGCCACGCAGTCATGGGTGAACAGGGAGTACAGGAGAGGGCTCAGAATGCACCCTTGTGGGGCCCCGATGTTGAGGATCAGCGAGGTGGAGATGTTGTTACCTACCCTCACCACCTGGGGGCGGCCCGTCAGGAAGTCCAGTACCCAGTTGCACAGGGCGGGGTCGAGACCCAGGGTCTCGGTCCCAGGTCCCAGGTCTTGATGACGAGTTTGGAGGGTACTATGGTGTTAAATGCTGAGCTGTAGTCGATGAACAGCATTCTCACATAGGTATTCTTCTTGTCCAGATGGGTTAGGGCAGTGTGCAGTGTGGTTGAGATTTCATCGTCTGTGGATCTATTTGGGCGGAAAGCACATTGGAGTGGGTCTAGGGTGTCAGGTAGGGTGGAGGTGATATGGTCCTTGACTAGTCTCTCAAAGCACTTCATGATGACGTTTAGCTCAGTTACCTTAACTTTCTTGGGAACAGGAACAATGGTGGCGCTCTTAAAGCATGTGGGAACAGCAGACTGGGATAAAGATTGATTGAATATGTCCGTAAATACACCAGCTAGCTGGTCTGCGCATGCTCTGAGGGCGCGGCTGGGATGCCGTCTGGGCCTGCAGCGAGGGTTAACACGTTTAAATGTTTTACTCACGTCGGCTGCAGTGAAAGAGAGTCCACATGTTTTGGTTGCGGGCCGTGTCAGTGGCACTATATTGTCCTCAAAGCGGGCAAAAAAGTTATTTAGTCAGCCTGGGAGCAAGACATCCTGGTCCGTGACGGGGCTGTTTTTTTTTTTGTTGTAATCCGTGATTGACTGTAGACCCTGCCACATACCTCTTGTGTCTGAGCCATTGAATTGCGACTCTACTTTGTCTCTATACTGACGCTTAGCTTGTTTGATTGCCTTGCGGAGGGAATAGCTACACTGTTTGTATTCGGTCATGTTTCCGGTCACCTTGCCCTGGTTAAAAGCAGTGGTTCGGGCTTTCAGTTTCACGCGAATGCTGCCATCAATCCACGGTTTCTGGTTTGGGAATGTTTTAAATCGTTGCTATGGCAACGACATCTTCAATGCCCTTTCTAATGAACTCGCTCACCGAATCAGCATATTCGTCAATGCTGTTGTTGGACGCAGTGCGGAACATATCCCAATCAACGTAATGGAAGCAGTCTAGGAGCGTGGAATCAGATTGGTCGGACCAGCGTTGAACAGACCTGAGCGCGGGAGCTTCTTGTTTTAGCTTCTGTCTGTAGGCAGGGAGCAACAAAATGGAGTCGTGGTCAGCTTTTCCGAAAGGAGGGCGGGGGAGGGCCTTATATGCGTTGCGGAAGTTACAATAGCAATGATCCAAGGTTTTACCAGCCCTGGTTGCACAATCTATATCCTGATACAATATAGGGAGTCTTGTTTTCAGATTAGCCTTGTTAAAATCCCCAGCTACAATGAATGCAGCCTCAGGATATGTGGTTTCCAGTTTACATAGAGTCAAATAAAATTTGTTCAGAGCAATCGATGTGTCTGCTTGGGGGGGAATATGGGGGGCTGTGGTTATAGTCGAAGAGAATTCCCTTGGTAGATAATGCTGTCGACATTTGATTGTGAGGAATTCTAAATCAGGTGAACAGAAGGACTTGAGTTCCTGTATGTTGTTGTGACCACACCACGTCTCGTTAACCATAAACACCACGTCTCGTTAACCATAAGGCATACGCCCCCGCCCCTCTTCTGGCCACTCTACCATAAAGGCCTGATTGGGTGGAGTGCTGCAGTGATGGTTGTCCTTCTGGAAGGTTCTCCCATCTCCACAGAGGAACTCCTGGAGCTCTGTCAGAGTGACCATCGGGTTCTTGGTCACCTCCCTGATCAAGGCCCTTCTCCCCTGATTTCTCAGTTTGGCCGGGCGGCCAGCTCTACGAAGAGACTTGGCGGTTCCAAACTTCTTCATTTAAGAATGATGGAGGCCACTGTGTTATTGGGGACATTCAATGCTCCAGGAATGTTTTGGTACATTTCCCCAGATCTGTGCCTCGACATAATCCTATCTCGGAGCTCTACGGACAATTCCTTCGAACTCATGGCTTGGTTTTTGCTCTGACATGCACTGTAAACTGTGGGACCTTATGTAGACAGTTGTGTGCCTGATCATGTCCAATCAATTGAATTTACCAAAGGTGGACTCCAAAGGCACACAACACAAGGTCAATTTCAAGTCTCATAGAAAAGGGTCTGAATACTTATGTAAAAAATATATTTATATTTGTTATTTTTAATACATTTGCCCAAACCTGTTTTCGCTTTGTCATTATGAGGTATTGTTTGTAGATAGCTGAAAAAATATATATTTGATCCATTTTAGAATACGGCTGTAATGTAACAAAATACCAAATAAAAATGCATCAGAAATACATCATAAGATGATGATTTCTGTATTTTGAAAGTTACATATCTTGACAACAGGATTGCTGACAAGCAAAACATTTTGGGACTATTTCAACAATGGACAATTGAAACAAATACCAAAATATATTTTTAGGGTGGAATTTTCCTTTAATGTGGCATAATTTTATTAATACAATATTTATGGTATGAGAGCAGCTAGTGTAGTTAATCCCCCCCTCCACTATGAGCACTGTGATGTTGTTGTTTACAGCAGAGGATAGAATAATATCGATCAGGCCTGGGCTGGGTTCCACCGCCGGGCTGGCCAGTGGGGTGATTAGTTTCAGAACAACGTACACACACACACAAGATAAAAGCGTTCATAAACACAGACTCAGCTACTTCCTCTAATTAATGCCAAGGGAGAGCAAGAGCCCATTAATCAAATTCTACTTGTGCGATAAGTGATAAGAAAATTCATAGTCATAGTTTATAAAGCCAATGCTTTGTTGGCTCCAGCAACAGGGGCAAGCGGTGTTTGTAAATACATGTTTTGACTGGTCCAACCTCTGTGATTCATGGCTCAGAATACGGTCTTACTACTTATCCCATATATAGCCTACTATTTATCCTGCCCAATTCAAACACACAAACCCCGGCCTAAACTCAATCTCTCTCTATGACCCTCACCAGCCAAATCCACAGTCCCAGTCCTAATCTCTATCCCCTCTCACCAGAAACAACCAAGCCCAACCCAACCAAACCAAACCAAGCCCAAACCAACCTAGACCCAGTAGTACCAGCCCAAGCCCTGAGGAGACTCACCATCTAGCTCCTCCACAGAGATGCTGGCCAGCTGGTCACTGTCATTGTCCTCAGACAGAGAGTGACTCAGGTAGTTCCCCTTGTACAGCAGTCCTGCCGTCACATGGTGGAACGGCATCTTGTCCCTGTGTGAGAGAGAAAGGGTGGACTGATTAGTTTAGGATCAGTGAGATCTGAACGTGACAGAGAGAGAGAGAGAGAGAGAGAGAGAGAAAGAGAGAGAGAGAGCAATCAGGGGAGTGATTGAAAAAGCTTGTTCCACTTTCTCCAACGCACAAGTGGTTATCTCCACCCTGCTACCAAGAAAATACTTTCAGCCTGCCACCATACAGCGGGTGAATGCAAGCATTTCGCGAGACTGTGTCTCAAAACCTAATGTATACCCACCACTCCACCCTGCCTTTACAACCAGGTCCACCTCTGCAAGGCAGCAATCTCAGCTTTTGCCAGGACCCTGAAGGACGTCACCTTCAACCGAAGCCCCAGCAACTCACACAGGAGCAACAGAGCAACGTACACCCCGCCCAGACCAGTGAGACGCCCTCCCAGACCAGCGAGACCCCCCCCTCTGCATTGAGAGAACCCAGACCAAGAGGACCTACACCCAGACCACAGCATCACCAGCCACACCCCAAACAGCTAAGACCACCTCAAGCAACGCTGGCCACAGCCTATATAGGCCCCCCCTTCTGCCCACCCCATGCTCCCGTCCCTGTGGCAAGGACCTCAACATGACAGCAGGACATATGCCCAAGCCATGAGAAGAGCAACAGGCCTAACCCCAACTATTACACCCACCCAAGCCACATCCTGCAACCTAAGAGGTATGTATCAGATGCTCAACATGCTCTGCTCACACCTACTTTGATGGTCCGGCCCTAAACCACACAAAAACAACACTAGACACTATGGAACACAACGCTTTTACTATGACATCCTGGAATATACAAGGTTTGAGGTCTAAAGTATAAAGGAGACGGACCCACTGGTTGCCCTCTAGGTTACAGAGAGCTGGTAGTCCCATCCACCAAACTACCAGGTATGAAATTGGGAAGAGATGCAGGGGGTATGCTCATTTGGTAAAGAGCAGACTTAACCCACTCTGTTGAATTAGTCAAAACAGGAACATTTTACATCTGCCTCAAAATTAATAAGGATATTATCTCAACAGAGAAAAAATTCCTTGTGTGCTACCCATGTCCCCCCAATAAAATTCCCATACTTTATTGATGACAGCTTCTCCATCCTAAAGGGGGAGATCAACAATTTCCAGGCTCAGGGACATGTACTAGTCTGTGGTGACCTAAATACCAGAACTGGACAATAACCGGACACCCTCAGCACATAGGGGGACAAACACCTACCTGGAGGTGACAGCATTCCCTCCCCCATATGCCCCCATAGAAACAACTATGACCAACAAAAACGGGTCACAACTACTGCCGCTCTGTCGGATGCTGGGTATGTACATAGTCAATGGTAGGCTTCAAGGGGACTCCTTTGGGAGGTACACCTATAGCCCATCTCTTGGCAGTAGTACTGTAGACTACTTTATCACTGACCTCAACCAAGAGTCTCTTAGAGCGTTCACAGTCAGTCCACTGACCCCCCTATCAGACCACAGCAAAATCACACTCTACATGAACAGAGCTATGCTCAATCATGAGGCATCAAAGCCAAAGAAACTAAATAATATTAAGAAATGCTGTAGATGGAAGTAAATTAGTATGGAAATCTACCAAAAAACTACTAGGCAACAAGAAATGTAATCCCTTCTAGACAATTTCTTGATAAAAAGGGTTTTACTGTAATAATGAAGATGTAAACCTGGCAGTAGAAAACCTAAACGGTATATTTGACATCTCAGCTTCCCTATCAAATAAAAAAAATTCAAGCAGACAACCTAAGAAAATTAGCAACTTTGACAAATGGATTGATGAAGAATAAAAAAACCTAAGAAAGAAATTGAGAAACCTACCCAACCAAAAATATAGAGATCCTGATTCACCTGAGCCTACGCCTTCACTATGGTGAATCACTGAAACAATACTGAAATACACTACGGAAAAAGAAGGAACAGCACACCAGAAATCAGCTCAATGTAATTGAAGAATCCATACAATCTAACCACTTCCGGGAAAATGTGAAAACTCTAAACAAACAAAAACACGAAGAGTTATCTATCCAAAACAGAGATGTATGGATAAACCACTTCTCCAATCTGTTTGGGTCTATAACAAAGAACAAACAGCAAAAGCATATACATGATCAAATACAAATCTTAGAATCAACTTTTTAAGGACTACCAGAACCTACTGTATTCTCCAATTACATTGAATGAACTACAGGACAAAATACAAACCCTCCAACCCAAAAAGACCTGTGGGGTTGATGGTATAAATGATAAAATATACAGACCACAAATTCCAATTGGCTATACTTAAACTCTTTAACATCATCCTCCGCTCTGGCATCTTCCCCAATATTTGGAACCAAGGACTGATCACCCCAAGACAAATTTGACCACAATAACAGCAACCGTGGGAAAATCCTCTGCATTATCATTAACAGCAGACTCATACATTTCCTCAGCAAAAACAAACTACTGAGCAAATGTCAAAATGTATTTTTACCAAATTACCGTACGACAGACCACATATTTCCCCTGCACACCCTAATTGACAAACAAACAAACCAAAACAAAGACAAACAAAGACATGTTTTTTTTATTTCAAAAAAGCTTTTGTCTCAATTTGGCTTGAGGGTCTGGTACACAAATTGATGGAAAGTGGTGTTGGGGGAAAAACATACGACATTATAAAATCCATGTACACAAACAACAAGTTTGCGGTTAAAATGAGCAAAAAACACATTTCTTTCCACAGGGCCGGGGGTTGAGACAGGGATGCAGCTTAAGCCCCACCCTCTTCAACATATATTTCAACAAAATGGCAAGGGCACTAGAACAGTCTGCAGCACCCGGCTTCACCCTACTAGAATCTGAAGTCAAATGTCTTCTGTTTGCTGATGATCTGGTGCTTCTGTCCCCTACCACGTAGGGCCTACAGCAGCATCTACATCTTCTGCACAGATTCTCTCAGACCTGAGCCCTGACAGTAAATCTCAATAAGACAAAAGTAATGGTTTATATTATTAGTTACTATGCTGTTACTAAGCAGTAATGTATAACGGAAGTGTTGTGTTACTATACCTAAAAGAAAATGCACATGGGCACTATTGGGCCGGGGCTGTATAGCACGAGAGGTTTTGACTAAGCAAAACAAACTGTACTCCCGTCTCCTGCCTGGTCATTTCTCCACAACACAAATTCTACACCCACCTCAAAGGAAGCGATTCTCAAACCTTTCATAACATAGCTATCACCTACAGAGAAATTAACCTGGAGAAGAGCCCCCTAAGCGAGCTTGTCCTGGGTGTAACGTTCGTCGTTAAGGGTAGACCAAGGCGCAGAGTGATTTGAGTTCATCATATTTTATTAAAATGTGAACCAGCAAAAAAATACAATAAACAATTCAACGAACGAAAAGCTTCTTCGTGTAAAAATACATGCAACCAAACAAAGACAAGATCCCACAACTGAAGGTGGGAAAAAGGGCTGCCTAAGTATGACCCCCAATCAAAGACAACGATAGACAGCTGTCTCTGATTGGGAGCCATACTAGGCCAACAAAGAAAAAGAAAACATAGATATACAAAATCTAAAGTACCCACCCTAGTCACACCCTGACCTAACCAAAATATAGAGAATAAACAGAGATCTCTAAGGTCAGGGCGTGACACTGGGGCTCTGTTCACAAACATAACCCGCAGAGACCCAGGACAGCAACACAATTAGACCCAACCAAATCACGAGAGAGAAAAAAATACTTGACACATTGGAAAGAAATTACAAAAAAACAGTGCAAACTAGAATGCTATTTGGCCCTAAACAGAGAGTACAGTGGTATAATCCCTGACCACTGTGACTGACCCAAAATTAAGGAAATCTTTGACTATGTATAGACTCAGTTAGCATAGCCTTGCTATTGAGAAAGGCCGCAGAGGGAAGATCTAGCTCTCAAGAGAATAAAGGTTATGTGCACACTGCCCACAAATGAGGTGGACACTGAACTGCACTTCCTAACCTCCTGCCAAATGTATGACCATATTAGAGACACATATTTCCCTCAGATTACACAGACCCACAAAGAATTTGAAAACAAATACAATTTTGATAAACTCCCATATCTTTTGGGTGAAATACCACAGTGTGCAATCACAGCAGCAAAATTTGTGGCCTGTTGCCACAAGAAAAGGGCAACCAGTGAAGAACAAACACCATTGTAAATGCAACCTATATTTATGTTTATTTATATTCCCTTTTGTACTTTAACTATTTGCACATCATTACAACACTGTATATAGACATAATATGACATTTTAAATGTATTTATTATTTTGGAACTTTTGTGAGTGTAATGTTTACTGTACATTTTTTATTGTTCATTTAAATTTTGTTTATTATCTATTTCACCTGCTTTGTCAATGTAAACACATGTTTCCCTTGCCAATAAAGACCCTTAAATTGAATTGGCGAGAGAGAGAGAGAGAGAAATATATCTAATGTTGTGTCACTGTAACGATTCTCTTCTTGTGAAGTAGAGGCGGACCAAAGCGCAGCGTGGTGGTTGTTCATTGTAATTTATTGACGACACTATACATGAACAAACTAACGAAAAAACAAGAAACGTGAGAACTCAAAACAGCCCTGTCTGGTGCAAACACAAAAACAGGAACAATCACCCACAAACACACAGTGAAACCCAGGCTACCTAAATATGGTTCCCAATCAGAGACAATGACGAACACCTGCCTCTGATTGAGAACCATATCAGGCCGAACATAGAACTAGACAAACTAGACATGAAACATAGAATGCCCACTCAGATCACACCCTGACCAACCACAACATAGAAATATACAAAGTAAACTATGGTCAGGGTGTGACAGTCACATGATTTGTAAAACAACAGGTGTAAACTAACCGTGAAACGCTTACTCCCGACAATGCAGAGAAAAAAAAAAAAATGATTTAAAAAATAATAACACAATGAAAAAATATACAATGAGTAACTTGAGTAATTGAGGTAGATACAGTGCCTTGCGAAAGTATTCGGCCCCCTTGAACTTTGCGACCTTTTGCCACATTTCAGGCTTCAAACATAAAGATATAAAACTGTATTTTTTTGTGAAGAATCAACAACAAGTGGGACACAATCATGAAGTGGAACGACATTTATTGGATATTTCAAACTTTTTTAACAAATCAAAAACTGAAAAATTGGGCGTGCAAAATTATTCAGCCCCCTTAAGTTAATACTTTGTAGCGCCACCTTTTGCTGCGATTACAGCTGTAAGTCGCTTGGGGTATGTCTCTATCAGTTTTGCACATCGAGAGACTGACATTTTTTCCCATTCCTCCTTGCAAAACAGCTCGAGCTCAGTGAGGTTGGATGGAGAGCATTTGTGAACAGCAGTTTTCAGTTCTTTCAACAGATTCTCGATTGGATTCAGGTCGGGACTTTGACTTGGCCATTCTAACACCTGGATATGTTTATTTTTGAACCATTCCATTGTAGATTTTGCTTTATGTTTTGGATCATTGTCTTGTTGGAAGACAAATCTCCGTCCCAGTCTCAGGTCTTTTGCAGACTCCATCAGGTTTTCTTCCAGAATGGTCCTGTATTTGGCTCCATCCATCTTCCCATCAATTTTTACCATCTTCCCTGTCCCTGCTGAAGAAAAGCAGGCCCAAACCATGATGCTGCCACCACCATGTTTGACAGTGGGGATGGTGTGTTCAGCTGTGTTGCTTTTACGCCAAACATAACGTTTTGCATTGTTGCCAAAAAGTTCAATTTTGGTTTCATCTGACCAGAGCACCTTCTTCCACATGTTTGGTGTGTCTCCCAGGTGGCTTGTGGCAAACTTTAAACAACACTTTTCATGGATATCTTTAAGAAATGGCTTTCTCCTTGCCACTCTTCCATAAAGGCCAGATTTGTGCAATATATGACTGATTGTTGTCCTATGGACAGAGTCTCCCACCTCAGCTGTAGATCTCTGCAGTTCATCCAGAGTGATCATGGGCCTCTTGGCTGCATCTCTGATCAGTCTTCTCCTTGTATGAGCTGAAATTTAGAGGGACGGCCAAGTCTTGGTAGATTTGCAAGGGTCTGATACTCCTTCCATTTCAATATTATCGCTTGCACAGTGCTCCTTGGGATGTTTAAAGCTTGGGAAATATTTTTGTATCCAAATCCGGCTTTAAACGTTTTCACAACAGTATCTCGGACCTGCCTGGTGTGTTCCTTGTTCTTCATGATGCTCTCTGCGCTTTTAACGGACCTCTGAGACTATCACAGTGCAGGTGCATTTATACGGAGACTTGATTACACACAGGTGGATTGTATTTATCATCATTAGTCATTTAGGTCAACATTGGATCATTCAGAGATCCTCACTGAACTTCTGGAGAGAGTTTGCTGCACTGAAAGTAAAGGGGCTGAATAATTGTGCACGCCCAATTTTTCAGTTTTTGATTTGTTAAAAAAGTTTGAAATATCCAATAAATGTCGTTCAACTTCATGATTGTGTCCCACTTGTTGTTGATTCTTCACAAAAAAATACAGTTTTATATCTTTATGTTTGAATCCTGAAATGTGGCAAAAAGGTTGCAAAGTACAAGGGGGCCGAATATTTTCGCAAGGCACTGTATGTACATACAGGTAGGGACTAGGCGACAAGATAAACAGAAGCAGCAGCGTATGTGATGACTCAAAGGGCCAATGCAGATAGTCCGGGTAGCTATTTCGTTAACTACACAGAACAAAAATATAAACACAACATGCAACAATTTCAAAGATTTTACTGAGTTCATACAAGGAAATCAGTCAATTTAAATTAATTAGGCCTTAATGGATTTCAAATGACTGGGAATAAAGATTTGCATCTGTTGGTCACATCCACCTTAAAAAAAAGGTTTGGATCAGAAAACCAGGCATTACCTGGTGTGACCACCATTTGCCTCATGCAGTGTGACACATCTCCTTCACATAGAGTTGATCAGGCTGTTGATTATGGCCTGTGGAATGTTGTCCCACTCCTCTTCAATGGCTGTGGGAAGTTGCTGGATATTGGAACGGGAACACGCTGTTGTACACGTTGATCCAGAGCATCCCGAACATGCTCAATGGGTGACATGTCGGGTGAGTATGCAGGCCATGGAAGAACTGGGACATTTTCAGCTTCGAGGAATTGTGTACAGATCCTTGCGATATAGGGCTTATGCTGAAATATGAGGTGATAGCACCAGATGAATAGCACGACAACAGGAAAATTCCCTTAGATAAAATGCAATTGTGTTCATAGTCCCCAGCTTATGCCTGCTCATACCATAACCACAACACCATCATGGGGCATTCTGTTCACAACGTTGACATCAGCAAACCGCTCGCCCACACGACATACACATGGTCTGCGGTTGTGAGGCCAGTTGGGTGTACTGCCAATTGCACGCTCCCTCAAAATTTTAGACATCTGTGGCCTTTTTAATGTCACATGCACAAGGAGCACCTGTGTAATGTTCATGCTGTTTAATCAGTTTATTGATATGCCACCACTGTCAGATGGATGGATTGTCTTGGCAAAGGAGAAATGCTCACCAACAGGGATGTAAACAAATGTGTGCACAAAATTAGAGATAAAAAATATTTTGTGCGTATGGAACATTTTGGGATCTTTTATTTCAGCTCATGAAACATGGGACCAACACTTTGCATGTTGCGTTTATAATTTTGTTCAGTATATTTAACCAACTATTTAGCAGTGTTATGGCTTTGGGTAGAAGCTGTTCAGGGTCCTGTTGGTTCCAGACTTCGTTCATCGGTGCCGCTTGCAGTGCGGTAGCAGAGAGAACAGTCTATGATTTTGGTGGCTGGAGTCTTTGACAATTTTTGGGGCCTTCCTCTGACAACGCCTGGTATGGAGGTCCTGGATGGCAAGGAGATTGGCCCCTGTGATGTACTGGACCGTACGCACTACCCTCTGTAACGGCTTACAGTCAGATACCAAGCGGTGATGCAGCCAGTCAATATGCTAATGGTGCAGCTGTAGACATTTTTGAGGATCTGAGAGCCCATGACAAATATTTTCAGCCTCTTGAGGGGGAAAAGGTGTTGTCGTGCCCTCTTCACTACTGTGTTGGTGTGTTTGGACCATGCTAATTCCTTAGTGATGTGGACACTGAGGAACTTGAAGCTCTCAACCCACTCCACTACAGCCCTGTCGATGTGGATGGGGGCGTGCTCAGCTCTCCGCTTCCTGTAGTCCACGGTCAGCTCCATTGTCTTGCACCCCTGAGGGGCCCCCGTGTTGAGATAGAGAGTGAAGAACAACAAAGAGAGAGGAAAGAAAGGAAACAAGAGAGAGAGAGAGAGGAAAAGAGAGTGCAGTCATTAGACTAGAGCTCCTGTCTGTCTGCCCAAGTGCCCATACAACAAGCTGTAACCCAAACATGGCTGACCTCTATCATTAGCCTGCAGTACATGGTGCTGAACGTGATGAAGAGGAAACACTGGCACTGCCAGTTCATCTGAATAGCAGTAATTATAGCAGGTTAGGGGAAGTGAGGGCTGGAGTTACTGAGGCTTCTCTGAGCCTGCACCGTCTACATCAGATAGTCTGTGAGCTTAGAGACTCACTATGCTGCTGCTCACACAAGCCTACTGATGGTCTTCAACAGTGAGTTAGTGGGATATGTTACTAGAAAGATAAACAACATGCTGAGTCCAAAGTTGACCCTTAATTGGAGACTGAGAACTATCTTGAGTTACCTTTTTCCCACGTGATATAATCAAAACACACAATACAAACCAAACGAACAAAAAGTGACGATGTCCATATTTTCAGATGCCAAAGTAGTAGTTACACTCTCCCACTCGCAGCTTCAGGAATGGCTGAAGAATTGTAACATTTACCTGGAGCTAACTCTGCAAATAGCACTGCTGGTTGACTTGAAAAGCCATAGTCAGTCGATCAATAATATAATAATAATCTTAGCAAAAATGTTTATCTTCAATTTACAATCCATAGAAACTATGAGAATAGAAAGATTCAGAACTTTTGTGAAACATCACAGCACAATTGAAAAATATATGGGAATTAGAAATCAAAACTGGATGGTTTTCAGAGATAGATGGGAGGGGTTGAGGGTAGCTAAACATTTTTTTTTTTTAAAGATTACTAATGTAAAATATACTGTGTCTGTAAAAATGTTATATACTGAACAAAAATATAAATGCACAAAAATATAAATGCAACATGCAACAATTTCAATGATTTTACTGAGTTTCAGTTCATAAGGAAATCAGTCAATTTAAATAAATTAATTAGGCCCTAATCTATATGGATTTCACATGACTGGGCAGGGATGCAGCCACCCACTTGGGATAAAGGCCCACCCATTGGGGAATCAGAATGAGTGTACCCTACAAAAAGGCTTTATTACAGACATAAATACTCCTCAGTTTCATCAACTGTTCAGGAGGCTGGTCTCAGACGATCCCGCAGGTGAAAAAGGCGAATGTGGAGGTCGTGGGCTGGCGCGGTTACACGTGGTCTGTGGTTGTGAGGCCAGTTGGACGTACTGCCTAATTCTCTAAAATGATGTTGGAGGCTTATGGTAGAGAAATTAACATTAAATGATCTGGCAACAGCTCTGGTTGACATTCCTGCAGTCAGCATGCCAATTGCACGCTCCATCAAAACTTGACACATCTGTGGCAGTGTGTTGTGTGACAAAACTGCACATTTTAGAGTGGCCTTTTATTGTCTCCAGCACAAGGTACACCTGTGTAATGATCATGCTGTTTAATCAGCTTCTTGATATTTCACACCTGTCAGGTGAATGGATTATTTTGGCAAAGGAGAAATGCTCACGAACGGGGATGTAAACAAAATTTGAGAGAAATAAGCCTATGTGCATATGGAACATTTCTGGGATCTTTTATTTCAGCTAAAGCATAGGACTGCTGCGTTTATATTTTTGTTCAGTATAGTATGTATAAAATGGAAATGGAAGCCTACGTATTGTTGTCCATTAGTTTACTTCAATTAGCGGAGGGTTGGTAGGGTTAGGGGAAAATAATAAAGAAGGAAAATATATTTAATAATAAAATACAGTATATATTTAAATTAATATATATTTACAAAAAAATATATATATGGGGGATTGGAAATGTTGCAGACAACGACATTGATAGAAGCCACAATCTTTGCACTTTAAGATATCAGCTGATGTAAGAAGGGCTTTATAAATACAGTGCCTTGCGAAAGTATTCGGCCCCCTTGAACTTTGCGACCTTTTGCCACATTTCAGGCTTCAAACATAAAGATATAAAACTGTATTTTTTTGTGAAGAATCAACAACAAGCGGGACACAATCATGAAGTGGAACGACATTTATTGGATATTTCAAACTTTTTTAACAAATCAAAAACTGAAAAATTGGGCGTGCAAAATTATTCAGCCACTTTACTTTCAGTGCAGCAAACTCTCTCCAGAAGTTCAGTGAGGATCTCTGAATGATCCAATGTTGACCTAAATGACTAATGATGATAAATACAATCCACCTGTGTGTAATCAAGTCTCTGTATAAATGCACCTGCACTGTGATAGTCTCAGAGGTCCGTTAAAAGCGCAGAGAGCATCATGAAGAACAAGGAACACACCAGGCAGGTCCGAGATACTGTTGTGAAGAAGTATAAAGCCGGATTTGGATACAAAAAGATTTCCCAAGCTTTAAACATCCCAAGGAGCACTGTGCAAGCGATAATATTGAAATGGAAGGAGTATCAGACCACTGCAAATCTACCAAGACCTGGCCGTCCATCTAAACTTTCAGCTCATACAAGGAGAAGACTAATCAGAGATGCAGCCAAGAGGCCCATGATCACTCTGGATGAACTGCAGAGATCTACAGCTGAGGTGGGAGACTGTCCATAGGACAACAATCAGTCGTATATTGCACAAATCTGGCCTTTATGGAAGAGTGGCAAGAAGAAAGCCATTTCTTAAAGATATCCATAAAAAGTATTGTTTAAAGTTTGCCACAAGCCACCTGGGAGACACACCAAACATGTGGAAGAAGGTGCTCTGGTCAGATGAAACCAAAATTGAACTTTTTGGCAACAATGCAAAATGCTATGTTTGGCGTAAAAGCAACACAGCTCATCACCCTGAACACACCATCCCCACTGTCAAACATGGTGGTGGCAGCATCATGGTTTGGGCCTGCTTTTCTTCAGCAGGGACAGGGAAGATGGTTAAAATTGATGGGAAGATGGATGGAGCCAAATACAGGACCATTCTGGAAGAAAACCTGATGGAGTCTGCAAAAGACCTGAGACTGGGACAGAGATTTGTCTTCCAACAAGACGATGATCCAAAACATAAAGCAAAATCTACAATGGAATGGTTCAAAAATAAACATATCCAGGTGTTAGAATGGCCAAGTCAAAGTCCAGACCTGAATCCAATCGAGAATCTGTGGAAAGAACTGAAAACTGCTGTTCACAAATGCTCTCCATCCAACCTCCCTGAGCTCGAGCTGTTTTGCAAGGAGGAATGGGAAAAAATGTCAGTCTCTCGATGTGCAAAACTGATAGAGACATACCCCAAGCGACTTACAGCTGTAATCGCAGCAAAAGGTGGCGCTACAAAGTATTAACTTAAGGGGGCTGAATAATTTTGCACGCCCAATTTTTCAGTTTTTGATTTGTTAAAAAAGTTTGAAATATCCAATAAATGTCATTCCACTTCATGATTGTGTCCCACTTGTTGTTGATTCTTCACAAAAAAATACAGTTTTATATCTTTATGTTTGAAGCCTGAAATGTGGCAAAAGGTCGCAAAGTTCAAGGGGGCCGAATACTTTCGCAAGGCACTGTACATTTCATCTGATTTGAATCTATCTGCAATAATAATGCTGATCTACTCCCCCATAAAAAAGTAATAATAAATAATCTCTCCCACTGTGATGCCAGCATAACAAGGGGGTATGTTTTCCTATTCATTATTGAATAAATCGAAGCCCAGGGGTATCACAGAACAGAAAATAAAAACAGGGAGCGAGAGAGAGCGCAGGGGATTTGGGCGCAAGCACTTCCTTGCTCTAATTAGCTTCTGTTTTGATTAGACACTGAGAGGAGGATGGGGGGACGCCTCTTGAAACTGAATGAGGAGTTAAAAGAAAGAGGCTATGTGTGATATAAACATTTTAAAATCCACTGTACCACTCAGAACCATGTAGCTCATAGGCCAAAGGGCTACACTTTCTCAGCTGAACACTCCCCCAACCAACACTCTCAATTGAGGGACTTTTGTCATGGTTTGGCTTGCAACCACTCTCCAGCTGAGCAATGTGTGACATGCTCTGTATGGTTTCCAGCTTGAGAGACATCCACCCCACTTACTGTAAACCTATAGCTACCTCCTACATCTATACCTTACTTCCCTAACCACACAGTCACCTCATTTTCTCTACGTCCTGGGTTCAGATACGTATGACAGTACAAGCAGTGTTGTTGCACTCAGTGGAACGAACAAGGCCCTATAATTGCAATAGCTATGCTCGTCATACCAACACGTTAATGGAACACACATCCCTCGTCAGAATGTAAAGTTGAGGAGAATAATAGTAGAGAGAATTATTTATTTCAGCTTTTATTTATTTCATTACAATGCCAGTGGGTCAGACGTTTACATACACTCAATTAGTATTTGGTAGCATTGCTTTTAAATTGTTTAACTTGGGTCAAATTTTTCGGGTAGCCTTCCACATGGTTCCCACAATAAGTGGGTGACTTTTGGCCCATTCCTCCTGACAGAGTGTCACGTTCTGACCTTAGTTCCTTTGTTTTGTCTTTGTTTAGTATGGTCAGGGCGTTAGTTGGGGTGGGCAGTCTGTTTGTTTTTCTATGTTGGTTTCTGTGTTCGGTCTAGTATGGTTCTCAATCAGAGGCCGATGTCGTTAGTTGTCTCTGATTGAGAATCATACTTAGGTAGCCTTCCGTGTTAGTGTTCGTACCACATGGGACTGTTTCGTTTATTGTTTTTTATTTCGTAGTGTTCAGTTTATGTATTAAAATAAACATTATGGACACTTACCACGCTGAAAATTGTTCCTCCGATCCTTCTCGCTACTCCTCCTCAGAAGAGGAGGACGAGATCCCTTACAGAAACACCCACCACAAAAGGACCAAGCAGCGTGGTAACGGGCAGCAGCAGCAGAAGCAGCGATCGCAGGACTCCTGGACATGGGAGGAGATTCTAGAAGGCAAGGGACCCTGGGCACAGGCTGGAGATTATCGCCGCCCCAAGGCTGAGCTGGAGGCAGCGAAAGCTGAGAGGCGGTGGTATGAGGAGGCAGCACGGCAGCGCGGCTGGAAGCCCGAGAGGCAGCCCCAAAAATGTCTTGGGAAGGGGCACACGGGGAGTGTGGCGAAGGCAGGTAGGAGACCTGCGCCAACTTCCATTGCTTACCGGAGAGAGAGAGGGACCGGGCAGGCACCGTGTTATACCGTGAGGCGCACGGTGTTCCCGGTGTGTGTGCATAGCCCGGTGCGGTACATCCCAGCTCCTCGTATCGGCCGGGCTAGAGTGGGCATTGAGCCAGGTGCCATGAAGCCGGCTCAGCGCATCTGGTCTCCAGTGCGTCTCCTCGGGCCGGTGTACATGGCACCAGCCTTACGCATGGTGTCCCTGGTTCACCTGCACAGCCCAGTGCGGGCTATTCCACCTCGCCGCACTGGCCTGGCATTCAACCAGGTAAAGTTGGGCAGGCTCTGTGATCGAGACCTCCTGTGCGCCTTCACAGTCCGGTCTATCCGGTGCCACCTCCATGTACCAGCCCTCCAGTGGCAGCCCCACGCACCAGGATGTCTTCCCGTCTTCTCCCTTCAGGTGCTCCCGCCTGTCCAGTGCTGTCAGAGCCTTCCTCCTCTCCAGTGCTGCCAGAGTCTCCCGTCTGTCCTGAGCTGCCAGAGCCGCCAGTCTGTCCTGAGCTGCTAGAGCCGCCAGTCTGTCCTGAGCCATCAGTCAGCCAGGAGTCCCCCGCCTGTCCGGAGTCCCCCGCCTGTCCGGCGCTGCCGGAATCTCTTGTCCGTCCAGCGCTGCCGGAATCTCCCGTCCATTCGGGACCCGTGGCGAGGGTCCCCAGTCCGAGGTCGGCGGCGAGGGTCACCACTCTTAAGAGGCCACGGAGGCGAATAGAGAGGCGGAGAAGGACTATGGTGGAGTGGGGTCCACATCCCGTGCCAGAGCCGCCACCGCGGACAGACGCCCACCCAGACCCTCCCCTATAGGTTTAGGTTTTGCGACCGGAGTCCGCACCTTTGGGGGTGGGTACTGTCACGTTCTGACCTTAGTTCCTTTGTTTTGTCTTTGTTTAGTATGGTCAGGGCGTTAGTTGGGGTGGTCAGTCTATTTTTTTTCTATGTTGGTTTCTGTGTTCGGCCTAGTATGGTTCTCAATCAGAGGCAGGTGTCGTTAGTTGTCTCTGATTGAGAATCATACTTAGGTAGCCTTTCTTCCACCTGTGTTTTGTGGGTGTTTGTCTTCCGTGTTAGTGTTCGTACCACACAGGACTGTTTCGTTCATTTCACGTTTATTGTTTTGTATTTCGTAGTGTTCAGTTTATGTATTAAAATAAACATTATGGACACTTACCACGCTGCAAATTGGTCCTCCGATCCTTCTCGCTACTCCTCCTCAGAAGAGGAGGACAAGATCCCTTACACAGAGCTGGTGTAACTGAGTCAGTTCTGCCCACACATTTTCTATTGAATTGAGGTCAGGGATGTGTGATGGCCACTCCAATACCTTGACTTTGTTGTCCTTAAGCCATTTTTCCACAACTTTGGAAGTATGCTTGGGGTCATTGTTCATTTGGAAGACCCATTTGAGACCAAGCTTTAACTTCCTGATTGATGTCAAGAGATGTTGCTTCAATAAATCCACATAATTTTCCTCCCTAATGAAGCCATCTATTTTGTGAAGTGCACCAGTCCCTCCTGCAGCAAAGCACTGCCACAACATGATGCTGCCACCCCGTGCTTCACGGTTGGGATGGTGTTCTTCAGCTTGCAAGCCTCCCCCTTTTTCCTCCAAACATAACGATGGTCATTATGGCCAAACAGTTCTATTTTTGTTTCATCAGACCAGAGGACATTTTTCCAAAAGGTACGATCTTTGTCCCCATGTGCAGTTGCAAACCATAGTCTGTTTTTTTATGACGGTTTTGGAGCAGCGGCTCCTTCCTTGCTGAGCGGCCTTTCAGGTTATGTCAATATAGGACTCGTTTTACTGTGGATATAGATACTTTTGTACCTGTTTCCTTCAGAATCTTCACAAGGTCCTTTGCTGTTGTTCTGGGATTGATTTGCACTTTTTGCACCAAAGTACGTTCATCTCTAGGAGACAGAACGAGTCTCCTTCCTGAGCGGTATGACGGCTGCGTGGTCCAATGTTGTTTATACTTGCGTACTATTGTTTGTACAGATGAACAGGGTATCTTCATGCCGTTTGGAAAATGCTCCCAAGGATGAACCAGACATGTGGAGGTCTACAATTTATTTTCTGAGGTCTTGGCTGATTTCTTTTGATTTTACCATGATGTCAAGCAAAGAGGCACTGAGTTTGAAGGTAGGCCTTGCAATACATCCACAGGTACACATCCAATTGACTCAAATTATGTCAATTAGCCCATCAGAAGCTTTTAAAGCCATGACATCATTTTCTGGAATTTTGCAAGCTGTTTAAAGGCACATTCAATTTAGTGTATGTAAACTTCTGACCCACTATAAATGTGATACAGTGAATTATAAGTGAAATAATCTGTCTGTAAACAATTGTTGGAAAAATGACTTGTGTCATGCACAAAGTTATGTCCTAACCGACTTGCCAAAACTGTAGTTTGTTAACAAGAAATTTGTGGACTGGATGGAAAATTAGTTTTAATGACTCCAACATAAGTGTATGTAAACTTCCAACTTCAACTGTACATAGTTCAAACAGCAGGACAGTGCTGGGCTAACTAAACCATCTGCTACTGTTCTGTATACATAGTTCAAACAGCAGGACAGTGCTGGGCTAACTAAACCATCTGCTACTGTTCTGTATACATAGTTGAAACAGCAGGACAGTGCTGGGCTAACTAAACCATCCGCTACTGTTCTGTATACATAGTTGAAACAGCAGGACAGTGCTGGGCTAACTAAACCATCCGCTACTGTACTGTATACATAGTTGAAACAGCAGGACAGTGCTGGGCTAACTAAACCATCTGCTACTGTTCTGTATACATAGTTGAAACAGCAGGACAGTGCTGGGCTAACTAAACCATCTGCTACTGTTCTGTATACATAGTTGAAACAGCAGGACAGTGCTGGGCTAACTAAACCATCCGCTACTGTTCTGTATACATAGTTGAAACAGCAGGACAGTGCTGGGCTAACTAAACCATCTGCTACTGTTCTGTATACATAGTTGAAACAGCAGGACAGTGCTGGGCTAACTAAACCATTCGCTACTGTTCTGTATACATAGTTGAAACAGCAGGACAGTGCTGGGCTAACTAAACCATCCGCTACTGTTCTGTATACATAGTTGAAACAGCAGGACAGTGCTGGGCTAACTAAACCATCCGCTACTGTTCTGTATACATAGTTGAAACAGCAGGACAGTGCTGGGCTAACTAAACCATCCGCTACTGTTCTGTATACATAGTTGAAACAGCAGGACAGTGCTGGGCTAACTAAACCATCCGCTACTGTTCTGTATACATAGTTGAAACAGCAGGACAGTGCTGGGCTAACTAAACCATCCGCTACTGTTCTGTATACATAGTTGAAACAGCAGGACAGTGCTGGGCTAACTAAACCATCCGCTACTGTTCTGTATACATAGTTGAAACAGCAGGACAGTGCTGGGCTAACTAAACCATCCGCTACTGTACTGTATACATACTTCAAACAGCAGGACAGAGTTGAACAAACATCAGTGAGAGACAGAGTACACACACACATGCACACAGGCACACACACACACACACACACACGCACACACACAGAGTTAGCTCCAGACCCAGCAGTAGACTGACCTGAAGTGGCAACAAATCCCACTCTAGAAAAGTAATTATTGTCTTTTCATTATTTAGTGATTCAAATGCATAATGTTACCCCCCATTAGTTAAAATATAGGCGTACAATACAGAAAGCAGAGGTGGTCTGGATTTCACTCTAAGATTTACAGCCTAATAAAATAGGCAGTAGAAATGCCTCATATTGAGATATAATCATTAGATCAAGCATCAATATTTCAGAGTGTTGTAGGCTAGACTCTCAGTATGCAAACTTTCACCTCTAACACTGGAAGCATGCCTGTATATTCTCTATGACAGATGTCTTTTTTACAGAGGTCTTCAAAAGTTGTCCCATTTAATTTGCATTAATAATAGACTGTAAAACAGAGACGCAGCCAGCCAGTCTGTAATGTATACCATTACATCATAGCCCAAACAGAGCACTAAACTTGCATTTGGCTAGTCTGTTAAATCGGGAGGGAAATCAGGACAGTGTACAGCACTATGTGTAGTAAACATTGCATAGCGACAATTCATTTTACAGTTGCCAAAACAACACCTAACTGTAATGGTTTTGTGAAAATGAGCACAATGTCCTGTACATAATGATTTGTCATATACCCATTACTAATGGCAAACTCATTACTAATGGTGTGCTTTAAAACCAACCGGTGAGAGACAGCGAGAGAGAGAAGCTACATTCCTCCTGCTTGGAATATTATGCATCAGGCCCCACTGCATCACCAGACCACAAATGATATTGTCTATTACGGCTTGCCCCCAGGGAGTGGGTCAGAAGGCTATGCAGATATCTGTGGGGGAGAGGTGGAGGCAAGGTATGACCATTAGCCTGCCACCTACAGGGGTACGTAGCCTCAGTCCTAAGAGAGTGCTGGAAGGCATGACTAATCAACCTGTTGTCTCACTTAGGATTGTGCCTGTGTCCAGAGGCTAGTCATGACACCAATGTCTTGAGGCATACAGAGGGGAGCAAGGCATGACCAATCAACCTGCTGTGTCAGTGAAGGCCAAGCCTGTGTGTGTGTCCTATCCTAAGGAATGACTAATCTACCTGCTGCTCAACAAAATATGAAATCCATGTCCTGAAGGCAAGGCAGAGCAAGGCATGGCGAATCAACCTGCTGCTAAAGGACCAACTCTGTGTGTCCAGACTCCAGAGGGTAGGCATGACTAATCAAACTGCAGGCTGACTGCAGGCTGCAGCAGTGTTATGCATTGGCCTTGTCTGTGATGCCTGGGGAGACCTGATGGCCAGTCCTCATTCCAAGGCCACAGCATGCACACACACAAAGTACATTTTATGATGGCGTTAGACAACGTAACGTATGGTGTTAAGATATTCAGAATTGGATCAGAACAACAACAAATGATCATAGGGCCACACTAAACAAAATACACACAAAACTTATGGAAGATGCAATTCATGTGCAAAATCTTATCAAAATTAAGTTGATTCACACATACACTACCGTCAAAAAGCTTGGGGTCACTTAGAAATGTCCTTGTTTTTGAAAGAAAGACCATTTTTTGTCCATGAACATAACATCAAATTGATCAGAAATACAGCGTAGACATTGTTAATGTTGTAAATGACTATTGTAGCTGGAAACGGCTGATTTGTATGGAATATCTACATAAGCGTACAGAGGCCCATTATCAGCAACCATCACTCCTGTGTTCCAATGGTACGTTGTGTTAGCTAATCCAAGTTGATCATTTTAAAAGGCTAATTGATCATTAGAAAACCCTTTTGCAATTATGTTAGCACAGCTCAAAACTGTTGTTCTAAATAAAGAAGTAATACAACTTGCCTTCTTTAAACTATTTGAGTATCTGGAGCATCAATCAGCATTTGTGGGTTCGATTACAGGCTCAAAATGGCCAGAAACATAGAACTTTCTTCTGAAACTCGTAAGTCTATTCTTGTTCTGAGAAATGAATGCTATTCCATGCGAGAAATCACCAAGGAACTGAAGATCTCGTACAACGCTGTGTACTTCTCCCTTCACAGAACAGCGCAAACTGGCCCTAACCAGAATAGAAAGTGGAGTGGAAGGCCCCAGTGCACAACTGAGCAAGAGGCCAAGTACATTAGAGTGTCTAGTTTGAGAAACAGACACCTCACAAGTCCTCAACTGGCAACTTCATTAAACGGTACCCGCAAAACACCAGTCTCTGTCCGGTGTCTGTGTTCTTTTACCCATCTAAATCATTTATTTTTATTGGCCAGTCTGAGATATGGCTTTTTCTTTGCAACTCTGCCTAAAGGCCAGCGTCCCGGAATCGCCTCTTCACTGTTGACAATGAGAGTTTCAGAAGAAAGTGATTTGTGTCTGGCCATTTTGAGCCTGTAATCGAACCCACAAATGCTAATGCTCCAGATACTCAACAGGTCTTAAGAAGGCAAGTTTTAATGTTTCTTTAATCAGAACAACAGTTTTCAGCTGTGCTAACATAATTGCAAAAGGGTTTTCTAATGATCAATTAGCCTTTTTAAATTATAAACTTGGATTAGCTAACACAACATGCCACAGGAACACAGGAGTGATGGTTGCTGATAATGGGCTTCTGTAGTAGGTATTCCATTAAAAAATTGGCTGTTTTCAGCTACAATAGTAATTTCCAACATTAACAATGTCTACACTGTATTTCTGATCAATTGTATGTTCTTTTAATGGACTAAAAAAATGGCTTTTCTTTAAAAAACAGGGACATTTCTAAGTGACCTCAAACTGTTGAACAGTAGTGCATACTTTAAGTTACAGTGCAGCAGCAGGTACACAGCACAATGCGCACAATGCAAGACACCCAACAGCCAAGGTCGTAACTGTTATACTGTATAGTTAAGCTGGTGCTGAATATCCTTCCTGTAGTTCATATTCATAGCTCCTTCGGCTCCACAGAGGGCTAAAGACACCCTCATCACACTGCTTTAAAACATCTCTAGTTATGAAAACCCTTCACCGGTGTGTACAGCGTACATAGCCAAAAAAAGGAATGATGATAATGTTTATCTATCCTACACACAAAGTAAGCAATGATACTGTAGAACTAGAAATGAAGATTGAGGATTGACACCCGCCAATGTGGCCATGGCTGACAGTTGATATCAGATCATAACCTGTCCATGCTTACTGACAACACAATTTACTCTATCTTCAGTCTCTAAGAGAAGAGCCGTGTCAACACATTACTAAACCCAGAACCTACCTATACCTCCTTTACCATGACTAGTCTGGTGTAAATAAATACAGTATACAGTATAAAGCCTTTAGCCAACTACTGAAGGTAAGGTGCAGCAGGGTGACAACAGCAGTACCTCTGCTACATTTCCTCCAGTGGAGAAGTCTAAATGGCACAATGACATGATACATTTCCTCATGATGTAAAGACCTTTGGGTCTTTACACCTCAAAAGGCACAAGAAAGAGGATTTCGTCACACACCATCTCAGATTTGGACAATTTCTTTGGATCCTGATGTCTCACCCATTGTAGAAAAAGTATTTGTCCAAAGGGAATGTTAGGTACTATAATTACTGAATATTATATGAATCCTATAAATTAAAATGGCCAATTTGGGTGCGACCAATTAGCTTAATATCGCAGAGATCAAATTATTTTCCGGAATGCTTATCTTATCTGTTTTTATCTACAGAACCGATTTCAGAACAATCTGAAAAGGTGGGTGTCATGGCTTGCTGAAATGACATTGAACAACTCCATTGAGTCATCATCTGCCATGTGCTCTATGGCTTTAATCTGAACTTTAAAAACCTTTCAATACAGCCATTAAATACTAGCCGCAAAAGGACAGACAAACTATTATTGAAGACAACTGAGGTTAAAGTATACCACCAATATCGATTACAACTCTGGTATTATATATTCAAGTGACAAAGGAAAGATAACAAAATAAATATTCTGCAACTATAGTATACTGTGTGAAAAGACAAGCACACAATTCCTAGTCCCACACAGCTCAGTCTACTACACAGGTTATACGTGTATGTGAGCAGGTTGTTGGAGACCCCAGTTTCCCAGTCCCTGCTGTTATGTTGCTTACCCATACTGATACTCTGTGTTGGGGTACAGATGCAGTGCAACAGGCTCCTTCACCGGGCTCTCCATCAGGTCTCTTAGTGTAGGGGTTCCTAAGCCTGGTAACTCTCCCTCTCCTTCTCCTCCTACCTCAGGTACAGGCTCCTCTGTCCAACCCAGAGGCTCCTGCTCTGTCATCTCCTCCTCCATCGGACGGCTCCGCAGGCAGAGATTCCTAGTCCTAAACACAGCAGCAGCAGGGTGCCTGTCCCCAGACAACTGAGCCCGACTGCTTCCTCCCGAATTTGGGCTTCTCCCAAAGCAGCAGCATCAGTATAAGGAAATCCGTTGTTAATATTTGAGCCATGGAAGTGGCTCACTCACTGACTCACTTTACTGACTCTCCCATTCTCTCTCTCTCTCTCTCTCTCTCTCTCTCTCTCACTCACTCACTCACTCACTCAAACATTCCTCCACATGGGGGAAACACGTTGAAGACTCAATAATGAGTCTTCAACCGCCTGAATTTGATTTGATTTATTGAGTCCCAATGACTGACACGGCCTTTCCTCTGCGGCTGCGCTAGCGCTCACACCTAGCAGCGTGCATTCACAGCGCGTAGCAGCATCATGTGCGACAAGAGGTCGAAAAAGGCTACCTGGTGCGCGACATTCTTAAAAATATGTGACATGCAACGATAAGCAAGCGTAAAAAGCGGGCGTCACTGCAAGGCTCAGCAGTGATACAGGCTCAGAGGAGCGCCCATAGCGCCTCACAGCCCCCGCGGGATGGACAATCGGCTCGCTGAGGCAAGGTGTTCTAATGAAATGTGTGAACACAGAAATTCACACCTCCAGAACATCACAGCTCTCCAGAAGAACTTCCGGTAAATTGTTAAGAACACACTCATCATCAGTATGATAGAGGGTCAGTGTTGACATGGAATGATCTTATAATCATAATACATTTGGATCAATTATCAGTCACTAAAATGAAATGTAACCTTTATTTAACTAGGCAAGTCAGCTAAGAACAAAGTATTATTTACAATGACAGCCAACCCCGGAAGACGCTGGGCCAATTATTCGCCGCCCTATGGGACTCCCAATCACGGCCTGATGTGATACAGCCTGGATTCGAACCAGGGACTGTAGTGACCCTTCTTGCACTGAGATGCAGCGCCTTAGACTGCTGCGCCTCTCGGGAGCCAATTTGTCTTGGTCTTTTCTTATTTACACTGAAATGTGCAGTGTCTTGTGATCAAAATCCAAATGAACTCGCTAATTCATGCCATAGTAGGCCTGCCATACAAGATCGAAATGATGATGCAGTGCTGTGATTAGCTTAGTTTTTTTCTTTATCTACTTCATAATGTCAAAATAAAATGTTTAATTTATTGATTTTCGAATAAAGCCTGTTCTCTATCACAATAACACCAACAATAAATGATGGTCTGATGAAGACTTTGCTATTAATTAAGCCTACTCTAAAATAAAGCCAGAGGATGAATTCGATTCCATATAACACAAATTTAAGCAATTCTAAAATTCAAACATCATACTGAAACACTCTGAAATACTCCAGCCAAAATTATATTCACTCCATCAAAGAATGACCAATCATACTAGACAGAGGAACGTATGCTATTAAATAACAACAAGTGTACCACCTTGTCTAAGCAGTCGAAAATGGGCTATTTCCAATGGGTACCGAGAAGTTCAAATGTTACTGAATATGACTCAAATGATATCTTGAATTCCAGACTTACCGTTTTTGGAGAGCAGTGGGATGTCTTTGAAAGCGATTAATCAAATCCGTAGTCGACAGGATTCCCGAGTTAGACGCACTTGGATCCAGTTAAAATACCTTCCCTGAATTCTCATAAATGTTGGTATTTTTTATTGTTGGAATAAAATATTCAATTTTAGCTACAATGTGGAACAATTTATCCACCACAACAAAAGGATGCGTTGGTTGATCGTCTTTCTATTGACAAATCCATGCGTAGCCGAATGGGCACATTCACTGCCCCAGTTCCAGCCGGCGCAATTGAACGGTAGCACTTTTGGACCAAGTCCCATTAATTTTAACAGCCCCTATCAGTCCACACCATATCCATGTGCTACATTGATATTAGGTGCTCACTGCTTATAAAATGTGTCCTACGTAACACAAGCCGTTTGTTTCGTGTAACCGTCCTATAGCTGGCAGATGTATTGGTGCCGAACGCCTGGAGAGGTTGACGCTTAGAGCCTTCAGCGGCGTTCAAGACGACGCTCCCACACAATCAGTGTCTCAGGAGTTCGGTGTTTAACGGTTGTTTGCCTCGCCAATCCACATTTTTATGTAAATTCTAGGTTTTCTACGGAGAAACAGTTCCCAACCTTATGAAAATGCTTCAGTCATAAGTTCTTCTTCCAAAGGCTGTTGTTAACCAATGTGCCCCCCGCGCTCAACAAGGAGAAACTGACCAGGCAAGAGTCATTTGCTCAACTGGTTTAGCACAGCCTACTATCCGTCAGGTCTGCGCGCCTTATCGAAAAGTGGGCTCATTTGCATCCCAATCTGCATCCCAATTTGGAAATGTGGGATGCTCCAAAATAAATTACAACAATAATGAAAATGTTTATCTTATACAATTAGGGAACTTTAATATAAATAAAAACGTTTAAAAAATGGACATGCATAGCCATTACCATTTTGAGGTTACAAATGGCTAATATAGCCCATTAATTGTCTTCCATACATTTGAGTAAATTTAGATGAAATGGTCATTGGTCACCTAAATCCATCTCATTCATGTTTTTCAATACTTCATTTTAATCTTCCTTTTGGGTGTTCTAGACTTGGGTGTTCTAGACAGGCATTTTCAGAAGATTAAACGCACTGTATAATTACCATTCCGGAGACTCCTGTTGCAACATTATAGTCTGCATGAATAGAGCGAGATTGCTATAGATTTCACAGTCGCCAACAGAATAATTGTAATTTTCCCCATTATACTGAGCCATATCTCCAGAAATTCTCTTGACAGGCACTCCTCCCCGGGAGGAGGACTGTGACCAAAAATTGGCTTTGGCATTTCTAACACACCGGACCATTCTTTTCTGTTAGGCCCCCACACTGTCCATTTTTTCTTTGAGACTCATACAAGGGCATTTTTTTGTTGACAGATAAGCATAATTAGATGATTAAATTAGCCATGACACCCACCTTTTCAGATTGTTCTGAAATCGGTTCTGTAGATAAAAACAGATAAGATCATTAATTAACTTATCATTAATAAGTTCGTTTCTATTAATATTTAATACAAATATATCCCAGGGATTTGTTTAGCTTCATAATGAAGATTACATTAGATTTGCAGCTGAATCCCATGTGTCTGGATTGGGTGAGAAAATGTGCTTATACCATAATATTTAAAGTCAGTTTTGATTTGAAACTTGTGAGGCCTGTAGTATAGAGGCAGCAAGCTTGAAGTTTGATTTACTTATGACATTATCATTTCATGGTAACTTAGATGATTAAATTAGTTTCGCATCCACACTCATTAGTTTAATGAATAACTTTACTTACAGTCTTTCATCACTGTAGGTGTTAGAGACAATGTGGATCCAGGCCAATGTGTCCATTGGTACGTACTATCAGAGAGGAAGAGGAAGAGGCCCAACTCGGCAGGAAAATCTGTCTCTCTCCAGCAGGTGGCGTTTTTTAGTTGTTTCGCCAGGAGATTTTGTGTGGAGGTCAATTAGAGTGTTGAATTTGATCAACAACAACAAAAAATGAATGGTTTATTTGCTACGTGAGGTTTATTTGATCGAATATAAGTTTCATAATGCTTAAGTTGTTACGAGTGTACAGGTAGGAAGTAAGTAGGACAACTTTGGGAAAAAACACTTTATATCGGAGTTGTCTCAATATGGCTATGCATATTCATGGTACAAGGCTAGTAGCATAACATCTCTCTCCATTGAATACAGTCGGTTGACGTCAACAACCCACATCAAATATTCCAGAACGGATTACAATGATGAGATGCATCCACCAATCCAAAGAAAGGATAGGCGGGAGCTATACAGCCCGCTGTGCTGCTTTGTGGACAATGACTCCCATTGTTAGGGCAGAGAGACATGTATCTTGTCAGTATATCCATCATCTTCAGTACCATAGAGCACAAGTAAGGACTCAACTTAAAATGTCACCCTCTTTTTTTTACTGTCATACTGCAATTACCTACTTCAGTTCCCGCCTGCTATGTCCAACCACATGGACGGATGGAGGGTGATGGAGAGACACTGGCACATACTCACCATACTGCAACCAGCATCAAAAAGCACAAGAAGAGGATTTTGACACCCACTGAAGTTGAAGTTGTTAGGTTTATATCCCATCCAACATCCTGATATTACCAAGTTTGGACCACTAGATGGTTCAATGTTAAAGGGTTAGTTCATCCAAATTACAAAATGACATATTGGTTTTCCCAATCCATGAGTTTGTTTTGTTGGGCACCGTTTCAAATGCTAGCTTTTTAGCATTTGTGTCACAAATTCAATGCAAGTCAATGGTACATATATTAGCATTTTCACACTTCATGTCCAAATCATCCTAAAGTATCTAAAAATGGATTGTGTAACCCAATGATGTTACTTAAAGATGAGTTGTATATGAAGCGTGGAAATGCTAATATAGGTACCATTGACTTGCATTGGATTTGTGCCACAAATGCTAAAAAGTTTGCATTTGAAACAGTGGCAAGGTAAACTAAACCCAAACATGAGTTGTTGTCATACCTGGTCTATAGACTGCTTAAAGGTTAAGAAAACCAATATGTCATTTTGTAATTTGGGTGATTCTTTAAAAAATAACGACCTAATAGCAGGAACAGCACCATCTATGGATGGGACATAAACCCAACTACTTCAATGACACATTTCTCTGAACAGGGGAAAAAAACATAACCAAATTCACTGAGAATACATTACATGAAGAAACAATACTCTGAGCTCCAGCTCCATACTACTTGTCAAACATAAATAACTGATACTATACACTGAGTGTACAAAACATAATAAACACCTTCCTAATATATCGTGGCATGGATTCTACAAGGTATCGAAAGCGTTCCACAGGGATGCTGGCCCATGTTGACTCTAATGCTTCCCACAGTTGTGTTAAGTTGGCTGGATGTCCTTTGGGTGGTGGATCATTCTTGATACAGATGGGAAACTGTTGAGCGTGAAAAACCCAGTTCTTGACACATTCAAAACGGTGCGCTGGCACTTACTACCATACCCCGTTCAAAGGCACTTAAATCTTTTGTCTCGCCCATTCACCCTCTGAATGGCACACATGCACAATCCATGTCTCAATTGTCTCAAGGCTTAAAAATATTTCTTTAACCTGGCTCCTCCCCTTCATATAAACTGATTGAAGTGGATTCAACAGGAGATATCAATAAGAGATAATAGCTTTCACCTGGATTCACTTGGTCAGTCTGTCATGGAAAGAGAAGGGTGGGATTGATGTGGGTATAGGGGGGTCATGGGTGGCTTTTTGACTATTTCTTTGGACCCTCATGTCTTGCTCATTCTTAGAAAAAAGTTTGGTCTAAATCGGATCTTAGGTACAATAAATATTGAATATTATATGATTCCTATAAATTAAAATGGCCAATTGGGTGTAATCAATTAGCTTAATTTCTCAGAGATGAAATTATATTTCAATAAAATAATGTTTCCGGAAGGAGAAAACCTATTCAGATGTACAACTGAATGCATTTTCCACATTTATTCCAACCACTCTGAATCAGAGAGGTACGGAGGGATGCCTTAGTCAACATCCACATCTTCGGCATCCAGGGAACAGTAGGTTAACTGTCTTGCTCAGGGGCAGAACGACAGATTTTTTATTTGTCAGCTCAAGGATTTGATCCAGCAACCTTTCGGTTACTGGCCTAACGCTCCTACCTGTCATGCTACCTGCAATATTTATGTTAGCTGTTTCTATCTACAGAAACTATTTTTCAGAACAATCTGAGATGGTGGGTGTCATGGCCTGCTGAAATGACATGGAACAACCCCTGTGAGAGTAAGTTAATTAACAGAAGAGCATAAAGACATAGAGAAAACAACAACAACAACCAAAAACACTAATCCATTCAGTAGCTGAAACAGGGCCGGATTACCGAACGAGCATGCTGGGTACGTGCCCCAGGGGGCCCACAACAACAACCCCTGGAGGTCAGGGCCCCCCCAGATACCATATGAACACGTCGGTTGTGGGCCCCCTGGAAGTTGTGCCCCCCCCCAGATATCGTATTATGAACACGTCGGTCGGGGCCCCCCCAGAAAGCATATGAACACGTCATAAGCTATGGCAAAATGTGTAGAAATTGCAAGAAATTAGCTTTAAATCAGCAAATCTTTCTCTGAGCCTTATGGCAAAATGTGGCAAAATGTGTAAAATATCATATAGAATTGTGCATACCATATAGAATCTGGTCACTGTGTTGTCTGTGCTGTGGGAATATTTGCAGTAAGCAACTGAGCCACTTGATAGTTAATTATTCAAACAAATTAAGAGTACAGCAAAGCTAATTAAGTATGCTGTTCGAGCACAGTGGAGATTTTGTTGCTATTCAAGATTTTAAAAAAATCATTATAACCTATTCTTCGCTCTCTCTCTCTCTCTCACACACACACACACACACACACACACACACACACACACACACACTTGGACTTCATCACAACATCCTCTATTCTCCCTATGAGTCCTTGTCCTCCCCAGAGACCCAGCTAGGTCTTTATTAAATCTCTGTTGAACGAGCTGTTATTGATCGTTACATGGCACTTCATTAGAACATGAAGACTGCAGCCGTAACCAGGGAGAGCAGATTGCAGCAGAGTACATTGGATGGGACAGGTAATTGCAGACCCTACATTGCATAGTACATCCATGCAATCCATGCAGTCCGTGAGATTGTGAGGTTTGTGTCTTTTCGGGAACCCTGTGTATTCTCCTTGTCGTTCAGTGGAAGGAGTTTTGCTGTATGGCTTCTGGTGTACTTCATTTTATCTTGAAAAGCCACTAGGCCGAAGTTCAAATGCCATGTTCAACATTGTGTACATGAAAAAAAAGACAAGCTCACTACATTGTTTCATTCCAGTTTATCATTATTTTCTGGTGTTCTGTGCTCCACCAGTCGGAATGCTGTAGGAGTACTGATCTGGTCTAATGCTATGCAGGTCAGTGGAGGTTGTCGCAAGATGTTGAGCTCCCCAGCTCTTGAAGTACTTCTAAGGAACCACTTTGTTTAGGGTGGCCTAGCATATGTTCCTGTATCAGTGTGTCTTTGGCAAGCCTCAGGATCTGTCTGTACTACAAAGCTCCAGGTACATTTTTTGAAGTACAAGTTTATGTTACAAGTTCACAGTTCATTACAACAGATAAAACTGTGGGCTTATGGTCGCTGTGTATTGTAGTCTGCAGGCGTGGTCACTACACTGCTCAACACAGAGCCTCAGAAATGTTCAGTAACCTTATTAACGCTGTACTTACAATCGTGGCCAAAGGTTTTGAGAATGACACAACTTTTAATTTTCACAAAGTCTGCTGCCTCAGTTTGTATGATGGCAATTTGCATATTCTCCAGAATGTTATGAAGAGTGATCAGATGAATTGCAATTAATTGCAAAGTCCCTCTTTGCCATGCAAATTAACTAAATCCCCCAAAAACATTTCCACTGCATTTCCGCCCTGCCACAAAAGGACCAGCTGACATCATGTCAGTGATTGTTTCGTTAACACAGGTGTGAGTGTTGACGAGGACAAGGCTGGAGATCACTCTGTCATGCTGATTGAATTCAAAAAACAGCCTGGAAGCTTCAAAAGGAGGGTGGTGCTTGGAATCATTGTTCTTCCTCTGTCAACCATGGTTACCTGCAAGGGAACACGTGCCATCATCATTGCTTTGCACAAAAAGGGCTTCACAGGCAAGGATATTGCTGCCAGTAAGATTGCACCTAAATCAACCATTTATCGGATCATCAAGAACTTCAAGGAGAGCGGTTCAATTGTTGTGAAGAAGGCTTCAGGGCGCCCAAGAAAGTCCATCAAGCGGCAGGAGCGTCTCCTAAAGTTGATTCAGCTGCGGGATCGGGGCACCACCAGTACAGAGCTTGCTCAGGAATGGCAGCAGGCTGGTGTGAGTGCATCTGCACACAGTGAGGTGAAGACTTTGAGGATGGCCTGGTGTCAAGAATGACAGCAAAGAAGCCACTTCTCTCCAGGAAAAACATCAGAGACAGACTGATATTCTGCCAAAGGTACAGGGATTGGATTACTGAGGACTGGGGTAAAGTCATTTTCTCTGATGAATCCCCTTTCCGATTGTTTGGGGCATCCGGAAAAAAGCTTGTCCGGAAAAGACAAGGTGAGCGCTACCATCAGTCCTGTGTCATGCCAACAGTAAAGCATCCTGAGACCATTCATGTGTGGAGTTGCTTCTCAGCCAAGGGAGTGGGCTCCCTCACAATTTTGCCTAAGAACACAGCCATGAATAAAGAATGGTACCAACACATCCTCCAAGAGCAACTTCTCCCAACCATCTAGGAACAGTTTGATGCCTTTTCCAGCATGATGGAGCACCTTGCCATAAGGCAAAAGTGATAACTAAGTGGCTCGGGGAACAAAACATAAATGTTTTGGGTCCATGGCCAGGAAACTCCCCAGACCGTAATCCCATTGAGAATTTGTGGTCAATCCTCAAGAGGCGGGTGGTCAAACAAAAACGCACAAATTCTGACAAACTCCAAGCATTGATTATGCAAGAATGGGCTGCCATCAGTCAGGATGTGGCCCAGAAGTTAATTGACAGCATACCAGGGTGGATTGCAGAGGTCTTGAAAAAGGGTCAACACTGCAAATATTGACTCTTTGCATCAACTTAATGTAATTGTCAATAAAAGCCTTTGACACTTATGAAAGGCTTGTAATTATACTTCAGTATTCCATAGTAACATCTGACAAAAATATCTAACGCCACTGAAGCAGCAAACTTTGTGGAAATTAATATTTGTGTCATTCTCAAAAATTTTGGCCATGACATACACTCAAAGCAGACCAAACCTTTGACCAGTAAGCACTGCTGTGAGTGACTCAGTTCTACTGACCCCCCCCCCCCCCATATCGCGCTCTCTTCCTTGCTGTCGATCAGTGTCACTCTGAAGCCAAGGGCAGCCTTTGCTCTGGGCAGGTATCGACTAAGGCATTATAGCCTAGCAATTAGTATGTCACAGGAGGATTGGAGCTGACATCATGATATAATACATCAACCATGGACTCAAATTAGCCCCGTTCATTGATTAATGATTGCATAGCGTAGGTGGGGGTTGGGGAACAGAATGGTATCTTACTTTAGGGGAGTTAGGAATTTTAGTGTGTGTTTGGGGACTTATCTGTGTGAACAATACCTTACTATAGGGGTGCGATAAACTTCATAGTTTCTTTCTGTCTCTCTCTTTCTCTGTTTGTGCTTGAAGGTGATGAACAGCATATTTGCGATGATCTTTGTCTTTTGTGTGTGTGTGTGTGTGTGGGTATGTACAGTGCCTTGCGAAAGTATTCAGCCCCCTTGAACTTTGCGACCTTTTGCCACATTTCAGGCTTCAAACAGATATAGAAGATAGAAGATAGAAGATATAAAAGATATAAAACTGTATTTTTTTGTGAAGAATCAACAACAAGTGGGACACAATCATGAAGTGGAACGACATTTATTGGATATTTCAAACTTTTTTAACAAATCAAAAACAGAAAAATTGGGCGTGCAAAATTATTCAGCCACTTTACTTTCAGTGCAGCAAACTCTCTCCAGAAGAGTTTCCAGTTCTCTCCAGTTCAGTGAGGATCTCTGAATGATCCAATGTTGACCTAAATGACTAATGATGATAAATACAATCCACCTGTGTGTAATCAAGTCTCCGTATAAATGCACCTGCACTGTGATAGTCTCAGAGGTCCGTCAAAAGCGCAGAGAGCATCATGAAGAACAAGGAACACACCAGGCAGGTCCGAGATACTGTTGTGAAGAAGTTTAAAGCCGGATTTGGATACAAAAAGATTTCCCAAGCTTTAAACATCCCAAGGAGCACTGTGCAAGCGATAATATTGAAATGGAAGGAGTATCAGACCACTGCAAATCCACCAAGACCTGGCCGTCCCTCTAAACTTTCAGCTCATACAAGGAGAAGACTGATCAGAGATGCAGCCAAGAGGCCCATGATCACTCTGGATGAACTGCAGAGATCTACAGCTGAGGTGGGAGACTCTGTCCATAGGACAACAATCAGTCAGTCGTATATTGCACAAATCTGGCCTTTATGGAAGAGTGGAAAGAAAGCCATTTCTTAAAGATATCCATAAAAAGTGTTTAAAGTTTGTTTTAAAGTTTAAAGTTTTAATGGTTTGGGCCTGCTTTTCTTCAGCAGGGACAGGGAAGATGGTTAAAATTGATGGGAAGATGGATGGAGCCAAATACAGGACCATTCTGGAAGAAAACCTGATGGAGTCTGCAAAAGACCTGAGACTGGGACGGAGATTTGTCTTCCAACAAGACAATGATCCAAAACATAAAGCAAAATCTACAATGGAATGGTTCAAAAATAAACATATCCAGGTGTTAGAATGGCCAAGTCAAAGTCCAGACCTGAATCCAATCGAGAATCTGTGGAAAAAACTGAAAACTGCTGTTCACAAATGCTCTCCATCCAACCTCACTGAGCTCGAGCTGTTTTGCAAGGAGGAATGGGAAAAAATTTCAGTCTCTCGATGTGCAAAACTGATAGAGACATACCCCAAGCGACTTACAGCTGTAATCGCAGCAAAAGGTGGCGCTACAAAGTGTTAACTTAAGGGGGCTGAATAATTTTGCACGCCCAATTTTTCAGTTTTTGATTTGTTAAAAAAGTTTGAAATATCCAATAAATGTCGTTCCACTTCATGATTGTGTCCCACTTGTTGTTGATTCTTCACAAAATAATACAGTGTTATATCTTTATGTTTGAAGCCTGAAATGTGGCAAAAGGTCGCAAAGTTCAAGGGGGCCGAATACTTTCGCAAGGCACTGTATGTTGCATGTTGCTACAGGAGGTAGGGGCTCCATCACTGAAACATAACTTATTAGCTCATCACACACCCTTATGGGGGCAATGCACTCCACCCTCCAGCTTTGCTGTGTAATATTCCTGATTTATCATCACGCAACGCTACATAAATACCCCCTCCCTTACCATCACTGTTCTACTGGAAATAGAAGAGTGATTGGAGCCTGGTTTTAACCTGTCTGTCTGTCTGTCTCTCTCTCTCTCTGATCATTATAAGAGGCCTACAGGCTCCTCATCAATTCTCCCTGACGCCTGTCTGCATGCCCCCACTCCTTATCGTTCTCAGGAGATTGGCGCCGGACCCGGCCATAGCCCAAAGGCAGACAGAGAGGTGGAGGGAGGGTGGAGAAGTTGAGCCTTGAGGTTGGAAGGTGGAGGGCAAGGAAAGCTGTTGAAGTCTCTATCCCTTCCTCACACTATATTTCTTTAGCTGCTTAACGCTGCTGTCGGCCGCCCCTAGATACCGGCCGGACAAGACTAAAATTAAAGATGTTTATCCCTCTCTGTGGATGTGAAATGGATGAACAGTTTCAGCAAGTTGGGATGATGAAGCTAGGCTTAAATCTGGGACCTCCTGTGGGGAGGAATGATGTCTTGTATTGGCAGCAGAAAGAATGATACTGACAATCCGTGAGCTAAGAAGGGAGGGATCAGATGATAGATCTGAACACAGATCATTTCTGTGTGGGATTGGATTTTCAACGCAGGTGTCCATTTATTTCCCGACCTTTTAAACGGGTTTATTAGCAGTTCCGTATGAAACATCAAAGGTTTCTGCACAGTGTAGTTCTAAATGATAATACTTTTCCAGTCCTCTTTATACAGTGTCACAATTAGACTAGTGTTGGACCCACCACTGGTGTGTGTGCGTGCTAACCACACTCTAAATCATAGTTACTCCTCTGATTCACGTGTTACTCCTCTGACTTTCTCCTTCCTTTTCCTTCACTCTGCTTCTTCTTTTTCTCTCCTCCTGCATGGTGGTAGCCTTGGGAGATTGTGTGTTCTGTACTCGTGTTCTGCGTTAAGGTTCAGAGCAGCAGCACAACTTGCTGGCTGGCTAGCTGGATGGCTTGCTGGCTGGTATTGCTGGCTGGTATTGGCCCTGCAGCCCTTGTGAACTTCTGAGACTCAGTGGCTTTGTCCCAAATGGCACCCTATACCATTTGGGACGCGCAGCCAGTCTCACTGTTGTTCTCTTCTCAATAGTGTTCCTCTCTGGCGCACCACCACAACAAGACTTGGCCTTTATTGTTTGTTAAAAGCTAAGGGGGTTCAGGTTTTAATGTGATTGATTGATTTCATAAGCTTGAGTTTCAGACTTTTACATTTTTTATTTCACCTTTATGTAACCAGGTAGGCCAGTTGAGAACAAGTTCTCATTTACAACTCCTACCTGGCCAAGATAAAGCAAAGCAGTGCGACACAAACAACAACACAGAGTTACACATGGAATACTTATTTCCCTCATTAAAATGCAAATCAATTTATAAAATTTTTGTTATGTGTTTTTCTGGATTTTTTTGTTGTTATTCTGTCTCTCACTGTTCAAATAAACCTCCCATTAAAATTATAGACTGATCATTTCAGCCAGGGATCAAATACTTTTTTCCCTCACTGTAGTTGGATGGGCTATTTACAGATGGGCTATTTACAGATGGGCTATGTACAGGTGCAGTGATCTGTGAGATGCTCTGACAGCTGGTGCTTAAAGTTAGAGAGGGAGATTTGAGTCTCCAGCTTTAGTGATTTTTGCAATTTGTTCCAATTTGTTCCGGACAAAGGAGGAATTGGCTTTGGGGGTGACCAGTAAAATATACCTGCTGGAGCGCGTGCTAGGGGTGGGTGCTGCTATGGTGACCAGTGAGCTGAGATAAGGCAGGGCTTTACCTAGCAAAGACTTATAGATGACCTGGAGCCAGTGGGTTTGGCGACGAATATGTAGTGAGGGCCAGCCAACGAGAGCATACAGGTCGCAGTGGTGGGTAGTATATGGGGCTTTGGTGACAAAACGGATGTCACTGTGATAGACTGCATCCAATTTGCTGAGTAGAGTGTTGGAGGCTATTTTGTAAATTACATCGCCGAAGTCAAGGATCGGTAGGATAGTCAGTTTTACGAGGGTATGTTTGGCAGCATGAGTGAAGGATGCTTTGTTGCGAAATAGGAAGCTGATTCTAGATTTAATTTTGGATTGGAGATGCTTGGAACTACCCATCCCGGATCCGGGAGAATTGTCAACGGACACTAATTAGCATAACGCAACAGACAAAAAATATTACTACAAAATATTCATATTCATGAAATCACAAGTGAAATATAGTGAAACACAGCTTAGCCTTTTGTTAATCACCCTATCATCTCAGATTTTGAAATTATGCTTTACAGCCAAAGCAAGACAAGCATTTGTGTAAGTTTATCGATAGCCTAGCATAGCATTATGTCCAGCTAGCAGCAGGAAGCTTGGTCACGAAAATCAGAAAAGCAATCAAATTAACCGTTTACCTTTGATGATCTTCGGATGTTTTCACTGACGAGACTCCCAGTTAGACAGCAAATGTTCATTTTGTTCCATAAAGATAATTTTTATAGCCGAAATACCTCCGTTTGTTCTTCACGTTTGGTTGAGAAATCCACCGGAAACTGCGGTCACGACAACGCCGAAAAATATTCCAAATTAGAACCATAATATCGACAGAAACATGGCAAGCGTTTTAAATAATCATTCCTCAAGGTGTTTTTCAAATATCTATTCGATAATATATCAACCGGGTCAGCTTCTTAGTAGGAGCGAAAGAAACAATGGCCGCATTTGTCTATTACGCACAAATCACTCTGAGAGCCACCAGCTGACCACTGACGCAATGTTGTCGCTCACGCTCATTTTTCAAAATAAAAGCCTGAAACTATGTCTTGTGACACTAGACACATTAGGGAAGCCATGGAAAAAGGAATCTGGTTGATATCCCTTTCACTGCTCAATAGGGATGCATAGGAACGCAGAGGTTTCTAAATAATAGTCACTTCCTGATTGGATTTTTCTCAGGCGTTCGCCTGCAATATCAGTTCTGTTATACTCACAGACAATATTTTGACAGTTTTGGAAACTTTAGAGTGTTTTCTATCCTAAGCTGTCAATTAAATGCATATTATATTATCTGGTCCTGAAAAATAGCCCGATTACTTTGGGAACGTTATTTTGTCCAAAAATGAAAATAGTGCCACCGAGTTTCAAGAGGTGAGTCTGGAAGGAGAGTTTACAGTCTAACCAGACACCTAGGTATTTCTAGTTGTCCACATATTCTAAGAGTAGTGATGCTGGACGGGCGGGCAGGTGTGGGCAGCGATTGTTTGAAGAGCATGCATTTAGTTTTACTTGCATTTAAGAGCAGTTGGAGGCCACAGAAGGAGAGTTGTATGGCATTGTTAAATTACGCATTAGGCTGGAACTCAATCTGGTAGCCTAGAAGTTAAGAGTGTTGGACCAGTAACTGAAAGGGTGCTGGTTTGAATCCCAGAGCCGAGTAGGCCAAAAAATCTGCTAATACCCCTAATTGATCCTGTAAGGCACTCTGGATAAGATTCTGCTAAATGACTAAAATATGTGTTAGCATGCATTTGTGGTACGATATGTCTGTATGTGTTCTTTAAAGACACAGTTTGAGGTGTTTTGACTGAGTGGGTCTATTTTCGGTGTGTTTGGTTGTGTGTGGGTTTTGTGCAGTAATCAGTGTGTCAGTGTCTCTCGGTACAATAGGATATATGAACAGGAAGTAACCTAGTGCAGCAGGTAACATTCCAGGCAGAAGGAAGAGTGAAGAGAGAGGTCCATATTTCTCTCTCTCTCTCTCTCTCTCTCTCTCTCTCTCTCTCTCTCTCTCTCTCTCTCTCTCTCTCTCTCTCTTTCTCTCGGAGTGCATGCTGGGAGTGAGTCGTCAAGCAGGAGTGATTGTGAGAACGAATGGAATTTCTTTTCACTCTATTGGGTTTTGGTATGTACATATATATATATTGATTAGTTTAGTTGTTTTAAGGGTATATTGTTTAACTATCACTAAGCACGTATAGGGGTGGTGGGATCTTTGAGGTTGGTTTTTCGCGAGGGCACAACCAGCGGGTGGGGCTGGTTGCAATGGCCACTCGCGGAAATGTAGAGTTTGAAAAACTTAGTCGGAGGCATGGAGTAAAAATTCCTGCTGCGGCTGGGTGTTCAGTGGAAGAATGTAGCTTGGCTGTGGGTGCTATCATTGGGTATGATAGCATTAAATCAGCCTCAAGGATGAATAGCGCTGTAGTGATATTCTTAGATTCAATTGAAAAATTCTAAGATAGTTGAGAGGGGTGTTGTGTTGCGGGAGACACAGACGCCGGTATTTCCGCTTATGAATCCTGCGAAGAAAGTTATGCTTTCTAACGTGCCACCATTTGTTAGAGATGAAGTGTTAGAGCGAGAGTTATCTCGCCATGGTCAAATCGTATCTACAATAAAGAAGGTTCTTTTTGGATGCAAATCTCCGTTGTTGAAACATGTCGTGTCTCATAGGAGACAAGTGCATATGATTTTAAAAAAGGAAGGAGATGAACTGAATTTAGCGTTTAGTTTTAAGATTGATGGATTTGATTATGTCTTTTATGCATCTACTGAATCAATGAAATGTTTTGGATGTGGAAGAGAGGGGCATTTGGTGCGTAATTGTCCCGAGAATGAACGCGCTGAGCCTGGTAGTAGCTTTAGTGCGGGTGCAACTAACGTACCACAGCGAAGGGATGAAAATACTACAGGTGTAGGGGAAGAGAGAAGGTGGGCAGATGTGGTTGGAAAAGTAGGAGAGGAAGGCATTGTGGATACGGGGGCAATTGTGGTAGATCAGAACAAAGAGGGAGGGGAAACACTAGGTGAGATTGCGACTGCCGTCGCTGAGGTGGTGCTGGAAAATGAAATTGGAGGTCAAGAGGAGATTGAAATAACGGAAAAAGAAGCGGATGTTTTCAAAATACCGAGGAGTAAAAGGAAGAATTTAAGGGGTGGTGAAGGGTCTAATTCTAAGAGAAAGGTAGAGATGGATAAATCAGGTGAAGATGAACAGGTTGTAGAGATGGGGTTTTCTTCTGGGGAGGATAGCGAGAGTGAGTCATCTGACGCGTCACAACAATATAGTGAGATAGATGGGGTGGAAGGGAGGTATGGGATCGAGAAGATACGTCAATTTCTGAAGTTGACAAAAGGGAAGAAATATATGCAGGATTACAATGTAACTGATTTTTTCCCTGAACGTGAATTGTTTATTGAATCAGCAAAGTTTCTGATGTCAAAAATTACAGGGGGAGGTTTGAAAAGCCCTGAAATTGCTAGACTCAAGAAAGTGGTCACGAGAGTAATAAGTGATGCAAATTCTAAAGAAAATGAAAGAGTTCAGTTGCAGTTTTAACTCTGTAAAGAGATGTGGTGGCTGTATCTTCCTCTGTATTTTTTTCTTATCCATGAGCAGTTTTAAGATCTCTTCTTTAAACGTAAATGGGGCAAGAGATGTTAAAAAAAGAGCCATGGTGTATGAGTTAATGAGGGGAAAGGGAAGTGACATCATTTTTCTACAAGAAACGCATAGTAATTTGGAAAATGAAGTTATGTGGCAACAGGAGTGGGGGGGGACAGTGGTGTGTAGTCATAAAAACTCAAAAAGTGGGGGTGTGGTTATCTTGTTCTCAAAAGGGTTTTTGCCTTTGTCATATGAGGTTGAAGAGGTAGTTGAGGGGAGGTTATTAAAAGTTAGAGCAAGGTATGAAAACATCAATATGTGTCTGATAAATGTATATGCCCCAGTGGTGACAGTTGAGAGGGTATGTTTTTTAGAGACATTATCAAATACCATTGAGAAATGTAACAAAGAAGATTATTTGTTTATTGCTGGAGATTTTAACTGCACAGTTAGTGATTTAGATAGAAATCACCAAGAACCTCATATAGCCTCAAGGACGTTTTTAAAACGCCTTATTGTAACAAATGAACTGTGTGATATTTGGCGGAGTCAACATGGAGGAACAAGGCAGTACACCTGGGCGCATGTGAGAGAGAACATCATCTCTATGGCCAGGTTAGATAGGTTTTATGTTTTTGAGCATCAATCTCAGGTCTGTAAATCAAGTGTGATAACTCCAGTGGGATTTTCTGATCATTGTTTAATAACAGAGGTGGTGTTCATTAACGATGTAAAACCTAAAAGCGCATACTGGCATTTTAATATAACTTTATTGAGTGATGCTCACTTCAGGAATTGTTTCAGTTTTTTTTGGGAGAGGTGGAGGTCTCAAAAGGCCAGTTTTGTATCCCTTCAACAATGGTGGGATATAGGGAAAATCCAGATTCAACAATTTTGTAATCAATACACGAGGAATGTCACCAAGGATATCACCAGATCAATGAAAGCCCTAGAGATTGAAATAGTGGAACTCATGACGTTGGTTGAGACCACAGGAGATCGAGGCCATACTCAGGCCCTCAAGAGGAGAAAAGCTGCATTGGCAGATCTGCTGGGTATCAGAGCACAGGGGGCACTGGTGAGAAGTAAATTTCAGGGCATATCTGAAATGGATGCCTCATCCAAATTTTTCTTTGGTTTAGAGAAAAAGAATGGACAAAGAAAAATTATTCATTGTCTCAAATCAGCTGTTGGACAAGAGCTCACTAGCCCTATTGAAATTAGAAAGAGGGCAGTAGAGTTCTATGCTGAGCTCTACAAGTGTGAGTACAAAGAGGACAAAACAGTGACACAGCAGTTATTTGATGGGCTCCCAAAGGTGCCTGCAGAAGCTCAGGTTGAGCTTGAGCAACCATTGTCTTTGCAGGATTTATACACTGCATTAAAAGGCATGGAAAATGGAAGGGCACCAGGCATTGATGGGCTTCCCGTGGACTTTTTTAAGTCTTTTTGGGCTATGTTGGGAGAGGATTGGTTAGAAGTAGCTAATGATAGTTTAACCGGAGGGTTACTACCAATAAGCTGCAGAAGGGCTGTCCTCACCCTACTGCCTAAAAAGGGTGACCTGAGGGAGGTGAAGAACTGGAGGCCGGTGGCTTTATTGTGTACTGATTATAAAATATTGTCAAAGGCTTTGTCCAACAGGCTGAGGGAGGTGATGGGGCAAATCATACATATGGATCAGTCCTACTGTGTTCCTGGCAGGCAGATAGGGGATAACATTTCTCTGATTCGTGATTTTTTGGACGTCTCTAGGGCTATTGGGTTGGATGCTGGTCTAATTTCAATTGATCAGGAAAAGGCATTTGACCGAGTTGAACATCAATATTTATGGCAAACGTTTGAGGCGTTTGGGTTCAGCTCTGGTTTTATTGCCATGATAAAGGTGATATATGGTGACATTGAAAGTGTATTGAAAGTTAACGGTGGTTTGAGTGCTCCTTTTAAAGTGTGTAGAGGTATTAGGCAGGGATGTTCTATGTCTGGGATGTTATATGCTATTGCTATAGAGCCACTACTAAATAGCATTAGAAGTCGCATTGCAGGGGTGTGCCTTTCAGAGGATATTCCTCCTATTCGTCTTTCAGCCTATGCTGATGATGTAGTTGTGCTAGTGAAAAATCAAGCGGAGGTGGATAGTTTGAGTCTAATGGTTGATCGTTTTAGGGGAATATCCTCTGCAAAGGTAAATTGGGAAAAGAGTTGTGCTTTACAGATTGGAGAATGGTCTGGAGGGATCATGGCTTTGCCAGGGGGGCTAGAATGGTGTAAGGGAGGTTTTAAGTATCTTGGAGTGTACCTAGGAGATGAGGGGACTATGGAAAAAAATTGGAGTGGGGTGGTTGAAATGGTGGAAGGGAGGATGAGGAGATGGCGTTGGTTACTATCTCGTATGTCATATAGGGGGCGCACTATTATAGTTAACAATGTGATTGCCTCTGCACTGTGGCATCGGTTGTCAGTTTTAGAACCACCATCTGGCCTTCTGGCTAAGATACAGGCAATTATTGTGGATTTCTTTTGGGATAAATATCACTGGGTTCCACAAAGTGTTTTGTATTTGTCAAAAGAGGAGGGGGGACAAGGTCTTGTACATCTTGCTAGTAGGGCTGCTGCTTTCCGGTTTCAGTTTATTCAAAGGTTGCTTTATGGACCGGAAAATGTGGTGTGGAGAGGGGTGACAGGTCTTATATTACAGCGGGTTGGAGGATTAGGTTTAAAGAAGGCTTTATTTCTGGTTGATAGTAGCCAGATTTCTAGGGAAGGAGTACCTCCGTTTTACAGAGGCCTTCTCAGAGTGTGGAGCGTAATTGTCATGTACTGTCATGTTGTCTTGTCTCTGTCCTTTCCCTTCACCCTGTCTCCCTCTGCTGGTCGTTGTTATGTTACCTTTTCTCCCCCTCTTTTCCCCAGCTGTGCCCTGTCTCCTCCTAACTACCTCGTCACCCCGTTCCCCACCTGTTCCCTTTTTCCCTCTGATTAGGTCCCTATATCTGTCTCTGTTTCTGCTCCTGTCCTTGTCGGATTCTTGTTTGTTTGTGTCATTCATGCCTGAACCAGACTGTCGTCATGTTTGCTGTAACCTTGTCCTGTCCTGTCGGAATCTGCCGGTCCATCTGAGCCTACCTGTGTGTGGTAATTAAAGAAGCTCTGTTTAAGTTGATTCGCTTTTGGGTCCTCATTCACGCACCGTAACAGAAGAATCCGACCAAGAATGGACCCAGCGACTTCGGATCCTCTCCACTCAGCCGTCGAGATCCAGGGAGCGATGCTAGGCAGACACAAGCAGGAATTGTCTGCTGCTCGACATGCCGTTGAGACCCTGGCCACCCAAGTCTCCAACCTCACAGAACAGGTTCACCATCTCCGCCTCGATCCACCGGCCACTTCCAGGGCTTTCGAATCTCCGGAGCCCAGAATCAATAACCCGCCGTGTTACTCTGGGGAGCCCACTGAATGCCGCTCGTTCCTCACCCAGTGTGATATTGTGTTTTCTCTCCAGCCCAACACTTACTCCAGGAGCACTGCTCGTGTCGCCTACGTCATATCTCTCCTTATTGGACGGGCTCGTGAGTGGGGCACGGCAATCTGGGAGGCAAGGGCTGAGTGTATTAACCAGTATCAAGACTTTAAGGAGGAGATGATACGGGTTTTTGATCGATCTGTTTTTGGGGAGGAGGCTTCCAGGGCCCTGTCTTCCCTATGTCAAGGCAATCGATCCATAACAGACTACTCTATTGAGTTTCGCACTCTTGCTGTCTCCAGTGGCTGGAACGAGCCGGCCTTGCTCGCTCGTCTTCTGGAGGGTTTCCGCGCAGAGGTAAAGGATGAGATTCTCTCCCGGGAGGTTCCTTCCAGCGTGGATTCCTTGATTGAACTCGCTATTCGCATTGAGCGACGGGTTGATCTTCGTCACCGAGCTCGTGGAAAGGAGCTCGCGCTCTCCGTCGCCTCCCTCTCCGCATCACTACCATCTTACTCTGCCGGCTCGGGTGCTGAGCCCATGCAGCTGGGAGGTATCCGCATCTCGACTAAGGAGAGGGAACGGAGAATCACCAACCGCCTCTGTCTCTATTGCGGTTCCGCTGGTCATTTTGCCACTTCATGTCCAGTAAAAGGCCAGAGCTCGTCAGTAAGCGGAGGGCTACTGGTGAGCGCTACTACTCCTGTCTCTCCTTCAAGATCCTGCACTACCTTGTCGGTCCATCTACGCTGGACCGGTTCGTCAGCTTCCTGCAGTGCCTTAATAGACTCTGGGGCGGAGGGCTGTTTTATGGACGAGACCTGGGCTCGGGAACATGACATTCCTCTCAGACAGTTAAAGGAGCCCACGGCCTTGTTCGCCCTGGATGGTAGTCCTCTCCCCAGGATTCAGCGTGAGACGCTACCTTTAACCCTCACTGTTTCTGGTAATCATAGTGAAACCATTTCTTTTTTAATTTTTCGTTCACCTTTTACACCTGTTGTTTTGGGCCATCCCTGGCTAGTTTGTCATAATCCTTCCATTAATTGGTCTAGTAATTCTATCCTCTCCTGGAACGTCTCTTGTCATGTGAAATGTTTAATGTCTGCTATCCCTCCTGTTTCCTCTGTCTCTTCTTCACAGGAGGAGCCTGGTGATTTGACAGGGGTGCCGGAGGAATATCACGATCTGCGCACGGTGTTCAGTCGGTCCAGGGCCACCTCTCTTCCTCCACACCGGTCGTATGATTGTAGTATTGATCTCCTTCCGGGAACCACCCCCCCCCGGGGTAGACTATACTCTCTGTCGGCTCCCGAACGTAAGGCTCTCGAAGATTATTTGTCTGTAGCTCTTGACGCCGGTACCATAGTCCCCTCCTCCTCTCCCGCCGGAGCGGGGTTTTTTTTTGTCAAGAAGAAGGACGGGTCTCTGCGCCCCTGCATAGATTATCGAGGGCTGAATGACATAACAGTGAAGAATCGTTATCCGCTTCCTCTTATGTCTTCAGCCTTCGAGATCCTGCAGGGAGCCAGGTTTTTCACTAAGTTGGACCTTCGTAACGCTTACCATCTCGTGCGCATCAGGGAGGGGGACGAGTGGAAGACGGCGTTTAACACTCCGTTAGGGCACTTTGAATACCGGGTTCTTCCTTTCGGCCTCGCTAACGCTCCAGCTGTCTTTCAGGCATTAGTCAATGATGTCCTGAGAGACATGCTGAACATCTTTGTTTTCGTTTACCTTGACGATATCCTGATTTTTTCACCGTCACTCCAGATTCATGTTCAGCACGTTCGACGTGTCCTCCAGCGCCTTTTAGAGAATTGTCTTTTCGTGAAGGCTGAGAAGTGCACTTTTCATGCCTCCTCCGTCACATTTCTCGGTTCTGTTATTTCCGCTGAAGGCATTAAGATGGATCCCGCTAAGGTCCAAGCTGTCATTGATTGGCCCGTCCCTAAGTCACGCGTCGAGCTGCAGCGCTTTCTCGGCTTCGCGAACTTCTATCGTCGTTTCATCCGTAATTTCGGTCAGGTGGCAGCTCCTCTCACAGCCCTTACTTCTGTCAAGACGTGCTTTAAGTGGTCCGTTTCCGCCCAGGGAGCTTTTGATCTCCTCAAGAATCGTTTTACATCCGCTCCTATCCTTGTTACACCTGACGTCTCTAGACAGTTCGTTGTCGAGGTTGACGCGTCAGAGGTGGGAGTGGGAGCCATCCTTTCTCAGCGCTCCCTCTCTGACGACAAGGTCCACCCATGCGCGTATTTTTCTCATCGCCTGTCGCCGTCGGAAAGTAACTATGATGTGGGTAACCGCGAACTGCTCGCCATCCGGTTAGCCCTAGGCGAATGGCGACAGTGGTTGGAGGGGGCGACCGTTCCTTTTGTCGTTTGGACTGACCATAGGAACCTTGAGTACATCCGTTCTGCCAAACGACTTAATGCGCGTCAGGCGCGTTGGGCGCTGTTTTTCGCTCGTTTCGAGTTCGTGATTTCTTATCGTCCGGGCTCTAAGAACACCAAGCCTGATGCTTTGTCTCGTCTCTTCAGTTCTTCAGTAGCCTCCACTGACCCCGAGGGGATTCTCCCTGAGGGGCGTGTTGTCGGGTTGACTGTCTGGGGAATTGAGAGGCAGGTAAAGCAAGCACTCACTCAAACTCCGTCGCCGCGCGCTTGTCCTAGGAACCTTCTTTTCGTTCCCGTTCCTACTCGTCTGGCCGTTCTTCAGTGGGCTCACTCTGCCAAGTTAGCCGGCCACCCTGGCGTTCGGGGTACGCTTGCTTCCATTCGCCAGCGTTTCTGGTGGCCCACCCGGGAGCATGACACGCGTCGTTTCGTGGCTGCTTGTTCGGTCTGCGCGCAGACTAAGTCCGGTAACTCTCCTCCTGCCGGCCGTCTCAGGCCGCTTCCTATTCCCTCTCGACCGTGGTCTCACATCGCCTTAGATTTTGTCACCGGACTGCCTTCGTCAGCGGGGAAGACTGTTATTCTTACGGTTGTCGATAGGTTCTCTAAGGCGGCTCATTTCATTCCCCTTGCTAAGCTTCCTTCTGCTAAAGAGACGGCACAAATCATCATCGAGAATGTTTTCAGAATTCATGGCCTTCCGTCAGACGTCGTTTCGGACAGAGGTCCGCAATTCACGTCTCAATTTTGGAGGGAGTTTTGCCGTTTGATTGGGGCTTCCGTCAGTCTCTCTTCCGGCTTTCACCCCCAGTCTAACGGTCAAGCAGAACGGGCCAATCAGACTATTGGTCGCATCTTACGCAGTCTTTCTTTTCGCAACCCTGCGTCTTGGTCAGAACAGCTCCCCTGGGCAGAATACGCCCACAACTCGCTTCCTTCGTCTGCGACCGGGCTATCTCCTTTTCAGAGTAGCCTCGGGTACCAGCCTCCGTTGTTCTCATCTCAGTTCGCCGAGTCCAGCGTCCCCTCCGCTCAGGCTTTTGTCCAACGTTGCGAGCGCACCTGGAAGAGGGTCAGGTCTGCACTTTGCCGTTATAGGGCGCAGACTGTGAGAGCTGCTAATAAGCGTAGAACGAAGAGCCCTAGATATTGTCGCGGTCAGAGAGTTTGGCTCTCCACTCAGAACCTTCCCCTTAAGACGGCTTCTCGCAAGTTGACCCCGCGGTTCATTGGTCCATTCCGTATCTCTCAGGTCATTAATCCTGTCGCAGTGCGACTTCTTCTTCCGCGATATCTTCGTCGCGTCCACCCGGTCTTCCATGTCTCCTGTGTTAAGCCCGCTCTTCGCGCCCCCGCTCGTCTTCCCCCCCCCCCCCCCATCCTTGTCGAGGGCGCACCTATCTACAGGGTCCGTAAAATCTTGGACATGCGTCCTCGGGGCCGTGGTCATCAGTACCTAGTTGACTGGGAGGGGTACGGTCCTGAGGAGAGGAGTTGGGTTCCCTCTCGGGACGTGCTGGACCGTGCGCTGATTGATGATTTCCTCCGTTGCCGCCAGGTTTCCTCCTCGAGTGCGCCAGGAGGCGCTCGGTGAGTGGGGGGGTACTGTCATGTACTGTCATGTTGTCTTGTCTCTGTCCTTTCCCTTCACCCTGTCTCCCTCTGCTGGTCGTTGTTATGTTACCTTTTCTCCCCCTCTTTTCCCCAGCTGTGCCCTGTCTCCTCCTAACTACCTCGTCACCCCGTTCCCCACCTGTTCCCTTTTTCCCTCTGATTAGGTCCCTATATCTGTCTCTGTTTCTGCTCCTGTCCTTGTCGGATTCTTGTTTGTTTGTGTCATTCATGCCTGAACCAGACTGTCGTCATGTTTGCTGTAACCTTGTCCTGTCCTGTCGGAATCTGCCGGTCCATCTGAGCCTACCTGTGTGTGGTAATTAAAGAAGCTCTGTTTAAGTTGATTCGCTTTTGGGTCCTCATTCACGCACCGTAACAGTAATGAAGGTGTCCAGAAGAACTTCAGCGGAGTCAGTGCATTGGCTGTTGGAGGAACCTCTGGTGTATGGGGCAAGACTGGATTGTACAACTGCAGCTGTTCCACATTTCTCCAAGATTCTGGTGAAGGGGAAAATCATCACCTTAAGACAGTTAATGGCCATGGCTGGGCCCGCCTTAATGGATGGAAGACGGGTGGCAGAACATTTGGGGATGAGGTCGGAAAGGATTGTCGGACAAATGCTGGGGAGCTGTAGGAAGGCTCTGTCAGCGGAAGAATGGGGTATGCTTAGTAGCCACAAGGAGAAGGTGCAAGATGAAGACGTCTCATTTCCAAAACTAGGGATTACACCAAATATCCCAGAGTCAGAAAGAAAGGCGTTATTGCTGGATTTGAGAGGGTTGGAGGAGGTGAGTTTGGATGAGGTGAATGGGAAGGAATTGTATAGGGGGTGTGTCAAGGTGTTGAATAAAGATAAATTGAAAAATAGAAAAGATACTCCATGGAGGGTAAAATTGGGCATTGATGACAAGGTAAAGCCAGCATGGAGAGCACTGTACAAACCACCGTTACAAAAGGGTACTGGTGATATGCAATGGAGGGTTTTACATGGCATCATTGCAGTTAATGCTTTTGTATCTGTTATTAACTCAGATGTTTCACTGTTTTATGGAGTGTGAGAGGATAAAACCTCTATTGGAAATGCTGGAATTTTTGTTTAAAGCTGTAGGGGAGTTTTTCAATAACACTGTTTTTATTTTGGGGTTTCAATATAGTAAACAACAGAAAATAAAATGTCAAATGTTAAATTTTATTTTGGGACAAGCTAAGATGTCAATTTTTCTGAGTAGGAAACATAAGATAGAAACGGGATATGGGCAGGATGTAAGATGTGTTTTTAAAGGTTTAGTGAAAGCAAGAATAAAAGTAGATTTTGAGTTCTTTTCAGCTGTAAAAGATCTCCTATTATTTGAGGAGAAGTGGGCCTACGAAGGAGCGCTTTGTTTTGTAGAGGAGGGGAAATTATTTTTTGCTGCTGAAATAAGTTGAATGTATGTTATGTATTTATTTTTGTTTAGGAATTACATGTTGTTTCATTTCTGAAAAGGCAGTGTGTCTTTTTATGTTAACACTTGAGTAAAAAATAAAGGTTTTATAAAAACTCTCTCTCTCTCTCTCTCTCTCTCTCTCTCTCTCTCTCTCTCTCTCTCTCTCTCTCTCTCTCTCTCTCTCTCTCTCTCTCTCTCTCTCTCTCTCTCTCTCTCTCTCTCTCTCTCTCTCTCTCTCTCTCTCTCTCTCTCTCTCTCTCTCTCTCTCTCTCTCTCTCTCTCTCTCTCTCTCTCTCTCTCTCTCTCTCTCTCTCTCTCTCTCTCTCTCTCTCTCTCTCTCTCTCTCTCTCTCTCTCTCTCTCTCTCTCTCTCTCTCTCTCTCTCTCTCTCTCTCTCTCTCTCTCTCTCTCTCTCTCTCTCTCTCTCTCTCTCTCTCTCTCTCTCTCTCTCTCTCTCTCTCTCTCTCTCTCTCTCTCTCTCTCTCTCTCTCTCTCTCTCTCTCTCTCTCTCTCTCTCTCTCTCTCTCTCTCTCTCTCTCTCTCTCTCTCTCTCTCTCTCTCTCTCTCTCTCTCTCTCTCATCCATTTTGTCCAGCAGCTGGCTGACATGCTGCCTCAGTACCAGATCACTTGTGAACATGAGCACTCCAACTGTCTGCTCATCGCACACACCAAGGTTATCCACTACACACTGCACCACCAACTGTGTGACCTTAGTACTTTGTCATTAAACCATTAGAGGGTAACCTCATTCATTTGTTTGTATATTAATTTAATCATTCATTCATTTAACAAAATCTCTCTCTCAGTGCATGCTGGGATTTTTTGGGAGTTTCAGTGTTTGATGTGGAGGGCTTTGTCCTAACTAACTTTCTTTATTCTGTCCTTGGTCTTTTCTTTCAATTTTATTTTCTATGGTGGAGTGTTAATGTACAATTTGTTTCAGCGGTATCCACAGGTTTTTTCAAAGTTAGGGTGGAAGAGGACAGAGTTAGTTTCCTGGGGTTTGGAAGGTGTGGTGTGCGCAATGGCTTCTCAGCCTAGCGCGGAGGAGACGCTGTCGATATGGCATCGATTCAGGTGTGTTCCTGACAATGGAGTAAAAGTGGAGGAGGTTCTGCTTGCAGTCGGTGAACAGGTAGGAGCTGAATTTATACGTTCCGCTTCTAGAATGAACAAAGCTGTGGTTGTGTTCATGAAAAGCGCAAATTTGGTTGGTAGGCTAATTGCTATTGGAATATTTTCAGGCAGATGCCGATAAGCATGTTGTTTCATTCCGTAGGCAAGTGTTTGTTTCTGAATAACAATGAGCAACAGCTAAATGTGCATTTTAAAGTGAGGCATGGGGAGGGGCTCTACGCAGGGTTTGCCAGCACAGATTGTCTACTGTGTTTTGAGTGTGGGGTTTTGTGGCCTTAGAGTTTTGCTTTCCCACATAAAAAGCGTAGACAAGGTGAGGGCACAAGCGCCAGTGGGTGTAATCGAGGTCAACGTGCAGAGGGCAATGAGATGCAGACAGCAGAAACTGGGCCTAGTCATGCTATGGATGGTGGTGTAGATGAGGCTGGGTCTAGTCATGCTATGGATGGTGGTGTAGATGAGGCTGGGTCTAGTCATGCTATGGATGGTGGTGTAGCGAAGGTTGGGTCTAGTCATGCTATGGATAGTGGATGAGGAGAGTATAGTGAGGAAGTGTAAGAGACTAGGGGGGAGGGTGTCAAGAGGAAAAGGAAAAAGGGGGAGAAGAAAAGAGGTGGGAGGGGAGAGGCTGGTGTGGTCAAAGGCACCATGGAACCTTTGCCTGGTGCTGGTGGGGAGGCCCTGACCAGAGAGGAAGGGCACGTGGTCAGGATGGGAGATGGAGATGAGGAGGAAAGTGAGTCTGAGGAAGAGGATGATGATGAGTTTTTTTCCTCTTCAATGGGTCCGGAGCTGACAGCCAGTCAAGCAGAGGGGTGAAAGTTCACATTGAGGGAATTGACCAGGTTCCTGAATGAGACCAAGAAAGTTTGTAAGATCCGAGAAAGTTTGTAAGATCAATACAACATGCTATGAAAAATGAGGGACATGGTGTCCTCTCACCCAGGAAATGGTTTAGGTTGAGGAACTGGGTCACAACAGTGCATAAGGGTCTACCTTCAGACACTGTTTAGATGAATAGTTTCTTTCTGGCACTGGGGATTTTTGAGCTTTGCTATTGGTCTCTTTCTTTGCTAGCTTTTCTCCCACTTCCTATGGAGACTCTTCGGGTAGGACCGCTCAATATAAATGGTGCCAGAGATGTGGGAAAGAGTGTGTTGGGTGAATATGTAAAACAAAAAAGTATAGGTGTTGTTTCTGCAGGAGATGCATAATGATGTGGTGAATGAAGTCGATTGGGGGCTCTGGTGGAAAGGGGCGAGTGTGTTGAGCCATGGGACAAATTTTAGTGCAGGGGTGGCAGTCCTTATTGTACTGGGTCTATCTGTAAAACTTTGCTCCTCCAAGGAGTTGTGTAGTGGTAGGCTGCTTGTTGTAAAAGCAGAAATTAACAACATGGGTTTTGTCTTTATAAATATGTATGCTCCTAACACAGAGAGAGAGAGGGGGGTTCTATTTGGGTGTCTTAGACAGGAACTCTCACAGGTAGCGCCTGAGGAGACGCTGGTGGTCAGCGGGGACTGGAACTGTACAATGTATTTTACGAAATACAGAAATGGGGAAGAGCCTCATTCAGTGTCAGTGGGAGTGATAAGGGACATCATTAATCAGTTCGACCTAGTGGATGTTTGGAGAACTAAACATCCCAACACAATACAGTATACATGGGTAAAGGTTTTTTGGGCTAAGGTGAGTGCAGCCCGACTTGATCATTTTATATGTCCAGGAATCAGAGGAATAGGCTGCTGTGTGCTACCATTCTCTCGGTGGGGGTTTCAGATCACCACATAACCATGGCTCAGCTGTCTATTTCACCAGGGCAAGCATCCTATTGGAAGTTTAATGTAAAGCTTTTTCAAGATGCCACTTTTTGCTCAGGTTTCCAGACCTTTTGAGAAAGGTGGGGGCAGCGAAGAGAGGAGTATGAGTCTCTGAGTCAATGGTGCAATGTGGGGAAAGTCCAAATTTGACTTTTCTGTCAACAGTATACAGCTCTCTCATCCTCAGAGGCTAGGAGAGTATTGGGGGAACTAGAGAGTTGTATTAGTGAGATGGAGGTAGAGATAATGGGGCAAGGCAATGTAGGCCTCCAGGCTAATTTAGCTGAATTACGTAGGGACCTGGGCAGTTTTTTACAGGTTAAAGCAAAGGGAGCACTTATAAGAGCTAGGTTTTCCATGCTCAAGGAGATGGATGCTCCCAGCTCCTTCTTCTTTGGTTTGGAAAGACGTATGCATTGTCTATGGCTGTCTGATGGGCGGGTGACCTCTGTGGTGGGATGAGATGCGGGAGCGGACTGTGGAGTTTTATACTGAGTTGTATAGGGCAGAAATGTGTGATCCTATGTGTGCTCAGGTCTTGTTCGCAGGACTCCCTAAGCTCTCTCTGGCACAGAGGGATGAAATGGACATTCCTCTGTTGTACCATGAACTGGCAGAGGCCGTAACTCAGATGTCCCCTGGTCATGTACCAGGGGTCGATGGATTCCCAGTTGAGTTTTATAAAAAATTCTGGGAATAATTGGACTGGACTTCTTTTGCGTGTTGCGTGAATGTGTCGGGGTAGGAGAGTTGCCGCTGAGCTGCCGTTGGGCGGCTCTGACTCTCCTACCCAAAAAAGGGGACTTTTCCTAACAACTGGAGGCCTGTGGTATTGCTCTGTGCAGACTACAAGATATTTGCCAATGTCCTCTCTAACAGACTGAAGTCCCATCTGGACTTGATAGCACATAAGGACCAAACATATTCGTACCAGGACGCTCAATCACGGACAACTTGTTCTTAATCAGAGACATGTTGGACTTGTCGAGAGGTTCTAATGTGAACTTTGGACTGGTCTCTTTAGATTAAGAGAAGGCTTTTGATAGAGTGGACCATGAGTATCTGTTTAATGTGATGTTTGGGAAGAGTTTTTTGATCTGTGTGAAGCTGTTGTATTCTGGGGCATCATGGATGGTCAAGGTGGGAGGGGGGCTCAGTAGGCCAGTCTGGGTGAGACGGGGCATTAGACAAGGATGCCCTCTATCTGGGTAGTTATATACACTAGCCATTGAGCCTTTTTTGGGACTGCTACGCAGGAGACTGCAGGGAGTGTGCTGGACAGGCATGGATGTGGTGACAGGCATAGCAATGTCAGCAGATGACGTTTCTGTGATGGTCAGGATATGCAGGCACTAGAGACCAGTCTGAAGGTGTATGAGGGAGCTTTGTCAGCTAAGGTAAACTGGGGCAAGAGCAAAGCTCTGTTATGGGGGGATAGGGCCCCTCATCTGCTTCCAGGTGGTTTGCAGTGGGGTTGTGAAGGGCTTAAAGTATTGTGTACCTGGGCTCGGAGAGGTGGGTCAGGAAGAACTGGGAGGGACTGTCAGAGGCAGTGGTGTCAAGACTGGCCAGGTGGAGGTGGTTCCTGTCCCAAGTGTCATATAGAGGGAGGGTGCTGATAATCAACAACCTGGTGGCATCTTCCCTGTGGCGTAAACTGGCTGTCCTCAACCCCTCGCCGGTCTGACCTGCACGCAAGCTGGTGGACTTTTTCTGGTCGAGTCATTACTGGCTGAGGGCGGCAGTGTTGTACATGACCATCCACGAAGGAGGACGGGGCCTGGTGGAACCGGAGAGCAGGATGGCTGCTTTCCGACTAAAGGCGGTGCAGAGACTGCTGTACCATACTGATGTTGGCTGGAGGGAACCAGTATGCACGCTGCTGAGGAGAGCTGGCTGATTAGGGTTGGACCGGCAGCTGTTCCGCATGATGCTGGAGAGGCTGAGTTCAGCAGGTCTCTCATATTTTTACTCTGCAGTGTTGAGGACCTGGAAGCTTCTAAGGCCCACACGAGAAGAGGGTGTTGAGCCTGGGCTGTGGGTGTGGGAGGAACCTATTTTACACAACCCAGCCATCCCTTTGAGATCGGTTCAGTCGGCCACACTGTAGAGGCAACTGATGGCAGCGGGTTTACAAAGGCTGGGTGACCTGCGACTGCTGGGAGAGGAGGGGTGGAAAACCCCGGAAGTCCTGGCACAACAAACAGGAATAACGTCTCTTAGGCTGCTGGAGAGATTCCTGGAGGAGGTCCTGGAGGCACTGTCTGAGCCGGTAAGGGGGGGTGTTTGAGCGGCCAAAGGGGGAGGCACCAATGTTTCCTCCATTGCAGGTGACGGCAGAGACTTGAGACTAGCAAGGGGGTCTGGAGGACTTGTTAGATTTTAACACTCCGAGCCTGGGGGAGTTTGAAGGGGTGGGAGGTAAAGGACGCTACAACCTCTGCGTTAAGGTTAGGAACATTAGGAGCCTAACAGGAGTGAAGGCACATCAGTGGCAGGGGGTATGTGGGGCGGAGAGTGGTGGGTTTTAGGTGGTGGGTTTTAGGTGGAGGGGGCTCTACAAACCCCCAGTACTAAAGAGGTCAGGGGACCTCCAGTGGAGTGTTCTTCATGGAGCCCTGGCCACTAACAACTGGTTGGCATGGGTTGAACCGGGAATCGGGCAGGGGTGTCATTTCTGTGTTATGAAAGAAACTGTGAATCATGTGTTTTCTGTGTGCGCCAGGTTAATGCATTAATGTCTCTGTTGGAATGTCTGTGTGAGAGGTTGGGGGTGGGGGGGGGGTTACTGTTGGGATATGTTTAATGGGATACAGGTATTCGAATAAGGAGAAGGCCAAATGTGTTTTGTTGAATTTTCTGTTTGCTCAGGCGACGTTGGCTATTTGGCTAACAAGGAGGAACAGGGTCGAAGGTGGGCGGATAACAGACCCTTTACTATTATTTAATGGGATGGTCTCTGAGTGCCTTAGGGTTGAATTTCAGTTCTATAGAATGATAAAAGTGTGGAGATGTTTCAGGAGATATGGTGTGTTGGGGGGCCTATCTGTATAGCCTGGGAAGATGTTTTGGATATACGGTTGTAGAAGTGGTGAGGTTTTTTGGTTATTGTGATGTTGTTTTGTATCGTGTGGTAGAGGGAAAGGTGAGTAAGGTGAGTACATGTATGCAGTACAGGATATATTTTCCCTCCATCTATAATGGCGTTCTTTGGCCTTTTTGATCTTGCTACACCAGCCACCTGCAATCAACAAATATGCTTCATATACACACCACAATTCCACCTAAACCTGAGACCCCAGCAAATTGGCTTTTAATTTATGTGTCTGTCATTTATCTGCATGTCCAGTCTTTATATTTAGCATCACAATGAAGTGTTTTACCATGTTCTTTTCAGGACAACCAGGGCTACAAGTAGAACACTTTGTTTTACATAAAAAGTTGCATTATTGCATTTATTGATAAATGTCAATAAAAAAAAGGTCTGCCAAAGCAAAAACCTGATTTAAAAATGAATAGATATGAGTGCTATAAGTACATAAATTGTTTGCTCAGTGGGAAATTAATATCCAACTAGTCAGTGACAACTGTTGGAGTTTGTGACAGCAACTATGTGAACTTATTACAGTATTAGAGACACTATGTCCTGGGATTTCCTGTGATCCTCTATGTAGAAGAACCCATTACTTTCTAATGACTCTTGTGACACTTGTAGGCCTCAAAGAGCAAGCCAATCTGACTTTACAGACGTTTTTGAAAAAAACGATCCTTTCGGGATCCACCCTTGTCTCACAAACACCGCTCCAGCTCAACCCCCGTTAATCACTCAGACTAATGGTTAAAAAAGGAATAGACAAATTCAATGGTACAACCCAGAATTATGTAGCTCAAACACTCAATGTTTAATAGGGGTTAGAAGTTATATATCGCGACGGTGGGACTCGTTATGTTAAGCCTCAGACACATACTGTATATGCATCTTTTCCTTGGACTACTTTTCCAGCCAAAGAGGAAGAATGAAGACATGACTCAAGGGGGTTTGGCTTTGTTGTTGTTTTCTGTTGTCTTTTCTCATTATCTTTTCCTATCTTCTACTTTAATGATGTCAACTATGGAAGAAAACCTGTGAATTTTTGGCTCTGTCCTGGCCCTGCTACATCAGACAGTAGGCTAGTGTTGCGGATTCATCTGTCTCTTTTCTCCTCTACACCACAGAAACAGCTTCCTCGACCTCAACAGAAAGTTGTTTATTCATCTTCTGGGGCCCATAATTATGCTCTTTGTCGTCTATTTAATATGCACAAAATTGCTGCCATCAAGTAAACTCCAACTTATAATAATCTTCTTATTCCTCCCCAAATCTTAGCGTTCTTTACCCGCTTTTATTTGATGTTGCCTGGCTTATTAATGACCTATTGATTATGTTTACCTCTCTCATTCCCCAGTCAGCCTGTCCCGGTTCCCTGCTGTCTGTGTGAGGGAGAGGGAGAGCTAATTGACAGGGGTGGGCACAGCCTTTGATTTGATCCTAATTCAGTCTGTCTTTCTGTGTTGAGTCACTGTGGGGTGTTGAGAAAAGTGTATTTCTGATCTGTATCGTTCCCCACTGAGTCTTCTAGGAAGTCACCACAGAAACAACAAAGATAATATGATCAACAAGGCATAACGAAGATAATACTATGACAGAGAGATGGGCAGCTCTAGGCTTCTCTCATAACTGGTGAATGTAAAATTAGCTCTGACACAAATTAAACTCTTTGAACACTCTATGCATCAGGAATCCTGAGCTGTGAGTGGCAGCCACCTCCACCAGTGAGTGGGCCGGTTGGTCATCTGTCTTGAGGCACCTGCTTTGCTAGAGGTCTGAGGTGGTTCCACCCCACTAATTAGAATAAACACGGGGAAAGGAGAGAGAGGTGGGGGATTCGCTGACACACAGTTATTCCAAAACGCACACTGCTAATTATATTGCTCATTTCTAAATACTAGACAAAGGAAGTGGGAGATCTTTTTCACTAACACACATATTCACACACGCAACAAACACACAGAATGCTCACCTTTCAGATTGGCCCCCTCCATCCCTCCCTGGTGCCTGTCAAAGTGCTCACTTACGAGACCCTGAGCAATGATGATGGTGATGAAGAAAAGTTCTCAACTCAGAAGGCAGGTGACACATCCGTCTCCTTGCCGACAACATCCCTCCAGCGGGACTGAGTAGGTGGGCACGTTGCAGGTCCCTGACACGCAAAAGGAGCAAAAAAGCCAGTTGTTCCTTTAATTCATCTCCATTTTTCACGAGCCAGTTGGCATTTCTCACAAGGCCACAGTCAATATTTCATTGCATTGATTTCCACCCTTCCTTCCCTCTTTCTCTCCTCCCTTCCTCCCTTTTCTCCATCCCCATTCCTCTCTACCCCCTCCTTCTCTCCCTTTCTCCCTCCCTCTTCTCTCTTTCTTTCTCATTCGAGACCCCAATTTAGACTCTATCCAGTGTAACTTAATTTTCATAATTTAGTGCTTTTTTTCTGATGCTGTCTACAAGAGTTTATTATCCACCTTTAACAGGACCAAGCAGTATTCTGGCCATAGCGCTATAGCTCTAAGATGTATGGTCATCAGTTTGCCTGTTTTAAACAGTTATTTCTATAGCCTGAGCATTGGAAAGGAATTTTAAAATACACGTGATTTTAATCTGGTGGAGGATTATACTGTTTTAAGACTTATTTTAACACCTCTGGAATGTAAAAACAGTATAAATGGGTGTGTGTGCACAACAACGTGCATGTGTGGTACTGCATCTGTGATTGTTCAATAATTTATCAAATCAGTGTACATAAAATCCACAGAGCATCAATCCACAGAGCATCTGAATGCTGTATCTCTATTTGTGGCGTTTTACAATGGAGGCAGTGCTGTTTCTGTAATGGCTGTGAAACATCATTTTACAGTAGAGGAACTGAATAGTTGTTTAGTTCGTTTCTTCAATTGGGATTTATGTAACAGCATCTAACTCTCCTGTTTTAAGTCTCTCTGCAAGCAATTTGTTTGTGTGTGTGTGTGCGTGCGTACTCATGAGCATGAGAGTTTCTTATAGCTGTGATGGATCTCTATCGTTGGTGTGTTTCCCCAGGGGACCAGACTGCTGTAAGCCCAGGGCCTGACTCTAAGTGTCACTCTATGTGTGGGCAGGCCCCAGTGCTCTCATACACACCAGCAGATTTGTGTGTAATGAAAACAGCATGCTTACAGACAGTCTCCCCAGAGACAGCTCCTGGACAGAGCGGTTAGAGAGTGCATACTTCTACAAATGGCGCATATGTCTACAAATGGTCTCCCTCCTCATTATCACAAACATTAGCTCCCAATTAGTTATGTTTCTATTTCTTTTAAAGACTTCATCAGTGTAACCACATAGCGGCTAGCTCTCCTCTAGACAGTTACTAGACCGTGAAGGCAAAAACATCACAGTTCATAGCTAACATGCTAATGAGTATAGTTAGAGGTTACCTCTCCTCTATTGGTTTAGATAATGACAGCACAGCTAATGGCTAACACGCTAATAGTTAGCTCAACAACTCCTCCAGAGCCCATCAGTGATTGGTGAAAAGTCTATTAATTACGCAAATAGATGTTATATTCCTTCAGTTACTTTCTATGTAGACTGACTCATATGGCTCTGTTGGTATTTTAAATCTGTCCTGGCTTGAAGACTCCACAGTCTCCTCTATATCTATATAGAGTTTCTCATCCTGTACATTTTCCCATAGAACTAGAGGTACTTAAAGGCCTGTCAAAGCAAAAACCTGATAAAAATGAATAGATATGAGTGCTGTAAGTACATACATTGTTTGCTCAGTGGGAAATTAATATCCAACTAGTCAGTGACAACTGTGTGGAGTTTGGAGTTTGTGACAGCAACTATGTGAACTTATTACAGTATTAGAGACACTATGTCCTGGGATTTCCTATGATCTTCTACGTAGAAGAACCCCTTACTTTCGAACGACTCTTGTGTCGCATTGGTGTGTTTCCCCAGAGGACCAGGCAGCTATAAGCCCAGGGCCTTATTCTCTGTGGCTCTCTGTGTGTGGGGAGGCCCCAGTGCTTTCATTCACACCAGCAGATTAGTGTGTTATGAAAACAGCAAGCCAACAGACAGTCTCCCCAGAGACAGCAACTGGGCAGAATGGTTAGAGAGAATAACCAGGGAGATAGATAGTGTTGGAGGAACGGTTGGTGTGAGGAAACTGCTCTAGAATCAGAATGAAGAGATAGCTGAAGAATGAAGCTCAGCTCAGAGACTACAGATAGCTAGATAATAGTTCTGTGGTTTAGTTCGTGACTATTCATGGTACCTGAGCGATCTTCAGAAAATATAGGGTGTTTAGGAAAATACACAGTGGATACATAATGCCTTCTATACAATAGCATAGAAGTGAGTTGCTTTTAGACTGGATAATAAATAAATAAATGTTGAGATTTTTTCTTGTCTCTTTTTTCTCGCTTTTTCTTGCTCTGGTGTGTCGGCCCTACAAATGGTCTCATTCCTTATTAGCACAAACATTAGCGCCCAGTCGGTTCTTTTTACATTTCTCTTAAAGGCTTCATTAGCGTAGCTACATAGCGGCTAGCTCTCCTCTAGACAGTCACTAGACACTTCAGTCATCAGTTGAACAGCGTTTCCTGGCTTCCGGTTTAAGTGAGCAGCTGTTAAGAAGCAGCACGGCTTAGCAGGTCATGTTTCTGAGGACGCATTGACCTTTGCCTCTCCGAGCCCGATGGGACAAGATCGTAACTACCAATTAGATAAAAAGGTGGGGGAAAAATTGAAATAAATAATACAAATAATCTTCGACACTTAGAAGACCGAACCCAAGATCACTCCGGACACTACACAGACAAACTCCAGTGAAATATATTTCCATGTCACTTATGTCAGGTCTCTTTGGTGTGTTTTGTCATGCTGTGTTCTGTTCAGTTCAATTTGTGTGCAGTTCCACAGCAGCTCTCCTAGTGACAAGGGACCATGCTGGGGTTTTCAACAGCAGGGGTTTTTGGTTTTTGAAGCAGATCTCTTTCTCGGCCATCCCTCTCCTAGATCTCTCTCTTTCTCTCCCTCCCCTCCCTTCCTCCCTCCTGCTCTCTGTCTCTGTAAATTCAATTCAATTCAAAGGGCTTTATTGGCATGGGAAACATACTGTATGTTTACATTGCCAAAGCAAGTGAAATAGATCATAAAAAACGAGAGGTAATCATTAAACTCACGATTTCCAAAGGAATAGAGACATTTCAAATGTCATATTTTAGCTACATGCAGTGTTGTAACGATGTGAAAAAATAGTTAAAGTACAAAATGGAAAATAATCTCTCTCTCTCTCTACATGTATGCCTGCTGAAGTGACTTTGCAGCACTACAGATTGCATACTACAGTTACCGAGCAGAACAGCTCCCACCCTGGGGGACTGCAGCAGTGTTAGTTGTGGTTTGTCTCAGCGTGTGGCATCTGTGGAAGCCAATCAGAACAGCTGGAGAGCACTAATGCAAGCTGGCATACCAGGAGTCACCATCCCCTTCCCTCATCCTCATCTCAGCTGTGACGGGAAACAGAAAAGAGATGAGGAGGAATGAATACAGGGACCTCTCTCTGTCCTCCATCTCTCTCTCAAACACTGTCTCATTTTCTGTCTTTTCTTTCTCTTTTTTTCTCACTCTCTCTCTCTTGCACTCTTTCTCTCTCTTACCCTCTCTCAGGAGGAGGGTGGGTTAGTGAGGAGAGAGTGTGATTAATGGAGAGACAGTTGCTTGGAAATGCACTATGTGACTTTGACCACTCATTCCTAGCCTTAACGATTCCCAGTCTCCACTCAGGGAGTAAACATGCAAGACAAAAACATGCTTTTGAATTTGGATTTAGATGTTTCTTATGTCTATATAAAGATACACATCTTCTTGACTGGCTGAGTTAAGTTTTATTATCACATGCACAAGTACAGTGAAATGCCTTTCTTGCAAGCTCTTTCCCAACAATGCAGTAATCAATATCAGTCGTACAAATTGATAGGTTTGGATTTCTGAACTTTAAATGTTATTGATCATTAGTTGTCATAGAGACCTGAGGGGTGCCATAACCGAGGGGCTAAACCAGAAGTTAATTGTTATCTTGGAATGTATGGGCATCACTGCCTGGTACGGCAATTGCTCGGCCTCTGACCGCAAGGCACTACAGAGGGTAGTGCGTACGGCCCAGTACATCACTGGGGCTAAGCTGCCTGCCATCCAGGACCTCTACACCAGGCGGTGTCAGAGGAAGGCCCTAAAAATTGTCAAAGACCCCAGCCACCCCAGTCATAGACTGTTCTCTCTACTACCGCATGGCAAGCGGTACCGGAGTGCCAAGTCTAGGACAAAAAGGCTTCTCAACAGTTTTTACCCCCAAGCCATAAGACTCTTGAACAGGTAAACAAATGGCAACCAGGACTATTTGCTTTGTGTGCCCCCCCCAAAAAAACAACTATTTTTACGCTGCTGCTACTCTCTGTTTATCATATATGCATAGTCACTTTAACTATACATTCATGTACATACTACCTCAATTGGGCCGACCAACCAGCACATTGGCTAACCAGGCTATCTGCATTGTGTCCCGCCACCCAACACACGCCAACCCCTCTTTTACACTACTGCTACTCTCTGTTCATCATATGTGCATAGTCACTTTAATCATATCTACATGTACATACTACCTCGAACAGCCTGACTAACCGGTGTCTGTATGAAGCCTCACTACTTTTATAGCCTCGCTACTCTATATAGCCAGTCTTTTTACTGTTGTTTTATTTCTTTACCTACCTATTGTTCACCAAATACCCTTTTTGCACTATTGTATTTGGCGCAAGTGACAAATAAACTTCTGTTTGATGTACTGAGTGTAGGGAAAACAATCACGTGGCAGGCATTGATAAGGGGACAAAGCCATGGATTAGTGATGAAGGGGGTCGAGGTCAGGTCACGTTAAGGGAGAAGGAAAATGTTATGGCCTGTATCACTTTGTTTCCTGCCTAGCGATAAAGATACAATGTTTAGCAAGAAGAAGGAGACTCCACCCAAAGTTGGGTACATATACACCACTAATGTAAACATATTTTGGTCGATTCAGCTGTTCGATCCCTTGGAAAGAATTAACTTGGTTTGAACTTTCACAGAGTACATTGAGTTCTTACTCTAATAATCAGAACCTAACAAAATATTATATTATAAAGTAAAGTAGGACAAAAACACACAAGAAATAAAATAATAAGAACACGAGAAAGTAAGTAAGCTAAATACAGGCTCAAATAAAATTGTATTTGTCACATGCTTGGCAACCAACAGGTGTACTGTAGACTAACAGTGAAATGCTGACTCATGTCTCCTAATGGTGGCTCCCTGCAGGGAGACAGTGTGGCGGAGCTGGTCCAAGTCTGCTGGGTCTGTCAGGGCCAGTTCGTACTATCAAGGCACAAGGAGAGACCCAGATGCAGACACAGGAGGCAGATGGTTGGAGTCTTACAATGTTTATTAATATAAAGGGGTAGGCAAGAGAATGGTCATGGACAGGCATAAAGGTCAACACCAGTTCAGACTCCAATAGGTACCGAAGGACAGGCAGAATCAAGGTCAGGGCAGGCAGGATGATCAGGCAGGCAGGAAAGTAGTCCAGAGTCAGGCAGGGGTCAGAACCAGGAGGACAATAAAAAGAGAAGAGAAAATGAGTACAAGAAAAACACGCTGGTTGACTTGACTAAACATACAAGACAAACTGGCACAGAGAGACAGGAAACACAGAGATAAATACACTGGGGAAAATAAGCGACACCTGGAGGGTGTGGAGACAATCAAAGGAACAGGGCGTGACATTTATATTTTCAACATTTACTTTTACTTCACTACATTCCTAAATAAAATAATTTACTTTTTACTCCATACATTTTCCCTGACACCCAAACGCGCTTGATACATTTTGACAGGAAAATGGTCCAATTCACACACTTATCAAGAGAACATCCCTGGTCATTCCTACTGCCTCTGATCTGGCAGACTCACTAAACACATTCTTCGTTTGTAAATTAATTAATTAGGAAACACAAAATATCAATGAGGCTACAGTTGAAGTCGGAAGTTTACATACACTTCAACCACTCCACAAATGTATTGTTAATTAACAAACTATAGTTTTGGCAAGTCGGTTAGGATATATACTTTGTGCATGACACAAGTCATTTTTCCAACAATTGTTTACAGACAGATTATTTCACTTATAATTTAGTGTATCACAATTCCAGTGGGTCAGAAGTTTACATACACTAAGTTGACTGTGCCTTTAAACAGCTTGGAAAATTCCAGAAAATGATGTCATGGCTTTAGAAGCTTCTGATAGGCTAATTGACATAGTTTGAGTCATTTGGAGGTGTACCTGTGGATGTATTTCAAACTCAGTGCGTCTTTGCTTGACATCATGGGAAAATCAAAAGAAATCAGCCAAGACCTCACAAGTCTGGTTCATCCTTGGGAGCAATTTCCAAACGCCTGAAGGTATCACGTTCATCTGTACAAACAATAGTACACAAGTATAAACACCATGGGACCACGCAGCCGTCATACCACTGAGGAAGGAGACGTGTTCTGTCTCCTAGAGATGAACGTACTTTGGTGCGAAAAGTGCAAATCAATCCCAGAACAACAGCAAAGGACCTTGTGAAGATGCTGGAGGAAACGGGTACGAAATAATCTATATCCACAGTAAACGAGTCCTATATCTTCATAAACTGAAAGGCCGCTCAGCAAGGAGGAAGCCACTGCTCCAAACCATCATAAAAAAGCCAGACTACGGTTTGCAACTGCACATGGGGACAAAGATCATACTTTTTGGAGAAATGTCCTCTGGTCTGATGAAACAAAAATATAACTCTTTAGCCATAATGACCATCGTTATGTTTGGAGGAAAAAGGGGTAGGCCTGAGTAACAGGCAGTTTACTTTGGGCATGTCAGTCAGACAGGAAGTGGAGAAAAATAGAAGTTAAACTTCTTCAAGCTAGGGTCTATTTTTCTCCATTTCCACCTGAGTGACATGCACAAAGTAAACTGCCTGTTGCTCAGGCTCTGAAGCCAGGTTATGCATATAATTGGTACCATTGGAAAGAACACTGAAGTTTGTAGAAATTATAAAATAATGTTGGAGACTATAACACAATAGATATGGTGAAGCATATTTTGACTTGTTTTAACAAAGTTTTGCGGTAGCCTTTTGGATTCCTTTCTCTGCATGTTGAACGAGTGGATTACTCAAATCAATGGTGCCAACTAAACAGACCTTTTGGGATATAAAGAAGGATTTTATCTAACAAAACAACATTACATGTTGTAGCTGGGACCCTTTGGAAGACAAATCAGAGGAAGATTTTCCAAAAGTAAGTGAATATTTAATCACTATTTGTGAATTTCTGAAACCTGTGTTGGTGGATAAATATTTTGATGTGGGGCGCCATCCTCAAATAATTGCATGGCATACTTTCGCTTTAAAGCCTATTGTAAATTGGACAGTGCAGTTCGATATAAGTTAAAGACACTTGTATGTTCCAAATGGTTTAATATCCATAATACTCTCTCTTCCATTCTATCACTCACTTTAAGTCTCTCTCAATACATTAAAACTGATTGTGAACAGTAAAAGTCTAAGATTGTGTGGAAGGAGAGGAGGAATTTCTGTCTCTCCTCTCTTCTACTCTCTCTCTTTCTCAGCATCCTGAGATATCTTTGGTCTTGTGTCTCCTCTGGTAGCGTGTGTCTGTTGGGTCGAAACCTCACTCCTGGGCACCAAACAGGGCCTGGGTTGGGGTCTTGGCCATGTGGTCCTGGGCAGAGAAGGTCTGGCTGCCTCATAGGCCTGGACAAGCTCCTGGAACCGCTCGTAGTCTATCCACGTCCACCACTCTCCCTCCACCTTTAACTGCATAGGGAAACACACATAGGGATATTGCTAGTACAGTACATACAGCATACACATGCACACAACAGTGTGCAGACATGCACACGCAGAGAGAGCATTACAGATGCAGAGAGACTCTTCAATCAATCATAAATCACACTAAGGGACTATAGGGCTCATGGAGCAGCAGTCTCCAGTCTCCAATGAGCTGCCAGCCTTACAGGAGCATTCATTAACCAATCATAAGTACAGTGACTCATCAAACCTATCAACCTCTGGATGCTAACTCATCTATGAGAGGAGGGAGGAGTATGAGAGATTGGGGGTGTGTGTCTATTTGTCAATAACAGCTGGTGCACTGTCAATGACTGTTCTCTCTGCTATCGCATGGCAAGTGGTACCGGAGGTATACTAGGAGGTGTCAGAGGAAGGCCTAAAAAATTGTCAGACTTCAGTCACCCAAGTCATAGACTGTTATCTCTGCTACCACACGGCAAGCGGTACCGGAGCGCCAAGTCTACGTCCAAAAGGCTCCTTAACAGCTTCTACCCCCAAGCCATAAGACTGCTGAACAATTAATCAAATGGCCACCCGGACTATTTGCATTGAGCTCCCCCCTTTGTTTTTACACTGCAGCTACATGCTGTTTATTATCTATGCATAGTCACTTTACCCCTATCTATATGTACAAATTACCTCGACTAACCTGTATCCCCGCACATTGAATCAGTACTGGTACCCCCTGTATATACAGTTGAAGTTTACATACACCTTAGCCAGATACATTTAAACTCAGTTTTTCACAATTCCTGACATTTAACCCTAGTAAAAATTCCCTATCTCAGGTCAGTTATGTCACTTTATTTTAAGAATGTGAAATGTCAGAATAATAGTATAGAGTGATTTTATTTCAGCTTTTATTCCTTTCATCACATTCCCAGTGGGTCAGAAGTTTACATACACTCAATTAGTATTTAGTAGCATTGCCTTTAAATTGTTTAATTTGGGTCAAACGTTTTAGGTAGCCTTCCACAAGCTTCCCACAATAAGTTGGGTGAATTTTGGCCCATTCCTCCTGACAGAGCTGGTGTAACTGAGTCAGATTTGTAGGCCTCCTTGCTCGCGGATGCTTTTTCAGTTCTGCCCACATATTTTCTATGGGATTGAGGTCTTGGGATGGCCACTCCAATACTTTGATTTGGTTGTCCTTAAGCCCTTTTGCCACAACTTTGGAAGTATGCTTGGGGTCGTTGTCCATTTGGAAGATCCATTTGCGACCAAGCTTTAAGTTTCTGTCTTTCCATTCACACAAGTGACATAGGCAAATATACAGTGCATTCGGAAAGTTTTCTGACCCATTCATTACATTACAGCCTTATTAAAAAAAAAATGTTTTAATCAATCTATGTACAATACCCCGTGCTGAGAAAGCAAAAGCAGGTTTTTAGAAATGTTTGACAATTTATATATATTTAAAAAAAACTGAAATATTACATAACTATGCAGACCCTTTACTCAGTACTTTGTTGAAGCATCTCTGGCAGTGATTACAGCCTCGAGTCTTCTTGGGTATGACGCAACAAGCTTGGCACACCAGTATTTGGGGAGTTTCTCCCATTTTTCTCTGCAGATGTTCTCAAGCTATGTCAGGTTGGATGGGGAGCTTCGCTGCACATCTATTTTCAGGTCTCTCCAGGGATGTTCGATCGGGTTCAAGTCCGGGCTCTGGCTGGGCCACTCAAGGACATTCAGAGACTTGTCCCGAAGCCACTCCTGCATTGTCTTGGCTGTGTGCTTAGGGTCGTTGTCCTGTTGGAAGGTGAAGCCTCACTCCAGTCTGAGGTTCTGAGCGCTCTGGAGCAGGGTTTCATCAAGGATCTCACTTTACTTCATTCATATCTCTTTTGCTTCATTCATCTATCCTTCGATTCTGACTATTCTCCCAGTCCCTGCAGCTGAAAAACATCCCCACAGCATGATACTACCACCACCATGCTTCACCGTAGGGATGGTGCCAGGTTTCCTCCAGATGTGATGCTTGGCATTCAGAACAAAGAGTTCAGTCTTGGTTTCATCAGACAAGATAATCTCGTTTCTCATGGTCTGAGAGTCTTCAGGTGCCTCTTGACAAACTCCAAGCGGGCTGTCATGTGCTTTGGCTGTCGTGCTCTTTTTTTTTACTGAGGAATGACTTTCGTCTGGCCACTACCATAAAGGCCTGATTGGTGGAGTACTGAAGAGATGGTTGTCCTTCTGGAAGTTTCTCCCATCTCCACAGAGGAACTCTAGAGCTCTGTCAGAGTGACCATTGGGTTCTTGGTCACCTCCCTGACCAAGGCCATTCTCCCCCGATTGCTCAGTCTGAACACGCGGACAGCTCTAGGAAGAGTCTTGGTGGTCCCAAACATCTTCCATTTAAGAATGATGGAGGCCACTGTGTTCTTGGGGACCTTCAGTGCTGCAGACATTTTTTTGGTACCCTTCCCCAGATCTGTGCCTCGACACAATCCTGTCTTGGAGCTCTACGGACAATTCCTTCGACCTCCTGGCTTGGTTTTTGCTCTGACATGCACTGTCAACTGTGAGACCTCATATAGACGGGTGTGTGCCTTTCCAAATCATGTCCAATCAATTGCATTTACCACAGGTGGACCCCAATCAAGTTGTAAAAACATCTCAAGGATGATCAACGGAAACAGGATGCACCTGAGCTCATTTCGAGTCTCATAGCAAAGGGTCTGAATACTTATGTAAAAAAGGTATTTCATTTTTTAATATATAAATCTGCAAAAATGGCTAAACCTGTTTTCGTTTTTTAATTATGGGGTATTGTGCGAAGATTGCTGAGGATTTAAAACACTTTCTTTTAGAATAAGGCTGTAAGGTAACAAAATGTGGAAAAAGTCAAGGGGTCTGAATACTTTCCGAAGGCACTGTATATCACAAACAATGCAATCATCACAACACGGTATTTTTCCTGGCTTGGCTTCCCCAGTGAATTTACCCACACACCGCTACTGGTTATGCAGGTGATTATACCTGGCTACTGGATGGTGTAAGGCTGAGACAGGAGTTTAGAGAAGGGTAGGGTGGACAAATGGCACACTATTCCACAGGAGGTTGGTGGCACTTTAATTGGGGAGGACAGGTTTGTGGTCATGGCTGGAGCGGAATATGTGGAATGGTATATAATACATCAAATGCATGGTTTCCATGTGTTTCCTGCCATTAATTCATTCACTCCATTGTTCATTCACTCTCATCATGGGGTATTGTACATAGATTGATGAAGGGATGTAATGTAATGAATGGGTGGGAATAATTTCTGAATGCACTGTATATTTGTCTGTCACTTGTGTGAATGGAAAGACAGAAACTTAAAGCTTGGTTTGTTATGAGCCGTCCTCCCCTCAGTAGTCTTCTGCTACTCTATTTATAGTGTACTTCTTTTGACCGGAGCCCATAAAAGTAGTTCACTATATAGGGAATATGGTGCCTGTAACGAACCTCGTCCTTCTCTTCTGAGGAGGAGAAGCGAGAAGGATCGGAGGACCAATTTGCAGAGTGGTAAGTGTCCATAATGTTTATTATAATACATAAACTGAACACTACGAAAATACAAAACAATAAATGTGAAATGAACGATACAGTCTCGTGTGGTACGAACACTAACATGGAAGACAAACACCCACAACCCAAACCTGAAACCCAGGCTACCTAAATATGATTCTCAATCAGGGACAACAATTGACAGCTGCCTCTGATTGAGAACCATACTAGGCCGAACTCAAAAACCAACATAGAAAAACAAACAGACTGCCCACCCAACTCACGCTCTGACCATACTAAAACAAAGATAAAATAACAGAACTATGGTCAGAAAGTGACAGTGCCATTTGGGACTGAAGTCCAGCATTAATAATATCTTGAGGGTAGGGGGCAGTATTTTGATGTTTGGATGAAAAACGTACCCAAATGAAACTGCCTATTTCTCAGGCCCAGAATCTAGAATATGCATATAATTGTCAGATTGCTCAAGGGCACATTAGCAGATTTTTTGGCCTACTCGGCTCTGGGATTCAAACCAGCACCCTTTCAGTTACTGGTCCAACACTCTTAACCTCTAGGCTACCAGATTGAGTTCCAGCCTAATGCGTAATTTAACAATGCCATACAACTCTCCTTCTGTGGCCTCCAACTGCTCTTAAATGCAAGAAAAACTAAATGCATGCTCTTCAAACAATCGCTGCCCACACCTGCCCGCCCGTCCAGCATCACTACTCTTAGAATATGTGGACAACTAGAAATACCTAGGTGTCTGGTTAGACTGTAAACTCTCCTTCCAGACTCACCTCTTGAAACTAGGTGGCACTATTTTCATTTTTGGAAAAATAACGTTCCCAAAGTAAACGGGCTATTTTTCAGGACCAGATAATAGAATATGCATATAATTGACAGCTTAGGATAGAAAACACTCTAAAGTTTCCAAAACTGTCAAAATATTGTCTGTGAGTATAACAGAACTGATATTGCAGGTGAAAACCTGAGGAAAATCCAACCCGGACGTGCTGTTATTCCTGAAAGCTCTCTGTTCCATTGCCTGCCTTCGCTCCATTTAAAGGGATATTAACCAGATTCCTTTTCCTATGGCTTCCCCATGGTGTGAACAGTGGGGAAGTTTCAGGCTTTTATTTTGAAAAATGAGCGAGAAAGATCACATCACGTCATTGTATAGCTGGGTGCCAGCAGCGGTTTGCATGTGCAACAGCTTGGAGCAGACATTTCTATCTCTCTCCTATTGAAGAAGCTACAGTCCCGGTTGAAATATTATCGATTATATATTGTAAAAACAACCTGAGGATTGATTATAAAAAACATTTGACATGTTTCCAAGAACTTTACGGACACTATTTGAAATTTTAGTCTGTGATGTCGTGACCGCTCGAGCCTGTGGATTTCTGAACATAACTCGCCAACCTAATGGAGGTATTTTGGACATTAAAATAATCTTTATGGAACATTTATTGTGTAACTGGGAGTCTCGTGAGTGCAAACATCCAAAGATCATCAATTAATTTTATTGCTTTTCTGACTTTCGTGACCAATCTACTTTGCTGCTAGCTGTTTGTAATGTTTTGTCTACTTTTTTATTTATTTTACCTTTATTTAACTAGGCAAGTCAGTTAAGAACAAATTCTTATTTTCAATGACGGCCTAGGAACAGTGGGCCTGTTCAGGGGCAGAACGACAGATTTGTACCTTGTCAGCTCGGGGGTTTGAACTTGCAACCTTTTACTAGTCCAACGCTCTAACCACTAGGCTACCTTGCCGCCCCTGAAAAGTAGTCATGTTCCTTCAGTGTTTCTCAGAGGTTTAGAGAGTTGCTGACTTCACTCTGACGAGACAGACATGTCATACGGAGTGACAGAAAAGCGATCAATCCCTCCTCTCACTCTGGGCATGCCGTGAACAATGATCATCTGCTCTCACTCTTTATTCACAGATCTTTTTCACACCTCCCTCTCTCTACAGTACCACACTCACCATACCTTTCCTACGGCTACTGCAGGTCTCCTGCATTGTGTGTAGCAAGACAAATGATAGGTGCAGGTTGGCCAGCCCTCTAGGGAGAGAGGGAGTGTTGCTTATAGAGAGAGTGTAGGTTAGAGGCTAAACTATAATGGCTTCGGCCTCAAGGGAACAGATGCTTACATGTTAGGGGTGGCTGAGTGCCTTCAGTCTACAGGTCCCTTTGGCATTACATGCTGGTCCAACAGAGCCGGTCAAAAAAGGGCTTCCGTCTGCAGGGGAGAAGGTCCCCAGACTCGCCAGCTGTAGTTTCAAATGTTCACAGTCAGATCGAGATTCAACGATTCTTGTTGCTGAAATTGCAGTCAATTAAATTTAGTGTTACAGGTCCCAGTTTTTGGACTGGTGCAGCAGATAATAGTTATTGTAACACAGGATAAATAAAGAAACAGGAGAACGTGGCTTCTCTTTCAAAGGTTCTCTCAATTATTTTATTCAACATTTTCTCAAGTGCAAACTGTCTTTTCATTGTATTTCAATGTTTTCTTTTGTTTTCTTTAAAGTGTATTTAGTGATCTGTCTCATAAATCCCTGACATATTCACATCCTCAAATTCTTTACATTTATACCGCAAACACATTTACTCTTAACTTTAATTCACCTGTTCAGGTTATAATTATGTAGAAGACTGTTGCCTACTATAGCCCTATAGGAGACTCTAAAACATGAAAGCCTTTAAAGACTGGTATATCTCATTAGAAGTGTACGTTATACCCATGCTCAAAATACATTTAACCCGTATAAGAAGAGTGCTAATAGAAAGACAAGACTATTGCAACTGAGATTAATGCTAATTATTGGAAAATGATTGAACAAGCTAGCATAACCGAAGCTAGCAACCAACTAACCGGAGCTAGCTACCAACTAACCGGAGCTAGCAACCAACTAACCGGAGCTAGCAACCAACTAACCGGAGCTAGCAACCAACTAACCGGAGCTAGCAACCAACTAACCGGAGCTAGCAACCAACAACCAACTAACCGGAGCTAGCAACCAACTAACCGGAGCTAGCAACCAACTAACCGGAGCTAGCAACCAACTAACCGGAGCTAGCAACCAACTAACCGGGGCTAGCAACCAACTAACCGCGGCTAGCCAAAAGCTAACCGCGGCTAGCCAAAAGCTAATCGCGGCTAGCCAAAAGCTAACCGCTTTACTAACATTTAAAGTACAACAATTACAAAGTTCTTAAACATCACAGTTACAACCTTAAATTCTGTAAACCCTTAGGATATTGTCAGGAGTGTCTTTTTCAAAAATATCAAGAGTTAACAATCAGTTTTTTGTTAGCAAGAGCAATTAAGTGGAAAATATCTACAAAATTATGTATTAATGCAGGTGATTTATTTGATTGGTTTGTGTGTGCACATGTATGTGAGCATGTTTGTTAGTCCGTGTATGTATGCGTGTGTGCATTTTTGTTAGTGTGTGCATGTCTTCGTGAGATGGAGAAGGTGGGCTAGGATTGATGGTCACTTCTATTCAGATTACCAGAGGCTGGTGAGATTGGAATGGTTTTGTGGTTGGTTCACTTCATTTCTCTAAGTGATGTATGCGATGTGTCATCCTGAATTCATTTTAGCAACGCATTGCTATTTAGCATATGGAACAATTTGTTGAAACTAAGTATAATGAAAAACATAATAATTATTATTATGGACTACCACTATCATGGTTTATGAAGAAATACTAAATGTGTTGATATTTGTTTGTGTATTTTGTTTTTGTAAAGATTACTCAGGCTTTTAACAACAGATAAGTATGTTTTTGTGCGGTGTGTGTGTGTGTTCATTCATCTAAGTTGTCTCCATAGTAATGTGGATCCTTTAGCCAGCTTCCTCACCATCCTTAAGTCCTCAGAACCAATTTGTAGATTCCATCTAAAGTTAGCCCACAGAGTTCAAGGAGAGGGTATGACCAGAATCATTAGTTAGAATGTTTGTGTGTGTTATGGTAAACACACACACACATCGTTTTTATCTTGGACTAAAATGCAGTCCCACTCTCCTCTGAGTTGTTGAGTTTGTTTACCATACATTTTTAAAGACAGATTTAGCTTTAAACTGGCACCCTCCCACACACTGCCTTTAGAAAACCTGCTGCGCCACGGTTTATATTTAATTTAGTCAACAACGACAGTGTGATTTGGAAACCCACCCAACCTTGAGAAAACATATGGCCCACTCTAGGCAGGCACAGGTTTGGTCCCGAAAAAGGTATTATAATCAAGTATCTCCTCAGGCTAGCTAGGCTACATTCAAATATTCACACATAACTTTAAATACATGCTGAATACATTGCTTTATTCTAGGTAGAATGCTAGTGTAGACATTGTGTGTCTCTGTGACTTCAGCCAGCCAGGCACAGAGAGGGACAGGACTGGATAGGACAGGAGGCAGGGTAGCAGAATGAGCCTGGTGATGCCAACATTGTCACATCCATTCCTGCCCTGGCTTCAGAATCAGAACCCATCCTCAGAATGTTTTGTACCCTCAGAACGGAACATCAGAGTTCCATCCAGACCCAACCCTTCCCTTCTCTTCCTTTATTATCCAACAACACAAAGCATATGGGGGATGATCAGAATGGCTGCTTGGCCAGGAATTCATAAGGACAGATGGAAAGTAAATGTGCTTGGGTTTGTTCAAACCATTTTGTAGCCCAGTTCTCATTTGGGGGACGATTAAGGAGAGTTTGGAGTGGAGATCTAAATTTGTAGCAATAATGCTGGCTCCCTCTAAAGCCATAAACATTTATGAATACAGTGTTTTTGGGTTTCAAAATATAGGGACCAGTTAATGTATTATACCCATGGGTTGATTTTGTTACTCAGCAGATTCATAGTTACTATAAGACCTATTTTTCATTCAAATGGGGGGGGGGGGGGGGTCTGTTGAAGAATGGTGTCTTTTCACTGTGTTTGGCAAGGTGGCATCCTCATTCATTCTCAGGCTGAGATGGAGGGGTGTTGAGGCAGTACCAGAGCCCTAAGGCACACCCCATTCTGCACACCGCCATTGGGCCTGTGTTGACGACACACTGTCTAATGCCCGTGTGTGCACGCGTTCTGAAGCCAGGTCTTTGATGCTTGTGTCAACGACATTTGTTAAGGGGATACATTAAGGCCTTTACTTTGGCAAAAGAGGGGCTTCATAGCAATTACTTATTTTTTTACCCTCTCATTGCAAATATCACTATTCTTGTCTTTGAATAGAATAGCTTGTGGGAGTTCATGCTTGTGCGCACAATATACATACGTGTGTGTGTGTGTGTGTGTGTGTGTGTGTGTGTGTGTGTGTGTGTGTGTGTATTAGCATCACAGGGGCAGAACTCTGGGCTTTCAGTCAAGCAAACAGATTTGAAGGGCACGGGAGCCAAACTGAAAGCTGCCCTCTGCCAAAGAGGAAATAGCTGGAAATGACAGCAACAGCCCAAAACGCATGAGAACACTGACACCAATGGAGACCCTAACAGAATTCGGTGCCACTTGGTGTCTCAGTGTGGGAGTGGTGGAGTTGGGGACACTTTCAGTTAGTAAATATTTTCTTCATTTTCTTTCTGAACCCAAAGCTTCAAAATCACATAATCTAACACTCAAATGATAATCTGATGCTCTAATGATGACCGCGGGTGATACTACAAAATTATTTAGGATCACACCGTCCACCTTGCACTGCACTCTGCTGCATTTTACAATCAGAGCTGCCATCTGGGAACATTCATTATTTGGCAGCAGGAAACTAATGATATTAGAGCCTGGTGAGATCAACAAAATCTAGGACGGGATTCAATCCGATCGCTGCTGGTTGAAAATGCAGTTTTGAAGGTAATTTTCTATTGAGCCGACATCTGCAGCGTTTTACCCGGGAACATTGCTTTAAAAGCAGCATTTTAGCCATGCCTGTAATGTTTATTTTAGCTGTTATTATTTAACCTTTATTTTGCCAGGAAGTCCCATTGGTGTCAAAATACCTTGTTAACCAGTGATTGTTGCTCACAAAATACATACTTTGAGATACTTTTGAGACAGTACCAGTCAAAAGTTTGGAGACACCTACTCATTCAAGGATTTTTCTTTATTTTGACTATTTTCTACATTGTAGAATAATAGTGAAGACATCAAAACTATGAAAAAATACATATGGAATCATGTAGTAACCAAAAAAGTGTTAAGCAAATGAAAATGTATATATATATTTTAAATTCTTCAAAGTAGCCACCCTTTGCCTTGATGACAGCTTTGTAAACTCTTGGCATTCTCTCAACTTCACATGGTGGCATGGCACACACCCAGGGGATGGCCTTGATTAGCCTCAATGCTAATCATCTTGTTAACTGAGAGGAGTCAATTAACCAAATGACCACCGTTTGAAAGAGGCATCAAACGTCTTTGTCTCAGGCATATACATTTTTTTCTGAACAGGGGATTTGCATTTTAACAGCATAATGAACTCAGACTAATGCAGTCCAAATAAATAATTGATAAATAAATATTCCTTCTCAATAGTAAGCAGAGGAATGCGGGGGTACCATACTCATTAGTACAGATGTGATAATTGTATGTTCTTTGTTTCTGTCAGTCACATGTGGGAGTGTGAACCCATGCAGGGGTGCGCCATGTTCTCTTTTAAAACATGATGGTTGCATTTGTGTCTGCTGATTTGATTTGATTTGTGGGTTCTGTAAATGTTTATAGTCCCCAAAGGACAATCCGTTTGCAGCAATTACAATTTCTACACATCATAGGAGGACAGGCTAATTCTAATGGCTGGAATGTAATAAATAGAACGGTATCAAACACAACATATATGGAAACCAATGAGCCTGTCCTCCAATTGCTCCTCCCACCAGCCTCCTCTGGCACCCATGTGTGTTAATTATCCCATTATGAGTGCATGTCTGTGTTTCTTTTTCTGTTTGTGTGTGTACAGATTTAGTATGTGTTTTGGTATTATGTTTCCCACAGGCATGTTCTCAGGCAAGGAGCCAGCAGCTTTCTCGGCTGAATCACACCACTGATTAAGATACATCACACCAATGTAGAAATAAAGAGCTTGTTTCTGACGCCACAGTGAGAGGTGGGTTTCTGACGCCACAGTGAGAGGTGGGTTTCTGACGCCACAGTGAGAGGTGGGTTTCTGACGCCACAGTGAGAGGTGAGTTTGGGTGCCAGCTTTGCATCCCCATGCTGTTCTCAGTTTCCAGAACCAACAGACCTGTCAGTTTCCATGTAACATTGTTCTCAGATTCCAGAACCAACAGACCTGTCAGTGTCCATGTAACATTGTTCTCCGATTCCAGAACCAACAGACCTGTCAGTGTCCATGAAACATTGTTCTCAGATTCCAGAACCAACAGACCTGTCGGTGTCCATGTAACATTGTTCTCAGATTCCAGAACCAACAGACCTGTCAGTGTCCATGTAACATTGTTCTCAGATTCCAGAACAAACAGACCTGTCAGTGTCCAGGTTACAGCAGTCTAAGCAAATAGGCTCTCAGCCATAGAACCAGGTACGGTGCGTTTTCACACTGAGCTAAAATTGAATAAGAAGCAAGTTATGCAAGGTTTTAGAATTGGTATGTGAGTGTCTAGTAAGACACAGTGGGTTATGGGGAAGTGAAGGTGTGAACTGTGTGTTCTGCACGTTAAATGCTTACCAGCCTCTAGTCTCAGACACACTTCATGACCTCTCACTCACTCAGAGCGGGTTGAACTACACTCTGCCGTGAAATGATTTGAATGCATAAGTGGGCTCTACTGACAGGTTATTCTCAAGTATTTTTGGGGCATTGGTTATGTCTGTTATATGAATGATATTTCACAGAGTTCCTTGTCCCCCTTAGACATGGTCAGGGAACACCTGTGGCACCTGGTAAGCTGGCATATTCACATACAGTATCTTTACAATCAAATTTTAACATTCCTGAAAGAGAATAAAAATGAAGGTGAGGAAAGAGAGAAGAAACTGCAATATAAAATGGATTCTATTCTGGTTCCTGAGGCCACTAACAAGACATCACCAGTGCAATAAGACTGGACTGAAATGCCTCCTGCTTTAACAAAGATACAGCATATTGTTAACCTTTTTTTGATAGGGGGCAGCATTTTCACTTTTGGATGAATAGCGTGCCCAGAGTGAACTGCCTCCTACTCTGTCCCAGATGCTAATATATGCATATTATTATTAGTATTGGATAGAAAACACTCTGAAGTTTCTAAAACTGTTTGAATGATGTCTGTGAGTATAACAGAACTCATATGGCAGGTGAAAACCTGAGAAAAATCCAACCAAGAAGTGGGACATCTGAGTTTTGTAGTTTTTCAAAGCTTGGCCTACCGAATACACATTGAGATATGGATGAGATTGCACTTCCTAGGGCTTCCACTAGATGTCAACCGTCTTTTGAAACTTGAATGAGGATTCTACTATAAAGGAGGGGCTCATGAGACCTCTTCGAGTCAGTGGTCTGGCAGAGAGCCTTGGTCTCATAATGCGCGATCCCGACAGAGTCACCTCTCGTTCCAGTGCTTCTCTGAAGACAAAGGAATTCTCCGGTTGAAACATTATTGATGTTTTATGTTAAAAACATCCTAACGATTGATTCCATACATCGTTTGACATGTTTCTAAAGGACTGTAATGGAACTTTTCGAGTTTGTCTGGATGAAGTGCCTGCGCCTCATGAAGATGGATTACTGGGCTGAACACGCTAACAACAAGTGGCTATTTAGACATAAATGATGGAACTTTATGGAACAAATCAGTCATTTATTGTTGAACTGGGATTCCTGGGAGTGCCTTCTGATGAAGATCATCAAAGGTAAGTGAATATTTATGGTGTTGTTTCTAACTTTGTTGATTCCAAAATGGCAGATATTCCTCTGGCTGTTTTAGGTTCTGAGCGCCGTTCTCAGATTATGCTTTTTCGAAAATCTGACACAGCGGTTGCATTAAGGAGAAGTCTCTTTAATTCTGTGAATAACACTAGTATCTTTTATCAATGTTTTATGGGTATTTCTGCAAAATCACCGGATGTTTTGGAATCAAAACATTACTGCAAGTAAGGTGCCAATGTAACCTGAGATTTTTGGATATAAATATGCACATTATCGAACAAGATGTCCTATGAGTGTCAATTTAGCATTAACCCTGGAGTGATGTATGTGCAGATGATGATGTGGAAGTAGAGATACTGGGGTGCAAAAATAAATAATTTGGGGAATGAGGTAGTTGAGTGGGCTATTTACAGATGGGCTGTGTACAGGTGAAGTGATCGGTAAGCTGCTCTGACAGTTGATGCTTAAAGTTCGTGAGGGAGATATAAGTCTCCAGCTTCAATGATTAATTGGGTTGGGCTAAAGTGCAATGCAGTCAGGTGGGTCATCAGCTGTTGCAGCAACAGCTAGGTTCTACGCACAAAACCAAGTTAATTGATGAGAATGGTGTGATGTAAGATACCGCTCTTAAAAAATGTGTCAATTGTCAACATCATGGCTCCTTTGATCTGTTGAGACTTCATCTTCATCTTTCTTTTTGACAAAATGTTTTGACATTTTACATTTTTTTTTACAATTGCTTTGTTCATTTCTGAGTCAAATTATTGTGAAGGAAAACATTCAGTGAATACAGAACACTCTGATAGCTCCCAAAGCGTGTTTCTGGGTTTCAAAATTGTATTTTTTAATTTCACCTTTATTTAACCAGGTAGGCAAGTTGAGAACAAGTTCTCATTTACAATTGCGACCTGGCCAAGATAAAGCAAAGCAGTTCGACACATACAACAACACAGAGTTACACATGGAGTAAAACAAACATACAGTCAATAATACAGTAGAAACAAGTCTATATACGATGTGAGCAAATGAGGTGAGATGAGGGAGGTAAAAGCAAAAACAAGGCCATGGTGGCAAAGTAAATACAATATAGCAAGTAAAACACTGGAATGGTAGATTTGCAGTGGAAGAATGTGCAAAGTAGAAATAAAAATAATGGGGTGCAAAGGAGCAAAATAAATAAATAAATAAAATAAATACAGTAGGGAAAGAGGTAGTTGTTTGGGCTAAATTATAGATGGGCTATGTACAGGTGCAGTAATCTGTGAGCTGCTCTGACAGCTGGTGCTTAAAGCTAGTGAGGGAGATAAGTGTTTCCAGTTTCAGAGATTTTTGTAGTTCGTTCCAGTCATTGGCAGCAGAGAACTGGAAGGAGAGGCGGCCAAAGAAATAATTGGTTTTGGGGGTGACCAGAGAGATATACCTGCTGGAGCGCGTGCTACAGGTGGGTGATGCTATGGTGACCAGCGAGCTGAGATAAGGGGGGACTTTACCTAGCAGGGTCTTGTAGATGACATGGAGCCATTGGGTTTGGCGATGAGTATGAAGCGAGGGCCAGACAACGAGAGCGTACAGGTCGCAATGGTGGGTAGTATATGGGGCTTTAGTGACAAAACGGATGGCACTGTGATAGACTGCATCCAATTTGTTGAGTAGGGTATTGGAGGCTATTTTGTAAATGACATCGCCGAAGTCGAGGATTGGTAGGATGGTCAGTTTTACAAGGGTATGTTTGGCAGCATGAGTGAAGGATGCTTTTTTGCGAAATAGGAAGCCAATTCTAGATTTAACTTTGGATTGGAGATGTTTGATGTGGGTCTGGAAGGAGAGTTTACAGTCTAACAAGACACCTAGGTATTTGCAGTTGAGGTGTTGCATTGTATGCCACTTTGCCTTCTCCCAAACCCTGATCTCAGAAGAATCTCTAGCTGTGCAAAAGCCATGGTCACTAGGCTGTGTCGTAGTAAGTACTTTCCCATATCAAGTAGGTCCCAATTGTCTGTCCCATGGTGGTGAAAATAGGGCAACTTTTATATGTTCCACTCAGTTACCTCCCTCTGCCCAGCTAATGGAAATCATTTTTATAGTTTGTCACTGCGCTGCGACCAGCTCATTGTTGTCGAATCTCAGCTCCTCTAAGAACTAGGATATACACTGAAATTGACACAATCCTCAGAAATGCAGGCATTTCTAGACACTTCAGTAACTTTAGGTATGGTGGATAGTTGGATATAACTGTAACCATGAGTGTAAAAATGTAAAATAATCCACTCCATTTTAGCTATTAGGGCTGATGGTTCGGATAGTTTCCTATCTAGCCATGGTTATATTAACCATGACCAGCGCCTAATATTTTAATGCTGTACTCTCAATATAGTGATTCTGCAAATATAAACAGTGCATCACAGTGCAGCACACACACGCTTCAAATAATGCCTGCATTAACCTGGCATAAACTCAAAATATATTAATAATTCCTGAATATTTTCTTCCAAAGAGCGAAAATTGAGGTAGGCTATTATATCAGCGCATGCAGCATGGCATAAATGTTGATGAATGTGTCTGTGTTGGAAATCCCTGGGGTTTGTCCTCTCTAAATGCCCAGACACAGGTTGATTAGAGTGGGAGTGGTAATGCACTATAAACTCAGGTTTATAGTCAACCTTGACATCTGCACAACAATAATGTAATTCCTAAAGGGGACTATTTTCTTAACTCCTGAACTGTATGGAGGATTCCTCAGTTCCGAATCCATAAATTTACTCTGTCCCTTGACACAATAGCTTCCCCCTCAGATCCATACATTTACTCTGTGGCTTGATGCTATGACTAAACACAATTGAAATATCTTTGCAGGTAACCTTGGCTCTCACTGATTGGCCGAACGATCCATTTCAACAGTGTTGGCATTAGACCTGATGATGCAGCCTGCCTGGCACCGTGCCCGATGGCCAATATCTCATGGTGCCGTTGGATTGGCAAGAAGATCTTGTGTCGGCATCTCTAAATAATCTCTGGAACAACATATCTCCTCAGCTGTTGTCAGGTGTTTTGGGAGGGATCCACAGCTCCTGCCTCCTTGACATGATAATGGCTGACCCTGGCTGTGACCTCACTTTCGGGGGGTGTCTCAGGGGGAATGGGATATAAAAATAAAAAAAACACACACTATTTCCAATTCACACATGCGTATAATACACACTTGTACGTGTGAAACAGGACAAATATAAATACACACCAAATTATTGTATTATTATGCACACAAACACACTCAGCACACATGAGATGAGCCTTCTGAGTCAGCTGGTGGAGAGATTGAGCTGAGAGCTAACGGAAGGTGTGAGAAGTGTGGTGGATTTTCATTAACACGTGTGTGTGTGTGTGTGTGTGTGTGTGGATGAGGAGAGCAGGTGATCACAGCTTCCCCATAGCAGGAGGTGAAGAAGTGAAGTTCAAGGAGAGAAGCAGATGTTGAACTGACTGAGCTGTAATAATTGCTGAGAGAGTGAATGAATGGGAGGAGCACCGGAGTCAGTGTGTGTCTGTAAATCGTAAACCCAGGACACAGTGTTGGATCAAAGTGTGTGACAAACAGTTACACATGTAACTTATCAGGCCGAAGCATGCTCCCGGTTTTGAAATGAGAGGGGTGTGTTTTTTTTTGAGAGGGCCCCTCCCATTCTGACGGCCTTGTTTAGAGTTTACAGGAGATATAGTGGCCTATCTTGCGTAACTTCCTCTTCACATCTTCCTCCTCTCCTTCAGGGGAGGTAAGTCTAAAGGAGAAGATGCGATAAAGAGCAGGAGAAAGGGGCCATCGTATTGTACCTCTAGCATCAGACAATTACTGTACTGCCAAAGGAAGAGATTAGGTAATAGAATATAATAGACCAGAAATTATGCTTCAATGTTGGTGGTATAAATGCCTTATAGCACATTGATGAGAAAATTACCTGTGTGCTTTTCTTTGAGGATGTTTCATTTTGGAGTTTAAAGCCTAACAGCACTGGACAGCATAGCTGTGAGAAGTAAATATCAGGAGATTTTACAGGTTCAACAGTTTACCCCCAAGTTCCTGAGTCTATTGAACTAAACTGTATCATGCCTCACGGATATTGCAGTGAATTGCAGTTGTATGATGTTGTTAAGCATCCCATTCAAGGGATGAATGGAAACACCCAGAAAATATCAATGGGAAAATATCAATGATCGCATCTAGAAGACCAACTGAAAAAGGCATACAGAGGGCCTCCCGAGTGGCGCTGTGGTCTAAGGCACTGCATCGCGTTCGATGGGTAAGGGGAGGGTTTGGCCGGCTTGGATGTCTTTGTCCCATCGGGCTCTAACGACTCCATGTGTCGGCCAGGCACATGCACATTGACTTTGGTCGCCAGCTGTACAGTGTTTCTTCCGACACATTGGTGTGGCTGGCTTCTGGGTTAAGTGGGCAGTGTGTCAAGAAGCAGTGCGGCTTGGCAGTTGTGTTTCAGAGCATGCATGGCTCTCTTCGCCTCTGAGACCGTCCGGGAGTTGCAGCGATGGGACAAGACTGTAACTACCAATTGGATATCACGAAATTGGGGAGAAAGAAAAAAAAAGAAAAAGGCATGAAGAAGACAAAGCAACTATCCATACCACATGCTGGCCAGACAAGGCTGCTCAAAAAAAACAATTCAATGAAACCTTTATTTAAACTAGGCAAGTCAGTTAAGAACAAATTCTTATTTACAATTACAGCTTACAGGTGAACAGTGGGTTAACTGCCTTGTTCAGGGGCAGAACGACAGATTTACACCTTGTCAGCTCGGGGATTCGATCCAGCAACCTTTCGGTTACGGCACAACGCTCTGACCACTAGGCAACCTGTGGCCTCAAGAGTCCGGGTTCTTACATGGTTTCATTTTTAGTTTACTTCAAATCAAGGCGACCTTTGTCTAGCTTTCAGTCTTTTCCTTCAAGTCTCTACGCTTAGGTCACTGAGACAATGGCAATCTCCACAGCACTACAAAGAACAAAGCTTAAGCTTGCAAAATGTAACTTTTTGGGGGACCTGACAAAATGTACATAGAAATGCGAGTTATAGATCTGTTATTGTCATTGAAAGCAAGTCTAAGAAGTGTTAGATCTGTTCAATGTGCGCTATTTCTATGCTTCCCATTCTTAAGTTTTGTATCTTTTGAGGTTTTGTAGACCAGCTTCAAACAGCTGAAAATACTATATTCTTGTTTACTGAAAGGATATTTCACAGCGGTTTAGATTCTGCAATGATTCTCTACACTATACATTGCCTAATTTCTTGTTTGTGACAAACAAGCAAACTATTCGAATTTTAGCAACCAGGAAATGGCGTAGCGATCTCCTTTAAGAGTATTGAATTAAATAATGGCAGGGGCCCCAGACCAGCGTGTGTCACTATGACAACTGCAGATGGATCAAATGATGATGGTGGTGCAACAAGGGAACGGCTCAGCCTTCCTCCTCCCATCACATTAATACTTTATCAGTCTAATTACTACGCCAGGGTCAATGTACTGTACTGCAGTGAGTCTTCAGATGAATTACACACACACTGTATGTGTCCCAATTGGAACCCTATTCCCTATATAGTGAACTAAGGCACCTGAACAAAAACATTAGGCCCTACAATATAAAGAGAATAGGGTGCCACTTGGGATACGTGTGGTGGGAGATCACTCAACAATGACTAATGGTACAGCGTTTGGCGTGCGGCGAGATTAATCTGGGATGTCATGAAAAAGCCATCAGATCGGACTCAGTTGTTCAGATAATTCCCTTTTTATATTATACATCGGCCATTTTCTCTTAGCACTTCAGTTCTTATGAAGGGCACATCTAAATAGGGCCAGCTGACCGTTATCAGAGGATAAACCCCGTCAGTAAATTGAGTCGGAAGAAAACGTGCAGCAAAAAATGCAGATAATTGGGTATGACATGCTCAGACTTCATTAAACCTGTATTCATTGGGAGTTTCGCCATTACATTGTCATTAAATATTCTTTATTGTCATACTGCAGGGACAATAAGGGGGAGTTGTATTGTATTTCTGAGGTATTTAACCATATGTTGTGTGTTTTCTATGCCCCCTATATGAGTTCATTTGCAGTAGAGTCAGTCAGTGGTTGGTTTGCTTTCACACAAACATCGTAATGAGGAGAGCAAATGTGAGTCTGGTCATTAAGTGGTTCTACTCCCTATATACACATAACATAGCACTGTCAGAGAGAGGAAGAGGGGGAAAGAGACAGACAAACCAGGCAAATGAGGTGAGGATAGAGACACTACCAAAGAGGGTTTTCCAAGAAATGACTTGACTGCACTCCACAAGGAGCTCTGAATTCTAGATATTGTTGTTTTTATAGCTCCTGCCATGGAACAAGAATGAGGGTGGAGGAATGGAGGGGGCAGAGATGGATTGGATGGAAGAGTCACCACCTACCTTGACCTCAATGAAATCAGGTTGTCCCAGCGAGCTCTGAGTAGGCCTTCAGTTTGTCTACAGTCCACGTCTTCACCAGAGTCAGTTTGTACACTGTCCTCTGTCGAGAGACTTCCTAACCTCCTGCCAAATATATGAACATACAGTATTAGAGACACATATTTCCCTCAGATTACACAGACCCACAAAGAATTTGAAAATAAACCCAATTTTGATAAACTCCCATATATATATATATATTGGGTGAAATACCAGTGTGCCATCACAGCTGCAAGATGTGTGACCTATTGCCACAAGAAAAGGGCAACCAGCGTAAAACAAACACATTTGTAAATACAACCCATATTTATTTGACTTCCCTTTTGTACTTTGACTATTTGCACATAATATGACATTTGAAATGTCTTTATTATTTTGGAACTTGTGAGTGTACATTTATTGTTAATTTCACTTTTGTTGATTATCTACTTCACTTGCTTTGGCAATGTTAACAGATGTTTTCCATGCCAATAAAGCCCTTAAATTGAATTGAAACAGTTGAGAGAGAGAGAAAGAGGGTGGGGGGAGGAGAGGGAGAGAGGGAGTTGCACAACTAAAATGTGTCTTCTGCATTTTACCCAACCCCTCTGAATCAGTGGGGGGCTGCCTTAACATCCACGTCATCATCCCCCGGGGAGTAGTTGTTGTTGGAGGTTAACTGCCTTGCTCAGAGGCAGAACAACAGATTTTTACCTTGTTGGCTCATGGATTCGATCCAACACCCTTTCAGTTACTGGTCCAACACTCCTACCCACCAGGCTACCTGCTGTCCCATAGCTGATTGACCTTTAGAATGTAATCACCGTTAATTATAAACAGCACAGTAAAATACTTGCTCAATTGAGAGTACCAGAATTGGGACGTATAGAAGAATTAATAAATGTATTAATGTCACTCGTCTCTATCCAGATTGTGATGATGCTTCATGCCTCACCCCCATCTGTCTATCGTGATCGAGGGAGAGTGAGACATGATGCATCCACAAGCTGCACATTTATAATGTCATTTTGTCGTAAATGCTGTGCAGAGTATTTGAAATGTTACGTTTTTCGTAAGATCTCCACGATTTTGTACACTGCTAAGGTGTTTCCCGAGCTGTTACCCCATATCTGTAGGGTATAATGACATGAAAAACCACCCATGGAACTGTCTGTAAGAGGCCCCTCTATCATTCTCATTCCTGTCGTTTTACGGCTGTCAAACAGGTCAACCCACAGGGGAACCTTCATCACGGTCATCGCCCATAACACCTGTCATCCAGGGGCGAGATCCCACCTGCTGAGGTCCCCTGGCAATCTATTAACCTGTGACGGTCAGAAACACACCAACAGGAAATGGAATAGGGGTCGAAATAAATAGGCTAACCCCCATTCCCTGACAAAGGAATGGTTCTCCCCGGATTAACTGCCTCATATTTCACATCTATACTAAGCACAGTATACTTCACACTGCCTTTTTCAAAGTAAATAGGTGAGGGGAGAAAAGGTTGGAGCTAGCAGAAAGACTAAGTAAATGGCGATGGGAGAGAAGAAAAGAATGGGAACTGGGTACACACTCCTCCCCTGTTCCTATACTTCTCTCTCTATCGCACTCCATTTCTCTCTCGCTACCCTTATCCTCTTCTCAGAGAGAGGGAGAAGTGGTGGCTCTGGCCCCTTCAGCTCAGTGGGGTATGGATAATTGGGCCATGGTGCCAGGGAGGAAGGCAGGGAGGTGAGGTATTTTCAGCCACCTCCCCTCCAAAGCCAACAGAGCAGCCACAGCACAGCTCCATCAGTCCCTCGGCACAGGGATGAGGCCAGGTTGGAAAGCAGAGCAGAGAGAAAGAGGGAACGGTCAGAATGAGAGAAGAGAATAGCAACCAGGGATGGGGGTGGAGCCCACCATGAGAGGAAGCTATGAGCCACACAGAGATGGGATCACTATGGCCTAACTCACTACCTCTGTTAGTGTCTCTGCCTGTTCCCTAGAGAGGCTGTTCAAGACTGGCAGGCAGGCACACCTGTTTTTTGGTCATATTTTGAGTCTGGTCGGCAGACAGGTGCTTTGTCTATTATTGATAGCTTGTAAATATATATATCGTATATTATGTAGATATACTGTATATAGAATCGTAGGAATGCAGACAAAAAATATGTCTGCAACTACCTTGTTCTTCAGATGCAACCTTCTTGTAAGCATCCCATACCTATACACCATGTAAAAGGATACATTGATAACCCCTTCTTCAGCCATCCCTTACTGTATATACCATGTATATCTGCCAATATTGCACCATCCATCACCAGAATGTACAGATCTACATCATCACAAGTCACTGGGCCAGGGAAGGCGAGAAGGAGAGCTAGAGAAAGAAAGAGACAGAGACAGATTGAGACCTCACTACTCCTAGACAAGAAACTTGACTGGTCTATCCTACTAGTTGCAGAAAACGAACCAGGCAGAACCGAATAAAAACCATCGGGTACAGGTACTAACACTAAGTGATAAAAAGTAAACAACAGTTTATACAGTCTACCAGTAATTTGCTCACTTGACAATGAAAAAAACGCTAACCACGACTATTCCTGGTGCATAGTGAATGTTTTTCTGCCATGAAATTTGTTTTATTAAGTGTTAAAAACATTCATAGGTAGTGGATAACGATGAGTTACCCGAATGCAGAGTAAATCACTTTGATAACTGGTGAAACGCCTGACACAGACGGCAATTACAGCAATCCATTTGGCTGCATTTACCACCAGATTTACAGTGAAAAGAGGTTCACACATGAAGCTGTAATAAACCTGTCCATTGTCTAGAGTAGACTGTGCCTCAGAGGGGGGGAAGCTGGCAGGTTGATTGTAGCCAGGAAGTGAAGACATCCCAATAAAACATTTTACAGCCCACATCTATGTTCAAGGTTGTTATGCTACGAGGCCACTGAGTGCAGTTTTTCTTCCACTGCTTTCTAGAAAAGGGCTAATGAAGGTGATTGAAATTAGATACGCTGTTAGAGGGAGTGTGTGTGTGTGTGTGTGTGTGTGTGTGTGTGTGTGTGTGTGTGTGTGTGTGTGTGTGTGTGTGTTCACACTGTTAGAAGCTTTGAAAGATACACAGATGCATTGGGTATTCTTATAGTACTGGGTAAATCAGGCTACCCTGAAAGGATAGGAGGGGAGAGTTGGGGAGGAGACTAATTTTCTAGTTACCACCTTCAACGTAGCAACTTCATGTTGTCATATAAATTCTCCAAAGAAAGAACACATCCACAGTGTCTGATAAGACTTATAGGAGTGGACTCTACATTTCCTATTATTCCTCACGTCACTTCTTGGAATTCATTCATTGGGTGACTCAGTCAGAGAAACACAAAAATATGGCGGGAATGAGTGTCTATGTGTACGTGTGTGCATATGTGTGTGTGGAGAAGGAGAGAATGTTGTGTTGAATGGCTGTGTCTGTCAGACAGTGAGCAAGTCTGTGATAAAAGGCATGATTAAATATAAATAGTCCTACGGAACGTCACCATTGATGAAAGCATTGGAGTTCCAACTATTCTATTCAGATGGAAAACATGTGCTGCAAGCAGACTCAAGGTCCTCTTCTTAGAAGTTAGAACAAAAATTCCCCCTCTTCTACTTCTCCAGTGCATCGCAGGGCAGAGTGAACTTCGTGAACTGTTTTCAATCAGGATGGCAGACAATGTTTCTCTTCCACTCTTACAGTGCCTTGCGAAAGTATTTGGCCCCCTTGAACTTTGCGACCTTTTTACCACATTTCAGGCTTCAAACATAAAGATATAACACTGTATTTTTTTGTGAAGAATCAACAACAAGTGGGACACAATCATGAAGTGGAACGACATTTATTGGATATTTCAAACTTTTTTAACAAATCAAAAACTGAAAAATTGGGCGTGCAAAATTATTCAGCCCCCTTAAGTTAATACTTTGTAGCGCCACCTTTTGCTGCGATTACAGCTGTAAGTCGCTTGGGGTATCTCGCTATCAGTTTTGCACATCGAGAGACTGAAATGTTTTCCCATTCCTCCTTGCAAAACAGCTCGAGCTCAGTGAGGTTGGATGGAGAGCATTTGTGAACAGCAGTTTTTAGTTTTTTCCACAGATTCTCGATTGGATTCAGGTCTGGACTTTGACTTGGCCATTCTAACACCTGGATATGTTTATTTTTAAACCATTCCATTGTAGATTTTGCTTTATGTTTTGGATCATTGTCTTGTTGGAAGACAAATCTCCGTCCCAGTCTCAGGTCTTTTGCAGACTCCATCAGGTTTTCTTCCAGAATGGTCCTGTATTTGGCTCCATCCATCTTCCCATCAATTTTAACCATCTTCCCTGTCCCTGCTGAAGAAAAGCAGGCCCAAACCATGATGCTGCCACCACCATGTTTGACAGTGGATATGGTGAGTTCAGGGTGATGAGCTGTGTTGCTTTTACGCCAAACATAACATTTGCATTGTTGCCAAAAAGTTCAATTTTGATTTCATCTGACCAGAGCACCTTCTTCCACATGTTTGGTGTGTCTCCCAGGTGGCTTTTGGCAAACTTTAAACAACACTTTTTATGGATATCTTTAAGAAATGGCTTTCTTCTTGCCACTCTTCCATAAAGGCCAGATTTGTGCAATATACGACTGATTGTTGTCCTATGGACAGAGTCTCCCACCTCAGCTGTAGATCTCTGCAGTTCATCCAGAGTGATCATGGGCCTCTTGGCTGCATCTCTGATTAGTCTTCTTCTTGTATGAGCTGAAAGTTTAGAGGGACGGCCAGGTCTTGGTGGATTTGCAGTGGTCTGATACTCCTTCCATTTCAATATTATCGCTTGCACAGTGCTCCTTGGGATGTTTAAAGCTTGGGAAATCTTTTTGTGTCCAAATCCGGCTTTAAACTTCTTCACAACAGTATCTCGGACCTGCCTGGTGTGTTCCTTGTTCTTCATGATGCTCTCTGCGCTTTTGACGGACCTCTGAGACTATCACAGTGCAGGTGCATTTATACAGAGACTTGATTACACACAGGTGGATTGTATTTATCATCATTAGTCATTTAGGTCAACATTGGATCATTCAGAGATCCTCACTGAACTGGAGAGAACTGGAAACTCTTCTGGAGAGAGTTTGCTGCACTGAAAGTAAAGGGGCTGAATAATTTTGCACGCCCAATTTTTCAGTTTTTGATTTGTTAAAAAAGTTTGAAATATCCAATAAATGTCGTTCCACTTCATGATGGTGTCCCACTTGTTGTTGATTCTTCACAAAAAAATACAGTTTTATATCTTTATGTTTGAAGCCTGAAATGTGGCAAAAGGTCACAAAGTTCAAGGGGGCCGAATACTTTCGCAAGGCACTGTATATGGCAGCAAATGATAGCGGATAGAACTTTCTCAAAATATGAAGTCTCTCTCTTTGAAACATTTCACGGGAAATATAAGTCTTGGGAGAATAAGAGAGGCTTACTGTAAAACTCGACTCATAAAACAGCCTACATCTGTAGTTCCTTGCATTTTCCAGAGGGTACAATGAAATGAAGACGGTTTCAATTCCAGACTTTGCCAGTGACTTGCATTTTCAGAGATTTGTTTGGGGGTCACTGTTCATTAAATTAGTCCCAGAGTTGAGTTGAGGTTCCTCAAGAAGCTGAGAAGCTATCTGGCAACAACAAACCATTAAAAACAGGCTTGGAATGGATTACAAAGAAACAGAGATTCCCATTCCACTGATGTGTCGTTGACCATCTAAAAAAGCTTGAGGAGAAAGCTGCAGAGACCACTGGCATTATTTGTCACTCTAAGTTCCCCAATGAGGTAAACAGACCTTTCCTACTTTCGTATTGATATTTCTCTCATTTCAAGCACAGGGAAATATATGATAATGAATGGAACCACATTACACTTCAGTGCTCCTGGTACTGTATACCATTATAATCAGGAGGAAATACACATTTCCACTAACCTCAGCCACAATAAAGGATCAGCATACTGATGTATGAACATATATTATCATCACACTGTACCATACCTTTCCAACCATCCAGCAAAGTGACATTGCGATGTCTGTGAATGTGAATTTCAGAATTTACATATACACTGACAAAAATATAAACACAATATGTAAAGTGTTGGTCCTATGTTTCATGAGCTGAAATAAAACATCCCAGAAATGTTCCATATGCACAAAAAGCTTATTTCTCTCACATTTTGGGTACAAATATGTTTATATATATACACATCTCTGTTAGTGAGCATTTCTCCTTAGCCAAGATAATCCATCCACCTGACAGGTCTGGCATTTCAAGAAGCTGATTAAACAGCATGATCATTACACAGGTTCACCTTGTGCTGGGGACAATAAAAGGCCACTCTAAAATGTGCCGTTTTGTCACACAACACAATGCCGGGCAATTTTCATGCTGACTGCATGTCCACCAGAGCTGTTGCCAGATAATTGAATGTTCATTTCTCTACCACAAGCTGCCTTCAACATAGTTTTTAGAGAATTTGGCATTATGTCCAACCGACCTCACAACAGCAAACCTAGTGTAACCATGCCAGCCCAGGATCTCCACATCTGGCTTCTTCACCTGCGGGATCGTCTGAGGGGGGTGGAGGGTTTTTGAGAAGTATTTATGTCTGTAATAAAGCCCTTGTGGGGAAAACCCCATTCTGATTTGCTGGGCCTGGCTCCCCAGTGGTTGGGCATGGCTGCCAAGTGACTGGGCCTATGCCCTCCAAGGCCCACCCATGGCTGCACCTCTGCCCAGTCATGTGAAATCCATAGATTAGGACCAAATCTATTTATTTCAATTGACTGATTTCCTTATATAAACTGTAACTCAGTAAAATCTTTGAAATTGTTGCATGTTGCGTTTATATTTTTGTTGAATAGAAATCACAGTGTAGCATATTCCTGTTATACCAGCCAGTATGTAAAGCTAGTGATACTTCTCATAGAGGGGACAGGGAGAGTGCTACTGTATTCCCTCTCCGCTTTGATTGGTAAAGGAAAACTCCCAGGATGCACTGCGCTCCTTGAGAGTGAAAATGTAAGGCATCAGAAGGTGTCCATCATCGCCACGCCAACCACTCTTATCTGTTTGGAGTTTTTTTTTAAACTCTCCTGGCTTTTAATTTTGAATCGTGGAGATGAGAATTCTCTACTGTTGCCTCATCAAATTAGGACACTTTCCATGGATAATGATAATGATCATGCTATTGGACAGATTTTCATTTTCAACCAAACTCCTTTAGTCATTGGCATGCATTGGCAAGACAGCACAAACAGATCTGGAACCAGGCTAGTCACAGTATAAAACAGCAACATGACTCACATGCAAGGGAAAAAACGGCAACTTACCTACGCATCAAATTGGTCTTTGTTCCCCAATGAACATCGGTTGTATTACAATGTTATAAAAGTGGAAAATTGCCATTCATTGATATCTGCTAGTGGTGTGAAACCAATTTCCGTATAATTGAAGCGCAACAGGCAGATAATGAAAGAGGCTCAATGCTACAATTCATTTGGATAATAAAAAGGCTATAATATTGAATCCCTGATGTGAGGACACAATAGCAGTCACTCAGCTAATAGAAACAGTACTTATCAGGGCTTTTCTATAACAATGATGTTGATGTTTGGATGAACATTCAGTAAAAATTAAGGGGAGGGTGTGGTTGGCTTATTAACACCAACTTAGTCAATTAGTTTTGAGGGGCTGGGGTTGGAGCACTGAGCCTGTCCAAACTGGCTACTAGTATTTATAAAACAAACAAGTTGCTTTCCATTCCCATTGTCCTTTCCAGCATGGTTCCAACAACTGTTGTGGTGTTGTATCCAGGCCAGCACAGTGTAGTACAGCTTACCTTGGCTTGGTTTATCTAAGTAGTGTTAGAACGAAGGGTACTAGAGGTATTCACCTTTTCACCCAGAGCCTTGAGGCTGTCTAGGAACCTCGGCCAGAAGTCGTTGAAGAGCAGCTGGTCGATCTTTTTCAGACTGCCCTTGGTGCCGGCACCCACACTCACATACAGCTTGGTTACCGGTACTAGACTCTTGGAGGGGAAGAGGTCAGAGAGGAATAGGATACGGGGATGAGAGCGAGAGAGGGGAGGGAATGGGGAGACAGGGAGAGAATGAGAACAAGGGGATAGTGAGAGAGAGATCACAGTGAGAGAGAGAGAAATCAGTGTGGGACACAGCAGGCGAGAAACATTTTGGTTTGCGCCACCTCGCTCTTCCACTCTTCCTTGAGTTTGGCAGAATGCCAAGACGATTTTGCACCGCAACATGTTAACCGGTGAATGTTACTGGATTACTGTCGACTCCAATAACGCCACAGGATTGGGTTCTCTCTCCAGAGAGATCAATCAAATGTATTTATAATGCCCTTTTTACACCAGTAGTTATCACGAAGTGCTTATACAGAAACCGAGCCTAAAAACCCCAGAGAGCAAGCAATGCAGATGTATAAGCACGGTGGCTAAGGAAATCTCTAGAAAGGCAGGAACCCAGGAAGAAACTTCGAGTGGAACTAGGCTCTGAGGGGTGACCAGTCCTCTTCTGGCTCTGCCAGTTGGAGATTATAAGAGTACATCGCCATTAAGGCCAGATCATTCTTCAAGATGTTCAAAACATTCATAGATGACCAGCAGGGTCAAATAATAATCACAGTGGTTATATAAGGTGCAGCAGGTTAACAACTCAGGAGGAAATGTCAGTTGGCTTTTCATAGCCAAACATTCCAAGGTAGAAACAGCAGGTCCAGGACAAGGCAGAACAGCAGAAACTGGAACAGCAGCACAACAAGGTAGCAAGTCCGGTGAGCAGGTCAGTGGCCCCATCCCAAAGTTACTCCCGGACAGGGCTGAGTATAGCCCACAAAGATATATAGCCCACCACCGTACGAGCCCGAGGACAGAAAGGATGGGAGAGCGGGAGCAAGCCAGTGACTCAGTCCCCGTAATAGGGTCAGAGGTAGAGTATTGCAGTGGAGAGAGGGGAGCCGGCCAGGCAGAGACAGCAAGGGTGGTTCCGTCACTCCAGTGCCTTGCCATTCACCTTCGCACCCCTGGTCAAGACTATACTCAATCATAGGGCCTACTGAAGAGATGAGTCTTCAGTAAAGACTTAAAGGTTTAGACCGAGTCTACATCTGACATGGATTGGCAGACCATTCCATTCATATTTTACTCTACAGGAGAAAGCCCTGCCTCCAGCTGTTTGCTTAGAAATTCTAGGAACGATAAGGAGGCCTGCGTCTTGTGACTGTAGTGTGCGTGTAGGTATGTATGGAAGGACCAAAAGCATGGATTAGCTTTACTGCATAAGTCTTGGACAAAAAGTTTCAGATTTTTGCAATGTTACGAAGATGGGAAAAGGCTACTGTACATCCATCGAGATTCCGAATGACATCACCAAGAGGTAGTATATATAGTGAAAACAATGGAAACTTGAGGATCACCAAAACTTACCATTGATTTGTCAGAGGACAAACCATCCACAGAGACTAACTGATATATTTCCGACAGATAAGACCTAAAACCAGGCAAGAACTTGACCGCGTAGACCAGGCTTGGACAATTATTTTCCATGAGGGCCACATTAGAATATATTTTTCCATCGCGGGCCAGAATTATATATCATGTGTATGACTGTGTTGACAGATACATCTACTGTAAATCACGTCCAAATATGCTAATTATTTTACTTTTTTAACATGCACAGAAATAATGTTCCCTCCATGTGTCACACCCTGACCGTAGTTCCTTTTTTATGTCTCTATTTTGGTTTGGTCGGGGCGTGAGTTGGGGTGGGCATTCTGTTGTTTTCTTTTCTATGCGTTTGGCCTGGTATGGTTCCCAATCAGAGGCAGCTGTCTATCGTTGTCTCTGATTGAGAACCATACTTAGGTAGCCTTTTCCCACCTGGTGTTTGTGGGTGGTTGTTTCCTGTTTTCACCTTTCAGGACTGTTTCGATTTTCATTTCTTACATTCACTTGGTTATTTTGTATGTTCGTGTTCTGTTCTAATAAATAATCATGGACACTTACCACGCTGTGTTTTGGTCCGATCCTTCCTACTCCTCATCCGATGAAGACGAAGATCGTTACACCATGTTCTCCTTTTGATAGGTATTTTCATTATTAAACATGCAATGAACTCCACGGAGGGAAAAGTACACTTTGCATTCAGCACCACGGACAGAACTCTTGTTAACGGGTATGCACAAAACCACAAGCGAGAGAGCTCAACATTACATTAAACTATTCAATCCGTGTGAGGAGTGAAGTCTCTAATGGGCATTGACTAGAGCAGTGAAATCAGGTATAGTTTCTGACGTTGCTATGCACAGGATTGCTGAAAGGTGAGTCAGTAAGAGATGATCTGAAAATGTCTTCACATACATTGGTTGACCCAAACAGTACAAACATCTTCTGAGCATGACTCCTAATCTTTGGAAAGTTTTGTTCATCGAGAGATGCATAGAACATCGTCAGTGACATTGGAGAACTATTCAAAACAACCACTGCATCAGACTGAAGACCGATAAGCTCAAGTTGCAGGTCAGTGGGAGCGTTATCCACATTGAAGGTGAAAGGAGAGGAAACCAACAGCATGTCATTTTCCAAAACAATGGAAAAAACTCACCGTTCAAAGCACGCAGCAGCGTATACTTCTCCTGCGGGTCATCTGCTAGGGAACAGACTAGTAGTATCGGAAGGTGGGTAAGATTGTTGTCATCTGATAGGGAACAGACTAGTAGTATCGGAAGGTGGGTGAGATTGTTGACTTCTACTTGGCGGGTCAGGAGGAGTAATTTTTCCTTCAAGGCTTTGACAAGGCTGTACATCTGATGTGCAAAAAGGCTTTTGCCTTGTAGTTTGGAATTCAGTTCATTCATGAGGGCCATGATGCCAAGACGCTTGGACCTATTTTTTATTTATTTTCAGGGGTATTGTTAACACACCCCCATGAAGGAAATGAGAATTAAAAACAGGTTCAGCCTCCGTGACCTTGCAGAGTTACTCCACCTCAAGAATTGCATTTGGCGAAAGGCTCGGCACATGCATACTCAGGCTGACTGGCTCTCGGTCAGGCAAATTAGAAATAAGAGCACTCAGGCTATCCAGAAGGCCAAAGTTAGTTACTTAAAGGAGCAGTTCTCTCTCTGTGGGTCTAACACCAAGAAATTATGGAAAACAGTTAAAGGCCTGGAGAATAAACCCTCCTCCTCACAGCTGCCCATGTCCCTTAAAGTTGATGTGGTTGTTACTGACAATAAGCACATGGCTGAGCTCTTTAAATCACCACTTCATTAAGTCAGGATCAAATCAAATCAAATTTATTTTATATAGCCCTTCGTACATCAGCTGATATCTCAAAGTGCTGTACAGAAACACAGCCTAAAACCCCAAACAGCAAGCAATGCAGGTGAAGAAGCACGGTGGCTAGGAAAAACTCCCTAGAAAGGCCAAAACCTAGGAAGAAACCTAGAGAGGAACCAGGCTATGTGGGGTGGCCAGTCCTCTTCTGGCTGTGCCGGGTGGAGATTATAACAAAACATGGTCAAGATGTTCAAATGTTCATAAATGACCAGCATGGTCGAATAATAATAAGGCAGAATAGTTGAAACTGGAGCAGCAGCACAGTCAGGTGGACTGGGGACAGCAAGGAGTCATCATGTCAGGTATTCCTGGGGCATGGTCCTAGGGCTCAGGTCCTCCGAGAGAGAGAAAGAAAGAGAGAATTAGAGAGAGCATATGTGGGATGGCCAGTCCTCTTCTGGCTGTGCCGGGTGGAGATTATAACAGAACATGGCCAAGATGTTCAAATGTTCATAAATGATCAGCATGGTCGAATAATAATAAGGCAGAACAGTTGAAACTGGAGCAGCAGCACAGCCAGGTGGACTGGGGACAGCAAGGAGTCATCATGTCAGGTAGTCCTGGGGCATGGTCCTAGGGCTCAGGTCCTCCGAGAGAGAGAAAGAGAGAAGGAGAGAATTAGAGAACGCACACTTAGATTCACACAGGACACCGAATAGGACAGGAGAAGTACTCCAGATATAACAAACTGACCCTAGCCCCCCGACACATAAACTACTGCAGCATAAATACTGGAGGCTGAGACAGGAGGGGTCAGGAGACACTGTGGCCCACTCCGAGGATTCCTATTTGACTCAGCCATGCCTCCTTGCCCGTCCAACATTTCCTCGTCTCCCACCCCTTTCAATGTGACTATCCTCGATGCTTCTCCCTCTTTTTCCCCTGCCCCACTACAAAGTTTCTCCCTGCAGGCAGTCACTGAGTCCGAGGTGCTGGAGGAGCTCCTGAAACTTGAACCCCAAAAAACATCTGTGTCAGATGGTTTAGACCTTTTCTTCTTTTAAGGTTACTGCCCCTATCATCACCAAGCCTCTCTCTCCTTTCTGGGGAGGTTCCCATTGCTTGGATGGCAGCCACAGTTCATACTTAATTTAAAGAGGAGATCAAGCTGATCCTAACAGATAGGCCTATTTCTATTTTGCCCTGTTTATCAAAAGTGTTGGAAAAACTCAATAACAACTGACTGGCTTTCTTGATGTCTATAGTATTCTCTCTGGTATGCAATCTGGTTTCTGCTCAGGTTATGGATGTGTCACTGCAATCTTAAAAGGTCCTCAATGATGTCACCATTGCCCTTGATTCTAAGCAATGTTGTGCTGCTATTTTTATTGACTAGGACAAAGCTTTTGATACGGTAGACCATTCCATTCTTGTGGACCGGCTAAGGAATATTGGTGTCTCTGAGGGGTTTTTGACCTGGTTTGCTAACTACCTCTCTCAAAGAGTGCAGTGTATAAAGTCAGAAAATCTGCTGTCTCAGCCACTGCCTGTCACCAAGGGAGTAAGTACCCCAAGGCTCGATCCTAGGCCCCACGCTCTTCTCAATTTGCATCAACAATATAGCTCAGGCAGTAGGAAGCTAAGAATAAATATTTTGATGTCCACTCTTGCTGGAACACCCAACATTCATCGTCTACTTTCCTTTTCTTCGAAAAAAAATTTTTTGCGCAATTTGTGACATGCGTGTCAGCCTGTCAGTCACTCTCTGTGCTCGTGCAGTTGTGATTTATAAGAGCCTTCAAAATAAAATGTCCCACAAGCGGTGGGAGTTAAATCATTACACAAAGGCAAGTATTCATTGGGCTTTTAATTTGAATAACAAATACGTTTTTCTATTTTACTATTGCAAATTCTTTGTGAGCTGAGCATGATTCCACGGGTCATATTGAATCAGGTTGCGGGCCGCATACGGGCTGGCCTTTGACCAGGCCTGGCGTAGACCAATTACAGTTTCCAATCTCTTCAAAATAATGTGTGTAAGGGTTTTCCTGTGGTGAAGTAGAGGCGGACCAAAACGCAGCGTGGTTATATTGATTCATGTTTAATGAAAAAACGATAAACACGAACACTACAAAACAATAAACGTGGAAAACCAAAAACAGCCCTATCTGGTGCAAAACACAGAGACAGGAACAATCACCCACAAACACACAGTGAAACCCAGGCTACCTAAGTATGATTCTCAATCAGAGACAACTAATGACACCTGCCTCTGATTGAGAACCATACTAGGCCGAAATATAGAAATACCCAAATCATAGAAAAACAAACATAGACTGCCCACCCAACTCACGCCCTGACCATACTAAATAAATACAAAACAAAGGAAATAAAGGTCAGAATGTGACAATGTGGTGAACGATAGTCTAGAAAGCTGCACTACAGTCTAGGAGCACAAGAATAGATGCAGAGCCTTGGTCTGACGCCATTTAAAGATCATTTACCCCCTTCACCGAGTGCGGTATCAGTTCTATGATGGGGTCTAAAACCAGATGGGAGGGTTTTGTATACATTATTTGTCTTCAGGAAGGCAGTGAGTTGCTGAGCAACAGCTTTTTCACATTTTTGAAAAAGGAATGAGAGATTCAATATAGGCCGATAGTTTCTTTATTTTCCAGTTTTGGCTTTTTCAAGAGGCTTTATTACTGCCCCTTTTAGTGAGTTTGGTACACGTCCGGAGGATAAGGAGCCGTTTATTATGTTCAACGTAAGAGAGTCAAGCAAAGGAAGTAGTTATTTCAGCAGTGATTGAAAACACTTTGCTGTACACTGATATCTCTGCCATTTCAGGAGTGAGTGAGTGAGTAAGAGAGAGTGAGAATAAGAAGGATATAAAAAAGGAGAGAGCGCACCGTCGTTACTAGTATTCAGGTCTTTTTTGAGAGGGGAGGCTTGATTGCAATTGGCTGTAAACTGCCAGTACAGCAGCAGGAGGAGGATGTAGCTACATGAGAAACAAAGGAAACAGACAATGTCAAAGAGGTTTGGTAGAGGTTGTAACCAGACAAACAACACTTTTCACTCCAATAAATATCCCACAGTACAACCATAGTAATTACCCAGAGTGGCAAGGACACAGGCAATGACAGAGTTCAATTAGCCAAATAAGCAACTGTTGGAAGGATTTCACACACACACACACACACACACAACCTCCCCTTCCCTAAGTGAACACTTGCGTTTTCCAATCAAAGTCATGTCTGGGCATCTGGCTCGATAAATTCAGACAGCTTGTCCGTGGCTGTGGGTATTGTCGTGTGGTGCCATCACCTACTCTGACAGACCAGGGAGCAGGGACTATACTGTAAGTCAGGTCTCTGACAGACAAGGCAGGGCCACAACTATTGACACGATAGGATGACAGACAACGCAGGGCCACAGCCAATGACACTATAGGATGACCTGGAAGGAACAAGCTGTCTGGTTGGGCATCTGCCTGGGAGGAATAATCTGTTTGGATGTGGTTCAAAGGTCAGAGGTTGCTTTGAAATCAGGGACCACAAAGGTAAATATGTGGGCATGAGTGTCAATGTTTACCTCCAAAACTGATACGTGACTTGAGGTCAGTGCTTTGGCAATAACTTGGCAACTGAGGGACCTTAGTATTGTATAGGTAAGAAGTTACAAAAATCCCAATGCCATCAAAATAAAATGTCCTTAGTCTTGAGCCTCTGTGCCTGTGTGTCAATGTCACCTTAGATGACAACATTAACATAACACAAACGTGAGCAGAGTGTTACAGCACTGTAGGTAGCGGTAGCAAATAAAAATGCACTTACAATGCTGTGAAGTCTGCTTTTAACATGTTCAATCAAATGCCATTTCAGCTTTCTCAGAAGAACAGAAGAGAAATGTTGCACAAACATTGGGGGGGGGGGGGGACGTTGTAGAAAAGTTATGGGGACGTTGTAGGGACATTGGGAGGTTGTTGAGTCAGAGACACAGGCAAGCAGAGCAGTCAGCGCCTCTCCAAGACTTCTCTAATCTATTCAGCAGTCAGTTCCAAAGAGGTTTTAATTGTGTGTTGCCAAAGTGTTCTGTTCTGTCCTCAGAATGCTTAGCAGAGAAAAACAGTGTATTCTACAAGGGAGAGAGAGACATTCTGAACTGACAGTGTGCTGTTGTGTTCTCTTGTTCCCCAGACTCAGACACTTAACCTGCTTCTCTTATTGTGCTCCTCAACGCCCCTTCCTGTCGATAAGGGGGACTGCGTGTGTGTGTGTACACACACACACACACACACACCAAGAGGCTTTGTGTGTGTAAGTCGTTTACCACTGCGCATATACAGTGCATTCGGAAAGTATTCAGACCCCTTGACTTTCTTACGTTACAGCCTTATTCTAAAATGGATAAAAAAAACATGTTCCTCATCAATCTACACACAATAGCCCATATGACAAAGTGAAAACAGTTTTTTAGAGATGTTAACAAATTAAAAACAGATACCTTATTTACGTAAGTATTCAGACCCTTTGCAATAAGACGTGAAATTTAGCTCCGGTGCATCCTGTTTCCATTGATCATCCTTGAGATGTTTCTACAACTTGAAGTCCACCTGTGGTCAATTCAATTGATTGGACATTATTTATAAAGGCACACACCTGTCTATTTAAGGTCCCACCGTTGACAGTGTATGGCAGAGAAAAAACCAAGCCATGGGATCGAAAGAATTGTCCGTAGAGCTCCGAGACACGATGGTGTCGAGGCACAGATCTGGGGAATGGTAACAAAAAAATTCTGCAACATTCAAGGTCCCCAAGAACACAATGGCCTCCATCATTCTTAAATGGAAGAAGTTTGGATCCACCAAGACTCTTCCTACAGCTGGCCACCTTGCCAAACTGAGCAATCGGGGGAGAAGGGCCTTGGTCAGGGAGAAGACAAAGAACACGAGGGTCTCTCTGACAGAGCTCCTCTGTGGAGATGGGAGAACCTTCCAGAAGGACAATAATCTCTGCAGCACTCCTCCAATCAGGCCTTTATGGTAGCGAGGCGAGAGGGAAGCCATTGCTCAGTAAAAGGCATATGACAGCCCGCTTGGAGTTTGCCAAAAATCACCTAAAGGACTCTTAGACCATGAGAAACAAGATTCTCTGGTCTGATGAAACCAAGATTGAACTCTTTGGCCTGAATGCCAAACGTCAAGTCTGCAGGAAACCTGGCACCATCCCTATGGTAAAGCATGGTAATGGCAGCATCAAGCTGTGGGGAAGCTTTTCAACGACAGGAACTGGGAGACTAGTCAGGATCAAGGGAAAGATGAATGGAGCAAAGTACAGAAAGATCCTTGATGAAAACTTGCTCCAGAGTGCTCAGGACCGCAGACTGGGAAGACAGTTCACCTTCCAATGGGAAAACAAAACTAAGCACACAGCCAAGACAACGCAGGAGTGGCTTTGGGACAAGTCACTGAATGTCTTTGAGTGGCCTAGCCAGAGCCCGGACTTGAACCCGATCAAACATCTCTGGAGAGACCTGAAAATATCTGTGCAGTGACACTCCCCATCCAACATGACAGAGCTTGAGAGGATCTACAGAGAAGAATGGGAGAAACTCCCCAAATACAGGTGTGCCAAGCTTGTAGTGTCATACCCAAGAAGACTCGAGGCTGTAATCTCTGCCAAAGGTGCTTCAACAAAGTACTGAGTAAAAGGTCTGAATACTTGTGTGAATGTGATATTTATTTTATTCCATTTTTATACATTTGCAAACATTTCTTAAAACCCTGCTTTTGCTTTGTCATTATGGGGTATTTTGTGTAGATTGATGAGATTTGTTATTTATTTTTTATCCATTTTAGAATAATGTAACATAACCAAATGTGAAAAAGTCAAGGGGTCTGAATAATTTTCGAATTGACTGTACACTGCAGAACAGCGGCAATTTGTCTGGGCAAGGAATCTGCAAGGTGTTGAAAGCATTCTTCAGGAATGCTGGCCCATGTTGACTCCAAAGTGTTCCACAGTTGTGTCAAGTTGGCTGGATGTCCTTTGGGTGGTGGACAATTGTTGATACACAAGGGAAACTGTTGAGCGTGAAAACCCCAGCATCATTGCATTTCTTGACACAAACTGGTGCGCCTGGCACCTACTACCATACCCCGTTCAAAGTTACTTACATATTTTGTCTTTCCCATTCACCCTCTCAATGGCTCACATACACAATCCAAGTCTCAATTGACTCCAGGCTTAAAAATCCTTCTTTAACCTGTTCCTCCCCTTCATCTTCTCTTTGAAGTGGATTTAACATGTGACATCAATAAGGGATCATAGCTTTCACCTGGTCAGTCTAGGTCATGGAAACAGCTGGTGTTCTTAATGCTTTGTACACTCAGTGTATAATGACTGTGTGTACTCAAAGACATGCAAGGTGAAGATGTATTTTTTACCTAAGGCACCATGCTGGTAAAAAGAGCGAGACGGAGACGATGCTAGGCTGACAGACAGTTGAAACTGTGATTTACTATTCTGTTCAAGATTAAGGCTCTTCTATGACCTGGCTCGGCCCTGCCTTAGTCAGAAGCCTCAATGTGCTTCTGTGTTTGTATAGACTTCAAAAGAGAGAAGAGGTGACGGTCAGAGTGAAAGAGCGCCGCCCGAACACACCCTAGAGAAAGGAACGGTTACAGTAAGAAAAGAAAGAAACAGATTATGTTTTTGTCAGGCTAAATGGCATTAGGACTGAAAGGGAGACACAAAGAAAAAAAGAGACAAAGCTGGAGAAGCCATCTCTCCTCTCCCTTAGGGTTGGGCCAACAACTTCTCTTCACCTCCAACACCTTCAGTGGCACCCCCACCTGATCTCCTGGGGGAACTGTGCCTTGGGGACCATGAAGCTGGAGAGCCTAATGACTGCACAAACCTCCTCTGCCTGTGATGTACACTTGTTCCCTCCCCCTCAACGATTTAAAGGGGAACATTATGTCTTATTATGAATAATAAAAGCAAGAAAGGGGTTATTTAGGGTTGTGTTCCCATTCCCCTTTAAAAGGAATGGACTGGTGGGAAGAAAATATGGTGTGGGAGAAACAGAGAACAGTCAGAGAGAGAGATATACAAAAATAAAAGAGAGAGAGAGAGAACATTGGAGCCAGGCCAAGTCCCTCTCCTCTTCCCACTGGGAGGTCAGTCTCTTCAGCTACCACTGATCACTATGGATCTCCTGGCAGTGCCTAGACGTTGCTCACCTTGCCTAGAATCAACACACGCCACACTCACTCAGTATATTTCTCCTTGCATGCACACTCACTCAGTATATTTCTCCTTGCATGCACACACAAACACACCGATGCGCACACATACAGATGCACATGCCAAGCACTCTCACACAAGCCCAAAAAACTAACCAAAATTGATTCGAAAAGTAAACAGTAAAGTTTTAAAAATATTGATTTCATGCACTAATTGCATGACCCCCAAAAAAGTGATATGCTGTGGATCAATGCAGTATGAAACAACATTAACCTGAATAATGGCAGCAAGCGACAACAAATCCATAATTATTTCCATTGATGAAGCCAGGTAAACGGCTGCTGTCTCTGATACATTTGAAGGGTAAATCACATCACAGAACAGCTTCACACAGAGACATCAAACTGAAAATGATAATTGTACATTCCCCCGGCCCTCATATAGGGCCCTTGGAGAAATCACACTTTAATTCAGTCATATCACCAGCCCAGGCTGACACACACACACACACATACCCCCCACAGGTCCCTCAGGCCTCATTATGTGTCTATTTTATTTATATTATGTGATGTGGAATCACATTACACTCCCACATGGGTCGCTGGCTGTCCTCTGGAAGGGCACTCATTCACTCTAAAGTGGATTGTTCATACAGTACTGTATCAATGCTGACATGGTGCTCCATTTAAAGTATCTATTCTAACGAGAACGATGGATAGCGGGACGGAGGAAGGGAAATGGTTATGAATCTGAGTATTAGTGTCTTGCAGGAATACATCCACATCATTACCATTGTCCTCTAAAGCTCTCTACAATAGAAATGTTTATACTCTAAGACCATTATCCCAAGGGGTTTAGTGATCAGATCCGACTATCCGGATTACATTTCCATCAGAAGTCCTCAGAGAGCCCCTAAGATTGACTTGACCTAATGTCAATCATTAACCCTGAACGTTGAATTGAAAAAAACCTTAAAAACCCAAACTGACTCCAAATGGCTTTATTCTGTGCCGACATGACTCAATTAAACTAGGTGGTCAAATGAAAACAGATCACCACCACTGATGAACGTGACAAGCAGCACTGAGCAAATCAGGAACTTTAGAGAGGAGTCACACACACACACACCTGCCAACAGCAACCCCCTGGTTCAACCACAAGCTCACTAATCAGCAATGCAACTCGGTTGGGTTCATTTCAGTCCCAGTAGACATGTCGCTAACTACTCCAATCCAGATGTCCATCAAAGGGCTGAGTATGGGAAACAAATTGGAATGACATGTTCCTTTGACTGGATGGAATTGGCACTTGAAGAAGAGAGAAACAGTGACACTTGAGTCATTCCTGGCTAAACTGACTGAATCAGTGCAGTCGACAGAGGGCAGGGAGAGAGAGCTCCGTTGATCCCAATGGGGAGGCATTTATATTGTTTTGTGATGGGTCATGTGTGACATGTTTGGGTTATCCTAGAATAAATCATCAACTGCTATAGTCAAAGGCCATCTAATAAACCACTGAATAATATAGTGAGAGGATGCTTTTTCAAATCAAATGATTTGTCACATGCGCAAAGTACAACAGTGAAATGCCTACTTTACAAGCCCTTAACCAACAATGCAGTTTCAAGAAAATACCTATAGTACACTTGTTTTTTTAAAGTAAGACATAAGAACAAATCATTTAAGAGCAGCAGTAAATAACAATAGACGGGCTATATACAGGGGGTACCAGTACAGAGTCAATGTGCGGAGGCACCGGTGTATTGGTAATTGAGGTATAATATGTACATGTAGGTAGAGTTATTAAAGTGACTATGCATAGGTAATAACAGAGTAGCAGCAGAGTAGAAGAGGAAGGGAGGGGGCATGCATATAGTCCGGGTTGCCATTGATTAGCTGTTCAGGAGTCTTATAACTTGGGGGTAGAAGCTGCTGTTGCAGTCAAGCCGAGTGTGCCCATCATCCATTGATTACAAACTAAGATAGATGCCATGTTTTTCTCTTTACTAACTGCTGGAACTGTCATGGCCAACTGAGCTGTTGCTTTACAAAGCATAGACAGGTCAGAGACAGGCCCAGTGACAAGTGCGTCACACTCTGGGCCCGGTGAGGAGAGGTGTGACAGCGGCTGGACAGACAGGGTGCTGATGACTGAATCAGCCCAGAGCGTCACTGCACTTTTTGTGTCCCAAATTGTACCCTATTTCTTTATAGTGCACTACTTTTGACCAGGGCACTATGTAGGAAATAGGGTGCCATTTGGGACGCAACTACTATGATGACACTGTACTGTGGGGACCGAAGTGTCAGCCAAATATCCCCCAGGCCCAGCGTCTGTCTGTCTGTTAGCCTGACCAGGTCTGTGACACAGTTCAAGCGCTCATACAGCTCTGCTTCATTGAAGCATGTGTCGTGACTCTCAACTTGATGGTGAAGTATAGTCTCTTGAATCTAGATGAGGTATTGTGATGAGCTGTTAGGCCAACCTATTCCAGAATTGGTTGCAATTTTGTTTTCTGTTATAAGTGTAAACAAAGCCAAAGTGTTATTAAGGTTACCTGTCTACTGTCGGATCATCTTTTTTAGTGTGTGTGTGTTACTCAGCTCAACTGTCGGAACATGTTCTGGTGGTTCTCCACAGCCTCCAGTAGTATCTTCTCAGCAGGTCCATCTTCCAGCGCCACTCTGTGCCCACCGGGTTAGTGTGGTGTCTGTCGGGACAGATAGACAAGATCAGAAAGGACAGCTCTGTCTGTTCACACACACACTGCCCCAGACCTGGCCTGTCTGTCCCCAGTGGGTCAGGCTAAGTAACCAGACTGGTCTGGTGACCTCTTACATCGGCCTGCCATGACCATTTTAGTCCCTCTCAGATCACCTAAAGGGCACAAGCTAACAGAAGTTTACACAAATTCTGTTTAGACACTCACAGTTCACTAGACTAGAGAACATTCAGTCAGCCCATCAGTTCTGGTGCCCCCTGCTGCTGAAGGACAGTAAGACAATACCTATGTGTCTGACAAGGTTCTGCTGTTTCCAATCGTCCCAGATAGGGACCTCAACTCAGACGGGACTATCACTACTGACAGCACCCCATTCGCCAGAGGCTTGAACTGGCAGAGACATTTTCACAAAGGAGTTTTATTATCTTCATATTTTCAAAGGTTAGCCTGGTTCCAGATCTATTTGTGTAGTGTTACATTAGGAGTTGTCTTCCGACAGCACACACAGATCAGGGACCAGGCTATTTTGAATGTAACTTGAGGAGAAATATCTGCCCCCTCCAGCCACATCCAATGTCACGTCACATAATTCAGCTTCTAACCTCTGTCCCTTTAATTAGCACGATCATTAATCACCCACACGTTAATCATTAGCTGCCTCGTTAGCTTTTGGTTAGCTAAGCGATAGCATGGCCATCAGTCAATGACGGGGTGAAGAGGGATACGAATATCTGGGGTTCTTTACTAAGTTCTGTATTCAGTCTGCCTATGACAATATTGTAATATGGTTCATTTTCAAATGATAGGAGGGTAAGGTCATGGGTCATATGCTCTTCCGGACTTTCAGCAATGAACAAAAAGGGTCTAGGTGTGCTTAGCCATATTGTGAAATGCAGCACTGGTTATTGGGTTAAGATGAGAATACAACTGCACTGGGCATATGAGAATAATGTAATTATTGCAATAAACTGGTGCATGAATTATTCCAAAACCTCTAAATCAATCACATTGACAATGATAGTTCAGCTGCACCCACCTCTAGCAGAAGTCACACTTGTTGGCACAGACGAGGCTAAGGGTGGACTCCATACACCTGTGGGACTCGACGCCATAAAAGGAGGGCTTGTAACAACCTCCTCTTCCTCTTAGCATGGACTGGTGGAAAGAATAATACCTGTTAATTAGTTATTCGAAGGTACATGCTTATGAATGTTAGATTACTCATATAAGAAAGAAATAATCTTATCCACTTTACCTTGGTCCAACGACAACGCTTGCCTCCTGAGTGACTTCCTATGACTTTGTATCCTGTAGAAGAGAACATATATAAAATGGTCATGTCACACCCTGATCTGTTTCACCTGTTGTTGTTATTGTCTCCACCCCCCTCCAGATGTCGCCCATCTTCCCCATTATCCACTGTATATTTATACCTGTGTTCTGTTTGTCTGTTACCAGTTTGTCAAGTCAACAAGTGTTTTTTGTCTCAGCTCCTGCTTTTCCCCAGTCTCTCTTTTTTCCGTCCTCCTGATTTTGACCCTTGCCTGTCTTGTCTCTGAGCTTGCCTGCCCCTGACCATGAGCCTGCCTGCCATCCTGTACCTTTGCCCCACCTCTGGATTACCGAGCTCTGCCTGACCCCTCCTGAGCCTGCCTGGCGTCCTGTACCTTTCCCCCACTACTCTGGTTATTGACCCCTGCCTGCCTTGACCTGTCATTTGCCTGCCCTGTTGCTGTAATAAACATTGTTACTCTGACACAGTCTGTATCTGGGTCTTACCTTCAAACCTGATTGTACGAACTGGCCATGACTGACCCAGCAGACCCGGGCCAGATGCGCGACGGTGTCTCCTCCCAAGGAGCCACCATCGTGAGGCACGAGGAACTGCTTCGTGGCCTTATGGAGGGGATCCAAACGTTGGCTGGGAGGCAGGCTACCACGGTGCTAACCCCACAGCCCCTCAGTAACCCAGCTGAGGGGCTGTGGCCTCTTTATCTTCTCGGGTGGAGAGGCCACATCGTATGGCCTCTCCACATCGTATGGACCAACCACAAAAATATGGAGTATCTCCACACCGCCAAACGCCTCAACTCCAGGCAAGCTAGATGGGCCCTGCTGTTCACACGGTTCAACTTCTCCCTCTCATATCGTCCGGGATCCAAGAAAGTCAAGCCGGATGCACTGTCTCGCCGTTATAGCCCCACGGCTATTGCTCCTGAGCCCAAGACCATCCTTCCCACCTCGTGCATGGCAACGGCACTCAGCTGGGGTATAGGGAAACAGGTCCGGGAGGCATAGCGTTCCCAGACGAACCCCGGGAGGGTACAGATAACCGGATGTTTGTGCCTGACGCGGTCCTCTCCATGGTCCTGGAGTAGGCCCACTCCTTCAGACTGGCCTGCCAACTGGGCTCCCCCCGGACCCTGGCTTTTGTGCGACAACGCTTTTGGTGGCCCACCATGGTCCCTGACATCTCAGCATTCATCGCCGCTTGCACGGTGTGTGCACAAAACAAGACTCCTTAACAAGCTCCGGCTGGTCTCCTCCAACCTCTGCCTGTCCCTCACCGTCCCTGGTCCCACTTCCAACATCTCATGGAAACACCGCCATCCTGACTGTGGTGGATCGGTTTTCCAAAGCGGCCCACTTCATTCCTCTCCCCAAACTAGCCTCTGCCATGAGCCTCTGCCAAGGAGGCTCATGGTGCAGCACGTCTTCCGGGTCCATGGACTCCCGATGGACATGCTCTCTGACCAGAGCCCTCAGTTCTCGTCTCCATTCTGGAAGGCATTCCATCATAACCTGTCTACACGAGCATAATTCATTATGAATGAGTAAATCTCTGTCGGAGAAAAACAAATCACAAAGGAAGCTTATTACATATGCTGTGATCCTGTGAGAAACTGACACCATTTTGGGAAAATGTACAGTACCAGTCAAAAGTTTGAACACACCTACTCATTCAAGGGTTTTTCTTTATTTTGACTATTTTCTACATTGTAGGATAATAATGAAGACATCAAAACTATGAAATAACACATATGGAATCATGTAGAAACCAAAAGTGTTAAGAAAATCCAAATATATTTTAGATTCTTCAAAGTAGCCCCCCTTTGCGTTGTTGACAGCTTTGTACACTCTTTGCATTCTCTCCACCAGCTTCATGAAAACAGTCTTGAAGGAGTTCCCACATTTGCTGAGCACTTGTTGGTTGCTTTTCCTTCACTCTGCAGTCCAACTCATCCCAAACCATCTCAATTGGGTTGAGGTCAGGTGATTGTGGAGGCCAGGTCATCTGATGCAGCACTCCATCTCTCTCTTTCTTGGTCAAATAGCCCTTAGACAGGCTGGAGAGGTGTTTTGGGTCATTGTCCTGTTGAAAAACAAATGATAGTCCCACTAAGTGCAAACCAGATGGGATGGTGTATCGCTGCAGAATGCTGTGGTAGCCATGCTGGTTAAGTGTGCCTTGAATTCTAAATAAATCACAGACAGCGTCACCAGCAAAGCACACCCACGACATCACACCTCTTCTTCCTCCAAGCTTCACGGTGGGAACCACACATACAGAGATCATCTGTTCACTTACTCGGCGTCTAACAAATCACGGCGGTTGTTACCAAAAATCTCAAATTTGAACTCATCAGACCAAAAGGATAGATTTCCACCGATCTAATGTAAATTGTGCATGTTTCTTGGCCCAAATCAAATTTTATTTATTTGTCACATACACATGGTTAGCAGATGTTAATGCGAGTGTAGCGAAATGCTTGTGCAAGTGTCTTCTTATTGGTGTCTTAAAATCTTCCATCTTAAAATGTTCCATATTGACTGACCTTCATGTCTTAAAATAATGACGGACTGTTGTTTCTCTCTGCTTATTTGAGCTGTTCTTGCCACAATATTTGTTTTTTACCAAATAGGGCTATCTTCTGTATACCCACCCTGCCTTGTCACAACTGATCAATAACATTAAGAAGGAAAGGAATTCCACAAATTAACTTTTAACAAGGCACACCTGTTAATTGAAATGCATTCCAGGTGACTACCTCATGAAGCTGGTTAAGAGAATGTCAAGAGTGTGCAAAGCTGCCATCAAGTAAAAGGGTGGCTACTTCGAAGCATCTCAAACGTAAAACATATTTTGATTTGTTTAACACGTTTTTGGTTACTACATGATTCCAAATGTGTTATTTCATAGTTTTGATTTCTTCACTATTATTCTACACTGTTATTCTACAAAGTAGAAAATTGTTTTTTAAAAATAAGAAAAACCCTTGAATGAGTAGGTGTATCCAACCTTTTGACTGGTACTGTACATCATCCTCAGAGTATGCAGTCATTTTGCGAAACGTTGTACACTCAGAAAAAAGGGTTCCAAAAGGGTTCTTCGACTGTTCCCATAAGAGAACCCTTTTTGGTTCCAGGTAGAACCCTTTTTTGGTTCCAGGTAAAACTCTTTTGAGTTCCATGTAGGTGACTACCTTATGAAGCTGGATGAGAGAATGCCATGTGTGCAAAGTTGTCATTAAGGCAAAGGGTGGCCAATCTCAAATCTCAAATATATGTTTATTTGTTTAACACTTTTTTGGTTACTATATGATTCCATATGTGTTATTTTATAGTTTTGATGTCTTCGCTATTATTCTACAATGTAGAAAATAGTAAAAATAAAGAAAAACCCTTGAATGAGTAGGTGTGTCCAAACCTTTGACTGGTACTGCATGTGCTTTCATTTCATTGTGTCTAGGAATTTATAGCCCTCCATCACCACGATCATGTCTGTTGAGAAATGTAAATATTAGGGATCAATATCAGAGAACGTTTTGTAATCTAGGTCTAATTGCCACAAAAAAATGTATGGCCATCAATTGGAAAGCCTCATATCCACCTGCAATAACTAACTGGAGGACTGAACTACAGTATACATCCCATTAGACTCTATGTATTATAACGTCAAACATAAACTAGACATATTTGATCAAATTTGGAATCTTAGGGTGTTTTTACATATAGTCCTCTTTAATATAACCAATCTCAGTCCTGTGGGGTAAAAAAAAAAAATACTCTGTTCTTTTTGCATTCACACTGCCCTTGCCTTTGAATGAGGACTCAACTCATTTGCCAGTTCACTTCACCTTTTTTGAGGTCCAAGTCCTCTTTGCATTCACATTGCTATGTTAAAAAAGTTACCAAGATATTTTTCCAACATTCACTCAATGCACTCTGGGTAAAAGTACAGGACAAGCCATTCCATCAGAATGTGCTATCAGACAGCTACTGTAGATATACCGACTTATACTTTGGAAGCTAATAGATTGCATTTTCTTTAAAGATGAGACATAATCATTGTAATGCGAAGATAATATTAACATGTAAGTATTATTGGTAACATATTAAATACCAGTAGAATAACTGCAGAATAAATCATGTAGGCCTAATTGAAAATTGTATAGGCTACTGCCCCTTTAAGAGCTAGATCAGATTTTGTACATGTGTTGTGATTCTCACCAAATAAATTGTCTTCTCACACTATTTAAACCCCACAATCGAATAAACAGTTTATGAAGCTCTCTTAGCCTATTGATCAACATAATGCAAACAAATAATCTGGACCTCATGTCAGTACAAAACTCCACACATATTTTGGCATTTCTGTGCATCCTTGACAACCGCTAATCAATATCCAAAAACAGCACACGTTTTTTCCGAACAGGCACATCATCAACTTCTCTCTCCAATCTGAAGGGTTAAAGGCAGTGGAAACGGTGTTGCAGTAGTCTAGTGTATGGTGTGGGAATAATGACAAGACAACTGCGGAGCTTAGTGTCACAAAAATTGTCTGAAAGGGACCAAGTCTGAAAACACCCTTAGAGAATATGCTGTATAGTGGGTGTCTTGTTTTTGAGTTGATTCTATTTGTGAATGTCAGTTTGTTTTGGATTGATTTTTTTGCCTTTGTTTTTTTCTTTGCGGATCCCTCTGTGAGAATGAATGTATGTGGATTTGTGTGTGGGGGGAGAAGGGAGGGAGATGTATGTTGACACTGTGTGAGATTCCATTTGACTGAGTTCTGTAGAAAAACAATTAAAAACAAATTGTCCTAACAACAAAATGTGTAGATAGATTGCAACTTTTGTAATGTTACACGGTAACAACATAGTAATACTGATTGCATAATACGTGAGAAGGCACTAGACCATTTGCCAATAGCATTAAAAAAAAAGTATGATGTGTGATTTCCCAAGAGCAAAGCCCACACATTAAAATTTGCAACATAACTTCAAAAGGTGTTGAGGCTGAGTGTGATATAAGTGTACATGATGATGAAGGGTTGTCTATACCAGCTGTGGATTGGACTACTCATTTACAGCGTTTCAAGCTCTGACAGCCATTCTCTGAAGTCAGCCCCATCAAACATAATACTTTTATTTGTCTCTTTTAAATCCTCGTGATACATGCCAGTGCTTTTATATCAAGGGTTCTTCATAGGAATTCAAGGGGGGCCTTCCCATGTATGCCTTTCAAAAGACACAGCATTTATGAGAAGTTCTATTTCAGTCCTGTGTGTGAGGTAAAACAGCATGATATAGACGCCATGAGAGAGAAAAAAAACACATGACATTTCAGGTGTTGAAATGTTGAGTGCTCATAATGGCTGCATTGACAGGTCATCTTTCATCCTAGTAGGACACCCGGTGTGCTTTGGTTACTGTGCAGCTAACTATAGCCTTGCCCACCTTGGAAACAAAAGTCAGCCATCTTGTGTCAGATTTATGTTCTTCAAAAGTGAGTAATTATTGATCTCACTGTTCTCAGGACTGGTGTCCTCCTGTTATTGGATAGGTTAAAGCCTGGTGTAATTGAGCTATGCTGTAAAATAAAATAAATAAAATGTAACTCAGTCTATTGCAATGCTAGCAAAGGCCCAACGATATGATGCACGATGGGGGATTAAGATGCATTTACCATTTACCCAAACACGGGGGGGCTGGCTATCGATCCAGGACGCTTCCTTTACACCCACAGGAAATCCATTGTACCACGCACACAGTCAGAAACACACACACACACACTAAATCATGTTCTTACCCACAATCCCCCTGAGCACAGGCTAACTACTGTTTATTACTTGTTTGTCGACCCACGTGGGGCAAATTCGGAGGTGTCAGGAGCTGGGGCTGTTGTTCCAACTCAGATATATTACAATTCTGCTGAAGACTGGCTGGTGCTGGATGCAGCACAGAGAAGAGAACAAGGCCTAGTGGGAGTTAGTGTTGAGTCTAATCTGAGGGCCCTTTCCCTTCCGGTGTTCATTAGGTAAAAACCTACACTTCAAACGCCTCAACTGCCTTTTATGTCTGTCTGCACAGAGAGAGAAGGAGCGAGGGGGAGGTAGACGGGAGGTGGGCTTTGCTCCTCTCCCTCCCAGTGGATTTGATTAACTGTACCTATCTATTTGGAGAAGCTCATGTGAACACCAGGCCAGCCACAGAGAGAGATGACCTCCAAACCTGCGCTGCTGTATGGCTTATAGCCACCCACTCCAACTGCAGTCATCCCCCTTTCACACTGTATTAATCTCCCATGGCTACATGAAAGTAATCAGACAGTCACCAGTCTACCCGTAAAACAAGAGTAACCCATATCCTTACAATTGAGATGTGAAGGTACACTATATATTGTCCATTTTGTTGGGTTCTAGTTTTAAATAACTGCTATGCTAGAAGTTAATGGTTACATGTATGAGGAATGTATGTGGTGGGGTCAATGGAGGGTGGATAAGAAGTATGGGTCTAGAAAGTAAGTAAGGGAAGAGGCAATCACTTGGTTGCGGTCACTGATAAGGTTAGATAGCAGTGGATTAAATCAAATCAAACTTTATTTGTCACATGCGCCGAATACAACAAGTGTAGACTTTACCGTGAAATGCTTACTTACAAGCCCTTAACCCAACAGTGCAGTTCAAGAACAGTTAAGAAAATATTTACCAAGTAGACTAAAATAAAAAGTAACTCGATAAGAATAACGAGGCTATATACAGGAGGCACCTAGTAGTGCGGGGAATGTGGGCCGAGGTCAGGTCAGATGAAGGGAGATGGAACAGATATTACACACATTACATAACTTCCTGCCTAGCAACAAAGATGCAGTGTTTAGAGGTGCAAGGAGGAGATTCCACCTAAAGGAGGGTATAAAGACTTGAGCTGGTGGAAACATGTCTTTGTCCTTTCAGCTGATTGACCCAGTGGGTGAACAAACTTGATTTGAGATTTGACTAGTTGTTCGTTAGGTTCTAAATAAACAGAGTAAAAAAATAACCGTTTCAACAAAATAAAATGTTTTCACTTTCCACAGAATTCAAAGAGACACTGAGATCTTCCTCCCTTATCAATAATGCTGAGTTCTCTAGGAAACCCAGTAGGCCAGCGCTACACTTGAGTTTCCCAATCTCTTTCCCCTACTCAGTCCTGTCCGAGAGCTCCTCTACAGATCTGAAATGAATAATACATTTTACATCGACAAATACCAAACTGTTCACTCATTAAGGCTCAAGTTTTAGGCTAATACTGATGAAATATTGACAAAATCTGTAGAGAAAAAAGCTCAAATAAAAATGTTGGCTCTGTTGATACAGACACATTAAGCCTTCACAACATTATGTTCTTAATTAGAGGCAGAGAAGTCTCCTTTCCAAATGAGGTAGGACTCTTTAGCTAACATCCAGAGTGTACAACATGAGGAACACCTTCCTAATATTGAATTGTGCCCCCTTTTGCCCCATTCCACATGGATGCTGGCCCATGTTCTCCAATGCTTCCCACAGTTGTGTCAAGTTGGCTGAATATTTTGCATGTACGATTCTTGATACACACAGGAAACAGCGTTGCAGTTCTTGACACACTCAAACCTGTGCGCCTGGCACCTACAATCATATACCGGTCAAAGGCACTTCAATCTTTTGTCTTTCCCATTCACCCACTGAATGGCACACATACACAATCCATGTCTCGATTGTCTCAAGGCTGAAAAATCCTTCTATAACCAGTCTCCTCCCATCCATCTACACTGATTGAAGTGGATTTAACAAGTGACAATGAGGGATCATAGTTGGTCAGTCTGTCATGGAAAGTGCAGGTGTTCTGTACACTCAGAATTTTGACCCCTACTTTTTGAGAGGAAAAAAAGTATTACTTTTTAGACTAAATCTATTTCTATGAGCAATTGAATTCGTAAAAAAATTATAATTTCCCATTTTTTTAAGAATACAATATAGCTCAATATTTCATTATTTATTTTATACAACTATTTTTTTATACAATAATTTATCAAGGGTGTCAATAATTTCAGACACCACTATATGTGAATATATGTACAGTTGAAGTCAGAAGTTTACATACACTTAGGTTGGAGTCATTAAAACTCATTTTTCAACCACTCCACAAATGTCTTGTTAACAAACTAAAGTTTTGGGAAGTCGGTTAAGACATCTACTTTTTGCATGACACAAGTCATTTTTCCAACAATTGTTTACAGACAGATTATTTCACTTATAATTCACTATATCACAATTCCAGTGGGTCAGAAGATTACATACACTAAGTTGACTGTGCCTTTAAACAGCTTGGAAAATTCCAGAAATTGATGTCATGGCTTTAGAAGCTTCTGATAGGCTAATTGACATCATTTGAGTCAACTGGAAGTGTACCTGTGGATGTATTTCGAGGCCTACCTTCAAACTCAGTGCCTCTTTGCTTGACATCATGGGAAAATCACAAGAAATCAGCCAAGACCTCAGAAAATAAATTGTAGACCTCCACAAGTCTGGTTCATCCTTGGGAGCAATTTCCAAACGCCTGAAGGTACCACGTTCATCTGTACAAACAATAGTACGCAAGTATAAACACCATGGGACCAAGCAGCCATCATACCGCTCAGGAAGGAGACGCGTTCTGTCTCCTAGAAATGAACGTACAGTACTGTGGTGCGAAAAGTGTAAGTCAATCCCAGAACACAACAGCAAAGGACCATGTGAAGGTGGTGGAGGAAACAAGTATCTATATCCACAGTTAAACCAGTCCTATATCGACATAACCTGAAAGGACACTCAGCAAGGAAGAAGCCACTGCTCCAAAACTGCCATAAAAAAGCCAGACTACGGTTTGCAACTGCACATGGGGACAAAGATCGTACTTTTTGGAGAGATGTCCTCTGGTCTGATGAAACAAAAATAGAACTGTTTGGCGATAATGACCATTGAAAAAATGGGAGGCTTGCAAGCCGAAGAACATCATCCCAACCATGAAGCACGGGGGTGGCAGCATCATGTTGTGGGGGTGCTTTGCTGCAGGAGGGACTGGTGCACTTCACAAAATAGATGGCATCATGAGGTAAGAAAATTATATGGATATATTGAAGCAACATCTCAAGACATAAGTCAGGATGACCCCAAGCATACTTACAAAGTTGTGGCAAAATGGCTTAAAGACAACAAAGTCAATGTATTGGAGTGGCAGTCACAAAGCCCTGAACTCAATCCTATTGAAAATGTGTGGGCAGAACTGAAAAAGCGTGTGCGAGCAAGGTGGCCTACAAATCTGACTCAGTTACACCAGCTCTGTCAGGAGGAATGCGCCAAAATTCACCCAACTTATTGTGGGAAGCTTGTGGAAGGCTACCTGAAACGTTTGACCAAAGTTAAACAATTTAAAGGCAATGCTACCAAATAATAATTGAGTGTATGTAAACTTCTGATCCACTGGGAATGTGATGAAAGAAAGAAAAGCTGAAATAAATCACTCTCTACTATTATTCTGACATTTCACATTCTTAAAATAAAGTGGCGATCCTAACTGACCTAAGACAGGGAATTGTTACTAGGATTAAATGTCAGGAATTGTGAGAAAGTGAGTTTAAATGTAATTGGCTAAGATGTATGTAAACTTCCGACTTCAACTGTATGTCTATGGGTTAAATAGTAGTGTTAATTACTCATGCTCAGGCAGCATGTTGACACATTGTAAGAGGGTATGAACTATTGTAACAGGTATGTCAGTCTACAATACCTTACTACCATATTCTACATGACCATAGAATGATATTGCTCAATGAAATCTCAAATGCTGTACTGCAAACCAAATGCAGGTGAAAAAGGAAGTCTTCCAAACTAAGACTTCTGAAAGCACAAAATTATTTTTCTGCTGAGCAGAGGCAACCAACCAGTTGATTGATTAGCATCTTCTAGGCATTAGAGCTCTTTTACAAAGGCAGGAAGGAAATCTATAAATCTATTACACCTGCCATATTGATGCTCACCACTATGTTGAGGACCACGAGTCAAGGCTATAGCAGTGGGTAGAGGAGAAGAGAGTGAAGTCTCCGGAGACGGCGCCAGCAGGAGCAGCAGTGGAGAGAAGGAAGAGAGGGTAATTGGAACGGGCTGCATCATTAAACCGCATTAGGCAACACACACTCAAGGCACTAGCCCACTGCTCTCTGCATAGCAACACACACACACTCTCCCTACACACACTCCATCCTGGCCCGTTCCTCATCCCGTTAGACAACACACACACAGTGCCTCCCCACCCTATAACCCCTTTATTATTCTTCTAGTGAATTATCACTTTTTCCCCTCAGTGTCTCCGTAGACACAAAGGTTAAGGACATGCTGTTCAGATGCATCTGGTGCTGTGGGTCTGTTTCAGAGCAGATTATCGAAGCTGGATAATTTATCCACCAAAGTGGCAGCTATTAAGGGAACTATAGGACCAATGATGGTACATCAGTTGCTGATGCCATCTGTCCTAAAGAGAATGTTTTATAAAACATGGCTAGAAGTAACGTTCCACCATGTAAATTTTAAGTGCATGCATACCTGGGCACTTCAGTACGGTAAAAAGAAGTGCAACCCCAATTCCATTATATTTCTCTAATGCTTCCAGTGTTACAGTACCTTGACTATATTTCTGTAGTGATTATGAAGTGCACTGAAGGTCTGCTCCTTACCTTGCTTAGTCAGTGTCACGTTCTGACCTTAGTTACTTTGTTTTGTCTTAGTTTTAGTATGGTCAGGGCGTGAGTTGGGGTGGGCAGTCTGTTTGTTTTTCTATGTTGTATTTTGCGTTTGGCCTGGTATGGTTCTCAATCAGAGGCAGGTGTCGTTAGTTGTCTCTGATTGAGAATCATACTTAGGTAGCCTTTTCCCACCAGTGTTTCGTGGGTGATTATTTTCTGTGTCTGTGTGTTCCACACGGAACTGTTTCGGTTTTCGTTTCTGTCTTTCTATTTGTTATTTTGTATTTTTGTGTTCAGTGATTTTGTTCATTAAAACATGATGAACACGTATCACGCTGCATATTGGTCCGATGTCTCATACTCCTCGTCAGAGGAGGACAAATCCCGTTACAGTCAGGGCCTCCCTCAGGGCAGCAGTGATCAACTCTCTCCTCTCCTCCTTTTCCTCAGCCTTCATCATTCCGTTCAGCCAGGACAGCTTCACAATCTGTCCATCCTCCTGGCTCTGCTCTCTTTTCTTTGCAGCAAAACACACACAACTCTGGGTTAGTTTTTGTTTGCCCTCAAAGTCTGGGTTAGTTTTTGTTTGGCCAAACAAAACTCTGGGTTAGTTTGTTTGCCCCATAGCAAGGCATTAAAAAGGTGCTTTATTGACATAAACGTAACTACTCTCACACTGACCTTCAATAACAATTGGACAACAATATATTTTCTTTCACCCATGACAGTGATTTGATAAGGGCTTGTAAAAACAACACTCTTGGATCATTAACGGAATAGTTCAAGTTCACCCAAATTACTAAATTACCACACACCCTGTAAGCAGTCAATGGACAAGTTATGACAGGAATCTTTGATTTGGTTTTATTTCCCTGTCACTGTTTTCAAATTGCTTACATTTTGGATTTTGTGGCACCAATTCCATTCAAGTCATGGACGGTACCGATACTAGCATTTTTTGCACATTATGTCCAAATCATCTGAAAGTATAAAAAATGTATTGGGACGAGCTCAACAAAGTCACTTAACGATGATTTGAACATGATGCGCAGAAAATGCTAATATCGGTACCATGACTTCAATGGGATTTTTGCCAAAAATGCTAAAACGTTAGTATTTAGAATCAGTGCCAGACTAAACCAAAACTAACAAACTAAACCAAACCATGGATTACTGTCAAACCTTCTCCATATACTGCTTACATGGTAAGGAAACCAATATGTAACTTTGTAATTTGGGTGAACTTTACCTTTAAACACTACAACTCTGATCATGACAAGCAAATTTCAATACCAGACACGAGTGAGACATGTATTCCATTATGTCAATTGTCTCAGGTCAAACCACAGACAGCAGTGGGAACATGATGTCTTTAAAAACCAGTATTTACAAATATTACACAAGACATATTATTTATAGACCAAATGACGTGTGATGTCACGTCACTGTGTGTGGCCATATGGGTGTCATCTCTGAATAGGCCAGGATTAGAATGGTCCCTGATCTGTTTGTGCATGACAACGAACCATAGACATTGACTATGCGACACTAAACAGAACTAGGCCCAGGATGGGGTAAGATAAGTTTGGCAAATGTGATGATGCCCAATCTGAGGCATCATCAACCGTCTTGGCCTTGATAATTGCTCTATGCCCGACAGGGTTGTCCATGAGGCTATGAGTCACTGAGCACCACTGATATTACAGCTGTAAATCTCACCACCTGAACAATGCTGACAAAAGGGGGCCTGCTTTAGGACATTGCTCTACCAATCACATAGACATGAATCATGACCCTCAGTAATACACTGCAATGCTGACAGTGGCGATACTGATTCAATTAATGTACAGTACAGAATAGAAGGTCTTCGGGGCTGTTACCTTGTCTGCTTCTACAGGGAAAAATCAATAGAACAAAAAGTGCCACACTGGCAAAACAAAAGGGTAGATTGATTCCAAACAACAGTAGGCAGACAATTACTTCAAACACCTGTTGAATTTTTGTGATGCAATATGTCTCCAACAGATGGATAACTCTTCAAAGGAGAGGGAACAGAGTTCTGACCCAGCAAATTAAGACATTTGATAATTGCTAGGGTATTTCAAGCAAATTTGAAAGCACTTCATCTTAAATAAAATAACTCCCAAATTCAGTCTTTGATTTTTGACTGGACTATGAAAATCAAGGGTTAAGTGATTTTATCTGAAGTGTCATGACTTCTTGGGTGACAATGGACACTCACAGAGTCATATACTGTAGATCTCTATATGACTGGATGCCCATGGAGCAGTGACTGTTCCCCAGCCTCACCTTGCAGCTACTAAGCAGTTCCTGACAGACAGGAAGACAGATTCCCACCTTGATCAACCAAGCTGATGTTGACACTCATCTTGTTGATTGACAGATTAGCTACTCGCTACTGTAGCCAAGACATATGAGAAAGTCTAGCTTTCAAAGGGAAATATCCCTGCAGTCAATCAATCAATTAAGCAGAGCTTATCAATCAAAACTTAACTCTGCTAAATAACCATCAAGCACAACCACACCACCGTTGGGCCCCAGGGACCAGGGGTAGAAGGCCTCTCCAGTACCTGACTCAATGCTACCGCTCTGGGCTCTTTAAGACAGGTACAGCTCCCTCCCCCCAGTCAATCTGCCAGACTGGTGAAGTAAATTAAACTGCATGGAAGAGAGGCATACCATACAGTACACCATGTAAATACACCACGCTTCCAGGGACTCGCTGTTTAACAACACCGACGCAAGATTAATGAAGTCCTGGTGGAAAGTTTCCCTGAATGTATGAATAGGTATTACAGAGTCATGTTCTCAAACGCCATGATGATCGACAACTGGCCTTGGAGAGTAGCCATGTTTATCGGTCCAACCAAATTACTTGTATTGGGTACTGCTGCCACTGCCCAGACCTGACTACAGGGTACTATATCTCATCGTCTCAGAGTAGCAGAGTAACAGGGCTCTTCAAGGGCTAGTTATCGCCGGGCTGATATAGTCTGTCAGCAGTTGTGGACGTGTTCGTGTGTGAAAGTGGGGAGAGTGGATAGTGTGTGTTTGCATTCAAGCGTGCATACATTGGGCTCAGGGCTAATTCTGTTCTCAGACAGGTGACGTCTCACACCAGGGACTGTCTGCCTGCAGCAGGTTCACAGCACAGCTCCAACCACTGGTCCTGATTATTAGCTGAACTTCAAGTTTTTTTAAACTTTGTAAAAGCACAGCTGTACACAAGAGCAAGCTGTACACAGATCTGATATGAATTATGATTATACCCGACCAGACAGTACACAAATTATGAATAAAATAAGGACATACGAAGCTGATTTACTCTTTAAGGGATTTCATTGTGGTGCGCAAGCAAATTAAAATATGATAAAATACAACAAAAAATACTTAGACAGCCTTAGTACAACACCTAGTGACCTTTCCAAGAGATGTTTGTCTTTTTGTATAATGTTTTAGCAATGACAGTCACAAGGACCACAGGGTTTCCAGAAATCCTGGTTGGAAGGCCCAGATTTCCTGCAATTCTTCAACCAGGATTTCTGGAAAACTTGTGAATTTTGGGAAAGTAAATCAACTTTGTTAGGCCTAACAACACAAATAAATATGAGAAAAAAATCATTCTAACCAGAAAAATGTCCATATCTTAATAATCGTATTATCAAGCATGACATCTGTTTTAATCACAGTACCATAGTAGTATGATTTAAAGAATGCCTATAATTATACATTTTTCAGAACCGGGGCCTGGAAGATTCTGTATACTATATACACCAATAACAAAACTCAAGTCTTTTTCTGCACTTTTTTGCAATTCATGCGGCTGGATTTGTTCTTATCAGACAGTGCACTTACTCACGTATTGACTAGAGCCAGTGACCCAAACATCCCATAGTCTCTCTCTAAATGCAGAGCAAGTCCATGTTCTCTCTGTAGCGGGGGCCAACAAAACAGCACAACAGCCTGGTTCAGCACAGCCTCAGTGGTGTTGAGTCTCAAAACAACGCCTGTGCATCCGAAAGTATCAACAGTCTAGGTCTGGTTGGCATCTGTCTGGGTTCGAGGGGCTGTACAGAGAACACTGTCTGTCTCTGTCTGCTTATCACCTCCTAGGCTGTGCAGTACTTTAGCTTACTTCTGGGGTAGCTGACTAAAGTTTGAGGCTCTGAGCCCAGCCAGCAGCTATCTGTCAGCTCTATCTGCTCTCTACAGCTGGGTTTATGCTGCAGAGAGAGGGGTGGCAATGCATGTGTTTGTGTGTGGGTGAATGTGAAGCATGTCCTCAGTCAGACAAGCCATGTTCAGCCCTGTTTAGCGAGGAACTCCATCCCTGGTAGAGGGGGGCTTTTGTCGTAGGATAGAATAAATAAGTAACCCCTCACACGTGTCAGACAGTCCTCCCACATCCTCCTCCACCATGTAAAGGGATTACTGTACTTTGCCCTGTGTCGTGTAAAAATAGCTCAATGTAAAACAGTTGTTTATACTTTGGCTAAAACCTAGCTTTTAAATTAGTTTATTTAGCTATACAAACAAGGTTAAACTGCTCACCTCTGAGAACAAGCCATCTCGACCAGCTAACAGCTAATTATGCTAGCTAGCTAAATCAAGGGCAAGAGAAGGCGTGAGAGAGACATCCACATGAGTTCAGCCTTCCCAGTGCAATTACTGAACTGGAAACATTTTCATGCTGTGAGAAAATGTTACAACATGAGGTCACAATCGGAACACAATCAGAATGATTGGGAATTATTTGTTTTTTGTATTATATTCTATGACCGACAAGCACTTCTGGACATCAAATTTGGGGCGGCAGGGTAGCCTAGTGGTTAGAGGGTTGGACTAGTAACCAGAAGGTTGCAAGTTTAAACCCCCGAGCTGACAAGGTACAAATCTGTCGTTCTGCCCCTGAACAGGCACCCACTGTTCCTAGGCCGTCATTGAAAATAAGAATTTGTTCTTAACTGACTTGCCTAGTTAAATAAAGGTAAAATAAAAGATTGGAGGTGACTACTGTCACAGTTCTGTTTGGGTTGTTAATTAGATTTGTTCCAATGTTTCTTGATTTGTTATTGTCATTTTTTTTGCATTGTTAGGAGCTAAACTGTGTATGCAACCAATAAACTGGGATTCGACTTTCCAAAAGATATACAACATCAATCTATGAGTGCTGTAATCTGGAGTGTCAGTGTGAGCACTATATACTGTATCTCTGTAGTTCTGTATGGTCCAAACATGTCCCTGTGTGATGCTCACAGACACAGAGTGTAACTGCTGCTGTCCCTCATTCCCCTCCCCCCAGACCTGGTCCAGATGCTTGTTGAGGGGAATCAACAATGAAACAGGACACTAAGGACAGTGGTCCTCACACAACACAACAGACCCAACACAGCAAACAGCCTAGCAGCAAGGCCAAAGATCCATTTAACACTCACTGTCTGGCATTGTTCCCAGATAGAGCCCAGCAAACAACAAAAATGTTTAATGCACTGCCATCAGTCTTCGAAAAGCTCACTGGACTTAATGTGGCAGTAAAGTTATGAATTGCTATTGACCAAGCTATTCTCCAAGGTGATTAGTCAAAGAGAATCGATAGGAGGAACAATAGTGAAGCATCATACTGTATTTCCTACTGGCAGAGTCAACAACAGAGTCAAGAGCCAGAGAGGGGTCGATACACAAAACAGCGTTTGACACCTACAGTCCATAGTCTGACTTAGTTTCTGATGTCAAATGTTCAATTGTGTACAATGACGAAGAGACAAAATCAGCCCTCCTGCATATTGTGACAAAGATATACCAGAGCACTGCCTGTGTCACAATAATATGACATTGAATTACATTTATTTACATACTGTACATTATCAAGAGACAGGCATAAGGCATTTATTATAATTACTGTATTTACTACCAGTAGGGTGTCCAATCAAAAACGCATCTTTTGATCAATGTCAATTGTGAAGATACTGCTCTAAGAAAACCAATGGTCCAAACCTCATGTTGCGATCATAATCTGTTCCCCTTGTAGGATGGCCAAAATTAGGGTGACTAAATTGATGGAGGACAGAGAAAAAAAGTGGTCAAAAATCTGGTAAATAGAATTGCATCAGCTAGGCTGGATGCTGTGTGAGAATTAAGGCTAAACTGAAAGAATCACTGTTTAACTCGTCATCTTTCATAAAACAATATAGAGGTAAGATATATATGGATTTTGAGACATGACTTAGTATTTTCACATTTATGTATACACTTTCATATTAATGCGAAATTACTGTTTTTCAAATATTTATCACATAAACTAGAATATTTCTGTGAAATGTCAACGGAGCACTGGGCAAGCTTTTTATTTTCAAATCTTTTAACGTTTAATTCTGCTCGTTTCATGCTCGTTTCATTTAGTCTTTTGCGACTCTTGGAAACAACTTTGCAGATTACCACCACAACATGTAAAATCCTCAAAAGTTGTCACGCCCTGGCCATAGAGGCTTTTATTCTCTATTTTGGTTAGGCCCGGGTGTGACTAAGGTGGGCATTCTATATTCAGTTTCTATGTTTTGTATTTCTTTGTTGTTTGGCCTTGTGGTTCTCAATCAGAGGCAGCTGTCTATCGTTGTCTCTGATTGAGAACCATACTTAGGTAGCTTTTTCCCACACGGGTTTTGTGGGTAGTTGTTTTCTGTTTCGTGTGTCTTCACCAGATAGAGCCGTTTCGATAATTTTTGTTCTAGTGTTCGGTTATAATAAAAATCATGGACACGCTGCACCTTGGTCCTCACCTTCCACCAACAGCCTTTACAAAGGTTCCTGCGAGAAAGAGGCACCACTCTCAATAGAGCTCGGTACTTATTATCGGATGTATTAGGTTAAGAAATCTGACTTTTTGGATATAATGTTAAAAGATATTTTTGAGAAATACTCATATTTGTCTCGGTTAATGTATCTTATAGCATAAGGAAGTGACATTTCCTCACTAAAGCATGTTTTCACCCACTCTACAGAGTGGGTGGACACCCTGTCAGTGAATTCAATATAAGCTGAGCACAGCAATTGATGACCAGCCATCTCAATGGTGTTTTGAGAGGGAATATGATGTATGGAGGTACAGTAAGTACTAGACTACCTGAAAACCCCTGTCTTTGACTTCCCTTAGTGGTAGAGCCATAATGCCATTTAAGCCAATCAGTAACAAGTATTCAACAATGCCATGGTATAATCCTTGTGTAATGTCAATGGGGAGCTAACGTGGATGCCATAGAATGTTGTAGTGTCATGTAAACGCATCATAATGCTCTTTTCTTTTTTCTTATGAACACATACAGGAAAACAGAAATATACAAACAAGAGTACATAAACCTGACAGACAGGGTTATTACATATCAAGATTCATTTTAAATGTGTTAAATACTTTTATGGTGCGTATTGCTTTTTTGTTTTTACATTTACTGATCATTTCAAAACAGTATTTCAATTCTATCTTAAATAACGTGAAAAGGGGTTTGTTCTCTATAATGCTCATTCTTCACATTCAGTTTTATAGTATTTGAAAAAATATTCCACATGTAATGTTAATACTGATGGAGCGCTAACATGTCTGAGAATGTTTAAGTAAATAAATCATAATGCAGAAACTGCATATGCTCAACTCTATAAATACATGTCTCTGGGTAGAACCAGTCATCCAATCTGGCTAACGCGGTTTCTGTCTGAATGATCCAGGAGCGCCACCTTCTCCTACATTGCCGTTGTTAAGCGATAATTGACGCTTCACCATTGTGCAGTTTATTTCTGATAGTTTTCAAAACCTATGAAGATGTCCAGTGAAAGCAAATATGCAATTTGTTGACACCAAAACAGAATTGGATACACATTATCCCGAATGTTAGTCAATAAAAACGTAGGGGATTGTCGTATTTTTACATCAAGATTTCGAGATTAAATAACATGGCGGCCGTTCTAAATCCTGGCTGAACTCACTCTCTCCCTCCCTCTAAGACAGGATTGTGTTAAGGCACAGATCTGGAGAAGGGTACAAAATAAGTGTCTGCAGCATTGAAGGTCCCCAAGATCAAAGTGGCCTCCATCATTCTTAAAAGGAAGAAGTTTGGAACCACCAAGAATCTTACTAGAGCTGGCCGCTCGGCCAAACTGAGCAATTGTGGAAGAAGGGCTTTGGTCAGGGAGGTGACCAAGAACCTGATTGTCACTCTGACAGAGCTCCAGAGTTCCCATGTGGAGACGGTTGTCCTTCTGGAAGGTTCTACCATCTCTGCAGAACTCCACCAATCAGGCCTTTTTGGTAGTGGCCAGTTTTACTCCGTAGTAAATAAGTCCCCAGCAAAGCTCCCCCACACCATCACACCTCCTCTATGCTGGTAACTCTAATGAATTTATCCTCTGCAGCAGAGGTAATTCTGAACAAAGAGAATATGTCCAAATTATTAAAGTTCAACCTAAAGTGAAAGAAGGAAAGGATCAAATATATGCGTACTCAAGTCATTGCCTTTACTACCCTTCAGCCATCCCGAGATGCTAAAAACACACAAAACAACTTAATTTCACACCCCGTCTTGAGCAAACACACACTCTTTCCCCTGTGGGCAAACACAAAGACTGACAGTTGGGACAGAAGTGCTCCTTCCTGGTTATAAGAGGAAGGATGGAGTCAGAGTGGGGTCAGAGCAGGAAGGTGACACTGGAGGAAAGTGACATCACGGAGACCAGAACAGAGCAGAAAACTCTGCTTGAGTGACAGCTGTCCCAAATAGAGCTGACAATTACATTCATTTCCTCTCCTTTGCTGTCCAACAACATCAGTCTGGATCAGGGGAGATATCAGTCCCATGGTGCCTAAACAAGAATGATGCCAGAAAACTGTCTGGCACTAAACACTGCTGTGCTGACCCTTAAGTTTTTTTCTGTAGGAAAGATACTACATTTTCAACACACACACACACATCATTAGCAGCAAAGTCCTGTTAAACATGTTCATTCTGTATGCACTGCACAACGTGCAAAACAAACTAGTATCAGTTCCAGATGGCCAAAATGGCCAAAATGCCTCAAAGCCTATATAATTTACAGCATGCAGATTTCACCTCATAATCACACCATAATCACCTCATAATCAATACAAAAACACCTTTAAAACATTTTGCACTACATTGCACTACATTATTTTGTATACATAAATAATTATCTGTAGTCAACTTTGAAGAATCCAACCTAACTATTATTTCCCTCCTGGTTAGGCAAATGCTTTGTATCATGATATGATTCATATGTTTAATATTGGGCCTGCTTGATATGTTTTTATCACTGAACAACACAATTATTTGCTAGTTGTGGGCGTTGAAAATGTTCCCATTCTGGTTCAGATGTACAGGACATGTGTATTTATATTTATTATGGATCCCCATTAGTTCCTGCCAAGGCAACAGCTACTCTTCCTGGGGTCCAGCAACATTAAGGCACTTACATCAAACATAAAACAAAAGATCATATAACATTATTACACATCTACAATACAAAATGTATAATACCACCATATTACAATGGATGTGTGTGCATATGCATGTCTGTACATGTGTGTGTGTGTGTGTGTCTCTGCACAGTCCCACTGTTCCATAAGGTGTATTTTAATCTGTTTTTTAAATCTGATTATACCGCTTGCATCAGTTACCTGATGTGCAATAGAGTTCCATGTAGCCATGGCTCTATGTAGTACTATGCACCTCCCATAGTGTGTTCTGGACTTGGGGATTGTAAAGAGACCTCTGGTGACATGTCTTGTGGGGTATGCATGGGTGTCTGAGCTGTGTGCTAGTAGTTTAAACAGACAGCTCGGTGCATTCAGCTTGTCAACACTTCTTATAAAAACAAGTAGTGATGAAGTCAATCACTCCTCCACTTTGAGCCATGAGAGATTTACATGCATATTATTAATGTTAGCTCTTCTTGTACATTTAAGGGCCAGCCGTGTTGCCCTGTTCGGAGCCAATTGTCCCTCTTTGTAGCACCTGACCACACGACTGAACAGCAGTCAATTTGCGACAAATCTAGGACCTGCCTTGTTGATAGTGTTGTTAAGGCAGAGCAGCACTTTATTGTGGACAGACTTCTCCCCAAATCAACATGTCAATCAAATGGAAAGGTAGACGGAGGGGATGGATATTTGCAGCTCTTAATGCTTCTCTCCATCCCTTCATTCTTCAGTAGTGAGTGTGACTAAAACGAGATGAGGAGTACTGTAAATGTCTCCTCTCCCTCTTCTCATCTTTAGTCACTCATCCCCAGAAGTCTGGGGAGTGGGCGTCCAGAGCACGTTCACAGCTCACTCTTATGCAAGTCCCTACTTTTCCTGCCCAGGCTGGTGTCTACCAAACCATCTGCCGCTCGCTCTGCTTTTCCTTCAATGAAACCACGTTTACTCCACAGTCACATGTTCAGCTTATGTGTTAGCTGCTAAAGCAAGGCAATGAGGCCTTCCATGAGGACCCCACTCACCCTGGTGTCCCCATGGAGCCTGAGATCACAGAAGCCAAATAGAGTATGTGCTTGTCGGCAAATCAGAGGATAGGTGGCCTTTGACTGGTGTAGTACAATGCCATGTCAAAAACAGCCAGGAGAAGTTGTAAAGCAGTTGTAAAAAAAATCATCATAATGGCTTATGGAGCAATAGTACGAAGTTATAAAATGCTATGGTGACCCTTCAGCCTCACAGATACAGTACCATGAAATACTGTATGTCGAAACTGAAATTGAAACCATGGCTATGTTCCAATCAAGTATACATACCAGCAAACCTTGTATAATGCATGCCCATTACATTGCTTCATTTCTAGGTAGTATGCTAGTGTAAAACCCAGAGTGTGGTTTGTATCTGACTGACCTTGGCTTTCTTGATGCCGTTCAAGATGTTTCCTAGATCCTCCACATCGATGACTGAGCCTGGGCTATTCTCCTCTGACCCAGTTGTCTCCTCGTCACTACTGGACTCTACCAGCTCCTCCTGCAGATAGAAAGAGAGGGAAAGAGAGGAGGACGGGAGACAGCAGGTGAGAGGGAGAGGAGTAGATAGGGAAAGGTGATGGCAGAACGAGAGAGAGAGATGAACAGAATATGACAGGTACAGTTGAAGTCTTAAGTTTACATACACTTAGGTTGGAGTCATGGAAACTCGTTATTCAACCACTCCACAAATGTCTTGTTAACAAACTATAGTTTTAGCAAGTCGGTTAGGACGTCTACTTTGTGCATGACAAGTAATTCTTCCAACAAATTGTTTACAGACAGATTATTTCACTTATAATTCATTGTATCACAATTCCAGTGGGTCAGAAGATTGCATACAATAAGTTGAATTTTCCAAGATGTTTAAAGGCACAGTCCAGAAATTGATGTCATGGCTTTAGAAGAAATTTCTGGTAGGCTAATTGACATCATTTGAGTCAATTGGAGGTGTACCTGTGGATGTATTTCAAGGTCTACCTCAAACTCAGTGCCTCTTTGCTTGACATTATGGGAAAATCACAAGAAATCAGCCAAGATCTCAAAAAATGGTAGACCTCCACAAGTCTGGTTCATCCTTGGGAGCAATTTCCAAACGCATGAAGGTACCAAGTTCATCTGTACAAACAATAGTACGCAAGTATAAACACCATGGGACCACGCAGCTGTCATACCGCTCAGGAAGGAGACGCGTTCTGTCTCCTAGAGATGAGCGTACTCTGGTGCGAAAAGTGCAAATCAATCCCAGACCAACAGCAAAGGACCTTGTGAAGGTGGTGGAGGAAACGGGTACAAAAGTATCTATATCCACAGTAAAACAAGTCTTATATCGACATAACCTGAAAGGCCGCTCAGCAAGGAAAAAGCCACTACTCCAAAACCGCCATAAAAAAGCCAGACTACGGTTTGCAACTGCACATGGGGGCAAAGATCGTACTTTTTGGAGAAATTTCCTCTGGTCTGATGAAACAAAAATAGAACTGTTTGGCCATAATGACCATCGTTATGTTTGTAGGAAAAGGGGGAGGCTTGCAAGCCGAAGAACACCATCCCAACCGTGAAGCACGGGGGTGGCAGCATCATGTTGTGGGGGTGCTTTGCTGCAGTGGGGACTGGTGCACTTCACAAAATAGATGGCATCATGAGGTAAGAAAATTATGGGAATATATTGAAGCAACATCTCACGACATCAGTCGCAAATGGGTCTTCCAAATGGACAATGACCCCAAGCATACTTACAAAGTTGTGGTAAAATGGCTTAAGGACAACAAAGTGAAGGTATTGGAGTGGCCATAAAAAAGCCCTGACCTCAATCCTATAGAAAATTTGTGGGCAGAACTTAAAAAGCATGTGCGAGCAAGGAGGCCTACAAACTTGACTCCGTTACACCAGCTCTGTCAGGAAGAATGGGCCAAAATTCACCCAACTTATTGTGGGGAGCTTGTAGAAGGCTATCCTAAACGTTTGACCAAAGTTAAACAATTTAAAGGCAATGCTACCAAATACTAATTGAGTGTATGTAAACTTCGGACCCACTGGGAATGTGATGAAAGAAATAAAAGCTGAAATAAATCATTCTCTCTACTATTATTCTGACCTTTCACATTCTTAAAACAAAGTGGTGATCCTAACTGACCTACTAGGATTAAATGTCAGGAATTGTGAAACTGAGTTTAAATGTATTTGGCTAGGGTGTATGTAAACTTCCGACTTCAACTGTAGGTGAGAACAGAGAGAGTAAGTGGATGAAAAATACAGAGAGATCATTCACACCTAGTACACGAGAGACCTGCCTCTCTCACTTCAAGCATCTCCTAAAGGGTCCAAACCTCCTTCTGATTTATTAAGGCATATATCCACAACTAATCTTAAATACATCCATGATTAAACACATCCAGGATCCCATATGGGATACATTTTATTACAAGTCATTACCTTTTGTTGGAGCTGCTTGATTAAATAAAGAAAAACATATGCATATTTATGGAGTTTAGGAACTCCTCGGGGTACGTGGCTGATTAAAATGATGTTGCCCACCACAAGTTTGTCGGCATTGGCAAGATTAAATGAAAGCTAAATGGATGCATGGTAGATAAATCAAAATGATTAGCCTTCATACTGTAGTTTCTTTCTTCACTCTCCTCTACTCGCTCAACATCACCCCTGCTGCGTACAGCACTGGAGACAGCAGGAAGAGAAAGTAGCACCGCTAACTCACGTTACCATGACAATATGAGAAAGAGGGTATGTGCATGCATGCGTGTTTAGTAATAGCAGTAGTGTCAAGGAATCCACTCCAGATAAAAGTGTAATAAGAAATACCTTATTGTGGACAGCATAACCCTGCATGGAGTTACGTGAACTATGAATCAGCTCTATGAGATAGCATTAGTAATGGGAGGTATGCATGTTAAGAGTAGTTACGTTTTGTCTTAGAGCTGAGCTGTTCTGGAAATGCCTGATAGGAGAAGACTGAGGACTGTGGTTTCTTCCTGTTCCTGGTCTTACATGAGCTGCCCATATTACAGTTTCCACTACAGGCCTTCTTCTGCCCTGCAACCAGGGCCTGCAGGCAGCTCAGGAACTTGGTCTTCCAGACCAGAAAGTCAGCATGCACGCTGCCATTGTGGCTATTCGCTACGTTGCAGTTGCCATCTCCTCTGGACAGAACCCGGATGCCGCTCAGCATCCACAGCCACTTGTCCACATTCTTACTCACCTAAGGGATAGGGCAGAAGGGGTGGAATGATGTGTTTTCAGTGAGTCTAGAGAAAGTGGATGGTTAGCTATGGGACAGGAGAGAACAGTAATAGTGGTAATGATAATCGATTGAATGAGCTTAGTATTCTAGTGTGTACAAAAGAGGAATGTATAATATGCAAAAAATATCCATGAAAGTATCAGATAAGCAAAGAAACGGATTGCAAGTGTAAGTAGCAGCACCACACATGGTGGAAACATATCGATAGGAGACACAGTATTTTGTCAGATCTCTTACCGTATTGTAATGGCAGCCATACACAGAGTTGCCCAGGCCAAACACTGCATATCTCAGTCCTTTCAGGTAGGCGTTCCCATATCTGAAGTCAGTGGATGCCTCCTCCAGACACTTACAGAACCATTCAGCATTTTCTGTGGGATGTCCGTCAGTGTACACAGCCAATAGGAACATACAGACCAACTTGTTGGAGCACTGGAGAGAGAGATGTCATCAAAAATCTGGAAAGTGGCACAAGATAAACAAATGCAGAATATGTGACATATACTTTCGCAAGGCACTGTATTCGGCCCCCTTGAACTTTGCGACCTTTTGCCACATTTCAGGCTTCAACCATAAAGATATACAACTGTATTTTTTTGTGAAGAATCAACAACAAGTGGGACACAATCATGAAGTGGAACGACATTTATTGGATATTTCAAACTTTAACAAATCAAAAACTGAAAAATTGGGCGTGCAAAATTATTCAGCCCCCTTAAGTTAATACTTTGTAGCGCCACCTTTTGCTGCGATTACAGCTGTAAGTCGCTTGGGGTATGTCTCTATCAGTTTTGCACATCGAGAGACTGACATTTTTTCCCATTCCTCCTTGCAAAACAGCTCGAGCTCAGTGAGGTTGGATGGAGAGCATTTGTGAACAGCAGTGTTCAGTTCTTTCCACAGATTCTCGATTGGATTCAGGTCTGGACTTTGACTGGGCCATTCTAACACCTGGATATGTTTATTTTTGAACCATTCCATTGTAGATTTTGCTTTATGTTTTGGATCATTGTCTTGTTGGAAGACAAATCTCCGTCCCAGTCTCAGGTCTTTTGCAGACTCCATCAGGTTTTCTTCCAGAATGGTCCTGTATTTGGCTCCATCCATCTTCCCATCAATTTTAACCATCTTCCCTGTCCCTGCTGAAGAAAAGCAGGCCCAAACCATGATGCTGCCACCACCATGTTTGACAGTGGGGATGGTGTGTTCAGCTGTGTTGCTTTTACGCCAAACATAACGTTTTGCATTGTTGCCAAAAAGTTCAATTTTGGTTTCATCTGACCAGAGCACCTTCTTCCACATGTTTGGTGTGTCTCCCAGGTGGCTTGTGGCAAACTTTAAACACTTTTTATGGATATCTTTAAGAAATGGCTTTCTTCTTGCCACTCTTCCATGAAGGCCAGATTTGTGCAATATACGACTGATTGTTGTCCTATGGACAGAGTCTCCCACCTCAGCTGTAGATCTCTGCAGTTCATCCAGAGTGATCATGGGCCTCTTGGCTGCATCTCTGATCAGTCTTCTCCTTGTATGAGCTGAAAGTTTAGAGGGACGGCCAGGTCTTGGTAGATTTGCAGTGGTCTGATACTCCTTCCATTTCAATATTATCGCTTGCACAGTGCTCCTTGGGATGTTTAAAGCTTGGGAAATCTTTTTGTATCCAAATCCGGCTTTAAACTTCTTCACAACAGTATCTCGGACCTGCCTGGTGTGTTCCTTGTTCTTCATTAACGGACCTCTGAGACTATCACAGTGCAGGTGCATTTATACGGAGACTTGATTACACACAGGTGGATTGTATTTATCCTCATTAGTCATTTAGGTCAACATTGGATCATTCAGAGATCCTCACTGAACTTCTGGAGAGAGTTTGCTGCACTGAAAGTAAAGGGGCTGAATAATTTTGCACGCCCAATTTTTCAGTTTTTGATTTGTTAAAAAAGTTTGAAATATCCAATAAATGTCGTTCCACTTCATAATTGTGTCCCACTTGTTGTTGATTCTTCACAAAAAAATACCGTTTTATATCTTTATGTTTGAAGCCTGAAATGTGGCAAAAGGTCGCAAAGTTCAAGGGGGCCGAATACTTTCACAAGGCACTGTACATATAGAATAAGGATCTCTCCGAAACTTTATACAGGAATGGCCCCATTTCTGGATGCAAAAACAGGATGCAGCTATGGACAACTTATTGCATTACACACATCCAGAGTGAAAGTAGGAACCAATAACAACAGCTCCATAGGGAGCACAATGATGAGGTATGAGGACAACAATTTGAACACAGAACAAATCTCCAAAGCAGAGCAACATTGTAAATGATTTAAGCCCTACAGGGCAGCCAGTGTAAGGTGCCCCTTGCACTATGGTTTCCTACAGCAAAGAGCTGCCTGCAACACTCTATGCTGCTCGAAGAAGAGAGGATCATGATTGAACACTGGGCACAAAGAGTCAATGCACTGAGCATCTAAAACTAGATCTCTGGGCCGGAGGCCGGGCCAAGCACCCTTGGTAATTTCTCTTTGGAGATAAAAATCCCTCTCCCCGAACTGTAAAGTATCTCTGTTGAATAAATGGCAATTTCCTGCTGTGTCTGCTGTGCCAGGCGACAAATCTCCTATTAATTTCTCAGATGGTGAAGTATTGCCCAACAGAATGGAATACTGATGAAAATAATAAATCTTTCCTGGTTGAACGGGATTCATTTAAAATGTTTACACCTGTGCCAGCCATTGGTTTAAATAAGAAAAATAAATAATAATAATAAAAAGAGGCAAACTTGGGGTTGACAGATGGAAGCCAGATGGAAACCACATGACAGCCCGCTTGGAGTTTGCCAAAACGCACCTAAAAGACTCTCAGACCATGAGAAAAAAAGATTCTCTGGTCTCATAAAACCAAGATTTAACTATTTGGCCTGAATGCCAAGCATCCCGTCTAGAGGAAACCTGGCACCATCCCTACGGTCAAGCATGGTGGTGGCAGCATCACGCTGTGGGGATGTTTTTCAGCGGCAGAGACTGGGAGACTAGTCAGGATTAAGGGAAAGATGAACAGAGCAAAGTACAGAGAGATCCTTGATGAAGTCCTGAGTGCTCTGGAGCAGGTTCTCAGACTGGGGTGAAGGTTCACCTTCAAACAGGACAACAAACCTAAGCACACAGCCAAGACAACGCATGAGTGGCTTTGGGACAAGACTCTGAATGTCCTTGAGTGGCCCAGCCACAGCCCAGACTTGAACCCGATCGAACATCTCTAGAGAGACCTGAAAATAGCTGTGCAGGGACGCTCCCCATCTAACCTGCAGAGAATGGGAGAAACTCCCCAAATACAAGCTTGTCATACCCAAGAAGGCTGTAATTGCTGCCAAAGGTGCTTCAACAAAGTTTTGAATAAAGGGTCTGAATATTTATGCAAATATAATATTTCTGTTTTTTTTATTTGCAAACATTTCTTTTTTTTGGAATTTTACCCCTTTTTCTCCCCAATTTCATGGGCGGAAAAGAGGGCGGAAAAAAAGATTACATTTATTTTAGAATAAGGCTGTAACGTAACAAAATGTGGAAAAGGTAAAGGGGTTTAAACATTTTCCAAATTCACTGTATATGAAAATTAGGCCTAAAGGTTTTCAAAAACCGTATCGCAAGGGAAGACTATTAACATTTGTAATCGTTAAAAAAAGAGAGTTGGGACTGTAGTAAACATTGGCCGTGCACCATAAGTTTCGAATAAGATGGCTGGGTATGACCCCTTGGGTTCTCGAGAGTTAATAAAAACCATGCATCCCTAAAACTATTATTTTCTCTTAAACCCCAAAAAATACCCCTGTATTACAAAAAAAGTACATGGTTGCAGAATCACCCTCTTACCTTTGCAGTTCCAGTCTGTGATCCATAGAATATCTGTGCTTTAGATACATCAACCACTTTCTCAACACTGTAACCATCCTACTCCACAGCTTTGTAGAGCCAGAGGGTCACTGGATTGGTAAGAGTATTCTAATGGGGTACAGAGAAAAATAACGTGTAACATTTGGAGAGCTTGGGACTACAAAGTTCTATCTGCAAAAAGATGATTCTGAGATAATTGGTTTTAAAGTTCCAAATCCCCATTGGTTTGAATGATGTCAGCAATTTTTTTTATTGTATTCTTTTGAACTTAACATGAATTGGGGTATTTAGAGAACTATATACAGTTGAAGTCAGAAGTTTGCAGACACCTTAGCCAAATACATTTAAACTCAGTTTTCACAAATCCTGACATTTATTCCAATTAAAAATTCCCTGTCTTAGGTCAGTTAGGATCACCACTTTATTTTAAGAATGTGAAAGGTCAGAATTGTAGTAGAGAGAATGATTTATTTCAGTTTTATTTCTTTCATCCCATTCCCAGAAGTTTACATACACTCAATTAGTATTTGGTAGCATTACCTCCAAATTGTTTAACTCTGGTCACCAGACAGAGCTGGTGTAACGGAGTCAATTAGCCTATCAGAAGCTTCTAAAGCCATGACATCATATTCTGGAAATGTCCAAACAGTTTAAAGGTACAGTCAACTTAGTAACTTAGTGTATGTCAACTTCTAACCCACTGGAATTGTGATACAGTGAATAATAAGTGAAATAATATGTCTGTAAACAATTGTTGGAAGAATTACTTGTGTCATGCACAAAGTAGATGTCCTAACAGACTTGGAAAAACGATAGTTTTTTAACAAGAAGTGGTTGTGGTTGAAAAACAAGATTTAATGACTCCAGCATAAATGTATGTAAACTTTCGACTTTAATAGTAGGTAGAGAACATTGTACAGATTAATGTCAACAACTCAATTTGACATAAATGCAGATATAACCTTATAGTCCCAAGCTCTCAATTTGACTCTCATTTACCAGTAGACAAATAAATAATTAGAATTCATAGAAATGTAAACAGAACTGCTCTTTGAGCAAATAATAAGTGAAGAGTTAAATGACCTTTTTCAATGCCATTTTCAGTGAGAACCAAATTCCAACCAAAACATCGGCAGCTGTGTGCAAGTATATCCTGTTCTGCCATACTGACAAAAAAATACTCTTGAAGGCGCTGCGGACTGTCTTCTTTGTTCCTGCAAAGACATTATGTTCTGGATTAGCCCAAAGACCGGCAAATGGTGATATCGAGTCGTTTCATTTTACAGTCCAAAGGGAATCTATGTAGCTGGCTATACATTCGTATCCCCTGTGGACTGATTCGTGCATAGAACATTCTCCATTCAGGCTGCAAAGACATCAATTTGTTCCTTAATTTAATGGTGAAAAGGTGATAAAAACTGGGAAAGTATGCATACTTCTCTTTATGAAACATAATTTTCCACCACGCTAAAGTAGCTAATGCTAATCCTGGATGTTGTATATCACCAGTTTTAGAGTAATGATTCCATACATTTTTTCAAATTAACTGCCAATATGCCAACATTCCATTCAAGCAATGCAGTCAATCCACAACCATATACTGGCTCAAATCAGTTGATAGGACTTAGACAAGTTGTAAATGCAACAAGAATTGATATTGTATTGTATAATAGCACTCACAGCTTTCCAAGAAAACAACAAATTAAACATTTATGGTCTGTTACACATAAAAGGTTATTTATACAGAACATTGGTATGAAACCCTTATAAACTGTATTTTTAATTCGGACTATTTTAGGTTGCCAATAATTTTATTACACAATTTATCATTCTATCACATGCCTTACTTTTATTTTCCTGCATAAGTAAAATTAGGATTACGCCTCTACTGCCGTTCATTCCAATCAGACTGGTTTGAATTTCTCCCTGACCAATATGGCTAACAATTACCATCCCTTCTAGTAATTTAATAGTATCTCTATACATACGCGAAATATGATCTCTATACTATACATACACACATCAGCTAAAGATCTCAGAAAGGGCACAAAAGTTATTTTTGAAATAGAATCTAGCAGCTGCTACCAGGCTCGAGGACATTATTTCACTGATATAAAAAAAATGCGCCGACTGACCTCTGCACCATCCTCATCTCACCTTTCAGATACCCAGTTCTCTCCGCGACACTCTCACTCACCATCAATATCAGCGTCAAAACATGGGTTATCAAATCCAAAAGCAGTAAAGTTGAGCCCCGCAAAATTGTTTCTTTCTCCTGTGCAATGTTTTGTATCATCAATGTAAATATTGACAAACGTTTTAGGAACATCAAAGTTCAACAGCTGGGAGCAGCCATAATTGTTATCATGATGAAACGAAATACATTGTGGGAATTGGAGGTTTAATTATATTACAGATATACAAATATTTGATGATATCCCATAGGCATAGCCATATGTTTACACCCCTCTATTCCATTACTTTGCAACAGAGTTTTTAAAGCATTCAATTATATTCTCTGGATAAAATACACCGGTACAGGAACAACTTCATTTACACGTGATATTTTATGCAAAGTATCTAGTTTGTCAAATACATAAAAAGTAAACATATTTATATTTATTCGTAGCAGTCGTCATGGCACCGAACAAAATTTAAACGTTTAAAAAAAAATACTAAACAATTCCATCAGAGACCAACAAAAAATAGGACCGTTTGCACATAGTATGTTTCAGTCCGGCGGAATTTTTGTGAAACTCATAGCACACCAGCGCCGCTAGAAAAAAATAGTGTTACTGACAGATTCATCTGTCTTGTAAAGCAGAAATATGTCTATATTTACACCAACAAACCAGATCCGACTCACAAATGTGGCGGTGGTGAGGATGAAAAAGGGAGGAAAACGATTTGAAATCGCCTGCTACAAAAATAAAGTGATGAGCTGGAGATCTGGAGCGTGAGTATTTTAGGAATTTAGCTAGCTGCGTAGCTATGATAGCTAACGTTAGCTAGTTGGATCTGTTTGATACCCACCGAGGCATATAGCAAACACCAGTAGTATTACGACTAATGGTAGTATGCTTTCAGCTTTGGTGTATTTATAATTAGCTATGAATGTAAATAAATAATATGTAAATAATACAATCTAATGTGCTGTTTCAGAGTAGCAAGTCATGCCTCACGTCATCATCATGGCTCACTTGTCTTGTATCGTGCATTATATTCTTACCCAGAGTCGAGAGGCTGTGGTATAATGAGGATATGAGGAACAGTCTAGGTGCCATGTGTTTTGCATCACTGATTCTTTGGACTTTGAGTCATCTACACCTGGCATCTTTTTTGAATTTCAAAAGGGGTCACCATCTCGACCTCCCCCAGAACCAAATCCAATAGCTGGTCTGAGTTCACATAATATTTGTTTTTAGGTTATCGAGATTAGCCTATCAATACCTATAGATATTGAAAGCATCATCTAGCACAGTGTTTCTGTCCTGGGGAACCAAAGGGGTGCACATTTTTATTTTTGCCCTAGCACTATTCACCTGATTCCACTATCTGCCCTAGCACTATTCACCTGATTCCACTATCTGCCCTAGCATTATTCACCTGATTCCACTATCTACCCTAGCACTATTCACCTGATTCCACTATCTGCCCTAGCACTATTCACCTGATTCCACTATCTGCCCTAGCACTATTCACCTCATTCCACTATCTGCCCTAGCACTATTCACCTGATTCCACTATCTGCCCTAGCACTATTCACCTCATTCCACTATCTGCCCTAGCATTATTCACCTGATTCCACTATCTGCCCTAGCATTATTCACCTGATTCCACTATCTGCCCTAGCACTATTCACCTGATTCCACTATCTGCCCTAGCATTATTCACCTGATTCCACTATCTACCCTAGCACTATTCACCTGATTCCACTATCTGCCCTAGCACTATTCACCTGATTCCACTATCTGCCCTAGCACTATTCACCTGATTCCACTATCTGCCCTAGCACTATTCACCTCATTCCACTATCTGCCCTAGCACTATTCACCTGATTCCACTATCTGCCCTAGCATTATTCACCTGATTCCACTATCTGCCCTAGCACTATTCACCTGATTCCACTATCTGCCCTAGCATTATTCACCTGATTCCACTATCTACCCTAGCACTATTCACCTGATTCCACTATCTGCCCTAGCACTATTCACCTGATTCCACTATCTGCCCTAGCACTATTCACCTGATTCCACTATCTGCCCTAGCACTATTCACCTCATTCCACTATCTGCCCTAGCACTATTCACCTGATTCCACTATCTGCCCTAGCACTATTCACCTGATTCCACTATCTGCCCTAGCACTATTCACCTTATTCCACTATCTAACTCATTGTCAAACCTTTGATTAGTGAAATATGGTCTGTAGTGCTAGGGCAAAAATGTGCACCCCAGGACTAGGATTAAGAAACTGAGATAGCAAAGCCCCATGTAAACACTTAATAAATCGCCATGCCATTTTCATTTGCCAATTACACAGAGAGAAGGACCTGGATGAAGTGCTGCAGACCAGCTCTGTTTTCAATAATGTTTCAAAGGGTCAGGTTGCCAAGAAAGATGATCTGTCAAAAGCCTTTGGAACAGATGACCTGACAGAGATATGTAAACAAGTAAATACATTGACAGAAACAGAACACCAGTAATCAATATTACTCACATTCATTCAACGTTATGTTATTGTTGTGAGATTTGCCTATTCAGTATGTCTTTTCTTTCCCTTTGTTGGTCAGATTTTAGCTAAAGGAGAACTCCAGGTTTCAGACAAGGAGAGGCAGAGCCAATTGGAGACGAGTTTCAGAGACATTGCTACCATCGTGGCAGAGAAGTGTGTGAACCCAGAGACCAAGCGACCATACACAGTCAACCTCATAGAGAGGGCCATGAAGGATATCCACTACTCTGTCAAGGCCAACAAAAGCACCAAGCAGCAGGTATGGCTGGGACAAAAGGTTGTTGCTACAGTACACTCTGGAGTCTACACATTTGCCATATTTTAATATAAACGTCATGAATGAACAGCTTTGTTTTAAATGCTCACTCACTGTGCATACTGTGTGTACAAGCAGTGGCTAGATTTAGCCATAAATGTTTTCCTTTAAGTGAGGAGTTTAGTCTGTCATATTAAACACTGAACCTGTTTGTTGTTTAGCTACATAAACCAGAATACTTACTGAGTTTCAGTACATACCAACTAATGACAGTCTTTGTCATGCTAATACTAACGCCCCATGAATCTAACTGCTGTTTGTTCCAAGGCTCTGGAGGTGATTAGGCAGCTGAAAGAGTCCATAGAGATCCAGAGGGCCCACATGAGGCTGAGGCTGGTCTTGCCGGCCAAAGACGGCAAGAGGCTGAAGGAGAAACTCAAACCCCTCCTCAAGGTGGTGGAAAGTGAAGACTTTGACGACCAGCTGGAGATGGTGAGAGACAGATCCCTCTGGTTTATACTAGGCTACACCGTAGGGCTCTAAAGTGCATGTGTCAAACTCATTTCACGAAGGTCTGAGTGTCTGCGAGTTTTCACTCCTCCCTTGTACTTGATTGATGAATTAAGGTCACTAATTAGTAAAGAGCTCCCCTCACCTGGTTGTTTAGGTCTTGATTGAAAGGAAAAACCAAAAACCTGCAGAAAACTAGGCCCTCCATTGAATGAGTTTGACACCCCTGCTCTAAACTAAAATAGTTATCTAGACTTGATAACAAAAGGAATATGTAATACACTGTATACACTTGTAGTAAATAGTTCAAGTAATGCAACAACAACACTGCTTTCCCTCCCACCTCTCTCTCTCTATCTATCTATCTATCTCTCTATCTATCTATCTATCTCTCTATCTATCTATCTATCTATCTATCTATCTATCTATCTATCTATCTCTCTCTCTCTCTCTCTCTCTCTCTCTCTCTCTCTCTCTCTCTCTCTCTCTCTCTCTCTCTCTCTCTCTCTCTCTCTCTCTCTCTCTCTCTCTATCTATCTCTCTATCTATCTATCTATCTATCTATCTATCTATCTATCTATCTATCTATCTATCTATCTATCTATCTATCTATCTATCTATCTATCTATCTATCTATCTATCTATCTATCTATCTATCTATCTATCTATCTATCTATCTATCTATCTATCTGTCTGTCTATCTATCTATCTATCTATCTATCTATCTATCTATCTATCTATCTATCTATCTATCTATCTATCTATCTATCTATCTATCTATCTATCTATCTATCTATCTATCTATCTATCTATCTATCTATCTGTCTGTCTGTCTGTCTGTCTGTCTGTCTGTCTGTCTGTCTGTCTGTCTGTCTGTCTGTCTGTCTGTCTGTCTGTCTGTCTGTCTGTCTGTCTGTCTGTCTGTCTGTCTGTCTGTCTGTCTGTCTGTCTGTCTGTCTGTCTGTCTGTCTGTCTGTCTGTCTGTCTGTCTGTCTGTCTGTCTGTCTGTCTGTCTGTCTGTCTGTCTGTCTGTCTGTCTGTCTGTCTGTCTGTCTGTCTGTCTGTCTGTCTGTCTGTCTGTCTGTCTGTCTGTCTGTCTGTCTGTCTGTCTGTCTGTCTGTCTGTCTGTCTGTCTGTCTGTCTGTCTGTCTGTCTGTCTGTCTGTCTGTCTGTCTGTCTGTCTGTCTGTCTGTCTGTCTGTCTGTCTGTCTGTCTGTCTGTCTGTCTGTCTGTCTGTCTGTCTGTCTGTCTGTCTGTCTGTCTGTCTGTCTGTCTGTCTGTCTGTCTGTCTGTCTGTCTGTCTGTCTGTCTGTCTGTCTGTCTGTCTGTCTGTCTGTCTGTCTGTCTGTCTGTCTGTCTGTCTGTCTGTCTGTCTGTCTGTCTGTCTGTCTGTCTGTCTGTCTGTCTGTCTGTCTGTCTGTCTGTCTGTCTGTCTGTCTGTCTGTCTGTCTGTCTGTCTGTCTGTCTGTCTGTCTGTCTGTCTGTCTGTCTGTCTGTCTGTCTGTCTGTCTGTCTGTCTGTCTGTCTGTCTGTCTGTCTGTCTGTCTGTCTGTCTGTCTGTCTGTCTGTCTGTCTGTCTGTCTGTCTGTCTGTCTGTCTGTCTGTCTGTCTGTCTGTCTGTCTGTCTGTCTGTCTGTCTGTCTGTCTGTCTGTCTGTCTGTCTGTCTGTCTGTCTGTCTGTCTGTCTGTCTGTCTGTCTGTCTGTCTGTCTGTCTGTCTGTCTGTCTGTCTGTCTGTCTGTCTGTCTGTCTGTCTGTCTGTCTGTCTGTCTGTCTGTCTGTCTGTCTGTCTGTCTGTCTGTCTGTCTGTCTGTCTGTCTGTCTATCTATCTATCTATCTATCTATCTATCTATCTATCTATCTATCTATCTATCTATCTATCTATCTATCTATCTATCTATCTATCTATCTATCTATCTATCTATCTATCTATCTATCTATCTATCTATCTATCTATCTATCTATCTATCTATCTATCTATCTATCTATCAAATAAATAAATAAAAATCTCCCTCCATCCTCCAGGTGTGTCTGGTGGACCCGGGCTGCTTCAGGGAGATAGATGAGTTGATCCGCTGTGAGACGAAAGGTAAAGGTTCCCTGGAGGTGCTCAGTCTGAAGGATGTGGAAGAGGGAGACGAGCGTCTGGAATAGCCTTCACACAGAGCCCTATAGGACTACATACATACACTATCTTACCACCACCGCTGCCACACAAACTGCAAACCCCTCATTAAAGAGGCCACTATTTCCAATACCAATGGAGCCCTTCTTATTTCCAGTGTCTGTTCTAATATTAGTTTTGGTTGAAGATCTGATAACATTCAGTATTTTTGCTGTGAGCATGCACCACTTGAATGTTTGCTTGTAAACAAAAAATTACTATAATTTAATGAAGTTTATTTTGTGAGTCAACTTCTTCTAAAGTAATTCATATGGCTTTGACCCTGCCTTTCATTTTACCCAGTTTACCATTTCGCCATGTTTGAAAAGGCATATTTTGTTATGAATAGTTTATTTAATCCCTTAATTTATATATGTTTCTTCATAATTAAATATGAGTCTTATAAACAATTGCAAATAAAAACGTAATCTATTTCATTGTTTTTATTCATTATTTTGTGATTACTATGGCATAGTCTCTCCAAAAATGGTACCAATAGCCCTATGCCAATACAGTAGATATGACACTTTATCCCACGTTTATACCATTATTGTAAGATACAGTGCCTTCAGAAACTATTCATACTTTGACTTATTCCACATTTTGTCCCAAACAAAAATCTTCTCACCCATCTACACACAACACCCCATAATGACTTGTTTTTAGAAATGTTTGCAAATGTATTCAATCTTTTATTTAACTAGGCAAGGCAGTTAAGAACAAATTCTTATTGACAATGACGGCCTAGGAACAGTGAGTTAACTGCCTTGTTCAGGGGCAGAACGACAGATTTGTACCTTGTCAGCTCGAGGGTTTGAACTTGCTAGTCCACCGCTCTAACCACCCTGCTGCCCTCTACAAGCTTCCTTCTTTTCACTTGGTCATTTAGGTTAGTATTGTGGAGTAACTACAATGTTGTTGATCCATCCTCAGTTGTCTGTTATTACAGCCATTAAACACTTAACTTAAAGTCACCATTGGCCTCAGTGAAATTCCTGAGCAGTTTCCTTCCTCTCGAGCAACTGAGTTAGGAAGGACGCCTGTATCTTTGTAGTGACTGGGTGTATTGATACAACATCCAATGTGTAGTAAATAACTTCACCATGCTCAAAGGGATATTCAATATCTGCTTTTTTATACCCATCTACCAATCGGTGCCTTTCTTTGCAAGGCAGTGGAAAACCTCCTTGATCTTTGTGTTTGAATCTGTGTTTGAAAGTCACTGCTCGGCTGAGGGACCTCACAGATAATTGTATATGTGGGGTGCAGAGATGGGGTAGTCATTCAAAAGTAATGTTAAACACTATTATTGCACACAGAGTGAGTCCATGTGACTTGTTAAGCAAATGTTTACTGAATACGTATTGACTGAAGACATTTCAGCTTTTAGCATTATATTAATTTGTAAAAATTTCTAAAAACATAATTCCACATTGATATTATAGGGTATTGTGTGTAGGCCAGTGACATAAAATCTCAATGTAATCAATTTTAAATTCAAGCTGTACCACAACAAAATGTGGAAAAGTCCAGGGGTGTGAATACTTTCTGAAGCCACTGTAACACTTTAATGGGAAACCTTCACCACCAATACAGAAATTAAGCAAATTGACAACATTTCAGACCCAATTATTACAGTTGAAAGTGCAATTTACTCCATGGTTAGTGCTACTCCTTTACCTCTATCCTAAATTCTTCAGCATCTTTCAAAGTGCTTCATTGCAGTGGAAGCATGATTTCTAACATTGACTAGTACCTAGAGGTCTATTCATACCTAATCATACCTGATTGCATCTTCTCATGGCTGTGTTGTTGCCCGAGCATACTGGCTGTGTCTAAATTCAGTAATGTGAATAGTATCCAGGGGGCTGGTTGGCCCCTGCTCTGCCACAGGATAATCTGGAGTATAACCCCCTCTTTCTGACCCCTCCTGCTGCTGGAACGTGGGGAATCTAGTACTGAGAAACCCTCCCCCTACTACCATTATAGAGGAGGAGATCCATCCTATGTACAGGGCAGCTCCCCACTCTCTCCTCAGCACCACAGCGCCCTCCAGTGGCTTGTTAGTGTGGTGGCAGGTCCAGGCTACAGGGACAAACAGACAGCAGAAACAGCACACCGGAGGCAACTTTCACATGATTCCTCTTCGGAAACCACACCTCTCCAATGATACTGATGACCACACCACCTATACAAGCCATGATCAGGCCTCTCTATGTTCAGAAGTTTCCAGAGAGATAACAAAGACTGGTAGAAGGAGCAGTGGAGGCTACCGTCATGGTTGAGGTCACAGTGGTCCCATTCCAGCCACACCCTGTCTCAGTATGCCGACAGCGTGGCTGTGGAGTCGTCCAGAGTACCGCTGACTCTCCCCAGGGGCAGGCAGCGGGTGAGGATGACGCACAACCAGCCTATAATGACCAGGCCCAACACTGCTAGCTCCAACTGCCTCTTCATGACTGAGCTGAGCTTAGCTCCTCACAGAAAGCAGGGCTTGACCAGCTGCAGGCACAGTCTGTGTGCCTGTGTGTGGGCATGCGTGCCTGTGTGTGAGTCTAGCCTGTGTGATGTGAAACCGGTCCTCACAGATTCCTGAAAAGAAAAGGGCGTGGGGCAGCAGTCCTGCTCTACAGCTGGGGAATAAAGGGGATTCCTTCTGTTTACTGTGACATGGTTTCACAACAATCCCTCTTTATCAGTTTGGCCACTCAGTCGCTAAAACAAAGATGTCACTGTGTGCTTTGTTGACTTCAGCCTTTGACTCTGTGGTCTTATAGGAACATGTAATTGTTAAATAAGCCTTGTGTGCCTCCCCAAGTACAGCATGTTTCATACTTCATTCTGAATGTTCAATCTTCTCCCTTCTAATGAGTTTTGATACACTTTTTCAATAAGATAAATAAAAGAGATGCAACAAAAGTCATTTCTAATCAAAATGTTTATTTCTATTAAGTTCAAATCGCAAATCATTCAACGAACATGATTTGTTGCCCGCTAAAGTACTGCCTCTATTCTCTTAGCATGCAGATTCTAATCACAAAATTAACTGTGATAACATTGTTACAAAAACACATTATAAGTAGTAACCACAGTTGAATAGGATGGGGAAAAATGAAAATATGTGAATTACAATACAGGGATATAAAAACAATCAGGTTCATTCAGTTGACGTAGTTGTACTGTCAATATTAGTAACCTATTGATTTTCAGTGATTATATTTCAATAACAGATATTTCCTCAGTAAACATATTTCATGGTATTAGAGTGAACATTTTAATAGCTACAATTACCTAAGTCAGACTTATTTTTTAACAAGAATCAATTAACATGATCTTATTTTTTTTAAACTTCCACCAAGCTATCAAATAGTTCCAGGGCAATTCTAAATCTATGAAAGTCAGACAATACACTGAATAACCAGACATGGACATTCAATGTACAAAATAACAATGTTGTCATGGAAAAACTTGCTGTGACATGTTTCTTCATAGTGCCAACACCTGCCAACACTATTTGCCTGAAGTTAAAAGGCAAATAAAGCACTCCCCTCTCACACATAGTTCTTTATGGCATAGCTGCTGTGAGTGTGAGTGGGCATCCTAGCCAGGGTGTACCTACTGCTGGAACCATGCCTGCCCTCTCTCCCCCTTGGAGGACAGCTGGTACACAGCACCCCTCCTCCACAGAACAGGAACCCAGAGGTCACCCAGCCCACATAGATGGCCGCCCCCATCTCTTTCTTGAGCACCTCAGGGACCCGCGGGTTATAGAAGTCCCTAATTATTGACTGGGCCGTCCAGGACACAGCCACTATGATGCTTAACCCAGCCAGGGCGAAGGTGACCCCTGCGGCCTGCACCATGCTGGCTTTGAACTTGGGATGGCTCAGGCAGTTGGTACACCTAGCTCCCAGGAGGAAGACGAGGAATGCCAGGCAGCCCAGTACCATGCTGATGACGATGAGGCCCCTGGCCGCCTGGAGGTCAGGGGACAGGTCTAGAAGAGCATCATATATTTTACACTGCATCTGTCCCGTGGTTTCAGACACACAGGTCATCCACAGGCCCTCCCAGAACACTTGCATGACCACCAGGTGGGTGCCGATGAACGCTGTAACCTTCCACATGGGCAGGGCACAGATCAGGATGGTGCCTGCCAGGCCCACCATGGACAGGGTGATGCCCAGCTCCTCCACAGCCATGGGGGGCGCTACAGCTTGTGCAGAACTGGGGATGAAACAAAGAGAAAAAATATGTTTTAACAATATGCTCAAAATGTCTGTTGGCTCTTTTATCTCTGTGATTACAGCCTAGCAATTTCCACACATTTTTTCTCTCCCATTTATACTTTTTTATTTTCCATTTACAAAGACAACAACACAGTGAGATGTTTTTTTTTACATTGTGTGTCATTCTTATCCAGAGCAACTTACAGTAGTGAGTGCATACATTTTCGTACTTGTCCCCTGTGGGAATTGAACCCACAACAGTGGTGTTGCAAGTGCAACTGAGCTACATGGGACAGACAACCAACATCCAAACATGACAATAAACAATAGAAGGGGGAGGACACCTATTGATCCCTGCCACAACAAGCTAGGCATCCTCTGGGACCTGGCAAGAAGGGGGGTATAGTTCATAAACAAATACACAGTTGATATACTAGGCTATGCTCTACGGTTTACACGTTATTCTAGTGTTCCAGAGACCGTCTGGGTCATTGTCATGGTCTTGGAGGGCAGATGCCGCTCATTCCATAGTCAATAAGTCAATGAAATCCCTTAACCAAATGTCCATGCTGAAGCACTGCGGTTTACGCACCTTAAAAGGTATAAGTATGGTCCGTTTGACTGATAGGAAGGCCTATGCAATGTGTTGTTTGGTTCTAGGTTGGACATTGTCCATCCTACTTCCTAACAGGCACACTACAGGACACAGTGGGAAACATACATTATGTATAGTGCCTTCAGAAAGTATTCAGACCGCTTGACTTTTTCCAAATTTTGTTCGTTTACAGCCTTATTCTAAAATTGATTATATTGGTTTTTTTCCTAGTCAATATACACACAATACCATACAATGACAAAGCAAAAAAAGGATTTTAGAAATGTTTCAACTGAAATATTACGTTTGCATAAGTATTCAGACCCTTATGTTGAAGCACCTTTGGCAGCAATTACAGCCTTGAGTCTTCTTGGGTATGATGCTACAAGCTTGGACCACCTGTACTTGGGGAGTTTCTCCCATTCTTCTCTGCGGATCCTCTCAACCTCTGTCAGGTTGGATGCGGGGTGTTGCTGCACAGCTATTTTCAGGTCTCTCCAGAGATATTCGATCAGGTTCAAGTCCGGGCTCCAGCTGGGCCACTCAAGGACATTGTCCTGAAGCCCCTCATGCGTTGTCTTGGCTGTGTGCTTAGGGTTGTTGTCCTGTTGGAAGGTGAACCTTCACCCCAATCTGAGGTCCTGTGTGCTCTGGAGCAGGTTTTCATCAAGGATCTCTCTGTACTTTGCTCCATACATCTTTCCCTCGATCCTGACTAGTCTCCCACTCCCTGCAGGCGCAAAACATCCTCACAGCATGATGCTGCCACCACCATGCTTCACCGTAGTGATGGTGCCAGGTTTCCTCAGGGGGTGATGCTTGTCATTCAGGCCAAATAGTTAAATCTTGGTTTCATTTAGACCAGAGAATCTTGTTTCTCATGGTCTGAGAGTCTTTAGTTGTCTTTTGGCAAACTCCAAGCGGGCTGTCATATGCCTTTTACTGAGGAGTGGCTTCCGTCTGGCCACTTTACCATAAAGACCTAATTGGTGGAGTGCTGCTGAGATGGTTGTTCTTCTGAAAGGTTGTCCCATCTCCACAGAGGAACTCTAGAGCTCTGTCAGACTGACCATAGGGTTCTTGGTCACCTCCCTAACTAAGGACCTTCTCCACCGATTGCTCAGTTTGGCCGGGTGGCCAGCTCTAGGAAGAGTCTTGGAAGTTACAAATGTCTTCCATTTAAGAATGATGGAGGCCACTGTGTTCTTGGGGATCTTCAATGCTGCAGACATTTTTTGGTACCCTTCCCCAGATCTGTGCCTCGTCACAATCCTGCCTTGGAGCTCTACGGACAATTCCTTCGACCTCATGGCTTGGTTTTTGCTCTGACATGCACTGTCAACTGTGGGACCTTATATAGACTGGTGTTTGCATTTCCAGATCATGTCCAATCAATTGAATTTACCACAGGTGGACTCCAATCAAGTTGTAGAATCATCTCAAGGATGATAAATTGAAATAGTATGCACCTGAGCATCCTGAATATTTATGTAAATAAGGTATTTCAGTTTTTTATTTTTAGTAAATTTGCAAAAAATCGAAAAAACAGTTTTTGCTTTGTCATTATGGGGTATTGTGTGTAGATTGGTGGGGATTTTTTTTCTTCATTTAATCAATTTTAGAATAACTCTGTAACATAACAAAATGTGGAAAAAGTCTAGGGGTCTGAATACTTTCTGAAGGCACTGTATATACCACTAGATAGCAGTAGTGTGTCATCAGTGTCGGACCTATTTGATGGAGGGACATGACTGAGGTGTTCCACAATATTGCCGGTTTCTTTGAATAGAATAGAAAGAGAACGAGCAGCAGTGAAACTGTCATTCAGAGATTTGATCATTCAAATCTTACTGAATATTACTGGACAGTCTTTCTGTAACACTACTGAATATAATGTGACAATCAATGACTTGATGTTAAACTTAATAAACACAATAACAAAAACACCTAAGGCAAAGAGAAAATGTTATGGTGAGACAAATTAGACGCAATTAAGGGATTAAGTCATTTTAAGCTCTCAATATTTTCTGCACGAGGACAGCGGAACTGGAGACTCTCCCTGATCCACAGGTCTGATAACAGGGGAACATAACACTGCTTTCTCACAGCTTAGTGTAAACCTACTCAACTCACACCAGTATTTTTATGAACTCAAACATAGTTGATTATTTTATTGATTTAAAGATTACGAGAGTGGGTTGATACAACAATATCTGTCACAATAGACATACCCAATGTTTGCAAGCCTTGTAATTGTATATTTTGGTCGAAAAACACATTGAGTTTGAAGCATGTGTGGAATTCTCTGACACCAGTTCCTGTCAAACAGGTTTTACCAGTGTTCTATTTGAACCTTACAGAGAACATTTTATGATCATGAGGAATGCGTATCGTGAAAACAAGGACATCAGTGGGAGTACTGAATCAACAAACACTCACCCTGAAATATGAAAAGATAGTTTATTGTAATAAAACAGAGAACATACAACAGTAAAAAAGTTGCTGACTAATATAATTTGCAACAGTGTATAATCAACTTGCCAGGAATTCGAGAAACAAATAACATTTACATATACTGAACAAAATAATAATCGCAACATGCAACAATTTCTACGATTTTTCTGAATTAGAGTTAAGGAAATCAGTAAATTTAAATAAATGAATAAGGCCCTAATCTATGGATTTCACATGACTGGGCAGTGGCTCAGCCATGGGTGGACCTGGGAGGGCATAGGCCCACCCACTTGGGAGCCAGGCCGACCCACTAGAGAGCCAGCCCCAGCCAATCAGAATTGGTTTTTTATTACAGACAGAAATGGACAGACATGGGAATATAAAGGAAAAGGTACCCGTGGAAAGATGTTGTATGCAAAAAAACTGTTCAAAAACACTTCACTCTTAGAAAAAAAGGTTCCAAAAGGATTCTTCAGCTGCCCCATAGGGGAACCCTTTTCGGTTATCTCTTTGGAAAGGATTCTGTATAGAACTCAAAACGGTTCTACCTGGAACCCTATGGGGCAGCTGAAGTATCCTTTTGGAACCCTTTTTTCTAAGAGTGAAGTGTTTCCCTGGCTAATCAATCAAATAGTTAAGTGCATATTTTCCTTCATAGTACAGTTTTTTTGCATACAACATCTTTCCACGGGTACCTTTTCCTTTATATTCCCATGTCCGTCCATGTACCTTCTTATACCACCAATACCTTTTGAAAAGATGGAGAAACAACATTTTCATGCAGACCAGTTTGTCCCATGAACCTTCATATTAAATGTCGGTCTTTGTTGGGGTGGAGGAACTTGCCACAGAACCTGCTGGTTTTCTTTAACTTCCTGACGACTTGGCCAGTATATATTTCACAGAGGGGGCTTTGTCGTCCTCCTTGGGGTGGCAGTTACCACAGAGGAGTCCCCCTCCCAGGAGTAGCAGGATCCCAGCCGCCCACCTCTCTCCGCTGAGCATCCACCAGGAGTCGATTGTAAAAGTCCTGGATGATGAGACTGGCTGTCGAGGATACAGGGATGAGACACAGGATCCCACTGATGATGAGCACCACCCCTACCGCCACCGTCGCCCGTGCCTTGGCCACCTCCTCCAACAGAAAGTTGGTGCACTTCCCCCCCGACAAACACCATGAAGAGGCCAGCAATTCCCACCACGATGTCCACCACGACCAGCGCTCTAGCAACCTGCAGGTCGGAGCTGAGGGACATCATGGAGTCATATACCTTAAACTGCATCTGGCCGGTGCTCTGGGCCACACAGCTCATCCAGATGCCCTCCCAGATGGTTTGCGAGGTGACATTGTTTTTTCAGATGAAGTCTATGACCTTCTACATGGGCACGCCGCCGACAATGGTCGTTCCCTACACAGACGATCAAGGCCAGGGCACTGCCCAGCATCTGAATGCCCATGGAACACATTCTGAATGCAGTGTCTCTCTGTCTCTCTCTACTCATTGACTAACTCTTTGTGTCTCCAAGTTAATATTGGAAGGCAATCAGGTGTTTTGGTGCATTTGAAAACTAGAAAGAAGAGTGTCACTGGCCTGTCCCGCTTTAAGAAACTGAGAGCCAGCCAAATAATACCAGCCTTACAGGATACATTGTTCTGTGCGGATAATAAAGGTGGGAGTTTTATTTTATTCTCCTTTTTGGATATGGTAGATCAGTTTACTAAGCTTTCATTGTTCAAACATCCTATGAGGAATGAGGATGTAGGCATGTGCTTGAAAACTCACCAGCTTGAAAGCTCAGCAAAATGAACTTTCAATGGGATTCATTTGACTTTGTTAGCAATAGATGGCAAATAGTGCTGAAATAAGTTTATAAATAGTCATGGGAGGACAGAAAAGAAAACAGAGGAGGGGAGCACTAGCCCTGTAAAGTACCCTTCTCGCCCTCTGTCTTTATGTGAACTCATCATACCTTCTTAGTTTACACATTCTCAACTAAAAATCAACAGTGATTTGTTTTGCTTTCCTGACACACCTATGCCAAGCTTCACTTTCACTGGGTTAGAGAGGTCACCAGATTTCAGAGCATGCAGTATGCCCCGATTTGGAGACATTCACATTCCATTGGCATTGGCATGAAAAGAGAGAGGTGGGGCTGGGGGCGAGAGATAATCTGATCTGTTTAAACTCATACAACATATTTTTATAATGTGCACTGTTAACTTAAGCATTATGTAATGTATGTAAACAGCGTCTCACTGTCACAAGAAGAAGATGTAACGAGACATGTTTTGGTATACTTGGCACAAGGAATTACGATGTAGTTTAAGGGGTGGTAAGGTGATACTGTTCTTAATGCTTCTTGTTCAAGAAAGTAGTGACAATTGTCTATTCAACAATGAATGAACAATGAAAACAAACCAGGTTCTACCATTTTGTTCAATTTAACAATAACAATAAATTATGAAAATATCCAGTAGGCCTATACATTTTGGCCAATCTCTGCACATCATCTCTACATAGCTGGTTCTGAGAGGAAGCCAGTTTAAATAGCAGAGCTTGTTTCACAGACAATAGTTTTTATCTAACCTAGCTTAAGTTGTATAACTGGTTCATCTGTGCATTCTTGCCCCTCAAAGATTTTGTCAATCTGTCACTGCCAGTCTTTAAAGTAAATGTCTCAGTGAGTAATTCTAATAATGGGGGAAATCTATTTCAAATCCTTAGAAGAAATCAGTATTCTCAGGATTGTGTGACAGGGTTAAATACTTTCCTCACTTTCTTACTCGAATCAATGTGATGTAAAGTCCCACTTTTGGTGTCATTCAAACAGAAGACAGTGAGAGAGGATTATCAGTAGGTCATTTCACCTAAATACTATGCTATTAGACATTTTCAGCTAAGATTTCAGCTGAGAAAAAGGAAATCACAGTAACTTGGAGTCAATTTCTTAAAAAAGACGGTTAACACCAATGTATAAACTTTGTTGGAAATGTTTTATACAAAAGAAATAAGGTTTGCAATTGATTACGTTCTTTAGACATAATCAATCAACATATATTGGCTGTTTGCAAAACATACTGTGATCTACTGTACAAAGTTATGACAAGTCAATTATACATATATAATGTACATATAGTCCATGTTCTTACATCAATACTATCATTCTGGCACAGTGTCCTTATACGGTAAAAGAGAAGTTAGGGTTATGGGAATGGCTTCAATTCACTTCAGTCATCACCCCATGACCCATGAGATGATCCCTCTACACTGCGTATAGACTAGTACTACTTCTCTGTAACGTCATTTCTTATAGGCAACAGTTCTGTCTTGTCTTTTTCTTGCAAAGTTCTGAAGAGCTCAGTTAATTTGTTTTCACATATTTACTCTGTTCTGATTTCACATAACTTTCAAAACGTAAAATGGAAAAGAACAAGACTGGATAATACCAGTAACTTGCATGGTATTTTCATTTCACAGAAGATTGCCAAAGATAATCAAATAATTTACAGTCTTTCTTTCAACAGTTTCCAGCTCAAACGTAAGCTCTGCTGGTAGCTGTGGATCTTGCCTGTGAGTACTTCACTGGGTAGTCGTCACGCTCCTCCTTGGGTGGGCAGGAGCTGCAGAGGAGCCCCCCTCCCAGGATCAGGAGCCCTGCGGTGCCCCAGCCGATGTACAGCGAGGCCCCCAGCTCCCTCCTCTGGGCCTCGACCAGCAGAGGGTTGTAAAAATCCCTGATGATGGTGTTGGCAGACCAGCAGACAGGGACGAGGATGAGGACGCCAGCCACGATGAAAATGATCCCACTGGCAATGGCTACTTTAGCTTTGGAAGCCTCATCCTCCACAAAGTTGGTGCACTTTCCTCCAGAAATTCCCAAGAGGATGCCGAAGCATGATGCGATGATGGCGATGACGCTTAGAGCTCTGGCAGCCTGCAGGTCTTGGGGTAAGGCCAGGAGGGAGTCATAGATCTTGCACTGCATCTGTCCCGTGCTCTGGGTCACACAGTTCATCCACAAGCCCTCCCATATGACCTGAGCAGTCACGATGTTGGCTCCGATGAAGGCTGTGACTTTCCACATAGGCAGGGCACACACAATAATGGTCCCCAGGAACCCAATGATAGCCAGGACGAAGCCCAGCATCTGTCTTCCCATCGACACCATTTTGAAGAATTCTTGTTTTTTGTTGTAAAATCAATGAAGCTCAGACAGAAGTTGTAGAAGAGAGTCAATGCAGGTCAGCTCAGCTTGGTTGTAATCGTTGTTAACTAATGACTAAGTCACGTCCCCTGAAGTTATATGGACCTCTCTGCTCCTGAAAGGGTGGAGTCAACATCCTTCCCCCTGACCTGAAACCAGTTGACATGGTAATTTTCAAGCCGGACCAGATTCTTTCACCTCCCCTGTCGGTATGTGTGAATGACAATGGGTTTCGATGAGATGCACCTCAAGACCTGTGAAGAAGAGATAGTAATTGGTCCATTCAAAAAAATGCCTCTGTAGTGAATGCCGTTTGGCTGGGTGGTTAGGCCTGTCTGCCCATTGGTTTCAGGGTAGAGAGATAAACCGTCAAGAATGCCACCTGAATTCTCATTAGTCATGGCCGGACGTTCGAAGCTACTGTTGTTCCCTGTTTTCATGATGACATTTTTTATTGCAACTATTGTTTTCTGTAATCAGGTTGCTAATACCACCAGAATTCTGATTTGTCATAGCCAGAAGTAAGTTAAGGCCTATATTCAGTCTCTGATTTCTTGGTTTTGATCCTGAACCCATTTCTTTCATGAAATAAACCAATACATTAAATGAACATATTACAGAACATTGCCTTAAGCCCGGGTACAGATCTAAGAAACCTTGATTTTAAAGAAAGCTGTTGGCAATCTAATTAAACAACCTATTTGAGTTACAGTCTAGACTCTCAAAACTATCCCACTGAGCACGGACGTCAATTCAACATCTATTCCACGTTGGTTCAACAAACGTAATTTGAGTGAAATGATGTGGAAACGATGTAGATTCAACCATTGTGTGCCCAGTGGGATGTTTGTATATTTGGAGAGAGGAGATATAAGGGAGCTTTTAAACAACCATGCAACCATTCATTTCCAAAATGAAAGGAGATTCACAGATACACGTCATCATGTAACTGAAAGATATTGATCCCTTAAAATCCTTAAAAGTCTATTGACACACCCTATCAAAATCCGACAGTTTAAGCTAGAGATATATGCATGGGCTGTGTCTCAGTACACCACATCCCCTATGTCGGCTTTCCGCATCTGCGGTGGAAAGTGGCCGAGCTACGGCGGTGTTTGTCAAACCATGAGAAAAAGATTGGTCCACTCACATCAACGTCTGTAGCGTCTGAACAGTTTGGCCTACAAACTAATATAGAAAGATGAGACTTTCACAAACGCGCTGGTGTTCTCCGTTTTGCTCTACGACCCCTATAAGCCCCACGGGACTTGTCTGATGTCAGAAACGCTGATGTGCCAACTTCTGTCTAGCGTCAAAACCGTTTTGGCTACAAACTAAGTGTCACAGGATCACATCTGAAGGTAACCCATACAAATTAATGGAAGTATAGATGTAGTTTTGTGTCAACAAAAATAAGGGGTTGAATATGTGTAAATATATATATATATATATATTCCCTGAGCTTTCTTATATCTCCTAGATATAAGACATACACTTCAAAACCTTATTCCTTATGTATTTTGCCTTTTATGAATGTGTTATTCAATGCGCTACTATGCGCTATAGTAGTAAAGGCCAAATTTAAAAATATATATATTTTTTTTAGACCTGAAAGGGTCCTGAAATTCAAACTCAAATAGCTAAATGATCTATGGTATGACCATCTTAAACAAACTACATATGTTAGCTTAGTACCCCCTCCCCCAACGACTTAGATGTTTAGATTCATGATTTAAAGCAGAGTTGAATTCAAAATGCAACTTTTAAAACATGAATCGTAAGTTAGAAAATGCATAGGCTTTGATTATTGGTATGATTATTGCTCACAGTTCATGAACATTTGAAATCGCAGTTATTGTTTCCCAACTTTTCCACAAAGACACATTAAGCCTACACATTGTTTTATATAATAACGTGTGTGTTTATATTTGGTAAATATAGGCACTACATATTTACAGAAAAATGGGTTGTTTTCTGTGTACAGATACATCACAAGTCATAGACCAGCCAGCTATTTACAAGACAACAGTATCGGTTGCACAATGGGAGAACACAGGTTGCTGCTAAAATGAAAATTTACGCTACATCCATTCTCATTATCAAACTATTTGTTGTAATGTTTGCATACTGGTATAGTAGTCAAGACATAAGGATTTACATTGTCAACATTTGAAAGAACAGATTCTTCCTCTTGTGTGAAAGTGCAAACACTCATAAACATAATGAATATCATTCACACAATCATTTTCATGTCTATACATTGCATGTTATTCTCATCAATAACAATATCTACATATCAATGCGGACAAAAGTACATGATATAAGTACATTTTGGTGGTGCAATTAAACTCAGAGGCAAAGCTAACCAAAACAATAGCTTGAAAACATCAAGGTCCAGCATACCAGTCAATATTCAGGGAGACATTCCCGCTTTCCATTTCACTTTGTTACAGATACCGTCCAGGCCGTCCAGGTACAGCGTATTCTATTGGTGCTGCATATGGCTTGCTTGGTGCATACGAACCTGTCCCTGAGTAGGGTCTGCTGGCTGGGGTGTAAACTCTCCCATAGGGCCCTGCCTGGACCATTGGTTGGCCTGGATAGGGGTACATGGGTGCTCCTTGAGGATAGCCTGGGTACCCATACATCTTCTGGGGCGGGCAGGAGGTGCAGAGGATGATCCCTCCGATGAGGAGCAGCGCTGTGGAGCCCCAGCCGATGTAGATGGAGGCTCCTATCTCCCTCCTCTGGGTCTCGATGGTCAGAGGGTTATTAAAGTCTGAGATGGTGAACGCTGCCGACCAGCAGACGGGGATGAGGACCAGAAGAGCACCAATGAGCAGCAGGATGCCTCCAAGGATCGTCACTTTACTCTTGGAGGATTCAGACTTCAGGGTGCTGGTACACTGGCCCCCGATGAAGGTGACAATCAGGCCGACAAAGATGAAGATGATGGAGATGATGACCAGGGCCCTCGCTGCCTGAAGGTCTGTCGCTAGCCTCATCACTGAGTCGTTTATCTTGCACTGCATCTGTCCCGTGCTCTGCATCACGCAGTTCATCCACAGGCCGTCCCACACAATCTGTCCTGTTACGATGTTGGCACCGATGTAAGTGGTTACCCTCCACATGGGGATACCTGTGGTCACTGCCACCCCCACAAAGCCGATGAAGCTGAGCACCTGGCCAAACACCTCCTTTCCGATCCTTCCCATGACCAAAGGTTATGTCCGGAGTGGGAGAAAGAGAAGTCTGGCTGCCTAGGTCTGGATCTCTGGAGCTATGTGAGAGGTCTGATTGACGATCAGAAACAACTGGAGCCCGCTGAGGAGGAAGAATGTGCAGGAGGAGTGGTTTCCTGCCACCAGGTGAGTTGTTCCGGACAGACCAGTTTCCTCAGGCTATCACACTGTAGATACTTTGTGACACACAGACAGAGCTGACAAAGTGGTGACAATACTTCACTCAATACTGTCATCTTCAGAAAGCTCTCTTTCATATGCGACAGGTTCAAAACAACCTGGACTTCATTGGGATTACACTTCTTCCAACTTGATACCATCTACACTGAAACTGGCACTTCCATGATGGCATTACCCATCTATCAAAATGCTAAATCCCTGACCTTCATTGTGACTTTGAAAATGTAAATAAATACACATATGCAGGCCTATTTATTTTATAAAAAGTTGGTTTTTCCATCACTGTATGTATCCACATTTGGATTGTATATTTATATTTCAAAAGATGTAGGGTTAGGACATGTTATGAAAGTCACATTCCACTACCAGTTACTCAATGTGTCATTTGTTTCCACAAGTGACTCACTGTGGTCTGATCATTTAACGTTTCATCATCTGCAGGTTACAAGAAACTGTCAACAACTTGCAATTTAGGGAAAAGGGTAATGGTGACACTTCCTAACCACATCAGAACTTATCTTCATCCCAAAAGTCTTCACCTAACCACAAGAGCCATTTAGATTATGCTTAAGATACAATGAATCAAATCAAATCAAATCAAATTTTATTTGTCACATACACATGGTTAGCAGATGTTAATGCGAGTGTAGCGAAATGCTTGTGCTTCTAGTTCCGACAATGCAGTAATAACCAACAAGTAATCTAACTAACAATACCAACACTACTGTCTTTTACACAGTGTAAGGGGATAAAGAATATGTACATAAGAATATATGAATGAGTGATGGTACAGAGCAGCATAGGCAGGATACAGTAGATGGTATCGAGTACAGTATATACATGAGGTGAGTATGTAAACAAAGTGGCATAGTTAAAGTGGCTAGTGATACATGTATTACATAAGGATGCAGTCGATGATATAGAGTACAGTATATACGTATGCATATGAGATGAATAATGTAGGGTAAGTAACATTATACAAGGTAGCATTGTTTAAAGTGGCTAGTGATATATTTACATCATTTTCCATCAATTCCCATTATTAAAGTGGCTGGAGTTGAGTCAGTGTCAGTGTCAGTGTGTTAGCAGCAGCCACTCAATGTTAGTGGTGGCTGTTTAACAGTCTGATGGCCTTGAGATAGAAGCTGTTTTTCAGTCTCTCGGTCCCAGCTTTGATGCACCTGTACTGACCTCGCCTTCTGGATGATAGCGGGGTGAACAGGCAGTGGCTCGGGTGGTTGATGTCCTTGATGATCTTTATGGCCTTCCTGTAACATTGGGTGGTGTAGGTGTCCTGGAGGGCAGGTAGTTTGCCCCCGGTGATGCGTTGTGCAGACCTCACTACCCTCTGGAGAGCCTTACGGTTGTGGGCGGAGCAGTTGCCGTACCAGGAGGTGATACAGCCCGCCAGGATGCTCTCGATTGTGCATCTGTAGAAGTTTGTGAGTGCTTTTGGTGACAAACCGAATTTCTTCAGCCTCCTGAGGTTGAAGAGGCGCTGCTGCGCCTTCTTCACGATGCTGTCTGTGTGAGTGGACCAATTCAGTTTGTCTGTGATGTGTATGCCGAGGAACTTAAAACTTGCTACCCTCTCCACTACTGTTCCATCGATTTGGATAGGGGGGTGTTCCCTCTGCTGTTTCCTGAAGTCCACAATCATCTCCTTAGTTTTGTTGACGTTGAGTGTGAGGTTATTTTCCTGACACCACACTCCGAGGGCCCTCACCTCCTCCCTGTAGGCCGTCTCGTCGTTGTTGGTAATCAAGCCTACCACTGTTGTGTCGTCCGCAAATTTGATGATTGAGTTGGAGGCGTGCGTGGCCACGCAGTCGTGGGTGAACAGGGAGTACAGGAGAGGGCTCAGAGCGCACCCTTGTGGGGCCCCAGTGTTGAGGATCAGCGGGGTGGAAATGTTGTTGCCTACCCTCACCACCTGGGGGCGGCCCGTCAGGAAGTCCAGTACCCAGTTGCACAGGGCGGGGTCGAGACCCAGGGTCTCGAGCTTGATGACGAGCTTGGAGGGTACTATGGTGTTGAATGCCGAGCTGTAGTCGATGAACAGCATTCTCACATAGGTATTCCTCTTGTCCAGATGGGTTAGGGCAGTGTGCAGTGTGGTTGAGATTGCATCGTCTGTGGACCTATTTGGGCGGTAAGCAAATTGGAGTGGGTCTAGGGTGTCGGGTAGGGTGGAGGTGATGTGAACACATTGTGTTGGGGAAATGGTTCTAACATGGTGACCCCAAACCACTAGCCTCGTATGAGTCTACCAAACCACTAGCCTCGTATGAGTCTACCAAACCACTAGCCTCGTATGAGGCTACCAAACCACTAGCCTCGTATGAGTCTACCAAATCACTAGCCTCGGATGAGGCTACCAAACCACTAGCCTCGTATGAGGCTACCAAACCACTAGCCTCGTATGAGTCTACCAAATCACTAGCCTCGGATGAGGCTACCAAACCACTAACCTTGTATGAGTCTACCAAACCACTAGCCTCGTATGAGTCTACCAAACCACTAGCCTCGTATGAGGCTACCAAACCACTAGCCTCGTATGACAGTATTTAGAAATATCTATATCGAGCTTTGACATACCCTAACAAGGAGGGGTAAAGGAGAGGGAGGGTGCGTGTGTGAGATGGATGATATAATTAAGTGGACCCTGGAGGAGACTTAAAGAGTTATTGGTATTTGGTTTAATCTACTTCGTGGACAATCTTACCACACTGCCTCAAAGTAAATGTCCAGACTATGGAGTAGCCCATCCTACACAAGCCCTTTATCTTACAACAGTCCAACCACTCCACACCCATCACTAATGCTTTAAAAGGTGGAATGAAATACATTTGTCAATTTAAAAACTTTATTGGAAAATGTGTTTAAATTATTGGAGTTAAAACAAAAAGTTAGTTCAAAAGCCCCAAAGCAACATTGTTAGGCTAGTCAATGTTCAAAGCAAATATTGCCATGTGCTCACACATAGGCCGCTCTTGCCGAATAGGATTTTACATATCTTGCCACATTGTATTTGGAGGAGTGTCCTCGATCCTGGCTTAGTGGACACTGGCTACAGAGAATCCCTCCACCCAGAAGCATGAGTCCCTGGAGTGCATGGTACATGAGTGCATGGTACAGTAGGCTACTTCTAGATGGTGTTAAAATGACAACCGTGGTTAAGTTTATAAAAGAAGAACACTTATCTGCACCTATGGAGTCTAGATGAGTCACACCTGATAACAATTGTCTGGTGCTGTGCGGATTGGCCTGTTGGTGTGATAGACGAATCAGTAGGTCTAACTGAAACCTAATGTAGTAGGCCTAACAATGACAGTAGGCTACAGATGTTTTTGAGGCTGCATTTACAAAGACAGAGCAATTCTGATATTTTTTCCACTAATTGCTCTTTTGACAAATCTTTTCATCTCTGTAAAAGATCTGATGTGATTTGTCAAAAGACCAATCAGTGGAAAATATATCAGAATTGGGCTGCCTGTATACAGACAAATTCTTATTTTCCTCATCTCTTATTGTTTTTCTATTTTATGATCAAGTCAACATGAATCTGATCGTTATCAAGCATCTGAATAGTTATTCTAAATAGGTCAAGGTTTACACACCAAACAGAGCAGAGCATAGGGGTGTTTGTACTGATACTGGATAAAATGTTTTACCGCAACAGAAAGACAATTCACCTCACTAATAACCCAGTGAAAGCACATGTGAGTGATTCATTGATGAGCTTTCATAAATAAATGGATAATACAGACGTATTATATTTATATTGTACAGTTTATTTACAATGATGACACACTTGTTTTAATCACAGGAACAATGTTAAGACAGTGCCAAAATGGAGACATAACTTGATATACAGTATTCCTAACCTCATGGATTTAATCTGACATTAAAGGATATTAACAGGGTACTTCAGTAGTAGAGAATATCAGCTGTTTAAAAAAAACTAAAATACTTATATTATAATTATAACATAACTCGTAACATTATTTTAACTCAACAAACCCATTCAAGTTCTTTGTGATTTAAAACTCTCACAGTTTTTGTTATGAGAACTGTCTTTAGTGTCCTCATTTAAATTCAATTTGATTAAGTAGATCTTAACATGACACTGACATGAACATCTCAGACATATTGCATGGGTCCGGAGGAGGTGGATCTGACCTGAGAGAACTTGGCCGGATAGTGGTGGTCCTGCTTGGGGGGACAGTTCCAGCACAGCAGCCCCCCTCCCATCAGCAGCAGTGCTGCAGCACCCCAGCCTATATACAGAGACGCCCCCAGCTCCCTCCTCTGGGCCTCGATCAGCATGGGGTTGTAGAAATCCCTGATGATGGTGTTGGCTGACCAGGACACTGGGATGAGGCAGAGGATGCCTGAGATGATGTAGAGGACTCCAGCCACAATACAGGCTCTAGCCTTGGATCCCTCCTCTGCTATGCAGTTGGTGCATTTCCCTCCTGCAATCGACAGGCAGATGCCGAAGATACCTGTCAGGATGGAGATGATGATCATTGCTCTGGCGGCCTGGAGGTCCTGGGGTAGTGCCAGCATGGAGTCGTAGACCTTACACTGCATCTGGCCAGTGCTCTGCACAACACAGTTCATCCACATTCCCTCCCAGATGGTTTGGGCCGTGACGATGTTGGCTCCAATGAAGGCTGTGACCTTCCACATAGGCAGGGCACACACGATGATGACCATCAACCAGCCGATCAACGACATGATGATGCCCATGATCTGGATCCCCTGGGAAACCATCTTGACTGAATAGTTCCTCACACACACACTGTCCACTGATTGTTCCTGACCTCACACACGTCAACCTGAGTATCACACACTCCAACCTGAGTACAGACAGGTCCCGAGGAGTCGAGCTATTCCCAAAGAGTTCAGAGATGGTTCACACAAAAGGGACCAGTATTTATAGAGTTGTGTTGTAGGAGGTGGTGTTTGTAATGTGTTAAAAACAGAGATATGATGCAGGTATATGATATTACAAGTCCCTGCTCTGCTCCCATTTGCTGAGAAATGTTTATACACAAACAGACAGAAGCCCGGTGACCTTTAGCAGTGCTGACCTAAGAGAAAAGAGCAGCTTCAAGGTCATGTAGCCACTTGACACGGAAACAAAACAGCTATTCCTTCTGACTCACTACTATGGGACTCATATCAAAGAATGACTTGGAAACTGACTATGGAGTTTTAAAAATAGGGATTATAGTTATTAAGAAATGACTTATTTGGATGTGTTTAAACTATGTATTTTTTTATGACTGCACACTAATATTTGATTGACACTTTATTCAGGACACAATGTTTTCACTAAGACTACCAAAATACAAGATGAAGTGGGGTGTAACAGAATGTGTGGTGTAACAGAATGTGTGGTGTAACAGAATGTGGGGTGTAACAGAATGTGTGGTGTAACAGAATGTGGGGTGTAACATAATGTGGGGTGTAACAGAATGTCTGGTGTAACAGAATGTGGGGTGTAACAGAATGTGGGGTGTAACAGAATGTGTGGTGTAACAGAATGTGGGGTGTAACAGAATGTGGGGTGTAACAGAATGTGTGGTGTAACAGAATGTGTGGTGTAACAGAATGTGGGGTGTAACAGAATGTGGGGTGTAACAGAATGTGTGGTGTAACAGAATGTGGGGTGTAACAGAATGTGGGGTGTAACAGAATGTGGGGTGTAACAGAATGTGGGGTGTAACAGAATGTGGGGTGTAACAGAATGTGGGGTGTAACAGAATGTGTGGTGTAACAGAATGTGGGGTGTAACAGAATGTGGGGTGTAACAGAATGTGGGGTGTAACAGAATGTGTGGTGTAACAGAATGTGTGGTGTAACAGAATGTGGGGTGTAACAGAATGTGGGGTGTAACAGAATGAGTGGTGAAACAGAATGTGGGGTGTAACAGAATGTGGGGTGTCTCAAGCCATCAATCAGTTGTCCATTTTCTCTTATGTTAAATTTACCTAGGCTACTGTAGCAAACAAAACTTTAGGCCTACATTTCAGCTTGGCTAACCTGGTATATAAAGTATCTAAAATGGAATTGGGATGTTATTTTAGAGTGAAACTGTCAACTAAACAGTAATCTAATATATCTAGTCTGTGATTTCTCAACAAAAATGTCTGTTTGACGGTTGGTGTGAGGTGTTGCTGAAGAGCTAAGAATAACCAGTGCCATGCAGAGGGATATTATGATATTGTTATCAAAGGCCGTTGCTCATGTACAGTCAAAGAAAACATGAGACAGTGAATTTGAAGTTGAAGTTGAACAAAAAAAAATATTTACACTTTTATCACCATTGACATGTCTATTTTCAGAATCACATATACATTAAAAATATACGTTTAGTCGAAATTATGAATGAAATATGCACTTTCAATGCAATGTTATGGGGTGGCAGGTAGCCTAGTGGTTAGAGCGTTGGACTAATAACCGAAAAGTTGCAAGATCAAATCCCTGAGCTGACAAGGTAAAAATCTGTCGTTCTGCCACTGAACAAGGCAGTTAACCCACTGTTCCTAGGTCGTCATTGAAAATAAGAATTTGTTCTTAACTGACTTGCCTAGTTAAATAAAGGTACACATGTTATGGGAAACCCATTCAGATCATTCTGAAATATTTTATACATATTTTATATGAATATACATCTGAAGGAGTATTAGCTGACATAACATGTCATTTCTGCGCCACTGTCTGGAAGTACTGTCTGTCTTTAGCTAAAGTCAAATACAATGGCATTTTGTCATTTAGCAGTTGAACAAAGCTACCAACCCTCCCCTAACCCTACCAACCCTCCCCTAACCCTACCACCCCTCCCCTAACCCTACCACCCCTCCCCAACCCCCCCCCCCCCCCCTCCCCTAACCCTACCAACCCTCCCCTAACCCTAACAACCCTCCCTAACCCTACCACCCTACCACCCCTCCCCCAAACCTCTCACCCCACCCCTCCCCTCCCCAAACCCCCTCCCTCCCCTAACCCTACCAACCCTCCCCTAACCCTACCACCCCTCCCCCAATCCTCCCACCCCTCCCCAACCCTCCCTCCCTCCCACCCCTCCCCTAAACCTACCAACCCTACCCTAACTCTACCACCCCTCCCCCAATCCCCCCTCCCCTCCCCTAACCCTACCACCCATCCCCCAGAGGAAGCTGCCTCCCATGATCATGAGCCAGCCAATGTAGAGCTAATGTACAGCCAATCTAGACCCTTGCCAATTCCGGATTTGGCCCTCTAATCCTCCATGCACTTGCCCCCGATCACGGCGAGCAGGATGCCCACCAGGTCCATCATGATAGAGATGATGATGGGAGCACGAGCGGCATGGAGGAGCTGGGGTGGATCCAGCATGGAGTCGTAGACTCCTTACACTGTATCTGACCTCTACTCTGGACCACACAGACCTTCCACATTCCCTCCAATAAGTTTTGTGTCATGATGTTCTTGCTGATGAAGGCTGTGACCTTCCATTGAGGCAGGACACAGACATTGATGACCCCGATCCAGCCAATGATGCCCCGTGCTGCGCCCAGCATCTGAAACATAGCAGATACCATATTTTCTTCTTCTTTAAGTCCTAGAGGAGTCGATGAAGGAAATCAGCCAAAAATGAGTATTTTCTTAGAATTCAGTTGCTTGGTATGTCTTGCTTGAAAGATATCCAAGTGTCAATGTTTAAGCCAATTTGGGAGCAGGTGCTTCTATACACCTGACTTGGGAGAGGCTTGGCACACACACACGCTCAAACACAGCTTTGACATGACTTGCCGCTTCCTCCCCAGGGCATGTGCCGTCATGCTGGCTGTTTTTTGTCTTCTCTATTAAATGGTATAGGTGGAACAGCCTCATTGTGACTTACCAGTGTTCAAATAGTTTTAGCCGAGCTAAAGAGGAACCGTGTGTGCCAACACACTTAAAGTATAAACTCAGTGTCAGGGTTTCAGTATTTTCTCCTCTCTTTTGCAAGTTTTATGCTTATCTTCACACTACATTATGTGGAATGGAACTAATAGAAAAACATCTGGTCATGTTAGGTCATCTGTGAATAAGGATTTTTTCAAATCTTTTATATAAACCTCAAATATCAATGCTAGACAGGTAAAAGTATTATAATCTGACAATTAGACCATTCGATTGAGATACTTCCCAACCCCTTTCCTCTTAATATGAACAGAGCCCTTTCATTTCTCAAATGAAAGGGATGTCGCTATATAGAGTTTTCAATGAGAGAGTTTTAACAAAATGTTATTCTACTTCGGCTACCTACATTACCTGACATTCACTCTTCACCTTTGACCCCATGGCTGACCTTTGCAGCTCTGGGACTCCCAGCAGATCATGTTGACTTGAAACAATGCCAGAATACACACATGCTTTTACAACTCTAATGGCAGAGTTTAACCAGGATATCCACTTATTTAATTATTTCAAATACCAGTATATCATCCGACAGATCGCCTTGAATACATAGGCCTACTGTAATTTATTATTTTCCTGCTTGAGTTTACAATCCCTTGCATAGAATATGTTACAAGACTGCAACAAGAGTTCATATGTAAGGTGCTCTTTGGTTTCCCAGGCTTGTGACATTGCCAAAATAAGGTAGACATGTTGCCTTTCTATGAGATAATCCCTTACAAAAACAGTACAAATATTTAAACTAAAGTTCCATTTCATCAGGGGTGTAGTGCTGCAACGCTCCCTCACCTTTTTCAATTTGAGAATACATGGAGCTGGTAAAAATATTATTTCTGAAGCTGAATCAATTATTGCAAGATCACATAATGATTCATTAGTATTTTACATAACAGAACCAAATATAATTGCATAGCATAGTAGGCCTATAACGTTACTGTTAGACCTACACCAAAAACACCTCCTCATTTGTAACGAGATTTTAAGATTCAGCTGAAGCTGAATAGTTGCCTTTATTTTTCTCATACGGCCAAAACTCAACAGAGCACACCATTTGCTATAATTTGCTCAAGAAAAGAGAATTTCAAGAAGATCTAAATGCGTATTCTCATGAAACGGATTGAGATCAAATGATTGGCATGCAGATGCAGTTTGGACATTTCAACAGTAAAACGTGAAGAATTATCATTTACTATTGACAGTGATGGCCTATTTTGAAATCAGGTATGCCTAACTTGATGTTTGAGGGTATTCAAAATATCACATTTTCTTGAGACAATATGTGCGTCGACATAGGCAGACGTTGTATTTGGAGGATGCATTTTACATATATTCTGTAAGAATATTCAATAGGCTACATCTGTCAGTACAAACTTTGATTGAGAAATTATGACGTACTTAAACATTTTTTTTGGGGGGAGCACTTCCGTACAAAAATATTTGCACTACACCACACCATTTCATTAAAACATTACAATTGGACATACATGTGAAATCTGATAAAGACCACCGTATTGAGTGAGTGAATGATTGTCCTGTTACTCTACTCTAGTCAGAGAGAGAAAGTGAACTCCCCTCCAGCGATGTCTGTTAAAGTATCAATCAACCAACCAATCAACCAACCAATCAATCAATCAAATCTTTCTTTATGTCACCCGAGCAGTTGATAGATGCACATCAGACAAGTCATTCAGTTCATCCACCATTTTGTAGAGGCAAGAGCGAAAAGGAATACTTGAAAGCTGACCTTGCAAGGAGATGTCAGTCCTTAGGGGTTGGAGGGCTATAGCCTGTTGTTCTTCCGTTCGCCTGGAGGACGTGTCTGCTTTGATGGACAAGGGGTCTGGCTGGTTAGTTCTGTGGACGGGTCTGTCTTCGACTAGCCACAAACACAACCGAAGGTGATCGCAGTTGTCAGACTGTAGAGAGAAAAGGAAGGGGGGGGGGGATACAGATTGTTTCCATATATGAAAGAGGCCACTGTTAGAGAGCTTAAATTACCTCTAGGAACAATGCCCCTATTTTACCCTGGCATGGAGAAACTCAAGAAGATTGAGTTCCCCACTCTGGTACTACGCATTGAGGAGGAGAGATTGTTTTGGAGCGTATCACCTTATAACTGAGATTATACTCAGATCGGCCTCAGAGGGTCCACTGTTTTAGGATCAGGAGTCCTACACCAGATCACGTAGTAAACATGTAATCAAACACTCAAACACCCGCAGTGCTGCTACCCAGGAATGCCGTAAACAACATAGACACCTAGAAAGGAATGCCGTAAACAACATAGACACCTAGAGAGGAATGCCGTAAACAACATAGACACCTAGAAAGGAATGCCGTAAACAACATAGACACCTAGACAGTAATGCCATAAACAACATAGACACCTAGAAAGGAATGCCGTAAACAACATAGACACCTAGAAAGGAATGCCGTAAACAACATAGACACCTAGAAAGGAATGCCGTAAACAACATAGACACCTAGAAAGGAATGCCGTAAACAACATAGACACCTACAAAGCAGAACCTTCTTGCAACATTACTGTTTTTCTTATTTTGGTAACACTTTTCATTACTTCTTCTCGTCCAGTGTTCTCTTATACAGCTGTAGTAACACTGTAATTACTCTAGTAACGTGGTAACATGTTGTTAGATTGTTTGTAGTTTTTTGGTCAAACAGCATACATCTGGTTCTATGGTGTAATGTTGATCACGTTGTGGAACTCCTAATAAAGAGGCAGTTGAAACTGAATGCTAGTATTTCCAGATATTGTTATTGTTGTTCTGGGTGTAAGAAATAAAAGGCTTGTTGAGATACATGCAGTTTCAAGAAAAGGCACACACTACTCCCAGGATAACATGACGTTGGTCACAAAGAGACAAAAACACCTGCCACTGTCTAAACCATGGCTGTTCAATGTCGGCCCTGGAGGGCTGAAACACTTCTGGTTTGTATCCTCTCCTTCAATTAAGGGACTCATTCAGACCTGGGACACCAGGTGAGTGCAATTAACTAGCAGAAACAAAAAAACATAACTATTTAGGCCCTGCAGAACTGGAATTGAACAGCCCTGGTCTAAACTGTACCTTTTGTGCTTTTCACACCGCAGAAAGTATAAACACAGCCTATGTGTAGTGCTAATTGAACTATAACTTCTGGGGTTGAATAGTCATAGCTTTTTTTATATATAATAATAGGTTGTATAACCCAACCACACATTTGATCATTCTTAGAAGTGTGAATTAGCTTATGTAGAGGTAGTGGTATTTTCAGACATTGTTATTGTTGCGGGTGTGAACTATTTATTTATTGAATTTGATTTAACCTTTATTTAACTAGGCAAGTCAGTTAAGAACAAATTCTTATTTACAATGACGGCTTAACGAAAGGCTAGAAGGCATGTTGCACTCCCGTGATGCTATTACGGGATAATTTTTATTTGGTTTTAGTATAATGGTTGATGAAAATAAGGATGTGTGGTTTTCTCCTACAAATACGGATATCTGTGTGTGTATCTGTGTGGGTGGTTGGGCAGGAGTCAGGGGGAGGTTGTTGTGTGTAATCTGTGATGTAATTATTCTGTGCCCAGGGATCATGATGAAGGGGACAGAGTCACAGTTTCAGTGGGTTATCCAAGCATGCGACAAAGATCTCACATTAACTAGCCATTAACCATTAGAAGCACAGGAAATTCAATGACTCATGTGGTTCTGGATTGACAGAGCATCACATGCATCATCAAATCAAATCAAATAAAATGTATTTATATAGCCCTTCGTACATCAGCTGATATCTCAAAGCGCTGTACAGAAACCCAGCCTAAAACCCCAAACAGCAAGCAACGCAGGTGTAGAAGCACGGTGGCTAGGAAAATGACATGTAAACTAAATCAAAGGGGTCATCAGGTGTAATAAGAGTTGTTATAATACCTTATTTCTTGTCATGAGAATCTTTATAATTCTCAGAAGATTTAGGTGACTGTCCTCCAGACACAGTCGACTCACAAGTTCCTTTAAATCTACATGTTGAATGTATCACACTGTAATTTCATGTTTTCTAATGAAGGGATGAATTTAGAGGCAGGTTTCACTTTTTTCAATTATTTTGTCCGATCGTATTTTCTCAGGGGATAATGCTGAGTAATGTGCCATAGTGTGTTGTGGCATCAGAGACACCAAGAGTTACAGACTGGATTGTGCAATAGTGAGTGACAAAAAGTGACCGGGAGAGAAAGCAATTCTGTCTCCAGGGATTTTCTGTTATTCATTTGCTGGAACCTAGCATTAACTCTGAATGTACTACAGTACAGGAATGTCAGAGGAAAACATTTCTCCAAAAGTTATCTCTCTGTCTACTTTTGGTTACTAAAAGTTTTTCATCTATATTTTGTTTAATTATTTCAGATACTAGAAGAAAAAGAGTCACCAAAAAAGGTTTAAAATTGAAGAATTTAGAGAAGGTAGAGAATCTATCAACAAGGTACTCTCTCTCTCTCTCTCTCTCTCGCTCTCTCTCTCTCTCTCTCTCTCTCTACACTCTTAGAAAAAAAGGTGCTATCTAGGACCTGAAATGTGTCTTCGGCTGTCCACATAGGAAAACCCTTTGAAGAACCCTTTTTGGTTCTAGGTAGAACTCTTCTGGGTTCCATGTAAAACCCTTTCCACAGAGGGTTCTACAAGGAACCCAAAATAGTTCTACCTGTTACCAAAAAAGGTTGTACCTACCTCCTGCCATGTATATATATACATGGCAGGAGGTAGTGACAAGCTAGCCAGGCACCTGTAACCCTGGAAACTGGTCTAACCTGCTCCCGTTCCAACGGCAGGTGAACAACCGAGGAGTGTTTGTGCTTGTTCCCTTTCCAGAGAGAACTCTTACCAAATACCTGCTTCAAACCTGATGACTCTCTAAATTATACCAATAGTAAACATTTAATTTCCACAGATATTAATGTGTTTGTAAGAAAATATCTTGCATCCTAGAGTACAGTCCTTCATAGTCAGCAGTTACCCTTCTCCACCACATGGTGTCTCCTTGAGTTGCAGTCTGTTAGAATTACATTTAGGATGATGTACCAATCTACCAATCAGCTCCCCTGTTGTGATTCAAACCTTATCCTGTAGGTATTCTGTCTGTGGGTAGCCTTCTCTAGGTGTTCCTGGACACGTGTGTTTGTATTGTGATATGAGTCTAGGATTATAGCCAGTCTCCCCAGAGTTATCTTAGACTAGTACAACGCTGCTACCAACTGTTAGGCAAATTAGTATTTTGCAGAAACTGAACTATGCATTTCTGATTCATTTTGAGTCACAAAGCTGCTCATACATATTTTGGTTGGGAATATTACAGTAACTACAGTAACGGGAGCCAACATATAAAATATAATTATGTGGAACTTAATCGTAGCTTCTGTTTTCATGATGAGGCTTGCGTTATCGATGATGCTTGTCCTCACACATCTCTGAAGTAACTTAATTTTATTTCTAGATAAAACAAATGAAATCTTCTGTAAACAGAGATCATTTTTGTATTTTTACTCCTCAGTTCCCCTTCGTATTAGGGAGTAACCACTAAGATTGTTGAATGTTTAATTACTCCTCAGTTCCCCTTCGTATTAGGGAGTAACCACTAAGATTGTTGAATGTTTAATTACTCCTCAGTTCCCCTTCGTATTAGGGAGTAACCACTAAGATTGTTGAATGTTTAATTACTCCTCAGTTCCCCTTCGTATTAGGGAGTAACCACTAAGATTGTTGAATGTTTAATTACTCCTCAGTTCCCCTTCGTATTAGGGAGTAACCACTAAGATTGTTGAATGTTTAATTACTCCTCAGTTCCCCTTCGTATTAGGGAGTAACCACTAAGATTGTTGAATGTTTAATTACTCCTCAGTTCCCCTTCGTATTAGGGAGTAACCACTAAGATTGTTGAATGTTTAATTACTCCTCAGTTCCCCTTCGTATTAGGGAGTAACCACTAAGATTGTTGAATGTTTAATTACTCCTCAGTTCCCCTTTGTATTAGGGAGTAACCACTAAGATTGTTGAATGTTTAATTGACACTTTTTAAGTATTTTTGTAGTTTGCATTTAACACCACATTTAATGAGCTTTATACAACTTGCTGTAGGCAAAACAGCTATAGGGTCAACCTGAGATCAGGTGTAAACCAGATCCTCGTTGGACCATTTCGACAGACAGACAGACAGACAGACAGACAGACATGGCTCCCTCTGGCTGGACAACCATTATACACACCCATAAACAACTCTGGCTGCAATATCCCTGTTCTGATCTGATAAGGACATTCAGCATCTCAAAAAAAAAGATAAAAAGATATTTCATAAGGTCATTCAGGGATTTTCAGGGACTTTCAGTGATGATTCAGTGATAATACGTTTTTGGCCTTCCAACAACCTGTAGTGGAGATCAGCCAAGTGAGATGGCATGTGTTGTTAGGTGTTGTTTTAACTATCTGGTGGGAGGTATGAAACAGCAGTGACCCCTGTTTTGACCTATGACTCCAGTGATGACCCCTGTTAGTGAGAGAAATGCCTATAATGGACTATAAATCACATAGAGCTGGCCAGCCAACCCTAACAACTCTACCAGGACAGGACAGTTGTTTGTCTGATAGCCACCCTTCATCATTTTATATACGTCCAGATAACATCCATTACAACTTCAGTGAATACGCTAACAAACAAGGTGAAACGTTGATAGGGCTAGAGGTTTTCCTGTTCAGTTCACATGTTTTTTTCATGGTATAAGACTTATAGAACTTAATTGAACAAAACAGGCAGAGTAAGACACATGTTCAGTGCCAGGCCTGTTCTGAGCAGAGCGGTTTCTCCCAAGAGGTATAATGTATCTGTCTAACTGACTGAACAAACCCTGTCATTGTGTGTCTTGACCTCATATGCAGAGACAGTGATTCAGTTACTGGAACTACCCGATTTAGCTGTGAAGCGAAAATATCAATGTTACCCTAAAATATTTGGTGTTATTTGAATGTAAACTGACTCCACTTTACAATCTTCTTAGCAGTATAAAGAACGGTAGAATATGTTTATCCCACTCTCCTTGTCTTTCCCCCTTTCTCCCTAACTGACTAAAGTCTTATCCAGGGCGTTCTGAGCCAAGGAGATCTGATATCATCTTTAGAGGGCTGTGCTCTGAGACACAGAGCGCCTTCTATCCAGACCAAACCTGAGAGACCCAGGGATAGGGAGTGACTACTGCAGCCCAACCCCAGCCCAGAAGACACAGGAACAGAGACAGACAACAGCCCAGTGCCAGGGGACAAGGGGAGACTACAACAGCTCTGCACAAGGGACAGACCACAGCCCAAGATCACATCACCAAGAACAGAGAAAGACGACAGCCACAGACCAGGACCAGAGCACCCAGGGACAGGGAGAGACTAGTTCCAGAGATGGCCTCGGCCGGCCTGGAGATCCTGGGTATGATCCTTTGTGTGTCAGGCTGGCTAGGGGTCATGGTAGCCTGTGGCCTGCCAATGTGGAGAGTAGCCGCCTACATTGGCCAGAACATCGTCATATCTCAAGTGATCTGGGAGGGCCTGTGGATGAACTGTTCTGTCCAGAGCACGGGCCAGATGCACTGCAAGGTCCACGACTCCATGCTTGGACTCCCTGTGGACCTACAGGCGGCCCGAGCCCTGGTCATCGTCTCTATGGTGCTGTGCATCATGGGCATCGGCCTGTCTGTAGCCGGGGCCAAGTGCACCAACTGCAGCTCGGACACGGGCAGCAAGCCTCGCATGTTGCTGGGAGCCGGGGTGACCTTCATCATGGCGGGGCTGTTGCTGCTGACGGCTGTATCGTGGACGGCTAACACCATCGTCTTGGATTTTTACGACCCGATGCTGGAGGAAACGGGGAAGAGGGAGTTTGGGAACTCACTGTATTTTGGATGGACTGCCTCCTGTCTGCTTCTCCTAGGGGGAGCTCTACTCTGCTGCTCCTGCCCCCCGAAAGCACCCCAGGGTGGGAACGGGGCTGGGTCTGGGCACCACAAGGTGGTGAACTACTCTGCGGTCAAGTCTCCCATGTCTGTCAATGGATATATGAGGAGGGACTATGTGTGAGAGAGTGTATGTTCAATGGCTTTAGTATAGAGACAGCCCCTTGAGACTGATGGGACTGATGGGATAACTAGTGTTAGCGACCCCCCTTTCCTGATTGCACACTATAGGGGTAGTGCAGAACAAATGCAGCCATGTGGGATATTTGATTCAGATATAAAGTATAAATGATTGCCGATTAATGCTAGATTGTGTTTTACATATATGATTTCTGTAAAGCTAGAGACATGCATTTATAGAGTCAAATAAATTAGAGAAATATCCTATTCATGTTTTACCTGTTCAAAAATGTGTACTAAATTTCAAATGAATGTTACTCAATGATGAAGATTTAGATCATGAAAATGTTAATGTTGTTTAAAATAATTAAAATAACTTTCCCATTTAATCCTAAGTAAGTTGTGTCTACTCAGAATCTTCTAGCACGACTGACAATGATGATACAAAAATGAAGATAAGTTCACTCATTACCGGGTAAATTACAGCATTTTGCATTATTATCCAGCAGTATGATATCATAATGAGAGTACATCATGCACTGTGCCAGCTAATGTGTGTATACAATAGTATACATCATACTGACAAGCAACTCCTTTTTTGTTAAATTGGCTTATAGCAGGGACATTCCCTTCTGAAAGTAAGGTCTTATCGCAGATGATATAACCACAGGAATGCTATGAATGTGCGGAGGGGTAACTGTGCCTATGGTTAAGGATGAAACTGGCTTAATAAGGTCAGGCTACCAACGGAACACTGAGACAGGACATCCCATTGAAGACACAGGATCTGAAGAAATATACCAAAATATAGGGAAGGAATGCCTGCAGGTCCATATCGCCTGAAATCTAGACAACTCAGCCCGTCTACCGCTCACAAATACGTTTTTTGATTTCAATGCTAATGTGAGCAGCAACAATGTCATTTTTGTTTCTGAAGGGTGCCTTCTGCTGCCTTCCATTGTGCCCCCTGTTCCATTTGGGAGAGTGAAACTGAGCCTGACAAAAAGCAGCCATTTTCATAGGGAGGGGAGGTAGGTAACCCACACTGTGATCATAAGGTGAACTAGCTTCTTTCACAATGCTCCCATTGATGAAAAATAAGACAATGGCTTTATTTACATTATAGTCTAAGAATAAGATAAGGGGAAAACACTTTTAAGACAGTCTTATAGCATAGACTTAAAGTACTGCCTAGGGATGTTTGAGCATCGTACAAACAAGCATAGCCTCCAATAGCTCTATTGTGTTACTCAGTCTGTTCACCTGGGGAGTGTAAGTACCCATCTATAACCATGCAGAGTCCAGTGTATGTGTGTGGGACTTCCTGTGCTGCAGACAGTTGAGACAGTTCAAATAATGGTGAAACCCTTTGGTGCAGAGTGACCTTGAGGAGAGGACACTGTCTGATAACACTGACCCACTCATCACATCAACTCCCAAGCCACAATGACCACTATCCCACTCACTCACTGGGAGATGTTTGTCCACTGGACTGACAGCCAAATAGAAACTTGTCTAACTGTGATCTCTAAATCTGTTAGCCAAACAAAGACAAAAGATAACGGAGTCTCACATTTTGTCAGAAATCTTCAATGGCAGTCAGAAAGAAGATACAATTTACTATGAAATTCAGGCTTGTCTGTTGTCTGAATCATGGCAGTGGAAAACCATGATCAAATGCAGCTTTGCATTTATTCATTGTGCAACGTCATCTCCCAAAATAATGTTATCAGGTACCAGAGAGAGCAGTCATTGGCTCCTGACCCAGGTCATGTCATTTTGAAAGAAAGTGATCCAAGAAAGAGCCCTACTGCTGGGGTTGGAAACCAGATGAAAAGATATTCAGCAACATGGAAGTTTGTTTAAAAATATATTTATTATTGAACCCAACGCAATTCAGCTTAGGCCTTCATTAGGGTATTTGGGTTGGAAACTAGCCAATAGTGCTTGTACACAGTAGGCCAACACAGATTCTCCTAGGCAGCTCTCTCTAAGGGTTAGCAGTAATACACTGAGGTAAACACTCCACAGAGAGCTAAATATGTATCTTGAACTGAACATAATTGTACAATGGTAGACATCTGTTAAACTAACACATGAGTTTATGTTATTCCCAATTCCTCCACTTGTAATTATTACCTTGTCCATTCTTAACCTGTTCGTTATCCTTTAACTATTTCGCTTTGGCCATTTATTGACCTTCCCCTCAGCCCAAACAGTTGGGGATCAATCATGGCCCAACCTTTCAATCATTAATCTGTGCAGCCAAGCCGTTCTCATGCCAAAGCTTGTTCTGGGGGTCGTTGAGAAGAAAGAAAAGAAAAAACATTTGAAAACCTCCTTGGCCAATCGCCATGAGACTCTACCTTCTGTTGGTGGAGTGCTATAAAGATAACTGGGAGTATACAGGTGGTGAGAATTCCAGAGCAGAACCCAGACAGTGAAACCGTTCTGTACGTGAAGTTGAGACAGTGAAGTGAAGAGAGTGAAGACACCTGTAGACTTGCTTACAGAAGAAGGTAAAACAAGAAAATGGCTGTGTTGGGACTAGAGATCCTGGGGATGATCCTGGCTGTCCTGGGTTGGATATTGAGCATCGTGTCCTGCACCCTGCCCATGTGGAGGGTGTCCGCTTTCATTGGGGTCAACATCATCACGGCTCAGACCATCTGGGAGGGCATCTGGATGACCTGTGTGGTCCAAAGCACGGGCCAGATGCAGTGTAAGGTATATGACTCCATGCTGGCCCTCAGCTCGGACCTGCAGGCAGCCCGAGCCCTCACAGTCATCTCCATAGTTGTGGGAATCATGGGGGTGCTGGTGGCCGTGGTGGGGGCTAAGTGTACCAACTGTGTAAAGGACGAGACGGCCAAGGCCCGGGTGATGATCGCAGCGGGGGTAGCCTTCATCGTAGCAGCGCTGACGCAGCTGATCCCTGTGTCCTGGTCAGCCAACAGTATCATCATGGAGTTCTATAGTCCCATCACTCCTGAGGCTCACAAAAGGGAGATTGGAGGGGCTCTCTACCTGGGCTGGGCTGCAGCCGCTTTTCTCCTCATTGGGGGGTGCATCCTGTGCTGTAGTTGCCCCCCACAACCTGAGAAGAGGTATGCAGGGCCGCCCTCGCGGATGGTGTACTCCCTGACCAGGTCTGTGGCCCCTAGCGGCTATGACAAAAGAGACTATGTTTGAACTGACCTGGATATCTGGCAGCAGCTGCTTTCTGCTTTCTGCTCAGCGGACGAAGGACATTTGATACCAACCTTGAATTCCAGAACAGATAAAATGGTGGTGATTTCTACCAATACAATAAAATACTGCTTTTTTACTGGATCATTTTTGATGGTGCTCTGTTGAAGGGGAACACAACAAACTGGACTTGATGTACTTTTATTTTGTACTGTATGCCTGTTTAAAATATACAAAGGTGTTGTAAATATTGTATTGTAATCTTACTATTTGAAAGGAGTTGAATTGAAACCATCTGCATTGTTACATTTTATATTCTATAGACTGAATGAATAACAGCTTATGTTGTGTGTATGTTGGATAACAATATGCCAAACACTGACCGTTTAACAGCTTTTGTTAAGTGTGAAAATATCAACTATTTTGATGTTCGATGTGTGTCAATTTCACAATAAAAACTGTTTCATAAAACTTCATTTTTTCTTCAAATATTTTTTAATATAATGACAGAAAAATATAACTTGTTGCTATATGTTACTTTATACAGTACATTTCATTCACATTATTAAGTGATTTGCTACATGGGAAGTGCCACTAGGTCCTGTGCTACTCGCTATACAGTTTATAAGAAAAGTATGTTTGAATCTCTCAGCTTATATCAGAGAACTGCCTCTGTGTCATTCATTCTACCCAGATCAGGAAATAACAGGCATTTTCCTTCACTGATCCTTGGGTATCTATCCATGGTAATGATGTGTTGAGTTGGATTCTCTTTCATAGCTGCTAGCTAACTGTCTGACTACCATATCTGTTGGGCTTAGATAACAAGGAGCTTGCTTTGTCAGCCCCCCACTTTCAGCCATTCCAAAATGGCCCCCAAAACAATGGGTCTGTTTCATAGCAAGATGGGGATCGGAGAGAGTTATCAACACCGGGTCATGAAAGTCTATTATCCCAGTTTCTGGGGCATAACTAGGGGAGACCCTCCCGGTTGTTAGGAATTCAAGGGCACTGGAGTCAGTGACAGACAGACATGACCGTTAGACCACGTCAAATAGAGTGAACAAGACAGCTTGTTGCCGATGAATTGAGATCAGGCATTCTTATTTTACAAGCTGCTTCAGCTAATGCTGTGAGAGAATGATTGCTCTGAGGAGACAAGATTAGGGCTAATCTATTATTAATGAGTAAAGGGAAATTCCCCCACTTTTCAACCTCATTTTTAATTTAGGTTTAAAATATATATATATATAAAGTTAAAAAGTTCTAACCGATGTCAAAAGCTAAAACATTTTAAAAAGAGTGATTTTCACACTCTATGAGACACTATGAGATTCGTGGTGACGTGAAGAGAAAGATAATACCCTCCCTCTGGCTAGTAACTCCTTGCAGGTTTTGAAAACCACCATTTTTTTTTTTTTACAACTTTTAATCCTACCCTGTGATGTCACAGAGAAGCATTTTTTTGGACCTTCCAGGGCTCCTCCCTTCAGCTGATCTGGGATATAAAGGATACTTGTCTTCCCGGCTGCACCAGAACATCACACATCACAAACTCACAGGTGCTAGGGGCTAAATTAAGTCAATTGGTGTTAGTGTCTCTGACTCTGGCTGGTCTCTTTCTTTCTCACAGATCCTCTGTCAGATCCTCTCAGGTATCTCAGGTGTGACGGAACACGGCGCACTGAAAGGAACACAGAAGGAGCTCCAGCAACAACAGAACTACCACCATGTCTGCAGGGTTGGAGTTAGTGGGGATCGCTCTATGCGTATTAGGATGGATCATTGCCATCGTGTCCTGCACCCTGCCCATGTGGCGAGTAACAGCCTTCATCGGCAGCAACATCGTCACAGCTCAGATCATCTGGGAGGGCCTGTGGATGACCTGTGTTGTCCAGAGCACAGGCCAGATGCAGTGTAAGGTCTATGACTCCATGCTGGCCCTCTCCCAGGACCTCCAGGCCGCCAGGGCCCTCACGGTCATCTCCATCCTCCTGGCCATCCTGGCCGTGCTCATCGCCATCGCCGGGGCCAAGTGCACCAACTGTATTGAGGACGAGGCAGCCAAAGCTAAAGTCATGATCATCTCTGGGGTGTTCTTCATCGTGTCGGGAGTCATGCAGCTGATACCAGTGTCCTGGTCAGCCAACACTATCATCCGGGACTTCTACAACCCGCTGCTGACTGATGCTCAGCGCAGGGAGTTAGGGGCAGCGCTCTACATTGGCTGGGGGGCTTCAGCCCTCATGATCCTCGGGGGAAGCCTCCTCTGCTGTTCCTGTCCCCCTCGGGAGAAGAGGTACAACCCCTCACGGATGGCATACTCTGTCTCACGCTCTACCCCAGGTGGGCCCGGGTTCGAGAGAAAAGACTATGTGTGATGGGACGATGGATGGGACAAGGACTATTTATATAGCAACCAAAAACATTATTCTACACGTGTTTCTAATGGGGCTTCATGAATCCCAAGGAGACTCCGCAATGAAGGGATGTGTTTGTTTTTGCTTTTTTCACCATTGTTTTGTTGGATTTGTCTACGTGTGTACAGTACTTGTCTCTGTAATATCTACTCTGAAGGAAAAGCATAGAAGTTCCAGGGCCGGATTGTGTAAGAAAGAAGGATCATATGCTTTCCATTTGGGTTTAGTGAGAACAAAGGAAATTAAAAATAAGATCAGTAGTCTCTACATTTATTAATTCAATTACAAGGTTTTAAGGGTTGGATTATTAGTGAGCTATGCATATCCATTGAAAATATATCAAGCTCATTTAAATACATACACAAGCCTAATTGAATTAATGACATAACGTTTGTACTTTTATGATTATTCCTGTCTAAGATGTTAGTCATTGAGTCCTTTCATATTTTAAATCACTAACATTTCATTATTTCCGTAGCTTCAGGCAACGACGCTACATCAAATGATATAGAATGTAGAATATTCAATCATTATCTTCTCATTGGCATTTCTCTATGTTATTGCCTCATATAAATGACGCATTGCTTGGGTTTCAGAAACTAAGGAAGGCTGTTAAAAATACTACATTTGACTGATACGTTAATAAAACGACAGAGGTGGGAAAAAAAATGTTTCACTGCAAGAATACAGAAGATTTAACAAAATCAGTATGTTCACAAATACTTTTTTAAGGAACTGTGTTTATTTTTTATGTGGGATTTGAATTTTGTGTTGGAATATTTTTGCATTTTGTTTTGTAAAAGACTTTGTGAAAGAGATGCATTTGTTTGATGGTGATGTTCTATCATCAGTGTGATTGTGTGATGTAAGCATCTGTTTGGATGCCAGGAAGAGTAACGACTGCCTTGGCAGCAGCTAATGGGGATCCTAATAAGATCCGAAATACTACTAACATACAGAGTACTGTAACTGTACTGAATGCTGTCAACTGCACTCCAGATAGATGACAGATGAATTCAACACAGTGTGGATAGTGGTGCACAGAGGGAAGGGAGAACAGGTTGGGAGCAGACGAACTGAAGGCCTCAGTGTTTTGGGGCAATGAGGAGAAATGGGGGCATTGTGCACCTGTGTCCAGCCAGAACAGTGCTACAGTGTGTGTTAGTCCTGCAGTGTTAACTGCACATCACCTGCTTTTTTAATAAAGACAGTTATTTTATGAAGGTTTGCATCTCTATTGGTTTAATTCAGAAAGCAATAATCAATTATGTATATATTTTCCTCTTGTTTTATTTCGTTACCATCTGCACACAGAGGTTCATACACTACCAACAATATATTTGTTGTACTTCAGCAGTTTTGTAATGTTTTTTTTGTAATCCAATGAGAAGTTGATGGATGCTGGGATAAGGATCAGTACATGTGCCAGTGTAAGGTAGCCTCAAATGCAATCCAAGAGGCCATGTTACCGCCACCAATCAGTAACTTTACCACAACAGCAATAAACAATTACCAACAAGATATCACCTCACAGGTGCAGGTGGCAAATGTTATGTCAGCAGAGTAGGAAAAGAAGACTGAAATAAATGATAAAAAGGTAGAATTATATTCAGTAGCAGCAGGCCTAGAGCATATATCATCTTCAATTAAGGACGTAGATGAATCCAAGAAATACACAGGAACCAAATGTCTAATTGTTTCTAAAACCAAATTTGAAGTCTGTTTCCTGCATGCTGGCTGTGACTTTAAGACGTCCAGTCTCATGTTTAAAACACCTCCTGTAGCACCTTACAAATGCTGAAATATTAATTGGGCTCTCATAGTAAATATGGGAGAGAAAAGTCCCTGGAGACTGGAGTCTCACCTTACCAGCACCTTACCAGCCAACTGTTGTCTCTTCCTCCACATATCAATGTCACTTCAAACAAAATATCTATCTAATCACCATGACTGGATCCAGTGATATTAACTACTGTACCGTTTCAGTTTGGCTATAGTCCATTGTTATTTCCTCCGAAAAGGGGGATCACATGTACATTAAAAAGCGAAGATATGCATATAAACAGAATAAGCAGCTCTATAGTTATTGAAGCATGGTGTCCCTACATTTTCCCGTTGATTATTCAAATGACTTTTCAACTGAGTCAAATGCAACCTTTTGACATTGCAACAGAAGGCAACAACCATTCAACTTCTGTAACAAAACTGTATGAACTCCAATCATGATGATTTCAAAGTAATGTCATTTGATACAGTTGAAAAACAAAACCAATGTATTTGTCATTTGCTAATTTGCGTTGTTGTTGTTGGCTGACTGATGGTCCTACTAAATGAAAGTTAGGATAATGGGATCTCTTTCTAAGATGTTTGGAAATCTTGGAAGTGTGATGTCCAAAAGCTTCAGTTTCAAAAGATGTAGATCTGGTGAGAGACTATTATTAAACTGATCACGTTAAGTGGTACCTGCTACATATGCAGTTCAGATGGCTTTTCCTATACAAGACTGGGGCAGTATAGTGTGTTTGAAGGGTGTTAATCATTGATCCAACCTCAGGGTTATTTCAGCAGTATTACCATGGTGGGCTGGAGATCTCTATGCCTCATAAAGTATATTTGGTTTGGGGGGTTATACAGCAGTCATTGCAACATGTTAAATTGAAAGGACTAAGGAAAGTCAAGTTTACACAGTAAACAAAGCATTCTCTCTCTGACATGAGTCATAAAACTGGAGTTCAGAAACAGTGAGAGACTATTATAAGACTGATCACATTTAGTGGTACCTGCTGTGTTACATATGCAGTTCAGATGTCTCTCTCTCTCTCAGCTCTACTCTGCTGGCTCTGGACAGCGAAACCCTGACTGATCACATGACCGATACTGAACTACATGAAGGGACCGAACAGACAGAGAAGTTGCTAGGCACCTGGAGTCCCGAGGGAAAAGGCCTTCCTTTATTCATCCACCATGAAAGGAACAACACAGCCCCTTTGTGTGTCCTGTCCTGTCTACTCTGTAGGAACAAAACCTTAGAAACTACATATTTAGTGTAATGAACAGAGTAGTTAACAAAGGACTGATCTGTGGAAGCTACCTCCAACCATTTCTAAATGTGTTGTTCTGTCTTCCTTTATCTTCTTAAATAAACTGAAAACAAACTAAAGTTATCAGATAATAGTATAATGAAGCAGGTGAGAATAACATCTGTATCTAGGTCCGTCCACACACAGCTAATCATTATAGTTAAAAATATATATTTTTATAGATCGCTTTTGGGTGGTTTACAAACTGTCTTAAAGGGCCAACAGCAGATGAAACAATACCAAAGAGTACTCCCTGCCACCAGGGTCTGCTGAGCACAGACTTGAAAGTTGTGAAAATTCTGTGCAACTTCCAGTTTGAGTTTACAGTAGTAAACTGAGGCTGTACCCTCTTTAAGTTACAGTTTTAACAGTGGCCAAGTAGGCTATTTGGTGGCTACAGGGAAAACTCTAGAACAGCGGTCACCAACCTTTTCTGAGTCAAGATCACTTTCTGAGTCAAAATGCAAGCCGAGATCTACCGCTCAGACATGACTTAAAAAATGTAAACCTATGCAACAATAACGAATTAAAAACAGTACTGTAGCAATGAGGTTTTTGTGCAGTAAGCTATAGGCCAAATGCAATATCATCAAATATTGGTTTTGTTTGAATTGCCCTGTTTGAATTGCCCTGCTGTTCAGGCCATTTTTAATTTGAGGTAGGCTATATGATCACACCGGTAATAGATCCATTGTTGGATTACGTGTGAGGCACAGCTGAGTGAGCATACATTTAAATCTTTTTTCTTTATAACTGGGCTGATGGTGCTTGCATCTGATTGTCAGTTGCAGCAGAGGGAAGAGATGAGAATGAGGGTCCCCCTCTCAACATCCCTTCACTCTCCCTTTCCTCCATTGACACTGTCCAAAACGGGACACAATCTTCCAGCTGATGGCGAAACTCGAGTCTCACCGCATTATTTCTGCCTCATGCACAAATTCATGTTGCTACTCCTATGACCAGAGAAAGTGAAATATTATTTGATATTAGAAATGACCCAAGCCGCTAATAATAACAACAACGCAAGCCTATAGATACACTTTCCTACTCATTCATTACTGCTGCACTGCTTGTTGTAGCGCTGTGGAACAGTGGAGGCTTCTCAGAGGAGGAAGGGGAGGCCCATCCTCCTCACTGAATTTCACAGAAATAAAAATTGTGAAACACTTAAACAGTTATCCTTTTTCGATAAAACTATAATAAATATAATCACGACACCAAATAACTGATTAAAACACACTTTTTTGCAAAGAAGGTCTACAGTAGCCTCAACAGCACTCAGTTGGGTAGCACCATTGTGTAGCCGGAGGACAGTTATCTTCCGTCCTCCTCAGGGTACATTGACTTCAATACAAAACCTAGGAGGCTCATGGTTCTCACCCACTTGCACAGACTTACACAGTAATTATGACAACTTCCAGGGGACTCCATCAGCCTATCAGAGCTTTTCCAGCATGAGCTGACATGTTGTCCACCCAATCAAAGGATCAGATAATTAATCTAGCACTGAAAACATAAGCTACAGCTAGCTAGCACTGCAATGCATAACATGTGGTGAGTAGTTGACTCAAAGAGAAAGACAATAGTTGAACAGTTTTGAGCAAATGTATTTATTCCAAAATGAAGGAGAAGCAAGAGAAATAGAGAGATTTTGTAAATGTTTTCACTTCCAGTTTCACTTACTTAGCTAGCAAATTCAGCCTACTGAAACATCCTGCTCAAACAGAGGTAGTACTATGACTTTCCAACACAACACTGTAACTCTTCCAAGTCAAGGTAAGCTTTTGCTATTACTCATTTATTGCCACCGGTGAAGCTGCTTACTGACTGTACACTAAAGTTACTGCCAGATTTTCGCGGGTTTACTAACGTGTACTTTAGCTAATATGGTGACAACGATGTAGGCTGTTTGTAGAGGTTTGGCTTGGAATGTTTTTTTCACCTGTTAAGGTACAGCTGATTTGCTGTGGATTTGGTGTTTATCAGAGTCAGTAGAAAGGCCTCTTTTGTGTCCTAAGTTTTCATAACTGTGACCTTAATTGCCTTAACGACCATTCCACAGGTGCATGTTCATTAATTGTTTATGGTTCATTGAACAAGCATGGGAAACAGTGTTTAAACCCTTCACAATGAAGATCTGTGAAGTTATTTGGATTTTTACAAATTATCTTTGAAAGTCAGGGTCCTGAAAAAGGGACGTTTCTTTTATTGATGAGTTTAGTTGGGTTTTTTACAGAAATGCTTGGCGATCGACTAGGAATGCCTTGGAGATCGAACCAGTTGATCGCGATCGACCGGTTGGTGACCACTGCTCTAGAAAGTTGAGTGAAGTTAATTCTTGTGCTTCTCTCCGTGGGCTGATATTTCTTCTGCGCAGCATTCCTGCTTCTATATGGAGTAAATGTGGATAACCAGCTGTATCCTGTAGGCCAGTGGTTCTCTTTCTTGGTCCTGGGGACCCAAAGGGCTGCACATTTTTATTTTTGCTCTAGCACTACCAACCTGATTCAAATCATCAAAGCCTCATGATGAGTTGATAATTTGAATCAGCTGTGTAGTGCAAGGGCAAAAACAAAAATGTGCAGCCCTTCGGGTCCCCAGGACCAGGATTGAGAACTAGTGCTGCAGGCAACACAGTATTTTATGCAGTCCAAGCAAACTATCAATCAAAGGCCATAGGATATCAAGTATGAAACATGACTTTATTTTCAGTGTAAAGGACATTGTGTTCACTAATACATAAATGCCATCTACATGTAGAATACAAACTACATACATCATGATACACAACATCATGCATGCACTTTGATAACATTCATATATTACAACAATTAGTAATATGAATCTAAATGTTTGCATTATATCTTCTGCAATAAACTAGATGTTTTCATTCATTCAATCAGCATTGTTCTGTTTTTCACTAAATCAAATAGTCTGAGGACATACTGATTTTGTCAATTAAAACCTAAATGTAAATAAACAAATAGCAAATGTCGATAAACAACAGAACAGACCTTACTTCATGTGTTGACAACATATTGCATGCATTCTGTCCATTAGATTCAAAAAATAATAATAAAAGATTGTTCTGGCACTGTGAACAAAATAAGTATGACCTTATATGGCCAACCTAGTTAGAGTTTATCTATATTGCACCCTTCCCCCAAAATGTCCCCTTCAGTTATGTGGCAAAAAGACCCATAAGGTAAGAATACAATGCATGAAATGCATTTTGGACATAAATCATATTGTATCTAGTTCACATAACATTTCACATGAGAACCCATGCAATACTGTATATCATGGGTTTATTTATTAGCACCTATTGTATATTTGGTTATTTTCTACTAAAGGCTGTTTTCTCTGGATACATAATGGAAACAATTTTGCATAGACAGCAGGCAACATGTAATATTGTTACATCTTTTGAACAGACTGTAGTGAGTGAAATACCACTTAGATCGGACATCATCTTACTGTGTTTCTAAGTAGCTAAATATTTACAACAGGATTATAGGTGAATACTAACTTCATTATGTCTTATTATCAGAGTCCAGTCAATCTATCAACTCATTTCCTCTAGTCTGTCTACATTGCCTAAATAAAGGTTGGATGAAATAAATAGCCTGAGCAAATACTGTCAGTATTCTTACAAACATTGACATTATCACATACATTTACAATCTCAGGCATCAATGACTTCACAATAAAAAAAACATAATTATAAGGCACAACTTATCTTTCCTTGTCGGGACTCTCACCATAATAGTGTGTGACTCCCTGGCCATGCTAGTCGTTACCATGCTAGTCTTTAACCGCTCTAACATGCGTTTTATGTGCTTAGGTTCTTCTCAGTGACAGTGGGGAAACTACTATCTACTTATTAATAGCTCTTTGTCCATTAGGGCTCTTATCTGGTCCTTGGTTCCAAAACACTATGGTCTTGAATTCTAATACTCTACTGAAGTCTCCTACATAACCGAGTGTTCGGCCTGTCCTGTTCTGCTTGGTACTCTATCTACCAAGACTGATAGTTCAACTCAGTAGTGTTCCACCAGCTTGTTCCAGCCTTGACGACTCAACTTCTTCAATGGACAGCTGGTCAAGACAGTTCTGTGCTATGTGCCAGTCCTCCACGGTGAGGCAACAGACATACCAGCTCACTATTTGCCAGACTGTGCCACCTTGCCTGGTCGGAGCCAATCTCTCCAGGGGGACTGGGGCTTCTCTTGCCCAGCTTCAGAAGTCCAGGAGGCAGGGGAGGAGGAGGGCCGGTGGGGCCTGGTGGAGGAAGCTATGCTGGGTCTCCTCCAGAAGGACATGGAGTTGGAGGCAGGTTTCCTTTGGACCTGCTCCGACTGCTGCTGGGTCCTCAGCTGCTGGTTGATGATGGTCTGAATGTCGTCCTGAAGAAAATAAATAAAAACATTACACCTCTGTTGATAATGAGCCTCATTAGACTTCACATACATTTTAAATGCAAGAGCTGGATATAACAAGAGCTTAAATACACTTCAAGAGCTTAATTACAGTTCAAATACCATGATGTTGAAATTGTAGGAACGTTTCAAATCATCTCTATTGAACTGGTCAGTTACAGTGAATGTTGCCATGTCTTCATATGACCAACAGAGGGAGGTAGTCACCCAGCAGATGGCCTCGCACTAGCACCATGACTCAGCAGTAGACTAGAGTAGCAGAAAGATTCTTCTAGCCTTGGCCACCTGTCAATCTGTTCAGATCCCTTCAGTCCAAACTTAGGGGGCTGTTTAAAGGTTACCGTGTCCCTAACCCCAGTGGGGACACTACAGCTAAAGAGCAGTCTCTATGTAATACTAGAATTCTGACTCTGTGACCAAGGATTACGGTACATTTTCACTATTGGAGGTGCCCTAAAGACAATAGGCTTAATTAAACCAATGTTAATATTTACTCAGAGCTTATGAAAGTGCCCTAATCTGTTACTGGAGTGTGAAAGAGGGGCAGAGGAAGGGAGAGAAATAGAGATAGATAAAGTGAGACACAGAGACAGACAGAGAGCAAAAGACAGACAGACAGAGAAGGGGGATGATAGAAACAGAGACAGACAAAGAGACCGTGGAGACCCACCTGCCAAGCCTCTAGTTCCTGAGACAGCTCCAGCTTGCGTTGGATAGCCTCCAGCAGCTGGTTGTTCAGACACATCATGTCTTTCTTACTCCTCACCAGCTCCGCCTCCATCAGGTTCTTCCTGACATGATGAAACAGGGGGTCAAACACATGTTAAGTCACAGTGACATGATCATAGATTCATAGCAAACCAATGTGGAAAGCCCATGGCAATCTTCCAACGACAACTCAGCACAGGAACATATGTTACATTTACAGTACATATAAAATGGCAAGAACTATATATAAATGAAAACTGTCACTTTATGAATGCTAAATGCTGTTTGAAAATAACATTGAAGGAAATTACAACGAGTGAAAATTATTAAACGATAAAGCAGAAAATAACTAAATGATAAAGGCAAAACCACTTACTTAGCTATGGCCTCATCTCTGTCTCTGATGGCCTGTTGGGCCACCTCTTCTTCATCCTGTCTGTTTCCGAGCCTCAGCCTCAGCTCAGCATTCTCTTCCTGCAGCTGTGAGATCTAAAAGAGGGGAGAGGTCAGAGAGGAAATAGTGAACTGAAACCCTGGTCTGAGTCCAATACTAGCAACGCCAATGTATTGGGTTCAACTTCTGCTGTATCAAGAACTCATAACCAACATGACCACAAGGTAGAGCACAAACCCCACACACTAAGATGAGCCAACGTAACCACGACTGAAGCTGAGTATTCTGTTTCTGTGGTGCTTAGTTATGTACACTGTCAAATTAGGTTAAAATTACATTAGAGGGCATTGTTTCTAGCCTGGGGTGTTCTATTGACCTGCTACTCTATGAGTGAACACACAGGATCGGTGGGTGTTATGTTATAAAACAGTAGCTCATGGTATTTACTGGAAATTCAAAGCTGTAACCTGACTATCACTGTACTGAAAAACCACTCTCACTCTCTCTCCAGCCCAGCAACACAGAAACTCCTTTTATTGTGTCTAAATCTAAATCTCCATGGAACGCAGGCCTGACTGACACCTGATCTCTGTGTTAATGTCTGTCTCCTAGGAGATGAATCCAGCCTTTGTTGTCAGGGCCGGCAATTCATGTGGGAACCCGGACACAGTACTGAGGACTCAGGTAACTGAACAATGAGGTCTCTTACAGTCAGCTCAGCCCAGCACACAAGGTGCAAGGTGATTTAGTATTATCTATGTATCAGTGTTGACATTGGTCCTTTACCTGTTGTCCATCTAATATTCAGGTCGGTTCTCCAGTAGACGATGTTCATTTTCATGTTCTGTTAGTGCTTCTCGTTTCATCCTTTGGTTAAATTCCAGTTTTGTCTGATAGCATCATGATTTCACCAGTCAAGTTTCCCCTTTTCTCTCTATGACCAGTGTAGGCACTAAAACTAGGGGAGAGACTGCATTGTTTTGACAGGCACTTTCCCGGGAAGGTGGGTTTCCCAGTGGGAATAATAGACTGTGCCTGCTGTGATCTATGAAGCATTCAACATTACCAACCTGTCCTCTCCCAGATCCCCGCCACAGGCTCCTAACAACAACGCCTCAACAGAGATCCAAACCAAAAACCACAGCACTGACATAACTCCAAAGTCATCTGTCGTTACACAAAAGCACCTTACAGGTAAGGTAGACTGTTTTTTCTTTCTTTCTCCCAACAGAGCATACAGTATATTATCTATGGGGGAATTGAATAAAGGCTTTGGATTTAGGCCAGAAAGTCTATTCCTTTGCTGTGTTTTTTTGTTCTTCATTATTACTTTAGTGCCTTGTTGCATACAGGATGCATTTTTTTGTTGTTGAATATTTGTATTCTGTACATTTGTATTCTTCTTTTCACGCTGTCATTTAGGTCATTATTGTGGAGTCACTACAATGTTGTTGATCCATCCATATGGATAATTTTGTGTAGATCGACAACAAAAAAAATCACAATTAAATCTATTTCAATACCACTTTGTCATGCAGCAAAATGTGAAACAATCCAAGGGGGGTGAATACGTATAATACCTACTGCAGCTAACCTTTCGTCTTTTTCAACAAAGGTTCACAATAACTATACATAGTTTCCACAATTACATTAGCTTGTACTCTCATCATAAGGCTTCCCTGAAACGCTAACAAATTCCCCCCCCTAGTAAGGTCCTTCAAAATCTCACGGTTTTCCTTTACCGTAGTATTGTGCATGGTGACTTGTTGTTTTTGCTGCTCATTTAACGGCATATCGATTCGTGTGTCCCCCAATTCTTTGAGGGTGATCCCCCCCCCCAATAAATGCACTGTAATTTAAGCTTTTAAATTGTAAAGTTCTCTCTGCCTCATGCAAAAATTTATGGATTTGAATGGATGGGGATGGTAGGCACAGATCGACAAGCGCTTGTAACGCAGTTTTAGCACATTTTGGGATTTTAAGCATGAAAACCTTTTGACAAAAGCTTTATTTATTTATTTGATTTAAAAAATCTACCTTGCCTACCCTGTCTGCACATCACTGGCCTATTGTTAGAGTTAGTTAGCTTTCCCTGGTTGGTGGCTTGGTTTCCCGGATGACTCCTCACCTGAGGGATATGGGTGTGGTTGGCCAGTGCCTGAGCCACACCATGTAACTGGAGCAGCATGGCCTGTAGGTCTCCTTCCTCCTGACCTATAAACTCTGATCTCTCTGGAGTCTTCACTACCTGGATCAGGGGTCGCAGCAGCTCCAGGATAGACAGAACCTCCTGGGTCATCTATTGGAGAGAGAGAGCAGAAAGAACAGAGAAAGAGAGAGAGATGAGATTAAATCAAATTGTATTGGATAGTGTTTATAACAAAAACATTTGAACACAGGTAAACCTAAATTCAGCCACATATAACAAGCAGTAGCACTGTGGTAAAAAACTCATTGGAAAGACACTAACACTAATAACACTATGGTGTGTTAGGTCAATGAGTTCTGTATTATTTTAACACTACAGTGTGTGAATGTGTAGCTCAGCCTACATTATGACTACTCGTTTCCTCAGGTTTCAAAAGTGTCAAACTCATTACTGATGAAGAAAGGCAAAATAACAATAAAAGTGGGTTAACGTTATTAAAAAGTTGGTGATCCCATTTTCTTGAACTTGACACTTCCTAGGCCTAGATGACATCAGAGGAAGGAACTTTGTAGAGTGCTGTGTTCGTTATTTATAGCTCTCAATGATTGAGTTTTATACCTCATCTCACTACCTTAAGTCTTCCCTAGAGCTTTTAAGAGTCAAAGATCACTGTTTTTTTTCTTTGAGACTTCCATAGGTATAACCACTTTAACACAAAACCTGACTGAATGTGTTGGCTCTCTGACATTTAGAGGTAGAAAGATCCATCTAGCTTAGGTGATTCAACCAAGCAGGAAATGTAGGCTAGCGAATGACTCATGGGTGCACTAAAAGATCACAGTTTCCAGGTATGGAAGAAAACAAAGCAAAATAATGACAGAATCAGACAGTCAAAATTTATGTCTCTTTATTTCTCACCTTTTATGCTTGGTTTCAAGCATTCATTATCACTATGTTTTCTACAAATTGTAGGAGCTGTAATGCATTCACACCTCAGTAGCTAATGGCAAAGCTCTCGCAAATAATGTTCCCCTTGTTGTTTCTTTCTCTTTGAAGTCAGGACACACAAGTTAAGAAGTGTTCCTTTACAGAGGTACCATCACCAATAACATACCTAGAACGTTCTGTTGCTATGTATCATTCTTCCATTACAGTGTCATGGGAATATTTGAGCTCCATGTTTAACATATTTGGAGTTTCTGTAATACACATCATTGCCAGTGTTCAATTTCTGACACTCAAGGTGTCAGACTTGATGCTGAATGTTATGGATTATTCTCATATCTGTAGATAGTGATTGACGCCAGACTGGAGGGCAGAGGAAAAACGGATTATTCACGGTTTTATTGTATTGATGACATTCTATGGACACTATGTGATTCTGTAGAAGCTGACAAAGTCACTGCCTTTTTGCTTTAACTTCCTACAAGGCTAATGTTTACAGAACATTTGGTGCTGTGTGATTAGGATATAAAAGGGCCTGTCTCCAAGAGGCCAGTTATTTTCTCTGCTTCTGTGCTGGGTGGTGTCTCCCTGTTGCAACTTGTAATAAACCAGAAAAGACTGCTCTCCTTTTTGTTCACCTGGAAATGTCTATTACATACAGGCAGTGGACTTTGATTGCATGGTTGTGTATCTCTCTGTATCTTTCTAACACCTCATACTTTATATAATCTTAGAAAAAAAGGGTTCTATATGGAACCTAAAAGTGTTCTACCTGATATACAGTACCAGTCAAAAGTGTGGACACACCTATTCAAGGGGTTTTCTTTATTTTTACCATGTTCTACATTGTAGAATAATAGTGAAGACATCAAAACTATGAAATAATACATATGGAATCACGTAGTAACCAACAACAAAAAAGTGTTAAACAAATCAAATATATATATTATATGAGATTCTTCAAAGTAGTCACCCTTTGCCTTGATGACAGCTTTGCACACTCTTGGCATTCTCTCAACCAGCTTCATGTGGAATGCTTTTCCAACTGTCTTGAAGGAGTTCCCACATATGCTGAGCACTTGTTGGCTGCTTTTCCTTCACTCTGCAGTCCAACTCATCCCAAACCATCTCAATTGGGTTAAGGTCGGGTGATTGGGGAGGCAAGGTCATCTGATGCAGCTCTCAATAACTCTCCTTCTTGGTCAAATAACCCTTACACAGCCTGGGGGAAAAAAAATTATAGTCCCACTAAGTACAAACCAGATGGGATGGTGTATCGCTGCAGAATGCTGTGGTAGCCATGCTGGTTAAGTGTGCCTTGAATTTTAAATAAATCACTGACAGTGTTACCAGCAAAGCACCCCCACAGCTCCTCCATGCGTCATGGTGGGAAGCACACATACGGAGATCATCCGTTCACCTACTCTGCGTCTCAAAGACACAGCGGTTGGAACCAAAAATCTCAAATTTGGACTCATCAGACCAAAGGACAGATTTCCTCTGGTCTAATGTCCATTACTCAGGTGTTTTGCCCCAAGCAAGTTTTTTCTTCTTATTGGTGTCCTTTAGTGGTTTATTTGCAGCAATTCGACCATGAAGGCCTGATTCACACAGTCTCCTCTGAACAGTTGATGTTGAGATGTGTCTGTTACTTGAACTGTAAAGCCTTTATTTGGGCTGCAATCTGAGGTGCAGTTAACTTTAATGAACGTATCCTCTACAGCAGAGGTAATTCTTTGGTCTTCCTTTCCTGTGGCAGTCCTCATGAGAGCCAGTTTCATCATAGTGCATGATGGTTTTTGCCATAATATGGACTTGGACTTTTACCAAATAGGGCTATCTTCTGTATATCACCTTTACCATGTCACAACACAACTGATTGGCTCAAATGCATTAAGAAGGAAAGAAATTCCACAAATGTACTTTTAACAAGGCACACCTGTTAATTGAAATGCATTTCAGGTGACTACCTCATGAAGCTGGTTGAAAGAATACCAAGAGAGTGCAAAGCTGTCACCAAGGCAAAGGGTGGCTACTTTGAAGAATCTCAAATATAAAATATATTTTGATTTGTTTAACACTTTTTTTGTTACTTCATGATGCCATATGTGTTATTTAATAGTTTATGTCTTCACCATTATTCTACAATGTAGAAAAATAGTAAAAATAAAAAAAAACCTGGAATGAGTAGGTGTGTTCAAACTTTTGACTGGTACTGTATGTACTAAGACTATGTGATGTATCAAGGGTATTAACCCAGGATATGTGCGCTAACCTTTTGTCTCTTATTTCTGAAGAACTCTTTTAGGTTCTAGATAGCACCTTTTTTTCTAAGAGTATAAAGATATAGATCATAACAATCTTGGCCACTAACTCTGACCATGATGTATGTACCAACAGTATTAACCCAGGATAAGTGTGCTAACCCTTGCCTTTGTCCTGGGTTCCCTGTCTCTTATGTCCCATGTCTTCTAATTTCTATAGTGTTACCTGTTCTCTGTCATGGCCCAGGCCCATGGTGTCTAGACTGGTCTCCAGCTCAGACAGTAGGGATGTGTTTCCATGGTTACTCCTGTCCTGCAGGTAGACCTCCTCCTGCAGCTCCTCCACCTGGACCTGAAGCTGCTGGGAACGCCCCCTCGCCGCCGCAGCCTCCTGCCATGCCTCCGCCAGCTACACACAGAGAGAGGGGCACACACACACAAAAACATAGAGATAAACGCACACAAAGAGAGATACATAAGGTCTGGTCAACGTCATCTAAAATCAACCACATTATGCACACATATTGAGATTCAGATCCCATCAGTTTGACTATTGAAAAGCAGATGTAGCTCTAGAGACACACAAGTATACATAACATGCCAATGTCATCCATAAATCACATATTACACAATATGTGCACTATATCAACATACAGTGCTATTGGAAAAGCTATGTAAAAAATGTAAACTGCCATTCAACCACTGTGAAATCCTAACATGCCAGATTCCAGCCTGGTGCAGAAACTCCACTACGGCACGTGTGGAATCCAGCCTTACAAGTTGAAATGACATGTGACAATGGGAGGGATGAGTCTATTTTAAAGCAAAACCTTCCATAGATCAGGGGTTCCCAAACTTTTTATTCTGCACGCATGCACCACATCTCTTTCTATGGGCAAAAGCACTGTTCATGACACAAACTGTTCACACCCCTCTGGTCAGTGGAGAGAATTTTGCAGGTTTAAAATGTATTTTGTCATGGGGTGCAAAGAAAATGTTGCAGTTTTAAAGCAAATTTTCTTGCAATTCTATACATTTTTATATCTGTTATGCGTATTCATGTGATATTTGAGTGACAACAAAATACAGCAATATCTATGGGCTAAAAAAGCGAGTGGAAATTACGCTGCTATTAAACCCCAATTACCACAGTGTATCCCAGGGTCACTTAGGCAACTTTGCGCTATTGACGTGATATTAATGAGTAAACAAGGAGAAAGATAACAAAACTAAAAATTGTGTATGTTTACCTGTTGGCTCTGCTGCTGGTTGTGTTGGTCCTGTAGAGCTAAGCGTGTGTGTAGGGAGGCCAGTCTGTCACGTAGGTCTGCGTTCTCCTGACACACACTCTCCAGCTGCTCCTCTAGAGCCTGCTCCTTCTGGGACAGACGCACCACCTGGACACACACAAGGGGTGAGATAAAGTAAGTGTGTGTGTGTGTGTGTGTGTGTGTGTGTGTGTGTGTGTGTGTGTGTGTGTGTTTAACAATCCTTGTGGGTATCAGTCCTTACAAGGTTAGTAAAACATGTTGCCAGTCGCCAAGAGGAGAAACGCTATTTTAGGTTTACGGATTAGGCTTAAAGGTTAGGTTTACAAATAGGATTAGAATTAAGGTTAGGGTTAGGTATTGTTTTAGGGTTTGTGGTTAAGGTTAGGCTTAGGGTTAAGGTTAGGTTAAGAGTTCAAGTTAGGGTTAAGGGGTTAAAGAAAATAGGATTTTGGATGGGAATAGATTATTTGGTCCCCACAAGGATAGCAATACAAAACTGTGTGTGTGTGCATAGCCTACCTGCTCCCTCATGGCACTAAGCATCTCCTCCTCCTGTGGTCTGTTGTGTTGGCCTTTCTGTTGAAGCTCCTGTTTCAGGGTCTGCAGCTCACTGGTCATCGCCCTCTCCACCTCCATTGCCTAGACCGCAACACAGACAGACACCAAGAACAGGAGAGAGGTATTAGATGTACATACAGAGAAACAGGGCAGACAAGAGAAAAGGGCACCAGGTTCAGGAGACGAAAAAATCTGAGACTAAGTTACTAGATATTAGATCCAGAGATAAATATCTAAAATAGGTATATAGGTAAATAGGTATAGATATATGAGGAAGTGTAATATAAAATCATAGATATTAAATAAGTGAATCTGTATTATTGGTTGCTGTGAGCTATGCTGTAAATGGAAAACTAAGATCACATACTACAGTCAGAGCAATGGTTCTTGCCTCCAGCACATGTGCTTATGTTTTCGTCATAACAAAACAACTCAAAACTTCTCTCCGTGGGACAGTTGTTCCATTAACTACAAGATGGCACAGTAAGCAATTATTGACATATGCCTAAACTCTTAGGGGGAAAAAGTGTTATCTAGAACCTAAAAGGGTTACGGTTAGAGTCTTTTGCTGTCCCCATAGGATAACCCTTTGAAGAAACCTTTTTGGTTCCAGGTAGAACCCATTGCACAGAGGGTTCTACAGGAATCCAAAAGAGCTCTACCTGAAACCAAAAAATGGTTTGCCTATTGGAACAGCCGAAGAACCCTTTCGGATCCCTTTTTTCTAAGAGTTTACCGAAACTTTTGAGGAAAGTTTTTTCCCTTACTAAAAAGGTTATATGCCATAGGTTCCAATGTAGAACTCATTGGAACAAAACAAAAACATTTCCAAATACAAAAGTGAGAGAGACAGGAATGTATTGGCACTGTGCCAGTTCTTTGGCCCCCTAACCCCTACCCCCAAACACACACACACCCCTGGCCCCCCTGACTCAGCAGTATGGCAGGCCCATGTCAGCTCCCATCACACACACAGACGCACACACAATACAGGATGAAAGGGTCACAGCAGATGGAGCAACTGGGGAATCTTGGTCTTGGCAGTGACATCCCCATGCCACGTTAGGCACAGAACATTGGGGATGTTACTGGGGGGGGGGGGGGGGGGGGGGGGTGCATGGAGGCTGGGGTAGTTGAATGACCATTGACAGACAGAAACAAAAACAGAGGGCATGTAGCCACACACTGTAGGGGGAGTGGCAAGGATGCACGTTTGCATCAATCTACCCCAGAGTCCCGTCCATGGCTTATCTTGGCCCGACTATGGAAAATGGAGTGAGCGGTCCATTAGGAATCCACAGAGAGACACTCCACTTGTTAGGGACACAAAATCAAATAAAACAACCCATAAAACAACCCCCCCCCCCCAGCTCCAAGACTACATTGTGATGCACATAGCAGCTGACCTCTACCGCAGTAGTAGAACCCAAGGGTCTTCTCAGAGTGGTGGGACAAAGTATAGCATTCCCTTGGGGTGGGAGGGGTCATAGATAGCAGTAGCACAAACATCATATGATGAACCCTCTCCAATGATGGATCTTCCTAGCGCTTCCCTCTCTAAGTGGTGTGACGCTGTCTGAGTCAAAGGTCAAACAAGGGTGTCTAATTCTACATAAACATAAAATCAGGAGTGAGGGATATAACAGGTGTCATCACCATGGAAATCATCATGTTGGTTGGTGTCTAAATCTAAAGTTGAAAACCTTAGCTAAACCCTTAGTGGTTGAATATATTTTTCACCTGTAGAATGGCATGATTCATCACACCAGTGATCAAAATAAATATTTTTCACTTCCTTGTTTGAGACATGTGCACTGGTTTATTTCCTTATGTTGGAAAAATAAATGACTTCCTTGAAGGCCTTTTCCTGTAACTTAGATTGGACAATAATGTCATTTCTGAAAAGGTACTACCAAACAGAGAGATAGGCTACACATTTAATCAACCAAGAGTTGTTCTCAATTCCAGCTTATGAAACTGTAAACGTTCTCCCTTTAGAGTAACACATCCCTTCACTAAAAATATGTCTACATCATGTTATTTCAATGCAAGTGTTTGACTTGAGCTTTCACAGAAAATATGTATGAATTACACTAGAACTAACAGAAGTGAATGCTAGACTCTGGGTGAAGCATTGTTCACAGAGGAATAATGATTAGGCATTCTATGTAACAGTGAGGCCAAGATCCATCAATACTTTTCTATCATCTGCATGTTCAAGTTGAAAACTGCTGATGGGATAGAGAATCAAACAATAACAATTACACTGCCAGAGAGTCATAGATTGTCAAAATACTACTCTCACACTCAACTATTTGAATAACATTCATAGATACAGCAAAACCTGATAACGAACCAGTCACTGACTGGCGAAGATCAACATAGTTTTCACACTTCCTTCACAACCAAGGTGAACAACAACAGTAAGCATTTCTAGTGGTCTTTAGAAATACACTACATGTCCAAAAGTATGTGGACACCTGCTTGTCTTACTTCTCATTCCAAAATTGGGCATTAATATGGAGTTGGTCCACCCTCCACTCTTCTGGGAAGGCTTTGCACTAGATGTTGGAACATTGCTGCAGGGACTTGCTTCCATTCAGCCACAAGAGCATTAGTGAGGTAGGGCACTGATGTTGGGCGATTAGGCCTGACGCGCAATCGGTGTTCCAATTAATCTCAACGGTGTTCAATGGAGTTGAGGTCAGGGCTCTGTGCAGGCCAGTCAAGTTCTTCTACACCGATCTCGACAAACCATTTCTGTACGGACCTCGCTTTGTACGGACCTCGCTTTATGGGGCATTGTCATGCTGAAACAGGAAAGGGCCTTCCCTGAACTATTCTCACAAAGTTGGAAGCACAGAATCGTCTAGAATGTCATTGTATGCTGTAGCCTTAAAATATTCCTTCGCTGGAACTAAGGGGTCTAGCCCGAACCATGAAAAACAACCCCAGACCATTATTCCTTCTCCACCAAACTTTACAGTTGGCATTATGCATTGGGGCAGGTAGCATTCTCCTGGCATCTGCCAAACCCAGATTCAATTTGATGAACTGACTTGTTGGAAAGGTAGGCACCCTATGACGGTGCCATGTTGAAAGTCACTGAGCTCTTCAGTAAGGACATTCTGTTTCCAATGTTTGTCTATGGATATTGCAAGGCTGTGTGCTCAATTTTATACACCTGTCAGAAACGGGTGTGGATGAAATAGCCGAAACCACTCATTTGAAGGAGTGTCTACATACTTTTGTATATATAGTGTATGTATTAGCTGAAATGGATATCCGTTTTCCTGGCTGTGTGACCATAGGTCAAGGTTATATATTGGAGTGCTCACACTCCTAGGCTGACTGTCTGGTAACCTCTCTCCCCCAGAATACGGTCATGCTCTGGCTAAGCTCACACACTAGAGTTAGGGCCATCAGACCCTAGTACTATAGAACCACTTCTACCAAACATACAGTCCCACCCAGACACTGCTGTACACAGACTCTATTGATATCTCTTTTTAGGTTCACTGATTGCATCGTTATATACACCCCCCCCCCCCCCCCCCACTCTCTCACACACACACTCACCATGCCAGGCAGTGCTGCACACCTGGAGAGAGGGGTACCACCACCGTTCACTACCGCGTCCGGTAAGAAGATGTCAGCGAGAAACACTCTTTAAACCTTTCCTCTCCGCAAGAACAGCGTTTGTACTACTCTCTAGCTGTTCTTTTACGTTTACATTTCCAGAGAACTCAGTCACCCACGGTGGAAGCCAGCCAGCAGAAAGAACCCACTTCTCTCCACTTCCTCCTCCTCCAGAACTCAGATTGAGAGATAGCTCCTGTAAATAGACCTTTTCCTGCCCGTTTTGGGGGACTGTGAGTGATAAATAGAAGAGATTTCCTCTACACAGGGTGGAGTGACAATTATGGTTCCTCTATCTGAACTGAAGACTACTGAGGAGTCAAAAGGAGGTTGTTCTTTTTTCCATTGCCTTATGTCTGTGCACTGGACTGGAGTTAGATATTCAACTTCCATGCTTACTACAGCCAGGTGGTTAGTCATGTGTTTCATTAACTGTAAGTTTACGTCACGATCATAACATTCGGCAATACAAAACAACACCCTTGTGGTAAGTTTGTAGAGCACTAGTCTAGCGGCCCACTCAAGGTTGCTAGCCTAGTACACAAGAGACTGTTAATTTAGCCAATAAGCTCAACTGTACCTACAAAACTGATAAGAGACTGTAAAATACCTTATTAATCGCAATGGCAAGCTTCCAGTCTTAGGTACAGCATTTATAGGGATAACCCAGGACCTCACCAGTACAAACAGGTGTCATAGTGTTAATATTAAGTATCATTGTGGATATAGTTCTAATAAAGTAAACATGAGTCACATTGAAGCATGGACATGACTGCATACTGAGTACAGGACATTGACAGCTGTGGTTTTCCCATCACGTGGTCTAGGGGTTTTCTACATGTCATAGCCACATGGCTCAGTATATAATTAACTCACCCACTTATTCCAGCGATGATTGATACAATTCAAAGACCAATTCCAGATATGAGCCTTTTTCAACCTTCCACTGATGTCTCCCTGCTTTGAAGACTTATCGAGTCTCAAAACAAATTATTTCAGTTCCTACTCCATATTCTTCTTTACAAAATGTTGGCGTCCATTCCTATAGCCCCCCAGCTGGATGTTTTGCCTTTAGGCAAAGTACCTTAATGACTTATTAATGTAATAACAACCTGACCTGAACTGATCCTGAACTGCTGAGGTGGGTTTTCTCTTAATCTATGGTTAATCTAGATTTTTATCTACATATTAATGCTTATATGTACTGTCTGTGTATTACTTACTAGCTACTATTATTATGTATTACCTAATATCTGTGGCCTTGCTTTATACAGCGTTGGTCTTTGTACATTACATTTATTTTCAGTAGGTAGATTGGGTAACACCCCACCTTATCTGATGTTGGCTCTAACCCCAGGCATAGCTTGAGTGGTTAGGTTACAATGGCTATATTTTCTTTACTTATGCCTTAATAGAGAAATATTTTAATGTGTCACTTTATATGGTCAAAAAAAAAAAAAAAAGGGTTTTATGTACGTCATTCCTAAAAAGGCTAGCGTCAAAACATTAGCCTTCCTTGCCGGGCTTATTGCTAGTGAATTAAATAAGTTTTGTTTTCTTCCATTTGGTGCTTAATGAACATGGCCCAGGTGTGAAGGGGTGGTATGTACTCACTGTGCTGAGCTGTTCTCTGAGGCACTGGGTGTGTTCTGCGTGTTCCTCCTGGGCCCTGGTCTTGTCCCTGTCTGCGTCGGTCAGGGCCTGGGACAGCCTGTCCACCTGGCCACTCAGATCCCTCACGTCTTTCTCCAGGTCCACAACCTGGCTCACCCACCCAGACTGGCACCCCTCCAGCTTCACCTGCAGATCGTGCCTGCCCTGCTCCAGCTCCTGTGGGCAAAACATAACAGATGGGCACAATTAATGCGTGCCAATGGGGGTCTCTTTGGTCTGTGATTAGGAGACTGGTACCATTGCTCGATCATTTTAATCCATGAAATGAATAAATTAGAAAATCTAAGAGTATTTGTGCAGTAGCTGTTACTGTGTACTTATTGAAGCAAGGTGATGCATACTTGGTATTTCACCAGTCTAGTACACCCCTGCTATCTTTTTATTGTATCTATAAACTCTTTAGAGCACATAGCATCAAAGTCCAGACATGGTAGATTAGACTATGACATAACCACAGGCCTGTATTATACTTCATGTAAGGTAATAGAAACTATCATTATTTCATAATAGTACACCAATAAAACAGCTTGGCAACTGGCTTATATCAATATCCATGTTCTTGCGCCTCCGAGGCCTAGACAGCCCTACATTAAATCTATCCAGCCCCACAGACAACAGTAAAATGGTCTCTGAAACATCTGTCTCCTAATGTGGATCCATCCCTGGCTGCTACAGACACTTATTGGATCTACATGTAGAAGAGCTACAGCCATCTCTGGGAAGCTTATTCAATTCCATACAGCGTAGCAGTAAGAGAAACAGTGTAAATCTGAGAGACTGGGTGGTAACCGCAACTACATTACTTCATGATGGCCAGTTAATTTCAATGCTGAACTGGGGAAATATTCCTGAAGACGAGAGTAATGGTCTAACATACTTATATGGCTCTTCTTTTTGTGGCCAATATTCGACACTGAGCAAGCCAGGGATACTTATAGACTCTATCTGGAGAGGATTCACATACCCGACTGGGCATATTATGCTTAATGTTTTTGCTACATATTCAGACCTTGTGAGAGTGAAAGGGATACGAACTGCAGATGCTGCATGTGCCATCCCTCAGAGCTTAAAGATAAACACCCTCACACATTGGTGATTTTAGCATGTAAATCTTTGTGGGGCAAACTCCCTCCAAATGTTTGTAGATGCATGCCAGCAAAGCCACTACACAACACTAAGCAATGCATTAACTGGACTACATCGGTGACAAACAGTGCCCACAAACTGTTAGGGCCTACATAAAGCTGCCCCAACAGCAGTCCTAATACATTACCACTGTTACACCTGGCTATCAGCAGAGCCTTGTCTGGCAGAGAAAAAGTTCATTCAGCCTCATCCACCGCCTTCTAAAAAACATAGCTGATATGGCTGACTTGCTTAAACAAACGTGGGTTCTACTGACAATTGAGATTTACAAACTATGACATAAAGGGACGACAGCTTCATTAAATAGTACCGGGCAAAACATCAGTCTCAACGTCAACAGTGAAGAGGCGACTCCGGGATGCTGGCCTTCTAGGCAGAGTTGCAAAGAAAAAGCCATATCTCAGACTGGCCAATAAAAAGAAAAGATTAAGATAGGCAAAAGAACACAGAGGAAATCTGCTTAGAAGGCTAGCATCCCAGAGTCATCTCTTCACTGTTGATGTTGAGACTGGTGTTTTGCGGATACCATTTAATGAAGCTGCCAGTTGAGGACTTGTGAGGCGTCTGTTTCTCAAACTAGACACTCTAATGTACTTGTCCTCTTGCTCAGTTGTGCACCGGGGCCTCCCACTCCTCTTTCTATTCTGGTTAGAGCCAGTTTGCACTGTTCTGTGAAGGGAGTAGTACACAGCGTTGTACGAGATCTTCAGTTTCTTGCCAATTTCTCGCATGGAATAGCCTTCATTTCTCAGAACAAGAATAGACTGACAAGTTTCAGAAGAAAGTTCTTTGTTTCTGGCCATTTTGAGCCTGTAATCAAACCCACAAATGCTGATGCCCCAGATACTCAACTAGTTAAAAAGAGGCCAGTTTTATTGCTTCTTTAATCAGATCAACAGTTTTCAGCTGTGCTAACATAATTGGGGTTTCTAATGATCAATTAGCCTTTTAAAAGGATAAACTTGGATTAGCTAACACGATGTGCCATTGGAACACAGGAGTGATGGTTGCTGATAATGGGCCTCTGTATGCCTATGTAGATATTCCATATTCGAGCTACAATAGTCATTTACAAAATTAACAATGTCTACACTGTATTTCTGATCAATTTGATGTTATTTTATTGGACAAAAAAATTGTTTTTCTTTCAAAAACAAGGACATTTCTAAGTGACCCCAAACTTGAATGGTAGTGTATGTACAGACAAGATTAAATCAAGAAAAGTCTGATGGGTGACAATATTAGCCTATCACTTGTGAATTATATATTATTGCTTGTGAATGATGCCCAGCATAAGAGACAATGCCTTTATCAAATCACAGTCGTACACCTCATGTAGCCAATTCCATAGGCCTATATGATTCAATTAGGTTTGTATCACAACTAAAGTGGCCAAATAACTTCTGAAAATTAAGCACATTAATTCACTTTACAAGGGGTGTAGATCTAACTGGCATACATAAGCAGCGTGTGAGTTTCAAGTTTGTTGAAGATAATTTTCACCATAAAATGCACCTTTATAATAAAAGCATTAGATGCATAATCACATTTGCGGTCACTTTGATAATGGTGTTTTCTGATAATGGAACATTCGCGCTTATAGCCTACTACCATGCACACATTGCTGTGCTTATAATGTGAAGAAATAGCCTAATAGTTTAACAACATTTTAAGCTAAACGTTATGATCTGTTGCGTCAGTCACGTTGCGTAAAAAACATTTTTTTGATGCTACTGGTTGTACAACAGTCCCAGACTATGTTTGGAAAATGTATTTCTTGCACAGAATAGGTCAACCTTTGTACTATGGTGATAGTAGATTGACATAGGCTAGTGCTTTTGCTGTTCGTTAGGCCTACTCATCTTGTTGGCTGACGAAAAGTAAATGTGGACAGTTCTTCCAATATCTTCAATATGCACCTCAGAATTGGATAAGGACATGCACCTTTACTTGTAGCCTGTGAGAAAGAACCGATCACGTGACATATTTTCTATTCTGTACAGGCTTCCTTCTGTTCACTCTGTCAATTAGGTTGGTATTGTGGAGTAATTACAATGTTGATCCTCAGTTTTCTCCTATCAGAGCCATTAAACTCTGTAACTGTTTTAAAGTCACCATTGGCCTTATGGTAAAATCCCTGAGCGGTTTTCTTCCTCTCCAACAACTGAGTTAGGAAGGAGGCCTGTATCTTTGTAGTGACTGGGTATATTGATACACCATCCAAAGTGTAATTAACAACTTCACCATGCTCAAAGGGATATTCAATGTCTGCTTTTTTTCCCCCATTACCCATATACCAATAGGTGCCCTTCTTTGCGAGTCATTGGAAAACCTCCCTGGCCTTTGTGATAGAATTTGTGTTTGAAATTCACTGCTCGACTGAGGGACATTACAGATAATTGTATGTGTGGGATACAGAGATGAGGTAGTCATTCAAAAATCATAAAACACTATTACTTAAACACTATTATTGCACACATAATGAGTCCCTACAATTCATTATGTGACTTGTTAAGCACATTTTTACTCCTTAACTTAAAGTATTTAGGCTTGCCATAACAAAGATATTGAATAGTTATTGCCTCATTATAGTTACATTTCAGCTTTTCATTAAATGTGTAAATAATTCCACTTTGGTATTATGAGGTATTGTGTATAGGCCAGTGACCAAATTATCAATTTAAGCCATTATAAATTCAGGCGCTAATGCAACAAAATGTGGAAAAAGTCAAGGGTGTGAATATTTTCTGAAGGCACTGTATATACTTTCCTCTCATGGTGGGTGCCATTTACTGAATATATCTCTGTGCTGTTCTAATGAGATGTCCATATTAATTGGCAAACCTGTGAGGGAAAGGGAGGGGAGCGGGTTCGTGGAACTCAGGCTTATCACAAAAACACAAAAGAGCTTTTCAGAGAGCAGAGAAAGAGTGCATTGTGTGTAATAAAATTGGTCTTTGTTTTCCGAGGAAGCTCAGGCTCAGTACATTCTTATGACATCTCATTTGAAGAGGGAAGAGCTAGCCTCCTTAGATCCTGATCATATGGTGGTAGCCAACTAAGAATACTAGATCCATCCATCCACCTATGATATCTTAGTGAATATTATCAAAGGTGAACCTGAAGTATGGTATTTTGGGTTAAATTGTGCTGCTTTATAATGTACTATTTATACAGTATATTCTATTATAAAAGACTTGCATGATGTAAAGACTTGTTTGTTGTTATTTCCCTTGTTTGATATGCCAACACCTAGCAAATAAAATAAAATAGTATTGGTCATGCACACGTTTTGCCGATGTAATTGCAGGTGCAGCTAAATGCACCGTATATCAATGGCTGTTAACATAGTCAAAACATTGGTTGATACTGTGACTTGCTCTGTCTGGAATGATTATCAGCATGCCAGAGTAAAATCCAGTATCCTACTTAACTATAATGTTATAATTCTCTCAGTTATTAAGTTAATTGTCACACATTTTCTGATGCTTAGTCAGCACAGAAATGTAAAGAAAATTAGAAAAGCCTACCCTAAATAAATAACAATTATAAACTCTTTCGAAAGAATCTTGAACAATATTTTACAAATTGACTCATTGCGTAGGCCTACTTCTCAAGATCCAAATTGGATGCGCTTGTGAATCATGTTATAATTTCTATGAAGATAGGAACAAGCGCGCATTTGACACATTCACAAACTTCATCATAATCGTACAACACAATAGGTTTCTTTGGACTCTTCTCTCTTACCTCAAGTTTGTCTGCATACTGTTCATGAAGTTTGTCGCTCTGATCCTTCAACTGACGATTTTCCAAAAGCAATGTATTTCCCAGCTGGGCCGCCAAAATGACGTCTTTCTCCTTTTGTTTCAAAGCAGCTAAAAGTTCATTGGGGTCTTGATAATCAGATATTTCTAACGCATCATAATCAAAATAAAAATCATCCTCCAATTCCACTTCCATCTTCTTCGGTTTGAAACTCCATTTACCAACTCGATCCATACCTCCTGATTTTATGGAAATAGCCTAATAATACTATTTGATATTTATTGTGGCATATTTGTAATTCAGTTTCATTTCAATAACTATTTAGCGGTTGCCTAAGCCCCTGTGTATGCTTTACCACAGCCTATGTGCGAATGAACCTGTAGTTTGACAAGCCGGTCTCTCCAGTATGATGCGAGTGAAAGTAGGCTGGTCCCCAGGGAATCCATAGCATCTTAAACCTGCGCGTCCAAATCGTACACATTATATTAGGAAATCTGTCGTTATGAACACATATGAATATGGTGGTCTCAGTTTTTGAATAGTACTTTTAAGATAAATTGGGCTGAACATTTCTTAAAGATTCCAACTTCAATTTGGAAATTCATCCCTTATTATATCTTCTCCTGTTTTGGTTGCTTTAATTTGATGTTACTTTGTAACTGTAAAATTGATAAGATTCCTACAAAATAATCTGCTTTTCATGGACAAGTATTCTTAGCGTGGTTGTTAATATATAACAGGTGGGTAAACTTTTTGGCTTGAGGGCCACATCAGGATTTTCAAAGGGACGCATTTTTTGGGGGACCAATTGTTTGTTAAAATCAATTTGCAGGGCCTCTCGTGTGGCGCATCAGTCTAAGGCACTGCATTGCTTGAGGCGTCACTACAGACCCAGGATCGATCCCAGTCCGTGTCACAGCTGGCCGTGATTGGGAGACCCATGAGGCGCCGCACAATTGGCCCAGCGTTGTCCGGGTTAGGAGAAATGGCGCCAGGGCAGAAGGCAGACGTTTTACGTGCCCCCAAACTATTGTGTTTTTTTTTGTTTGTTTATCTGCGTTGTTTGTAACTTATTTTTTTACATAATGTTGCCGCGACCATCTCTTATGACCGAAAATAACTTCTAGACATCAGCACTGAGATTACTCACCACGGACTAGCAGAATCCTTTTTCTTCTTTCACAACTCTGACGAGCCTAAGACGGAGGATATACGACTCCCTCCGGAACAGGCCCCGACGCCAGTGATCGAAGTGAAGAGGCGGCGGAGAAAGAGAGGCCGGAGGGCGGGCTGTCTTCTGAGGAGTAGGCAGCGATTGAATAAACCTCCACTCCCCCCAATTCTGCTCGCAAACATGCAATATTTGGACAATAAAATGGCAGAGTTATTGGGAAGATTAAACTACCAACGAGACATTAAAAACTGTAACATCTTATGCGTCACAGAGTCGTGGCTGAACGACGACAATATTTTCATACAGCTGGTGGTCTATGTATTTTTGTAAACAACAGCTGGTGCACGATATCTAAGAAGTCTCAAGCCATTGCTCGCCTGAGGTAGAGTTTCTCATGATAAGCTGCAGACCACATTACCTACCAAGAGAGTTCTCATATATATTCTTTGTAGCTGTTTACATACCACCACAATCAGAGGCTGGCACCAAGATACAGTGGGGCAATATAATTTGCAAATAAATTCAGAAAAAATCCTACAATGTGATTTTCTGGATTGTTTTTCTTCTCATTTTGTCTGTCATAGTTGAAGTGTACCTATGATGAAAATTACAGGCCTCTCTCATCTTTTTAAGTGGGAGAACTTGCACAATTGGTGGCTGACTAAATACTTTTTTACCCCACTGTAGCATTGAATGAGCTGTATTCCGCCATAAGCAAACAAGAAAACGACCACACAGAGGCAGCTGGGAACTTTAATGCAGGGAAACTTACATCTGTTTTACCTAATTTCTATCAACATGTTAAATGTGCAAACAGAGGAAAATAACTCTGGACCACCTATACTCCACACACAGAGATGCATACAAAGCTCTCCCTCGCCCTCCATTTGGCAAATATGACCATAATTATATCCTCCTGATTCCTGCTTACAAGCAAAAATTAAAGCAGGAACCACCAGTAACTACATCAATTCAAAAGTGGTCAAATGAAGCAGATACTAAGCTACAGGACTGTTTTGCTAGCACAGACTGGAATATGTTCCGAGATTCCTCCAATGGCATTGAGGAGTACACCACATATGTCATTGGCTTCATCAATAAGGTCATCAATGACGTCATCCCCACAGTGACCGTACGTACATACGCCAACCAGAAACCATGGATTAGAGGCAGTATCCGCACTGAGCTAAAGGCTAGAGCTGCCGCTTTCAAGGAGCGGGACTCTAACCCGGAAGCTTAAAAGAAATCCTGCTATGCCCTCCAACGAACCATCAAACAGGCAAAGCGTAAATACAGGACAAAGATCGAGTCTTACTACAACGGCTCTGACGCTTGTCGGATATGGAAAGGTCTGCAAATCCTTACAGACTACAAAGGAAAACACAGCCGAGAGCTGCACAGTGACACAAGCCTACCGGACGAGCTAAACTACTTCTATGCTCGCATCGAGGCAAATAACACAAACATGCATGAGAGCACCAGCTGTAGCGGAAGACAGTGTGACCACACTCTCCGCAGCCGATGTGAGTATGACCTTTAGACAAGTCAACATTCACAAGGCCGCAGGGCCAGACGGATTACCAGGACATGTACTGTGAGCATGTGCTGACCTACTAGCAAGTGTCTTCATTGACATTTTCAACCTCTCCCTGTCGGTGTCTGTAATACCAAGATGTTTCAAGCAGACCACCATAGTCCCTGTGCCCAAGAACACGAAGGTAACCTGCCTAAATGACTACCGACCTTTAGCACTCACGTCTGTAGCCATGAAGTGCTTTGAAAGGCTGGTCATGGCTCACATCAACACCATCATCCCAGAAAACCTAGACCCACTTCAATTTGCATACCGCCCCAACAGATCCACAGATGATGCAGTCTCTATTGCACTGCACACTGCCCTTTCCCACCTGGACAGAAGGAACACCTATGTGAGAATGCTGTTCATTGACTACAGCTCAGCGTTCAACACCATAGTGCCCTCAAAGCTCATCAATAACTAAACACCTCCCTCTGCAACTGGATCCTGGACTTCCTGACGGACCGCCCTCCGGGTAGGAAGGGTAGGTAACAACACATCCGCCATGCTGATCCTCAACACAGGGGCCCCTCAGGGGTTTTTGCTCTGCCCCCTCCTGTACTCCATGTTCACTCATGACTGCACGGCCAGGCACCACTCCAACACCATCATAATATTTGCCAATGACACAACAGTGGTAGTCCTGATCAGCGACTGTGGACTACAGGAAAAAGAGGACTGAGCACGCCCCCATTCTCATCAACGGGGCTGCAGTGGAGCAGGTTGAGAGCTTCAAGTTCCTTGGTGTCCACATCACCAACAAACGAACATGGTCCAAGCACACCATGACAGTCGTGAAGCGGGCACGACAAAACCTATTCCCCCTCGGGAGACTGAAAAGGTTTGGTATGGGTCCTCAGATCCGCAAAAAGTTCTACAGCTGCACCATCGAGAGCATCCTGACTGGTTGCATCACTGTCTGGTATGGCAACTGCTCGGCCTCCGACCGCAAGGCACTACAGAGGGTAGTGCGAACGGCCCAGTACATCACTTGAGCCAAGCTTCCTGCCATCCAGGACCTCTATACCAGGCTGTGTCAGAGGAAGGACCTGAAAATTGTCAAAGACTCCAGCCACCCTAGTCCACAACCTCAAACAGTCACACTCCAAACTCCACTACGGCCAAGACCAAAGAGCTGTCAAAGGTCACCAGAAACAAAATTGTAGACCTGCAACAGGCTGGGAAGACTGAATCTGCAATAGGTAAGCAGCTTGGTTTGAAGAAATCAACTGTGGGAGCAATTATTAGGAAATGGAAGATATACAAGACCACTGATAATCTCCCTCGATCTGGGGCTCCACGCAAGATCTCACCCCGTGGGGTCAAAATGATCACAAGAACGGTGAGCAAAAATCCCAGAACCACACGGGGGGACCTAGTGAATGACCTGCAGAGAGCTGGGACCAAAGTAACAAAGCCTACCATCAGTAACACACTACGCCACCAGGGACTCAAATCCTGCAGTGCCAGACGTGTCCCCCTGCTTAAGCCAGTACATGTCCAGGCCCGTCTGAAGTTTGCTAGTGAGCATTTGGATGATCCAGAAGAAGATTGGGAGAATGTCATATGGTCAGATGAAACCAAAATATAACTTTTTTGTAAAAACTTAACTCATCATGTTTGGAGGACAAAGAATGCTGAGTTGCATCCAAAGAACACCATACCTACTGTGAAGCATGGGGGTGGAAACATCATGCTTTGGGGCTGTTTTTCTGCAAAGGGACCAGGACGACTGATCCATGTAAAGGAAAGAATGAATGGGGCCATGTATCGTGAGATTTTGAGTTAAAAACCTCCTTCCATCAGCAAGGGCATTGAAGATGAAACGTGGCTGGGTTTTTCAGCATGACAATGATCTCAAACACACCGCCCGGGCAACGAAGGAGGGGCTTCGTAAGAAGCATTTCAAGGTCCTGGAGTGGCCTAGCCAGTCTCCAGATCTCAACCCCATAGAAAATCTTTGGAGGGAGTTGAAAGTCCGTGTTGCCCAGCAACAGCCCCAAAACATCACTGCTCTAGAGGAGATCTGCATGGAGGAATGGGCCAAAATACCAGCAATAGTGTGTGAAAACCTTGTGAAGACTTACAGAAAACGTTTGACCTCTGTCATTGCCAACAAAGGGTTTATAACAAAGTATTGAGATAAACTTTTTGTTACCAAATACTTATTTTCCACCATAATTTGCAAATAAATTCATTAAAAATCCTACAATGTGATTTTCCGGATTTTTTTCTCATTTTGTCTGTCATAGTTGAAGTGTACCTATGATGAAAATTACAGGCCTCTCATCTTTTTAAGTGGGAGAACTTGCACAATTGGTGGCTGACTAAATACTTTTTTGCCCTACTGTACATACCATACGAAACGTAGCATACCATACTAATTTTGGTCGATCTGATTTGAATTCACTATGTTAAGTTCAGGTTGCTCCACCACCAACTCCTCCACCACCATTAGGGTGCAATGTTTTATTTGATTGACTTAAAAACAAATCTTGTCCTATGTAGGGTAGAATGAATTAATTCCACTTTTAAACAAAAGCCCTTCCGAGGTATACAGATTTTAATATGCAAACTACTACTTCTTCCATTTCAAGTTAATGACATTGAAAATACAAATGCACTGTTACACCGTTTCACACTTACAGAAACTGAATTTCAAAGTCCAAGGGGAACATCTAGTGGAAAAAGATAAAAACATGTCCATTACTTCACTGGGCACTGGAGTGTAGATTTTTTTAGCACTCGAAAACTTGATATGCTAAAACAAACAAAACATACACTACATATACAAAAGTATGTGGACACCCCTTCAATTTAGTGGATTTGGCTATTTCAGCCATACCCATTGATGACAGGTGTATAAAATCGAGCACACAGCCATGCAACCTCCATAGACAAACATTGATAGTAGAATGGCCTTACTGAAGAGCTCAGTGGCGTTCAATGTGGCACCGTCATAGGATACCACCTTTCCAGTCAGTTTGTCAAATTCCTACCCTGGTCAACTGTAAGTGCTGTTATTGTGAAGTGGAAACGTCTAGGAACAACAACGGCTCAGCCGCAAAGTGTTAGGCCACACAAGCTCACAGAACAAGACCGTTGAGTACTGAAGCTCGTAAAAATCGTCTGTCCTCGATTGCAACACTCACTACCAAGTACCAAACCGCCTCTGGAAGCAACATCAACACAAGAACTGTTCGTCAAGACCTTCATGAAATGGGTTTCCATGACCAAGCAGCTGCACACAAGCCTAAGCTCACCATGCACAATGCCAAATGTCTACTGGAGTGGTGTAAAGTTAGCCGCCATTGGACTCTGGAGCAGTGGAAACACGTTCTCTGGAGTGATGAATCATGCATCACCATCTGGCAGTCCAAAGGATGAATCTGGGTTTGACAGATGTCAGAAGAACGCTACTTGCCCGAATGCAGTGCCAACTGTAACATTTGGTGGACGAGGAATAATGGTCTGGGGCTGTTTTTCATGGTTCGGGCTCCTTAGTTCCAGTGAAGGGAAATCTTAACACTACAGCATACAATTTACATTCTAGACAATTCTGTGCTTCCAACTTTATGTCAACAGCACAAAGCGAGGTCCATACAGAAATGGTTTGTGGAGATCAGTGCTGACCTCACTAATGCTCTTGTGGCTGAATGGAAGCAAGTCCCTGCAGCAATGTTCCAACAGCTAATGAAAAAACTTCCTATAAAAGCAGAGGCTGTTATAGCAGTAAATGGGTGACCAACTCCATATTAATGCCCCCGATTTTGGAATTAGATGTTCAACGAGCATACTTTTGGTCATGTAGTGTATATCAGAGGATACTTAACTAGCTTTACATACGTAACGTTTTTTTGGCATGGAGTCATGATTATAAAACGTTACATATGAAAACAGATTTCAAAATATTCAAAGCGAGTCGTCATCTCACCGGAAGTTACACGCACAAAATATGTGACACTGTAGTTAGTTCTGGAACACCAGTCTTTTTTATTCCTACGAAGGTCGATTAGACATAGGCACATTAGCTACTGTACTGAGTCGTTTCTTCAAACACGAAGGAATTTTCTTGTTATATTTCACTAGCTAGCTTTAACAATTGAAAATGCCAAGAGGAAGCAGAAGCCGGACGTCAAGAATGGCCACTCCAGCCAGGTATGCAAATAGGAAAAATAATGATATTAATAACGCATTGTCAGCTAGCTAATTTAGCATCAAGCAAGCTGCCTGCTATTACTTGCTCGCAAGGCTTGCATCCTTTCCCTGTGTTGCCCAGTCTATATTTTAATACGTGATAAACGGTATCTATTTCAAAGTTATGATAGTTAACTAGATAACGTTATGTAGCTAGCTAGTTTGCTAGACACCTGCTAATGATGTTAAGTGAAAGGTGAAACTAATAATTAATTAAGGAACTAAATGTACTGAATCTGGTGGGTTAATCTTTACACTACCCTAATTATATGTTACTGAATTGGCCGAGAGTAATTTACTGAAATCGATGCTGCTAATGGACCTAATTCAAGTTCTTCAGTGAGCATGATTGAATTGACACTTGATTGCTCATCTCTCTCTTTCTCTCAAACCAGGGTAGCCCCACCGCCACCTCCCATGGCCAGGGCTGCACCCCAACCACCACCCTACGCTCCAGTGCCTGCCCCCCCACCACCACCCTACGCTCCAGTGCCTGCCCGTGCCCCTGGCTGCCCCAGCCACTGCTGCTCCACGGCAGCCAGGCATGTTTGCGCAGATGGCCACCACAGCCGCTGGGGTAGCCGTTGGCTCAGCCGCAGGGCACATGATCGGCCACGCAATGACTGGTGGAGGCGGGGGAAGCCATGAGGCTGCCAAGCCTGATGTCACCTACCAGGTAGGTGATCACTGCTTAATCACAGTGAGTGACTGGGCCATGATATTGAAGTGACTTTGTGTCATGTAGCCTAGTTAGTAATGGTAGTGATGAGTATAAGCGAGACAGAGAGGATAAACCATGGAGGATTATACCCTGTGCCAGTCCTTAAAGAATGGGCATCTAAAAAGTTAAGAATAAAATCAACACTAACCTCAAATACTTTATGTTTCTCAGGAGCAGCCCCAGCAGTACCAACAGCCACCTTCCATGTACCAGCCAGCACAGTATCAGCCCCAGTCCATGTTCCAGCAGGAGCCTGCTGCACAGCAGGGAACCTGCTCCTACGAGTTCAAGCAGTTTGAGTGTGCTCAGACCCAGAGTGACCTGAAACTCTGAAGGCTTCAGCGAGGTGCTCAAGCAGTGCAAGTTGTCCAATGGTGAGTTTAAGTGTGTGTATGTGTGAATACAATCTTACCTGTTACTGGAAATATTTGTGTAAAAGAGGGTGCTTTGTGTCCCTGAAAATGTTAAATAGTTGTATCATGACTTGTATGCATACGTTAGATGTTATCAGTTGACTTGTTGACTATCCCTTGCCTTCCCTGGTGTCACCTTTTGGAATAGGATTAAGATGAGGTTTTATGGCAGCTAGTGTTCTTCAGTCTGGTTCCTGGATGGTGTTCTGTAGGTGTTTGGTATTCATTCAATTAAGTCTGACTCTTGAGTCAACTGAGCAAATTTGTTGAAAGCCCCACAAAATGTAGCTAGGCCCACTTTAAAGGGGAACTGACAGAGTTTTAGCAACATGAAATCTTATTCAAATCTGTTCATATACATTAGATTGTTTTGACAGGTGAGTACTTGAGTCATTTTCACACATTCATAGAATGTTAGGGAATGACAGAGTAAGGCATGTGTGTGAAAGTGGCTGTGCGTTTGGCCAATTAATAGACATTGCACTAAATAAAACCGAATAAAAAAAATATATTGCCCAGGACTGGACTCTACACAGACTGGTGTGTCATAGCCAATCAGAGCTACAGTGCCTTGCGAAAGTATTCGGCCCCCTTGAACTTTGCGACCTTTTGCCACATTTCAGGCTTCAAACAAAGATATAAAACTGTATTTTTTTTGTGAAGAATCAACAACAAGTGGAACGACATTTATTGGATATTTCAAACTTTTTTAACAAATCAAAAACTGAAAAATTGGGCGTGCAAAATTATTCAGCCCCTTTACTTTCAGTGCAGCAAACTCTTTCCAGAAGTTCAGTGAGGATCTCTGAATGATCCAATGTTGACCTAAATGACTAATGATGATAAATACAATCCACCTGTGTGTAATCAAGGCTCCGTATAAATGCACCTGCACTGTGATAGTCTCAGAGGTCCGTTAAAAGCGCAGAGAGCATCATGAAGAACAAGGAACACACCAGGCAGGTCCGAGATACTGTTGTGAAGAAGTTTAAAGCCGGATTTGGATACAAAAAGATTTCCCAAGCTTTAAACATCCCAAGGAGCACTGTGCAAGCGATAATATTGAAATGGAAGGAGTATCAGACCACTGCAAATCTACCAAGACCTGGCCGTCCCCCTAAACTTTCAGCTCATACAAGGAGAAGACTGATCAGAGATGCAGCCAAGAGGCCCATGATCACTCGGGATGAACTGCAGAGATCTACAGCTGAGGTGGGAGACTCTGTGAAAAAAGTGTCGTTTAAAGTTTGCCACAAGCCACCTGGGAGACACACCAAACATGTGGAAGAAGGTGCTCTGGTCAGATGAAACCAAAATTGAACTTTTTGGCAACAATGCAAAATGTTATGTTTGGCGTAAAAGCAACACAGCTGAACACACCACCACTGTCAAACATGGTGGTGGCAGCATCATGGTTTGGGCCTGCTTTTCTTCAGCAGGGACAGGGAAGATGGTTAAAATGGATGGGAAGATGGATGGAGCCAAATACAGGACCATTCTGGAAGAAAACCTGATGGAGTCTGCAAAAGACCTGAGACTGGGACGGAGATTTGTCTTCCAACAAGACAATGATCCAAAACATAAAGCAAAATCTACAATGGAATGGTTAAAAAATAAACATATCCAGGTGTTAGAATGGCCAAGTCAAAGTCCAGACCTGAATCCAATCGAGAATCTGTGGAAAGAACTGAAAACTGCTGTTCACAAATGCTCTCCATCCAACCTCACTGAGCTCGAGCTGTTTTGCAAGGAGGAATGGGAAAAAAATTCAGTCTCTCGATGTGCAAAACTGATAGAGACATACCCCAAGCGACTTACAGCTGTAATCGCAGCAAAAGGTGGCGCTACAAAGTATTAACTTAAGGGGGCTGAATAATTTTGCACGCCCAATTTTTCAGTTTTTGATTTGTTAAAAAAGTTTGAAATATCCAATAAATGTCGTTCCACTTCATGATTGTGTCCCACTTGTTGTTGATTCTTCACAAAAAAATACAGTTTTATATCTTTATGTTTGAAGCCTGAAATGTGGCAAAAGGTCGCAAAGTTCACGGGGGCCGAATACTTTCGCAAGGCACTGTACAATAGGCCTATATACAAATAAGCCATTTGCCACACTGGACTGTGTTTACAAGCAGTAGCAACAGCGTGACTTCAGATCATTAGAAAGCATTCGCCAAAAGCTACTAAATACACCTGAATGGATTTCTGCAAATATGTAAATACCACAGGAGTGGTACATTTGGGAAATGTACAGTCCTATTGATCAAACAACCATGAAAAGGTAGGCTCGCTCTCCCTCCATTGCCTATGCACAACAACAAGATCAACAACTGTTAGTCAGAGCGAGATGAGGGAACAGTAGAAAAATCCTCTCAAACTTTATCAGCTTGTGGTTGGCTGTCAAATTCCAATGATAAACAATGGGGAATAGTAGCCTCCTCGTCCTTCTGCAGCTTGCCTGCCAATGCATGCTTGTCCCAACCCACGTTTTGAGAACTGAATGGGAACTTGCCCATTTGATCGATGCCAAATACATTCGATTGACAACTAAGAGATATGGTAACTGTGGATTACAGTTGTTCCAAGTTTAGCATAGCTAGCTAGCAAGTGATTCATGTCATGCTAGCTAACCAAATGAGACCTGTATTTCTAGCTGTAGCCAAAGAAAAATGACATGTTGGGTAAAAAGTTGTCCACTCGTCCAATGACATAACATCCTCCTAGCAGCTAGCCAGATAACGTTAGGCTCAGTGTTTTTAGCTTGGTAAATAAATGGCTGCATAAATAAATAAGCTAGCCAATTAGCCACGTTATGACTGATTTGTGAACATTGCACTTGCTAGTTTCATTCTAACATTCCCAGCCTTAGTTACATTTGATAGTTTTTGTCCAAACTATTGAGTTTAAAAACTGAAACCGTGCATCCCTAATGGCTGGAGGAAGCAAACAATGTACCAGGCCAGCTGTGATTTACAATCTGATAGCAGTATTTGTTGGACTAACAAGAAATGTATTGGTGAATTATATTAACCATGAATTGAACTGCATCCACCTATTCTGCCAACAATGCTTTCTCTGTCATGGAATTGAGTTAAATATAACCTATTTTTCAAACCTAAACTGGAAATGTTATATTTGACTTCTATGATTGCTTGTTTCATATCTGCAAAGTAGTTAAAACGGCTGCCAGTTCCACTTTAATGTATTTTGTCATATGTTCATAATAGTTACGGGGTTGCACTCAATATTGTTGGTCTCCAAGATATTTAACTACAAATGTATGCAATACATTCATGAAATGTGTAGGAGCTCATGCCAGGTGCTCACACTTGATTTCACTGTAAGGACTGCCCTCCCCTCCCATTTCCAGTGAGGGCGTTGCTAGTTAAAAAATGTTTCCCTAATGTTGTGCTGGGGTCTGGTCTAGTGGTAGTGCTGCTACCACACATGCTCCCTGTACTCCCTCTCCTCTATCTGTCCATCTCAATGACTTCACTAAATCGATCAAGTAAAAACTACAAAATGTCAAATGTTCCCTAATGTAACTTTTATTTTTTATTTATTTCCTCCACAGGGATGTCCTGAGAGGGAGACGAACAACCCCAACGCTGAACACACACACACACACACACACACACACACACACACACTAAACAAGTAATTTGTTTTGGCAGTTGATCAAATAACTTAATCATATGGACAATAAAAGCATTTCTCAGGTTGATGCTGTGAAGCTTATAATAAGTTATGTATATGTTTATTTTTTTGGTTTGTTGCAAGTTTACATTTTTCCCTTGGTCCACCCATTTCCATCATATCTGGATTAGAGTTGTACAATCACAATTTGCTTGTAACAAGTATAGGTTCTAATAAAGCTGATGTGAATCACATTAAATAATCTTGGTGTCTCTTGTTCTCTCAACCCTGATGGCTCTTTTGCACACAGTGATCATGTGATTAAGTATTACATCAATCAGATCATCCTTGTGGAACATTTGAGGGACACTAGACTAGAGCAAGAAGAACATGCAGTTATTTGTATGCAGTTTCTTTATTATTGAAGTGCTACTACTACAGTACATTTGTGCCACCTGTTATGCCCATTCACTTGTCTGAGACCTGTTGCATGCGAACTATTAGCGGGGATGTCACTGATTAGAATGTAAACCGGGGTGTTATTTCATGAATAGGAAGAAGATATGTGTACACGCGTTAAGGCCCTGTGCTCTTCAACTAGCACGGATTTATTTTTGGCATCTGACATTAGAATTCGCCCTTTTCATATGCTAGCACAGTCCACCATGAAGACTTACCAACTGTGTTGATATCGTTAGTGAGCCAGTTGCTCGTTTGTTCCTTATTTTTATGAAGCGTTTGAATTATGATGGATTTAACTGCATTGTAAGGACTAAACGCGCATTGATTGATACGGTGAGTGTTGATCGTGGGAATTTCGTGTTTGTTCAACTTGACAAGACCGCGATTTAAAAGGTCAAATAGTGATGAGTGAAATGTACGACAGTTGAAGGCTGATTTATAAGATTTGTTTCCAAAATGGCTTGCGATTCAATCGGTTAATTTGTAACAATGCTGGAAATTGTGTAATAGTGTATGTAACAGGCTGATTGATGATGCTCGACCCACTCAGAACAATAGTGTATCTTGTGTATTCCACAAAATTCAATGCTCGCATGCATTATGGTAGATTAATTATATATAGGAATGGTTACATATTAGTCCATAAAATATTTCTGGAATACTTAACAAAAATGTAATCATTATATAATGTCGCGTTCATTCACGTGCCAGTCGGAACTAGGCAACTCAGAAATACCCGACTTGCTAACTGGTTGAAGCGGCACGTGTATAACTACAACCAGTTAGTAAGTCGCACATTTCCTAGTTCCGATTAGTACCTGAACGCAGCAGAATGCGTAGGCTAAATCAATATTGTTTTAAAATATATATATTTTCACGGGTTTATGAACAACCTAGTGTAATGAGAAATAGCCTAGCTATATCTATTATATTCTGTCACACGTTGTTCTTTCCCTCTGATCATGGCCACCTAGGGAAGGGGCCGGGGGCGGAGCTTCGAAATGTCATTATATAGGTCGTATTTAAACCAGTTCAACATGGCATCTGCAGCTATATACCGGGTCTACCTGTTCTGTTTACACATACATACAGTTGAAGTCGGAAGTTTACATACACCTTAGCCAAATTCATTTAAACTCAGTTTCTCACAATTCCTGACATTTAATCACAGTAAAATTTCCCTGTTTTAGGTCAGTTAGGATCACCACTTTAATTTAAGAATGTGAAATGTCAGAATGGTAGAGAATTATTTATTTCAGCTTTTATTTCGTTCATCACATTCCCAGTGGGTCAGAAGTTTACATACACTCAATTAGCATTTTGTAGCATTGCCTTTAAATTGTTTAACTTGGGTCAAACGTTTCAGGTAGCCTTCCACAAGCTTCCCACAATATGTTGGGTGAGTTTGGTCCCATTCCTCCTGACAGAGCTGGTGTAACTGAGTCAGGTTTGTAGGCCTCCTTGCTTGCACACGTTTTTTCAGGTCTGTCCACAAACTGTCTATGGGATTGAGGTCAGGGCTTTGTGATGGCCACTCCAATACCTTGACTTTGTTGTCCTTAAGCCATTTTGCCACAACTTTGAAAGTATGCTTGGGGTCATTGTCCATTTGGAAGACCCCTTTGCGACCAAGCTTTAACTGATGTTGTGAGATATTGCTTCAATATATCCCCAAAATGTTCCTACCTCATGACGCAATCTATTTTGTGAAGTGCACCAGTCCCTCCTGCAGCAAAGCACCCCCACAACATGATGCTGCCACCCCGTGCTTCACGGTTGGGATGGTGTTCTTCGACTTGCAAGCCTCCCCCTTTTTCCTCCAATCATAACGATGGTCATTATGGCCAAACGGTTCTATTTTTGTTTCATCAGGCCAGAGGACATTTCTTCAAAAAGTACAATCTTTGTCCCCATGTGCAGTTGCAAACAGTAGTTTGGATTTTTTTATGGCTGTTTTGGAGCAGTGGCTTCTTACTTGCTGAGCGGCCTTTCAGGTTATGTACCCGTTTCCTCCAGCATCTTCACAAGGCCCTTTGCTGTTGTTCTGGGATTGATTTGCACTTTTCGCACCAAAGTACGTTCATCTCTAGGAGACAGAACGCATCTCCTTCCTGAGTGGTATGATGGCTGAGGGGTCCCATGGTGTTTATTCTTGCGTACTATTGTTTGTATAGATGAACGTGATAGCTTCAGGTGTTTGGAAATTGCTCCCGAGGATGAACCAGACTTGTGGAGGTGTACACATTTTTTTCTGAGTTCTTGGCTGATTTCTCTTGATTTTCCCATGATGTCAAGCAACGAGGCACTGAGTTTGAAGGTAGGCCTTGAAATACATCCACAGGTACACCTCCAATTGACTCAAATTATGTCAGTTAGCCTATCAGAAACTTCTAAAGCATGACATCAATTTATGGAATTTTCCAAGCTGTTTAAAGGCACAGTCAACTTAGTGTATATAAACTTCTGACCCACTGGAATTGTGATACAGTGAATTATAAGTGAAATAGTCTGTCTGTAAACATTTGTTGGAAAAATGACTTGTGTCATGCACAAAGTAGATGTCCTAACCGACTTGCCAAAACTATAGTTTGTTAACAAGAAATTTGTGGAGTGGTTAAAAAACGAGTTTTAATGACTCCAACCTCAGTGTATGTAAACTTCCGACTTCAACTGTACATACATACACAACCATTGTCAAACAATTGGGCTACTGTCACCAAAAACCTACATCAATTGTCTCCTATGTGCTTGCCTATATTGCTGTTAGGAGTTTAGAATTGAATTATTTTTGGGGAATTAAATTTTTACTTTAAATTTCATACTATTAAACTTTTTGTTAAAAGGTCAATCAACTTCACAAATACAGCTCAGTTTAATGAAAAAGTGAGTTTGCCCTGAATATGACCTGCTGTGTTTTCTTGTTCCCAGCTTGTTATCAGCAGCAGCAGTACAATAGTCTAGTTTCATTGGATAACCAGTCACGCCAACATGACCAAAGAGGACGAGATCCCGGATTGGGTGGGAGCTCAGGAGTTCTATGGCAAATATGACCCCAAGGAGATCCTGGGAAGGTATGGTATCATTTGTATGTCATATGGAATTGTTTTCATGTACATGAGGTAAAAAGAACATGAAGGTATTTTCTATTAATTCACTGCATAAAAATAGCCTGGCCCCAGGTCTGTTTGTGCTGTACACCTGAAACAAACTCAAATGTCACCTCAACAATGTTTGGCAATCCATCACAATGACCATATGAGTTGGCTATACAGCCCAAAACGATCTGGGACCAGAGGAGAACAGAAATAATAATAAACAGAAACTCACACATCAACCACCCCTCAGTCTAGACTGCTTATGGAAGGGAATTAGGGTTCTGGGAACTCACTATTAAACCCTGTCATCAGGGACATCCTTTGTGTCGTATCACTGTGTGTGGTTTGTTAATCAAGAGAGGTATGCCATTACGTAACTAAACTATGTATTATTGAGCCGGGCGGCATTCATTTGAGCGTGTTTTAGGACAAAGGTTTTGGCACCGAACAGTACTAGTGATTGGTCAGCTAGTAGAGTCATTGTGTCATCCCACTCGGATTCACACAGGGGGTCACTTGTGTGATAAAGAAATTGCATTATTTTCAAATCCAATTTTATTTGTCACATGCACCGAATACAACAGGTGTAGGTAGACCTTACCGTGAAATGCTTACTTACAAGCCCTTAACCAATAACAGTTTTACAAAATAGTTAAGAAAATATTCACTAAATAAACAAAAGTAAAAAATAAAATAAAATGTAACACAAAATAACAATAGAGAGGCTATATACAGTCTGACAATTTTTTGGGCCTTCCTCTGTCACCGCCTAGTATATAGGTCCTGGATGGCAGGATGCTTGGCCCCAGTGATGTACTGGGCCGTACGCACTACCCTCTGTAGCGTCTCACGGTCGGATGCAGAGCAGTTGCCATACCAGGCGGTGATGCAACTGGTCAGGATGCTCTCGATGGTGCAGCTGTAGAACCTTTTGAGGATCTGGGGACCCATGCCAAATCAGTCTCCTGAAGGGTAAAACGTGTTGTTGTGCCCTCTTCACGACTGTCTTCGGGTGTTTTGACCATGATAGTTTGTTGGTGATGTGGAGACCAAGGAACTTGAAACTCTTGACCTGCTCCACTACAGTCTATCGATGTGAATGGAGGCGTGTTCGGCCCCCCTTTTCCTGTAGTCCACAATCATCTCCTTTGTCTTGCTCACGTTGAGGGAGAGGTTGTTGTCCTGGCACCACACTGCCAGGTCTCTGACCTCCTACCTATAGGCTGTTTTATCGTTGTTGGTGATCAGGCCTACCACTGTTGTGTCGTCAGAAAACTTAATGATGGTGTTGGAGTCGTGCTTGGCCACGCAGTTGTGGGTGAACAGGGAATACAGGAGGGGACTGAACATGCACCCCTGAGGGGCCCCCGTGTTGAGGATCAGCGTGGCAGATGTGTTGTTGCCTACCCTTACCACCTGGGGGCGGCCCGTCAGGAAGTCCAGGATCCAGTTGCAGAGGGAGGTGTTTAGTCCCAGGGTCCTTAGCTTAGTGATGAGCTTTGTGGGCACTATGGTGTTGAACACTGAGCTGTAGTCAATGAACATTCTCACATAGGTGTTCCTGGGATGATGTTGTTGATGTGAGCCATGACCAGCCTTTTAAAGCACTTCATGGCTACTGACGTGAGTGCTACGGGGCGGTAGTCATTTAGACAGGTTACCTTAATGTTCTTGGGCACAGGCATTATGGTGGTCTGCTTGAAACATGTAGGTATTACAGACTCGTCAGGGAGAGGTTGAAAATGTCAGTGAAGACACTTGCCAGTTGGTTCACGCATGCTCTGAGTACACGTCCTGGTAATCCGTCTGACCCTGCGGCCTTGTGAATGTTGACCTGTTTAAAGGTCTTGCTCACATCGGCTACGGAGAGCATGATCACAAAGTCATCTGGAACAGCTGGTGCTCTCATGCATGCTTCAGTGTTGCTTGCCTCGAAGCAAGCATAAAAGGCATTTAGCTTGTCTGGTAGGCTCGCGTCACTGGGCCGCACGCGGCTGGGTTTCCCTTTGTAGTCCGTAATAGTTTGCAAGCCCGGCCACATCTGACAAGCGTCAGAGCTGAGTGTAGTAGCATTCAATCTTAGTCCTGTATTTACGCTTTGCCTGTTTATTTTATTTTTTTGCCATTGTTTCTCACAAGTATCACAGAACGTTAACAAAGACAGGCCAGATCAAAGACGAGATAATTCATCATTGTTTTTTGTACATAAAAAAACACATTTAGTATGTGGGCCACATGTTGCCAGCATCATACAACTAACAGAGCCATTCTACCCTTGTCAGCACAAGTTAGCCATTTACCTTAAATAAAACCTTGATAAAGCTTTACCACTGTTCTTATTGGGCTGGTGGGCTCTGTAACATGTCACATAAACAACAGTGCACTGTATAGTATGGCATAACACACACATCACCTGTATTATCGTATCAGTTTCCTGCACATGTAGAGAGCGACAACATGCTTTTAGAGAGAACACCTGTATTTTAATTTACTGAGGGGTATGTACTTGTTTTTGTGGCCCAATGCAGCTTAATGTCATTATATGGAGTATAGGCCTACTTGCAAAGTGCAGAAGATTCTCAAAAAGAAAATGGTAAGGATGAACATGTTTTTGAGGCTGCCTTAATATATAAAGCTGTGCTTCAGATATTTGAAATATTTTATCTGATAGGGATAGCCAATCATTCTCAGCCTTGTGAGATTTTAGCTCTAGTATATGTTCTGCATTAGATACACATTGTGTCCTCTATTGGTTTCTTTGGAGTTGTATTACATCCTATATAATCTCTCGTGGACAGATGCACGTAACATAGATGGTAGTAGCATCTGTCGACAGACTGTGGAACGCGACGACCAACAAGGAACTTTGTTCTGGTACGCAGATTTTTCTGTCACTTATCGTTTGAACAAATCACGATTTGTCTTCTTTTGAATTTGGGTAGGAGAGGGGACATTTTGCCCATAGATTTGCACGAAACTCGCTAAATTTCCATTTAGAGAGATTGAGATTTCGCTAGTCCCGTTAGTACATTTTCTAAAACGTCTCCCTTGTAATTATAGTACATATAAACTCCCCACAGAATTTAATCTTAAATATTTGACGCAATTCCACAAGATTTTAGTTCTGGGTGTCCGAGAGAACATCCTAAAGAGTGATGATCAGAGGGTTGTGGATTCAAATCCCTGGTGGGGCACATTGCCGTTGTTTTTTGCTATGGAACAAATCTAACAAAATAAGTTCCACTTGAGTATTCAGCTGTACAAATAAAATAAAAACTTGAAATGTGTGTGATGTAATTTACTACCTTTAGATATGACGCTGTTTGTTTTTCTGTCCTTGTGCTTCAGGGGGGTGAGTAGCGTGGTGCGACGTTGTATTCATAAACAAACCCAACAGGACTATGCGGTCAAAATCATTGACGTCACTCCTTCTGACAAGATCTCGGCTGCCGAGATCGAGGAGATCAAAGAGGCCACAGTGAAGGAGATTGATATTCTCAAGAAAGTCTATGGAATGGACAACATCAGTAAGCAAAATAACACCACAATGCGTACATTATTGACACTTTAATGGAACTTAATGTATATAATAACAAAACTACTTGAAAAAACTTGAGTAAGAAACTCACACATCCATCTAGCCTATTCCTGGAGTAGGCTTAATCTGAATTCGGAAAATGGGCCCGATAAAAACATTATTCCCTCATCTGGTCAAATATGGAGTGTGGAGCACATTGACGTGGATCTCTAAAGTTATTTTACAATAACTTTGTTCAAAGGTTATGTCTACGCATCCTAGAGGGTTGGACAACTTTAGCTTTTGCTTTCCTCTACTGCTTCATAACCATATTGACTGCGCATCACTTGTTTAGCTAGAAAAGGTCAAATTGATATTATAACATCTGTTTAACTCTATGGCTATGTTTACACATGCAGCCAAATTCTGATATTTTTTTCCCCCACTAATTGATCTTTTGACCAATCACATCAGATCTTTTCACAGCAGATCTTTTCAGAGCTGATCTGATTGGTCAAAAGACCAATTTGTGAAACAAATATCAGAATTGGGCTATCTGTTCTACTGATGTAGACATACATCATAACAGGCCTATTATCTCTCCACAGTCCAGCTGAAGGACTGCTATGAGTCAAAAGCCTTCTTCTTCCTAGTGTTTGACCTGTAAGTATCCAGACAGACTCTGCAGCATACAATCACGTAATCTGTCAATTTCCTAACAAGGAATCTTACAAATATTTATACAACATTTAAAAAACACTATCCAATCAAGGTACAAGGAAGAGTGACATGTTTAGTGCACTGGTGATTTTTTCAGTGATTATACAGAGTACATTTGACTCAATACTTTCAGGCCCTCGGGATGTATGCATACCAATATAATCTGTCTCTCTCCCAGGATGAAGAGAGGAGAGCTGTTTGACTACCTCACAGAAAAAGTAACTCTGAGTGAGAAGGAGACCAGGTCAGAAACTCTACCTCACACACATTCATTCACTATCTTATTGCGTACATCTGGGTTCGGTCCCCTCAAAAATGTATATCTGGACAAGACTGTTTGTGGTTCAGGGGTTCATTAAGACATTTGAGGGACATTGAGAGATTTGCTGTGTGAGTGCTGTAGAATTTGAGTGATTTGAGACTAGTTAGTTTGGCCCTAATGGGCATGTTTAGGGAGTGTGAGAGATATAGATCAGAAGGACAACATTTCCCTATTTTTCTGAAGGAAGATCATGCGTGCCCTGCTAGAGGTGGTTAAATTCCTCCACGACCAGAACATCATCCACAGAGACCTCAAGCCTGAGAATATCCTGCTGGATGACAACATGGACATCAAGCTCACTGACTTTGGCTTCTCCCTGCAGATTGAGCCTGGACAGACACTCAACGGTTAGTAGTTTCTATCAACAGATGTGGGGTCTACGACTGGCAAAGAAAATCTAGTTAATTACTGTCCCACTCAATCTCATTCTGACTGAATTAGCAGTGAAATCATTGTAGAAAGTTGTCAGGATACCCCATGTCCATAATTGCATACCACATAGAATTAAGCATTATAGCGGAAGGTAATGAGCGCTTCATACTGGCTGCTCAGTCAGTGGAAGAAAGCCTCATGTTTTGAACGCTGTGGCGCTAAGTTTTAACACTAGCTGTCAGTGCTATGTAGAGGAACCCTTTCTAGCTAGTCAACGCCCCTAAATCCTCGTCCACAACCCACTCCCCTTCTGTCCTGTCCCTGTCGTTTGCTCAAGCAAAGGTTAAGATGCAACAGGACACTTGCTGAGCTATTTGCTGTTCCCAAATCATTAGGAGCATGTGTTGACCTTTTAAAAGGCGATGCTGTGACCTCTCAGCATGCACAGAACTTCAGACTAGGAACTGCAGTCAGTTTTTTTGTGGTAAAATACAATCCACACTTGTACGTTTGTCAACAAATACTATATATAGGTTCAGGTTGAATGATAAACATGCAAAGAACAGTCAATTACTGTAGTAGACTATGATGTGTTTCCTGTATCAGCTTGAGACTTTCATTTACATTTATTGTACTCATAATTATGAGAATATTAATTATTACTAATATTCACCTAGCAATGCCCCCTCTATCTGTTTTCTACACCAGAGGTGTGTGGGACCCCTGGCTATCTGGCTCCTGAGATCATTGAGTGCTCCATGGACCCCAACCACAGGGGATACGGGACTGCAGTTGACATGTGAGTACTCCGATTACACACAACTACCCATTCACCTTTCCATCTACCCGCTGGATACCAGATCTTGGTTAAATACTGTACATAAAACTTCTCTGTCGTCCCACTGCTCCAGCACTTCATTTATTTTAATGGAAATATTTTCACTAATCACAATTTAAGTGCAACATTTATTTCTAAAAGTATCCATTTAGTTAAGCTTGTTCCATAGTATTTATTTAGTTTAATATTACTTGGTACCTAACAGCTAACTGCCAAAATAAAGGAAACAGCAACATATAGTGTCTTAATAGGGCGTTGTGCCACCACGAGCCGCCAGAACAGGTTCAATGCACCTTGACATAGATTCTACAAGTGTCTGGAACTCTATTGGAGGGATGCAACACCATTATTCCATGAGAAATGCCATAATTTTGTGTTTTTTTGATGGTGGTGTAAAACGTTGTCTCAGGCTCAAGATCCGGTCATGGCATATGGTTACCTCGTTTTCATGCAAATCAAACCATTCAGTGACCACTCGTGCCCTGTGGATGGGGGCGTTGTCATCCTATGGAGGCATAGCCATGGTATTTATTTATTATTTTACTTTTATTTAACTAGGCAAGTCCGTTAAGAACAAATTCTTATTTACAATGACGGCCTAGGAACAGTGGGTTAACTGCCTTGTTCATGGGCAGAATGATAGATTTTTTTACATTCGTCAGCTCGGGGATTCAATCTTGCAACCTTTTGGTTACGAGTCCAATGCTCTAACTACTAGGCTACCTGCCGACAAAATAACCTGGCTTTTTATACATGACCCTAAGCATGATGTGATGTTCATTAACTCATAAACCACACCTGTGTGGAAGCACCTTTTGTCAATATACTTTGTATTCCTCATTTACTCATGTTTCCACTATTTTGGCAGTTACCTTTATATTATATGGTGAAATAAAGTCCTAGAAAAAGTATCACTATAATCCTGATGATGATTTATTGTGATTCCAGATGGAGTTCAGGGGTGATCTTGTACACTCTACTGGCTGGATCCCCTCCCTTCTGGCACAGAAAACAGATGATGATGCTTCGTATGATCCTAGCTGGGAACTACGACTTATCTTCTCCTGAATGGGACGACCGGTCTGACACTATCAAAGACCTAGTGGGTTTGGAAGGATTAACACTGTAGCTTCAAAACATGGTTAAAACTATACTTCTGATCTCAAGGATAGTCAGCTGCATTCATAGCTCTGTTTATTAATCCACTTTATTGGTCCATTTGCATGGATACTGTTTATTTTTTGCTGTCACAGTACCCAATCTGACACACATCACAGGCTGGGAGCAGTGCCCATGGGGCACAAGGGGTAGTGCCTTGCTCAATGGCAGAACGGCAGCATATGTATACGGGATATTGAAGAAGGCTCACTCCCTGCAGATTTCCTCGCTGGCAGCTCGGGGGTTCCAACCCTTCGGTTACCGGCCCACCCCTCTAACCCCGAGGTTACCTCCTCCCCCTAATTTGAGAGTGCCTACACTTCTCCAGCCGCATCCTTCAGCTGTTTGTCAGAATGGACACTTTTTTTGAGGGGGGAATCCATTGATTGCCCCTTAAATATTGCCTCATGTCTCTGTTTTCAGATCTCCAGGATGTTGATGGTAAACCCAGATCAGCGTTATACAGCCCAAGACTGCCTGAACCACCCCTTCTTCCAGCAGTATGTGGTGGCTGAAGTAAGACACTTCACCCCCAAGAGGAGGTTCAAGGTAAGAGCAGCAACACTATACAAAGATTCCCATGTGATGTGGAATCAACACCACGGTTGGGGATTTATGTTTGAGTTCAGAAATCCTCATGGAAAATGAGTTTAATAAATGTCAATATCGGAACTGACTGGGATCGATGGCAATATGACACCGTAATATCAGTCATAGGTCAAATAAATCCTAACATGCAGTCTGATGTACAGTCGTGGCCAAAAGTTTTGAGAATTACACAAATATTAATTTTCAAAATCTACTGCCTCAGTTTGTATGATGGCAATTTGCATATACTCCAGAATGTTATGAAGAGTCATCAGATGAATTGCAATTAATTGCAAAGTCCCTCTTTGCCATGCAAATGAACTGAATCGCAAAAAAACATTTCCACTGCATTTCAGCCCTGCCACAAAAGGACCAGCTGACATCATGTCAGTGATTCTCTCGTTAACACAGGTGTGAGTGTTGACAAGGACAAGGCTGGAGATCACTCTCATGCTGATTGAGTTCTAATAACAGACTGGAAGCTTCAAAAGGAGGGTGGTGCTTAGAATCATTGTTCTTCCCCTGTCAAACATGGTTACCTGCAAGGAAACATGTGCCGTCACATTGCTTTGCACAAAAAGGGCTTCACAGGCAAGGATATTGCTGCCAGTAAGATTGCACCTAAATCAACCATTTATCAGATCAAGAACTTTAAGGAGAGCAGATCAATTGTTGTGAAGAAGGCTTCAGGGCACCCTAGAAAGTCCAGCAAGTGCCAGGACCGTCTCCTAAAGTTCTGGCAACCACCAGTACAGAGCTTGCTCAGGAATGGCAGCAGGCAGGTGTGAGTGCATCTGCACACACAGTGAGGGGAAGACTTTTGGGGGATGGCCTGGTGTCAAGAAGGGCAGCAAAGAAGCCACTTCTCTCCAGGAAAATCATCGGGGACAGACTGACATTCTGCAAAGGGTACAGGGATTGGACTGGGGTTGTCATTTTCTCTGATGAATCCCCTTTCCGATTGTTTGGGGCATCCGTAAAAAAGCTTGTCCGAAGAAGATAAGGTGAGCGATACCATTAGTCCTGTGTCATGCCAACAGTAAAGCATCCTGAGACCATTCATGTGTGGGGTTGCTTCTCAGCCAAGGGAGTGGGCTCACTCACAATGGTACCAACACATCCTCCGAGAGCAACTTCTCCCAACCATCCAGGAACAGTTTGGTGACGAACAATGCCATTTCCAGCATGATGGAGCACCTTGCCATAAGGCAAAAGTGATAACTAAGTGGCTCGGGGAACAAAACATCGATATTTTGGGTCCATGGCCAGGAAACTCCCCAGACCTTACTCCCATTGAGAACTTGTGGTCAATCCTCAAGAGGTGGGTGGACAAACAAAAACTCACCAATTCTGACAAACTCAAAGCATTGATTATGCAAGAATGGGCTGCCATCAGTCAGGATGTGGCCCAGAAGTTAATTGACAGAATGCTAGGTCAGATCGCAGAGGTTTTGAAAAAGAAGGGTCAACACTGCAAATATTGACTTTGCATCAACTTCATGTAATTGTCAATAAAAGCCTTTGACACTTATGAAATGCTTGTATTTATACTTCAGTATTCCATAGTAACATGTGACAAAAATATCTGAAGACAGAGGCAGCAAAATTTGTATTTCTCAAAACTTTTGGCCATGACTGTACATAGAACCAACACATTCTCACCCCCATCGTCATGTCACCAGGTCGTCTGCATGACAGTGCTGGCCGTGATGCGCATCTACTGTAATTACCGCCGCGCCAAGCCGATCACCAAGGAGGTGATCAAGAGTGACCCGTACGCCATCAAGCCCATCCGCAAGCTAATCGATGCCTGTGCCTTCAAGATCTATGGCCACTGGGTCAAGAAGGGCCAGACCCAGAACAGAGCCGCCCTGTTCGAGAACACTCCCAAGGCCATCTTGCTGTCCATGGCTGCAGAGGCCGAGGACTCCTCCATGCACTCCTGGTAATGATGCTGTTTCTCAGTCCAGGTCCTAAGAAGAGGGAGGTGGGACTCTACATTAGCTTGCCATCTGTCTCAATTCTCTATCCTTTTAAAATCCAATGGTGTTAAATGTGTACGGCTGCACACATCTGGAGAAAGGACAGAATTGGGCTGGTATGTCATTAGGCTCAGCTCAGGATTTGACTCCATCTGTCTTAAATTGGGCTTAAAGCATTGGTGTGACGCAATAACAAAAAAAACTTTGGGTTGGACACTTTAGAGATGTAGCATGAGATATAGCTTGTTCTTTGTATCAAAAAGGAGGGTTGGTGAAAATCCATGCTAATGGATTGCAGCTATTTGTCGCTTGACTGGTATGTCTTTTAAACCAGTGGTTCTCAAACCTCTCCTCAGGGACCCCCAGCCAGTCCATGTATTTGATCTATTCCACACCGGATTCAACTCGTCACTAATCAGGCCTTTGAATAGGTGAGCTAGTTTAGCGATACAACAAAATTGTGATACGTCTGGGGGGTCCCAGAGGTTTAGGAACCACTGTTTTAAATTGTGGATTGATCAAGACTTAGGAAATATCCTATAACTATACCCTCCAACACCTGCACTGAGGAATATTGGTCTGTGTTTAGTACATAATGGAACAAATAGCTAGACATCCACAGTGAAATTTTTCTATGGCTTATACAGTATTGCAGGTGTCAGAAAATTCAGAGATGGAAATAGTGCACATCCAGGCTCTCTATTCTTTTCCAACATGAGTATGGTGTCTAGTATATAGATGTATTCTGAAATGTTGCTCCCTTCTGAAATATTCTTAGTGTTAAAGGTCATTTCAACCATATAATGAGCCTCAAATTCCATTGTTATGTAAAAGACAATTGCTCTGCATGCAAAGCTTCTTAGTGCTAGTGATTCTCCCTTCGCTCAGTATGTGCAATGAGTCCGGCATGTACATTTATTTTGACATACTGTACTTGGTCATGTACTGTAAACTGTTTAAGGGAGCATGAGAACACTAATTGTATGCTAACATTGATTCATTATATTTATTAAATCTCAACCTGATTGTATGTGATTGGTGCAAAACGTATAGCTTATGATTGATTATAATGAGCTGCAAACTCAAAGCCAAGCTACAGGTTTATTCATTCTTGGTATAAACCATAACAAAAAAAGGAACACATGTGGGATATGTATAATACGACATTAGACATGTCAACAAGCAGGGGAACAAGAATTCTCCAATCACCACCTCGGATGAGAACCTAATACTGGTCCATTTATTCCCCTAGTTATTCTACGAGGCTGCTCTCATAACTAGTATCTGAAGTGGTAGTCATCCACAAGAGCTCATCTCAGTCATCAGTTCTGACCTAGCCCTTCAGGGATGACATGCCTGCTCTCATGATCTCATCCACCAACAGGATGTTGCTGGCTATTACCGTGCTGTGGACAGAAAACAAATCAATAACAGTTTAATCCAAAGGGTCATTGAATTTTAAATATGAAGGGTCATACTGAATTGAGATTAAAAGGGTGTGTTCTTACCATGAGTGAAGGAGTTGTTTCTTAACACTGTAGTTATCCCAAACCCCAGCTTCTGAAGCGACCATTGGTTCACCTAAAGAAAAATAGGTACATTTAAAGAGATTTTAATATTTTTGTTTTGACATAGGAATGTGAAATAAATCCATATCCTCAGTTCGAGGTTAAATTCCATACCAGAGCTCAGGTCAACTCCAACCAGCTGACCACTCTCTTTGTACTCAGTCTGGAGTTTGACCAGGGTCTCCATGGGATCATACCCAGAGTTCTGGGCTAGTACCTGGAGAGAAAGAAACAGTCAGTCAGCAGTACTTAGATCTATTGCCAAGACTTAACTAAAAGCTGATGTCCTTCATTGTCAAGAGTTAAATAGATGTTATATCAATAGAATGCCAAAGCACGGAAGGCATTGACAAAAATAAATAACTTCAAGACTCATTACATACCTTAGGGATGATGAGGAGGGCATCAGCAAAAGCCTGCACACCCAGCTGAGCCCGGCCCTTCACTGAGGGTTTGTGCTTTATCAGAGCATCATGCACAGCCACCTCGAAGGCCCCGGCCCCTGACACCACGCAGCCTGCAAAGTCAACACTGGGATCAGACTCTGAACAACAGCTGACTGGCTGATAAGCAATACTGAAGAGATCAGTCATTGATATGGGTAGGCACACATTGAAAAACAAAAGGATTTCTAAAAGGTATAATACACACAAAATTAAGCGATTTGAGGCAGAGTGGTGTTTGAAAATGTGAATGGATGCCATCTGACCACAGACTTCTCAACATTCCATAGGGAATGACTTTACAGTGGTCTGTTCCTGAAGAGTTTTAGTATGCATTTAAACTAGCTACTTGTATTCACTTCTCCAAGGAGTAGGTGAGGCACAGGTCAGCACTAACCTTTAGTAAAGAAGCAGTGAAAGGATGTTTTTGCATGGTGTCTGATTGCATCTACTACTGACAGAGTAACACATAATTCGTCCATGCCTACAAATCTATTCCAGCATCGTTACAGAATCAGTCCCATCTTGATAAAACCAAACTCTTCCCCCACTCAATATCATCTGATAGTAGAGCTGGATTCAAATAGTTGCTGAGTTTGATTAATCCTCCCTAGTGTCAGATGAACCTCCATTGCAGCAGCACGTACCATCCTCGATGGCGTTCTTGACGGCCCTGAGCCCATCCCTGACTGCATCTTTGATCTGGGTCAGGGTGTGTTTGTTGGGTCCCTTCACAAGCAGGGTCACTGACAGGGGGTTTCCACACTTCTCTATGAATGTGTACTTCTCCTCACCCTGTATGGGGGGAGAAACCATTACGTTACATATTTAACTTCATGATAAACCACAATATTACATGTTTGACCATGATATCATACACATTTTTACCAAATCATAGATTTTCATAGTATTGGAAAGAAGAGGCATGGCAAGCTGATAGGCCCCTTTTGTATCCTCAGTGGGGTGAATGTGGCCAGTGATTCCTCCCACCCACACCAGGAGGAATTCTGTACCAAATGTTTTGGAAACTGGTACAGACCATTTGATGGTTTGTCCTGGTCTAGTGGTAAAGACCCAGCATGTTAACTCACCAGGGTGTGTTCATAGACCAGACCAGCCTGGCCCAGGCATTCTGGGGTGAGGTCTTCGAAAGAGTTCATGGCAATACCTCCACAGGCCAGGGTGAGTCTGGGGGGGGTAAAATGGTCAGCAAGACACTCAAATATTACAATTAGTCTCACACACACACACATACACACACAATTGTAATCACTCCTCCACTGAATAGGTGAGGCACAGGACAGCACTCACATTTAGTAAAGTAGGAGTGAAAATATGCTTTTGCATGGTGTCTGACTGATTTTACTACTGACAAGAGTAACACAGAATTCACCCATGCACAAGAGTACCTCTCCAATATGCACTGTTCAAGCTTGTAAACAAAGATTGAGGCAGGCTATATAGTTTTTGTACCTTTCCATGTTCCTCCTCTTGGTCCTACGCAGAGCTACAATGCCCTCTTTGGCCAGAGCATCCAGGGAATATGGGTCAATGCCCTGTAAGGAGTAATTTAAAAAATATATATATTTAATGAACCCAAATGTAATTCAAATCACTTTTAATATGCTGCAATACTGAATGTACTGGTCTGCTGAATACATGTGGAGGAGAATGCAGCTCCTCCAATGCAGAGGTTACAGACCACACTTTACTGTAGCACAGAGTAAAATCCAGGGGAGCTACAAAAGCACACAAGGGTGTTCACTGTGCTGTCAGACACTTCTGCTTAATAAGTTAGTATTGCCTGAGAGTCTTCAAAAAAAATTATTGAAAGATTGATGATAAACGTATTTTGGAAATGTGATCTTTCACCAGTGAATAAATTAAATTCCTAGTCATACCTTCTGGTTGAGGACCACAAAGCCCTTGCTGTTATCAGCACAAACTGCGTTCTTGAGCTCGATGATCTTCTTCACACGCTCCTCAATGAACTTCCTCTCAGCAGCCACCAGCTTCTCCCTCTCGCCAGCACTCTTGTAGAAGAAGCCAGAGTTCACCTCACTGAAAGTAAAGCAGGGGTTTGAACTGACAGTTTAGAAATCCATGCTCTTTTCACAGGACACTATTGGGAAAGTATACAACATAGGCGGTCACACTACAATCCCCTTTACTGTAGTAGTTACGTCCTATAATATTGACTTTCCAGTGACCAAAAATTATTCCTGCTTAAAAAGAGCTTTGCCACATCTCTGAAATTAACTAAACTGCAGGACTGTATTCACTTCTCCATAGAGTAGATGAGGCACAGGTCAGCACTCACATTTAGTAAAGAAATAGTGAAAGGATGCTTTTGCATGGTGTCTGACTGGATCTACTACGGACTGTAACACAGAATTCATCCATGCCTACACATTTAGTCCACCTAGTAAAAGCCAAAGATAGCTGCTAACATTATACTGACGTTTTCTCATATTCCAAAGAGGCATTGCAAGTGAGCACAAAGGCGTCCTCTACCCGCTTCTTCATGTCTGGATGGCGGGCGCCGTGGTCCAACACCAGGCCTCGGATCAGCCTAGGGAGGGGACAGAAAAGGTCACAATGTTGGACACAATTCAAATGTACACATTGTCAGTGACTGTTTATGAGGGAGAGTGATATGTACACTCACTGTGTGTCGCTGTCAGTCTTATGCTTCATCTCCATGATCTCTACCATGAACAGGTCAATAGGCTCATTGGGTCTGTGGATAGCCAGCACAGCATCCACCACAGCCTGAAGAATATCCCCCAAGTAAAGGGAGTGAAGTTATTAGATGTGCTGATCATACAATCAAATGACAAGTACAGCATTGGTTGATGGAAGAGCCCCCCCCCCCAAAAAAAGTCCCACACCAGCCAGGCTCAAGTAAATGCTCTAAGTCAGGGATGCGTAACTCCAGTCCGAGGGCCTGATAGGTATGTTAGCTGGGGCAAAAGTGTGACACCAGACTCCAATAGACCAACTAATCATGATATTCAGTTTAAAATGCAATTGACTTTAAAAAAGATATATAAAAAATAAAAGTTGTTTTTAAAGGCTGTTTGCGCTAGAGATGGGGAAAAGTGTGACCAGTCCGGCCCCGAGGACTACATTAACCCATCCCTGCTCTACACGGCCAAAAGTATGATCATCTCATTCCAAAATCCTGGGCATTAATATGGAGTTGGTCCCCCTTTTGTCATTACAGCCTCTACTCTTCTAGGAAGGCTTTCCAATAGATGTTGGACCATTGGCGCAGAGACTTGCTTCCATTCTGCCACAAGAGAATTAGTGAGGTTGGGCACTGATGTTGGACAATTAGACCTGGCTCGCAGTCAGCGTTCCAATTAATCCCAAAGATGTTAGATGGGGTTGAGGTCAGGGCTATGTTCTTCCACACCGATCTCAACAAACCATTTCTGTATGGACCTCGCTTTGTGCACTGCAATGCTGAAACGGGACATTCCAAAATTGTGGCGACAGAATCTAGAATGTCATTGTACGCTGTAGTGTTATGATTTCCTTTCACTGGAACTAAGGGTCCTAGGCTGTACCAAGAAAGCCCAAAGCATTATTCCTCCTACAAACTTCACAGTTGGCACTATGCATTGGGGTAGGTAGCGTTCTCCTGGCATCCGCCAAACCCAGTTGACTGTCGGACTGCCAGATGGTGAAGCGGGATTCATCACTCCAGAGAACGTGTTTCCATTGCTCCAGAGTCCAATGGCGGCGAGCTTTACACACGCTTGGCGTTGTGATCTTAAGCTTGTGTGCGGCCGCTTGGCCATGGAAAGCCATTTTATGAAACTCCCGACGAACAGTTATTGTACGGACGTTGCTTCCAGAGGCAGTTTGGAACTTGGTTGAGAGTGTTTCAACCGAGGACAGAATTATTTTACGCGCTTTGCGCTTCAGCACTCGATGGTCCCATTCTGTGACCTACCACTTCGCAGCTGAGCAGTTGTTGCTCGTAGACGTTTCCACTTCACTATAACAGCACTTAGTTGACCGGGGCAGCTCTAGCAGGGCAGAAATTACAAACTTTTATATATATAGTGCAAGTAAAAAAAATTAAACGCAACATGGAAGTGTTGGTCTCACGTTTCATGAGCTGAACTAACGTCCCATAAATGGTCCATTCGCACAAAAAGCTTATTTCTCTCAATTTGTTCACATCCCTGTTAGTGACCATTTTTCCTTTGCCAAGATAATCCATCTACCTGACAGTTGTGGCATATCAAGAAGCTGATTACACAGGTATACCTTGTGCTCGGGACAATAAGTCCATTAAAAATGTACAGTTTTGTCACAACAAAATGCTACAGATGTCTGAAGTTGAGGGAGCATGCAATTGGCATGCAGACTACAGGAATGTCTACCAGAGCTGTTGCCAGATAATTTAAATGCTAATTTCTCTACCATAAGCAACTTCCAACGATGTTTTAGAGAATTTGGCAGTACATCCAACCGGCCTCAACAGCAGACCACGTGTAACCACGGCAGCCCAGGACCTCTACATCCAGCCCTTTGACCTGCGGGATCTTGGGACCAGCCACCCGGGCAGCTGATCAAACTGTGGGTTTACACAACCTAAGAATTTCTGCACAAACTTTGAGAAACCGTCTCAGAGAAGCTCATCTGCATGCTTGTTGTATGCATGCTCCTCACGAGGGTCTTGACCTGACTGCAGTTCAGTGACTTCAGCGGGCAAATGCTCACCGTCGATGTCGACTGGCACGTTGGAGAAGTGTGCTCTTCACAGATAAATCCTGGTTTCAAATGAACCGGGCAGGTGGCAGACAGCATGTTTGCCGTTGTGTGGGCGAGCGGTTTGCTGATGTCAACGTTGTGAACAGAGTGACCCATAGTGGCGGTGGGGTTGTGGTATGGACAGGCATAAGCTACAGAAAACAAACCAAATTGCATTTTATGGACGGCAATTTGAATGCAGAGACGCAGAGCCCCATATACTAACCACCACTGCGACCTGTATGCTCTCGTTGGCTGGCCCTCGCTTCATATCCATCGCCAAACCCACTGGCTCCAGGTCATCTATAAGTTGTTGCTAGGTAAAGCCCCGCCTTATATCATATTCCTCCTTTGGCCGCCTTTCCTTCCAGTTCTCTGCTGCCAATGACTGGAACAAACTGCTCACTGGTCATCATAGCAGCACGCGCTCCAGCAGGTATATTTCACTGGTCACCCCCAAAGCCAATTCCTCCTTTGGCCGCCTTTCCTTCCAGTTCTCTGCTGCCAATGACTGGAACAAACTGCAAAAATCACTGAAGCTGGAGACCCATATCTCCCCCACTAGCTTTAAGCACCCGCTGTCAGAGCAGCTCACAGATCACTGCACATAGCCAATCTGTAAATAGCCCATCCAACTACCTTATCACCATATTGTTATTTACTTGCAAACTCATCTTCTGCACATCTATCACCCCAGTGTTTAATTTGCCATACTGTAATAATTTCACCATTTTGGCACATTTATTGCCTCACCCCCTTATCCTACCTCATTTGCACACACTGTATACAGACCTTCTCTATTTTATTGACTGTATGTTTGTTTATTCCATGTGTAACTCTGTGCTGTTGTTTGTGTCGCACTGCTTTGCTTTATCTTGGCCAGGTCGCAGTTGTAAATGAGAACTTGTTCTCAACTAGCCTACCGGGTTAAATAAAGATGAAATAAAAATAGAGATCTGTACACAATTCCTGGAAGCTAAAAATGTTCCTGTTCTTCCATGGCCTGCATACTCACCAGACCTGTCACCCATTGAGCATGTTTGGGTTGCTCTGGATCGACATGTACAACAGCGTGTTCCAGTTCATGCCAACATCCAGCAACTTCGCACAGCCATTGAAGAGTGGGACAACATTCCAAAGGCCACAATCAACAGCTTGATCAACTCTCTGTGAATGAGATGTCGCCCTGCATGAGCCAAATGGTGGTCACACCAGATAATGACTGGTTTTCTGATCCACGCCCCTACTTTGTTTTAACTGTATCTGAAGAACAGATGCATATCTGTATTCCCGTCACAAACACACACCTCTGTGAGGAGATCAGCCAGCTCGGCGTGGACCTTGGTCCTGAGGGAGGTGCGGGCCACGTGGATGAGGGTCTCTCTGTCCATCTCTCTGGTCACCTTCATCTCCTCAAGCACCTTCAGAGCCTTATCCTTGGCTGCCTCAAAACCTTCTGCTATTATCCGTGGGTGGAGACCCTTTTTGGAGGCAAAGACAGAAAATACAGGTTGGGACAAAACACAGGAATAGGGGGTTAACTAATGGTACTGGGATGCAGATTATGCAACCTGCTTTATTGGCACCGATTCTACATGTATCAATTACATAATTTTAAGTCATCACACAACCTTACTAAAATAAAGCATTTAATTTCATCAAAATCCCTTCCCTTATCTAGGAAACTATTTCAATTACATGTTGGGGGCTTCCCCCAAGCCCCATCTCACCTCTGACACGTAGAGGTCTGCTTGTTTCAGGAGCTCTCCAATGATGAGCACATTGGATGTTGTACCGTCCCCTGTGATGTCATCCTGTGCTGTAGCTACTTTGGCAATCAAGGATGCTGTCGGATGCTGGATTTGCTGATTGAAGACAAGACTTTAGTGTCAAAGCAAGAATATAAGGCAACACATCTCACAATTAGTAAGGTTACAGATGTTAGATGAAGATGTACTGGTCTACTGAATACATGTGGAGGAGAATGCAACTCCTCCAATGCAGAGGTTACAGACAACACTTTACTATATTACAGAGTAAAATCCATGGGAACTACAAAAAAAAAAGCACACATGGGTGTTAACCGTACATCAAACTCATGGGATATTTGTCTTACCATTTCGTGCAACAAGACATTACCATCTTTGGTCAGCTTTATGTCACCAGCCCCTGATACAAGCCTGCAAACAAGCACACAAAACATAGTTTGTTAGAGGCTCAACAAATGGATATTTAAAACATGACTAGATGCATTGTACACTAATGTCTCTAATCACGAGTATAGCTAGAAAACAATGAGACTAGTTGTATATAAACTGATAGTAAGCTTTTCAGTTATAGTAGTCTCCAAATGATCTAGGTATCTGCTGATTATCCTTTATAGCTAATACCATTGATTGGTCAAATAATCCAGTGCCCATTGTAAAACCACTCCCTGATGATAATTCAGATAGCTACGATTAGCTAGCTATAATTTAGCTACGTATTTTGGAGGTGGCTAGGAAATCCACTATCAAGCACGCTTTCTTAGAGAAACTACTGCGTACAATGGATCTGACAAAATAAACATATATAATACCATAAATGGTCTACTGGCTGCCAGGATACCACGATGTTAGCTAAACTAGCAGCAGTAGCATGCTAACTGCTAGCGAGCATGGCCAGTTGCACTCACATTTTCATTGTTCCTTTTGGTCCCAAATTACTTTTGAGCACATCCTGAAGACCCCGAGCAGCACTGATATTTACTGCCAGAGCGGCTTGAGCACGTGCTACCTCAGCTTTCGGGTTTAATGCCTTTATAGCAGTCATGGTGTAAACATTTGCTATTCAGTTTCTCCACGCTGTAGAATTTACTGTAAAGGCTAACGCTAAATCAAGAAAGGCCGGTTTCTGGAACTCTCTGGGCTTCACGTGCGGAAATTGACATTGATCACTCCTTACTGTCGTCTTATTGGCCAGATGTTAGGCGGAAATCCAAATTACCCTGTGTGATTGGTGAAACAATAGGTAACTCAAATATAGAAAAGGCGGAGTCAACCTTTTTGTTCATGAGGTTCAATTTGGCAATGAGCGGCGCAAATTCACATATCTTTATAATACAAATATGTTCATGCTCAGCTGTTTAGAAGAGGATGTGATTTATAAGTCATATAAAAAAAATGCCCTACTCCTTTTAAAAATCTACCATCATGAGAAACTACTTTGTATGAAATTAAATATTAATATGGACATGAATAGCAAATGTATATGTAAAAATAGATGTCATTTGTCTCACTGTCAAAAAGGCAATGCAGTTGGGGGCGGAATATAGCCATCTCGAGACAACACCGATATAGTATTTTTTCTGAAAGTTGCCGGGATGTCACGTTTCCTACTTATCTCAGTACACTCGTAACAATTTAATCATTACGAAATGTATATTAAATCAAATAAACCTCACGTAGCAAATAAGCCACCAAATTCGACACTCTCACTGATCTCCACACAAAACTCATTGCTTGGTGGGCGAAGCAACGAAAAAACGCCACCTGCTGGACATTTTTTCTGCCGAGTTGGGCATCTCACCTCTTCGCCTCTTGGGTTACGTAAAAGCAGAGATATTAGAGAAAGGAGGAGATAAGAATCAAATGGGTCAGTTAATGTAACCCAGCACCCCGTCGAAGTAAATCGTCACGAAATCCCTTCTCAAAGTCAGGGTATGAGTCGATAAACATGCATATTTTCCTCTAAAGTATATGTCACGATTCCAAAGCTATATAATATTACAGATAGCAAGTTAATCATCTCACATCTTGGAATATGTGTGTAATGTACTTCTTGTTGACGAAATACATGCTAATTTTGGGTTTTTGAGCTAGCGCCCAACTGACTCCATTTCATTCCTCTACTTGTCCCAAAATCACAGAGTGCACCACGCGGCTCATTGAAGTAGCATGGGCATCGTACACAATGACCGATAATGCGCTGCCAATTGAGTTTTCCATCTCCTCGAAAGTGTCTCTGGTAAAAAGCAAACGGTAGTGGGCGGTCTCACGTGCCGGCTTTCTTTTGATTCGCTCGGCTTTCTCTTCTTCAATGCTGAAACCGTGAACAGTGCCATATCAACGCTTTAGCAACCAGTAAGTAAGAACATTTTGCACAAACTTGTTTTCTTATTGAAGAAAGTAGACTTAGTTTGCAGGACCAGCACATGCCAAAAAATACATATGAAGAGTAACATTTAACACCATCAAGGACATTTTGCACAGGTAATACAGACGTATATATTGTCCTTGAATTGATACATTATGTAACGCATTGCATGATTTCAAATTAACTCTATTGTTTTGCCCTGTGATGCCGACCGTGCACAAATGTATCGTAGTGGAAGATCAAGTTGGCAATGGTATTCATCACCTTTTGCGCGCATGCCGGGCACTCTTTCGCTAGGAGAGGGTGACGCAACAGTTCAGTTGCACGATAGTCTTCTCCAAGGCTGCTGTTGTATGTAGTTGTTGCTACTGCCAGCAACTAGAAGAAAACGTTGCACTGATCGACTAAGTTAATTCGGTGTAATTTTTAACAATATAATATATATTTTAAAGTTTTGTCTCGTTAAATATTGTTTTGCACTGCATCAGTCGATCAATCATGTACGGTAGACTGTTTCTATCGCATGCTTGAGCTGATCACTGTCGTGTAATCAAACGTGTCTGTACGTGAGTAAAATAACTACTAACAGTATATCTTTTATGAAGGCAAATTTATTGCTAGCTTCACATTACAAGCCACATAAGAGAGAGAGCGATGCTTTCCTCATGAACCCCTACGTTCCCCAAGACATTAGCATATGACCAATCAGGATGCAATATGCAAATAACACCACATCTCCCTTTTCAGAGGATAAATGGTACACTGCCTTTGTCTCAAAAAACCTCAAGGTATTATTCTGTCTTTATGTCGGTAGGTCTAAGGGATTATTCTGTATTTTATGTCGGTAGGTCTTTTCCTGTCTAGTTCTTCTGGAACATTTCAACATAGTCATGATTGTAAAATATTTTCTGTAAACTTTAACCCAAAATGCATCTCTCATTTATTTTAACACAAATGTACCCCACAGATAAATTAGAACTGTAACAACTTGACAGCTGTTGTTTTGTCTTGTTTTTTTTACTTTGAGCTCAGTCTTTTGTTGTTGCTCTGATTTAAAAGTTCAGCCTTTGAGGTTTAACTATTGCTCGCCCAGACCTTGTTCTGGATGTAGCAGGTACATCCAGGATTACCTTGGGTGTTGGTGTGTCGGAGTCATGAAGACACTTGAATCTTCTCCTGCATAGCGTTGTTGTTCTCAGGTCCATCCATAGGGATGAGGTGATATCTGTTCCTGTGGACAGAACCGTGGGGAACGTCTCCACTATGTAGGATTGTGGTATTGCATGTTCCCTCAGCACTGTTCCTGTGATTTGAGTCCTTCATCAACACCTGTTTTCCAGGTGGGTGTCTGCTGAGCTTGCTGACCCTGTGACGCTTGTTGAAGCGTTGCTGATCCGCACTCCTTCTCTCCTTTTCCTTTGAGCTGACCACACCTCTGTTTGGGATTGATGGGTCTAGCAGCAATGGGAGTTTTGGCACTGTGGTACGAAGCTGTCGTCCCATCAACAGTTGCGCCGGGCTAAAGCTATTCTGGAGTGGGGTTGATCGATAGGCCAGCAAAGCAAGGTAAGGGTCAGCTGCTTTCTTGAGGAGGTTCTTCACCGTCTGAACGGCGCGTTCCACCCTATGTTGCTTTGCGGGAACTTTGGACTATTGGTGACATGGCAAAATTCATACTCTGCAGCGAAGTCGGAAAGGGGTCTTCCAGAGAACTGAGGACCATTGTCCGTAACTAGGATCTCAGGTACCCCATGGTGGGCGAAGATGGACTTCAGATGAACTACGACGTCTGCAGACTTCGTTAGTGACAGGTTTGCAATTTCCACCTTGAGGAGTAGTCCACCACTAGCAGGTAGGTGGTGCATTTCAGCGTGAACAAGTCTGCTCCCAGTCTTTGCCAAGGTCTCTCAGGAAGTTATGACGGTATATGTGGTTTGTGCCCTCTGATCTGTGTCCTGCAGTTAAGCACAAGTTCGTTCAGTCCTTCGCATCCGCTGAACTCCGACCATCATTTCTGACACATTGTCACTTTTGAGCACACACTGTTGGCTTTGAGTTGTTCTCTCAGATTGTCTATGTAGGAAACACTCGCTGGAAGCTGTTCCATGATGGCATTTACATATGTATTTGTTCTCTCCATGAGCTCCATTTTTGCAGCAGTAGCTTTGGCTTTGACTGGCGCACGTGACAACGTGTCTGCATTCCACAGCCTATTTCCAGGGACATGAGCAATCATATAAGAGTATGTCATAAGTCTCATTCTGAAGCGTTGCATTTGTGGGGGAAGGTTGTCCCAATATTGGTTCCCCAGAAGGCTTTGGAGCGGTTTGTGGTCAGTTTCCAGCTGAAAGTGTTGACCAATGAGAAAGTCTCTGAATCTTTCACATGCCCATATCAGCCCCAGAGCTTCTTTTTCCACTTGAGCGTGTCTCTGCTCGGTCGGTGTGAGAGACCTGGAAGCGTAAGCAACGGGTTTCCATTCCTTGATCTTCTTCAGCAGCAGCACTCCTCCTAGTCCGTAGGAAGATTCATCTGCTGACACCTTGGTCTCTTTGTTTGGGTCAAACAGGGCTAGCACGGGTGTTGATTTCAGCTCCTCCTTCAGCTCTTTGAAGGCTCTGACTTGGTCGGCCCCCCAGTACCAGTGGCTTTTCTTTGAGAGTAGGTTACTGAGAGGTTTGTCCTTTTCTGCTAACTGAAGGATGAACTTTCCCAGTTGGTTCACCATTCCTAGAAAATCCATAGCTCGCTGACTTTGGATGGCTCTGCCATCTCCTCGACAGCCTCTGTCTTTGTCGGATCGGGCTGTACTCCTTTGTCTGAGATACTGTGGCCCAGGAACTTAACTTCCTCCTTTTGACAGGATACATTTCAAATCAAATTTTGTTTGTCACATGTGTCCCGAATACAACAGTGAAATGCTTACTTACAAGCCCTTAACCAACAATGCAGTTTTAAGAAAATCCCTAAAAAAGTAAGCATAACAGATCAAATTAAAGAGCAGCAGTAAGTAACAATAGATGGGCAATGTACAGGGGCTACCGGTACAGTGTCTATGTGCAGGGGGTACCAGTGTTGAGGTAATTATGAACATGTAGGTAGAGTTATTAAAGTGGCTATGCATAGATAATAACAGAGAGTAGCAGGGGGGGGGCAGCAATGCAAATAGTCTGGGTAGCCATTTGATTAGCTGTTCAGGAGTCTTATTACTTGGGGGTAGAAGCTGTTTAGAAGCCTCTTGGGCCTAGACTTGGCGCTCCGGTACCGCTTGCTGTGCGGTAGCAGAGCGAACAGCATATGACTAGGGTGGCTGGAGTCTGACAATTTTTAGCGCCTTCCTCTGACACTGTTATAGAGGTCCTGGATGGTAGGAAGCTTGGCCCCGGTGATGTACTGGGCTGTACGCACTACCCTCTGTAGTGCCTTGTGGTCGGAGGCCGAGCAGTTGCCATACCAGGCAGTGACTCGGAATGGCCGATTTAATTAGGGCCGATTTCAAGTTTTCATAACAATCTGAAATTTTTGGGCGCTGATTTAAATGTTACATTTTTTTAAAATATTTTTTTATATACCTTTTATTTAACTAGGCAAATCAGTTAAGAACACATTCTTATTTTCAATGACGGCCTAGGAACGGTGGGTTAACTGCCTTGTTCAGGGGCAGAATGACAGATTTTTCACCTTGTCAACCTTACAGTTAACTAGTCCAACGCTCTAACCACCTGCCTCTCATTGCACTCCACGTGGAGCCTGCCTGTTACGCGAATGCAGTAAGCCAATGTAACTCGCAAGCTAGCATTAAACTTCTCTTATAAAAAACAATCAATCAATCATAATCACTAGTTATAACTACACATGGTTGATGATATTACTTGTTTATCGAGCGTGTCCTGCGTTGCATATAATCGATGCAATGCTGGGGGATGATTTAACAAAAGCGCGTTTGCGAAAAAAGCACAATCGTTGGAAGACTGTACCTAACCATAAACACCAATGCCTTTCTTAAAATCAATACACAGAAGTATATATTTTTAAAACCTGCATATTTAGCTAATAGAAATCCAGGTTAGCAGGCAATATTAACCAGGTGAAATTGTGTCACTTCTCATGCGTTCATTGCACGCAGAGTCAGGGTATATGCAACAGTTTGGGCAGCCTGGCTCATTGCCAACTAATTTGCCAGAATTTTACGTAATTATGACATAAAATTGAAGGTTGTGCAATGTAACAGCAATATTTAGACTTAGGGATGCCACCCGTTAGATAAAATATCGAACAGTTCCGTATTTCACTGAAATAATAAACATTTTGTTTTCAAATTGATCGTTTCCGGATTCGACCATATTAATGACCAAAGGTTCGAATTTCTGTGTGTTATTATGTTATAATTAAGTCTATGATTTGATAGAGCAGTCTGACTGAGCAATGGTAGGCAGCAGCAGGCTCGTAAGCATTCATTCAAACAACACTTTTGTGCATTTTGCCAGCAGCTCTTCGCAAGCACAGCGCTGTTTATGACTTCAAGCCTATCATCCTAATGGCTGGTTTAACCGATGTGAAATGGCTAGCTAGTTAGCTGGGTGTGCGCTAATAGCGTTTCAAATGTCACTCACTCTGAGACTTGGAGTAGTTATTCCCCTTGCTCTGCAAGGGCCATGGCTTTTGTGGAGCGATGGGTAACGCTGCTTCGAGTGTGGCTGTTGTCGATGTGTTCCTTGTTCGAGCCCAAGTAGGGGTGAGGAGAGGCACGGAAGCTATACTGTTACACTGGCAATCTTATAGTGCCTATAAGAACATCCAATAGTCAAAGTGTCACGTTCTGACCACAGTTCTGTTATTTTATTATTTGTTTTAGTATGGTCAGGGTGTGAGTTGGGGTGGGCAGTCTATGTTTGTTTTTCTATGTTGGTTTTTGTGTTCGGCCTAGTATGGTTCTCAATCAGAGGCAGGTGTCGTTAGTTGTCTCTGATTGAGAATCATACTTAGGTAGCCTGGGTTTCACTTTTGGTGGGTGGGTGTTTGTTTCCATGTGAGTGTTTGGGTCACACGGTACTGTTTCGTTTTGTTCACATCGTTTATTGTTTTGTTCCAGTGTTCAGTTTGTTTATTAAAAAAGTCATGAACACTTACCACGCTGCACCTTGGTCCTCCGCTCTATCCCCAGACGACATCCGTTACACAAAGGTATATGAAATACAAATGGTATAGAGAGAAATAGTCCTATAAATACTATATTAACTACAACCTAAAACCTATTACCTTGGAATATTGAAGTCTCATGTTAAAGGGAACCACCAACTTTCACATGTTCTCATGTTCTGAGCAAGGAACTCAAACGTTAGCTTTTTTACATGGCACATATTGTACTTTTACTTCTCCAACACTTTGTTTTTGTATTATTTAAAACAAATTGAACATTTTTCATTATTTATTTGAGGCTAAATGGATTGTTATTGATGTATTATATTAAGTTAAAATAAGTGTTCATTCGGTATTGTTGTAATTGTCATTATTACAAATACATGTAAAAAAAATTGGCCGATTAATCGGTATCGGATTTTTTGGTCCTTCAATAATCAGTATCGGCGTTGAAAAATCATAATCGGCCGACCTCTAGTTAGGATGCTCTCTATGGTGCAGCTGTATAATCCTTTTGGGGATCGATTTGGACCCATGCTAAATCTTCAGTCTCCTGAGGGGGGAAAAGGTGTTGTCGTGCTCTCTTCACAACTGTCTTGGTGTGCTTGAACCATGTTAGTTTGGTGATGTGGACGCCAAGGAACTTGAAGCTCTCAACCTGTGCCACTACAGCCCCGTCGATGAGAATGGGGGCATGCTCGGTCCTCCTTCTCCTGTAGTCCACAATCATCTCTTTTGTCTTGATTACATTGAGGGAGAGGTTGTTGTCCTGGCACCACACAGCCTGTTCTCTGACCTCCTCCCTATAGGCAGTCTCGTCGGTGATCAGGCCTACCACTATTGTGTCATCAGTAAACTTATTGATGGTGTTGGAGTCGTGCCTGCCCGTGCAGTCATGAGTGAACCGGGAGTACAGGAGGGGACTGAGCACGCACTCCTGAGGGGCCCCCGTGTTGAGGATCAGCGTGGCAGATGTGTTGTTACCTACCCTTACCACCTGGGGGCGGCTCATCAGGAAGTCCAGGATCCAGTTGCAGACGGAGGTGTTTAGTCACAGGGTCCTTAGCTTAGTGATGAGTTTTGTGGGCACTATGGTGTTGAATTCTGAGCTGTAGTCAATGAATAGCATTTTCACATAGGTCTTCCTTTTGTCCAGGTGGGAAAGGGCAGTGTGGAGTGCAATAGAGATTGCATCATCTGTGGATCTGTTGGGGCGGCATGCTAATTGGAGTGGGTCTAGGGTTTCTGGGATAATGGTGTTGATGTGAGCCATTACCAGCCTTTCGAAGCATTTCATGGCTACAAATGTGAGTGCTACAGGTCGGTAGTCATTTAGGCAGGTTACCTTAGTGTTCTTGTGCACTGGGACTATGGTGGTCTGCTTGAAACATGTTGGTATTACAGACTCAGACAGGGAGAGGTTAAAAATGTCAGTGAAGACACTTGCCGGTTGGTCAGCGCATGCTCGGAGTACACATCCTGGTAATCTGTCTGGCCCTGTGGCCTTGTGAATGTTGACCTGTTTAAAGGTCTTATGAGAGCGTGATCACACAGTCATCCGGAACAGCTTCCTGCCTCGAAGCGAGCATGGTAGGCTGGTAGGCTTGTGTCACCGGGCAACTCTCGGCCGTGCTTCCCTTTTGTAGTCCGTAATAGTTTGCAAGCCCTGCCACGTCCGACGAGCATCGGAGCCTGTGTGGTACGATTCGAACTTAGTCTTGTATTAACGCTTTGCTTGTTTGATGGTTCGTTGGAGGGCATAGCGGGATTTCTTATACGCTTCCGGCTTTGAGTGCCGCTCCTTGAAAGCAACAGCTCTCCCCTTTAGCTCACTGCAAATGTTGCCTGTAATCCACGGCTTCTGGTTGGCGTATGTGCAAACAGTCACTGTGGGGACGACGTCCTCGGTGCCCTTATTGATAAAGCCGGTGACTGATGTTTTGTACTCCTCAATGCCATCGGAAGAATCCCGGAACATATTCCAGTCTGTGCTAGCAAAACAGTCCTGTAGCTTAGCATCTGCTTCATCTGACCACTTTTTTTTATAGACCGAGTCACTGGTGCTTCCAGCTTTAAATTTAGCTTGTAAGCTGGAATCAGGAGGATAGAGTTATGGTCAGATTTGCCAAATGGAATGCAAGGGAGAGCTTTGTACGCATCTCTGTGTGAGGATTTAAAGTGGTCTTTTTCCCTCTGGTTGCACATTTAACGTGCTGATAGAAATGATTTAATTTAATTTGTCCATGATTTCATCTGATTTCATTTGTCCATGTTCAAAGTTAAGCCTGCTTTTTCCATCTTCTGCAATGCTAAAAGGCAGACCGTTGAAGTAGTAATGTCCAGAAGGTGTGATGAAGGTTGTTCGCTTAACTGACTCCTTGGCTAGTGGAATCTGCCAGAAGCTCATGTCCGCGTTGAGCTTGCTGAAGATCTTCGCCCCGGCTAATGAGCCAAGGGTCTGTTCGACAGTGGGAAGTATGTATTTTTCTCATTGAAACTGGTAAAATCGACACATATCCACACGTCCCAGGTCTTCTTTGGGACAACCACGATGCCGGCTCACCAGTCCGTGGGCTCCTCCACTCTGGTAGCAGCCTTGAACCCTTGCTTGCACACTAGCTCTTTCTTGACTTTTGGCAGCAATGTCAGAGGAATCCGTCATGCAGTGAATAGGGCTCTGCGCCAGGTTTCAGCTTGATGGTATATGGTTGTTGTACTGTGCCAAGACCGCTGCATAGCTTTGGATAGCTTTCTTTCAGTGTTTGTAAATTAATGCTGTCAGAGTCGAGCTACTAGCTCATGCTTTGTGATCGCTGGTCTGCCTAGTAAAGCTGTGTGTAGATCTCTGATGACATACACGTCCTCCAGTGTCTCCTTTTCTCCTTTTCATAGAACCACACTTGCGATGCCGATCACGTCCAGCGGCACTCTTCCTGGTCCTAGCAGAGGCAACAGTGTCTATTTTAAATTTCACATTTCTGTTCATCACTTGAATGTCAATCATCCTGCTCTTATATTGTTCCTCGGAAAATGCTATCATCCTTTTCTTTGACCCTTGTTTACGGCTCTTAATGACACGTTGGTGATGTCCTTTTTTCCCACAGGAGTGACGCACTACTTCATTAGCTGCACACTGTGCTCTTGGATGGGCAAGGATTTTGAAACAGTTTTGACATTGACTGCTTTTTGTCATTTCATGGCTAGCTTTCTCATGCTGGAATTTCTGTTTCCACTGGCTGCCTTTCTGCATAACTCTATCCACTGGGCACAATAAAGAATGCAAGAAATCCATCTCTTATTTGTCCATACTGTTTTTGCTCGAGGTTGTGTTGTTTAGGTTTAACGTAATCTGCTTCGTCGCCCGTACAGAACATACAGTAGAGTGTTTACCTGTTTTTGCTCGGTAGATGTGTGAAGATTACTCGCCTGACGAAAGCGCTTGAACCTCCTAAGCAATTTGTTCCATTCTTGAGGTTTAGAAAAATCTAACGTCTCCGGCGGTTATATGCTAAATGTAAGGCTTGGGCCTGTATGCGCGAGTATCTGTGACCCTCCCGCTGCACTTTGCATGGGTGGCTTGCCTCTTCCCACTACTGCCGGTGGCTACTGTGCTTCTACTGCGACGTCTTCCATGCCTAATAGCCTCCTCGATTTTCTTCCCAAAACTTTTCAACCAGGTACTGTAAGCTAAGCTCTGTTAGTAAATACACTCGTTCTAGTCCACTTCTGACACCATGTTGTGTAATCAAACTTGTCTGTACATGAGTAAAATAACTACTAACGGTGTATCTTTATGAAGGCACATTTATTGCTAACTTCACATTACAAGCCACATGAGAGAGAGTGATGCATTCCTCGTGAACCCCTACATTCCCCAGGTCCTCATTAGCATATGGCCAATCAGGATGCAATATGCAAATAGCACCCCAATCACATTATCTTACTTTTCAAGTCATTTTACCAAATTTTCAGCCTGGTTTCAGACTAGACGTAACATAGTAAATTAAAATCCTGGACACTCAAATTAGTATGGAATGTTACATTTGGTATGGTTACATAAGACAAAAAAACAAAAGGGGGTTGATTGGTCAGAATGGGTGGCATATAACGTAAATGTCTAGCAACCCAACATTTCAACTACTTTTAGTACTTTTTCGCAAATTTGTAGCTACATATCATGTTAGTTAACCCTTCTCCTAACCAATGTTCCCTCCAAAAAAATTAATCGCTTAGTAGTTTTCAGGTCTGCTGAGCGCAAAACTTGAACGTTGTGAAAGTTCTGTGCAACATCCGGTGCGCGTTTACTGTGAACACTGAGTCAACTAGACTACTGTGGCTATTTGATCATAAGGCAGGCCTACCAGAGTGGCCTATCATCAATGGAGAAAATGCATCCCATAACATTTTAACATGGACATAGAACAGCTATCGTTCAGCCTACAGTAGCAACCAATGTGTGGTTTCATGTTTTGAGAAGAAAAAAAACACGCAGGGCTTGACATTAACCTGTTTAACCACTTGTCCTTCAGGCAAAATAAAATGTATCATTATTCCCTTACCATTATTACAGAGAATCAGACAAATTATGCTACCCAGTTTATTCTGGGAAGTTTACATACAGTGCATTGCGAAAGTATTCGGCCCCCTTGAACTTTGCGACCTTTTGCCACATTTCAGGCTTCAAACATAAAGATATAAAACTGTGTTTTTTTGTGAAGAATCAACAACAAGTGGGACACAATCATGAAGTGGAACAACATTTATTGGATATTTCAAACTTTTTTAACAAATCAAAAACTGAAAAATTGGGCGTGCAAAATTATTCAGCCCCTTTACTTTCAGTGCAGCAAACTCTCTCCAGAAGTTCAGTGAGGATCTCTGAATGATCCAATGTTGACCTAAATGACTAATGATGATAAATACAATCCACCTGTGTGTAATCAAGTCTCCGTTTAAATGCACCTGCACTGTGATAGTCTCAGAGGTCCGTTAAAAGCGCAGAGAGCATCATGAAGAACAAGGAACACACCAGGCAGGTCCGAGATACGGTTGTGAAGAAGTTTAAAGCCGGATTTGGAAACAAAAAGATTTCCCAAGCTTTAAACATCCCAAGGAGCACTGTGCAAGCGATAATATTCAAATGGAAGGAGTATCAGACCACTGCAAATCTACCAAGACCTGGCCGTCCCTCTAAACTTTCAGCTCATACAAGGAGAAGACTGATCAGAGATGCAGCCAAGAGGCCCATGATCACTCTGGATGAACTGCAGAGATCTACAGCTGAGGTGGGAGACTCTGTCCATAGGACAACAATCAGTCGTATATTGCACAAATTTGGCCTTTATGGAAGAGTGGCAAGAAGAAAGCCATTTCTTAAAGATATCCATAAAAAGTGTTGTTTAAAGTTTGCCACAAGCCACCTGGGAGACACACCAAACATGTGAAAGAATGTGCTCTGGTCAGATGAAACCAAAATTGAACTTTTTGGCAACAATGCAAGACGTTATGTTTGGCGTAAAAGCAACACAGCTCATCTCCCTGAACACACCATCCCCACTGTCAAACATGGTGGTGGCAGCATCATGGTTTGGGCCTGCTTTTCTTCAGCAGGGACAGGGAAGATGGTTAAAATTGATGGGAAGATGGATGGAGCCAAATACAGGACCATTCTGGAAGAAAACCTGATGGAGTCTGCAAAAGACCTGAGACTGGGACGGAGATTTGTCTTCCAACAAGACAATGATCCAAAACATAAAGCAAAATCTACAATGGAATGGTTAAAAAATAAACATATCCAGGTGTTAGAATGGCCAAGTCAAAGTCCAGACCTGAATCCAATCGAGAATCTGTGGAAAGAACTGAAAACTGCTGTTCACAAATGCTCTCCATCCAACCTCACTGAGCTCGAGCTGTTTTGCAAGGAGGAATGGGAAAAAATGTCAGTCTCTCGATGTGCAAAACTGATAGAGACATACCCCAAGCGACTTACAGCTGTAATCGCAGCAAAAGGTGGCGCTACAAAGTATTAACTTAAGGGGGCTGAATAATTTTGCACGCCCAATTTTTTTTTTTGTTAAAAAAGTTTGAAATATCCAATAAATGTCGTTCCACTTCATGATTGTGTCCCACTTGTTGTTGATTCTTCACAAAAAAATACAGTTTTATATCTTTATGTTTGAAGCCTGAAATGTGGCAAAAGGTCGCAAAGTTCAAGGGGGCCAATAAACCCGTTTTGTCAACCACTCCACAAATTTCTTGTTAACAAGTTTTGACAAGTCGGTTAGGACATCTACTTTGAGCATGACACATGTTATTTTTCCAACAATTGTTTACAGACAGATTATTTCACTTATATTTCACTGTATCACAATTCCAGTTGGTCAGAAGTTTACATACACTAAGTTGACTGTGCCTTTAAACAGCTTGGAAAATTCCAGAAATTGATGTCATGGCTTTAGAAGCTTCTGATAGGCTAATTGACATCATTTGAGTCAATTGGAGATGTGGATGTATTTTAAGGCCTACCTTCACACTCAGTGCCTCTTTGCTTGACATCATGGAAAAATCTAAAGAAATCAGTCTCAGAAAAGACCCAAGGAAAAAAATGTAGACCTCCACAAGTCTGGTTAATCCTTGGGAGCAATTTCCAAACGTCCGAAGGTACCATGTTCATCTGTACAAACAATAGTACGCAAGTATAAACACCATGGGACCACGCAACCGTCATACTGCTCAAGAAGGAGACGCATTCTGTCTCTTAGAGATGAACGTACTTTGGTGCGAAAAGTGCAAATCAATCCCAGAACAACAGCAAAGGACCTTGTGAAGATGTTGGAGGAAACGGTACAGACGTATCTATATCCACAGTAAAACGAGTCTTATATTGACATAACCTGAAAGGCCGCTCAGCAAGGAAGAAGCCACTGCTCCAAAGCCGCCATAAAAAAGCCAGACTACGGTTTTCAACTGAACATGAGGACAAAGATCGTACTTTTTGGAGAAATGTACTCTGGTCTGATGAAACAAAAATGGAACTGTTTGGCCATAATGACCATAGTTATGTTTGGAGGAAAAAGGGGGATGCTTGCAAGCCAAAGAACACCCATCCCAACCGGGAAGCACTTCACAAAATAGATGGCATCATGAGGCAGTGAAATGATGTGGATATATTGAAGCAACTTCTCAAGACACCAGTCAGGAAGTTACATCTTGGTCACAAATGGGTCTTCCAAATGGACAAGGACTCCAAGCATGCTTCCAAAGTCGTGGCAAAATGGCTTAAGAACAACAAAGTCAAGGTATTGGAGTGGCCATCACAAATCCCTGACCTTAATCCTATAGAACATTTGTGGGCAGAACAGAAAAGGCGTGTGCAAGCATGGAGGCCTACAAACCTGACTCAGTTACACCAGCTCTGTCAGGAGGAATGGGCCAAAATTCACCCAACTTATTGTGGGAAGCTTGTGGAAGGCTACCTGAAACATTTGACCGAAGTTAAACAATTGAAAGACAATGCTACCAAATACTAATTGAGTGTATATAAACTTCAGACCCACTGGGAATGTGATGAAATAAATAAAAGCTGAAATAAATATTATTCTGACATTTCACATTCCTAAAATAAACTGGTTATCCTAACTGACCTAAGACAGGGAATTTTTACAAGGATTAAATGTCAGGAATTGTGAGTTTTTAAATGTATTTGGCTAAACTTCCGACTTCAACTGTAGCTACATGTAGCTTTCGCCTTGATCTCAAAACAAGCGCATCTACTCACGACCCCTGTAAAAACTGTCCAGTTCGAAGTGAATTTCACAGATCCATATATATGGCAATGGTCTATTTGCATACATGTCTACTGCACATCTGATTGGTAATGGCACACCGGTGTGTGTAGAGTACATGCCTGAGTCGTGCCTGTCATTGCAATAGACTTCTACTCCGATGTGTCTGCCTGCAACAAAATCTATCGTATAGTTAGTTTTGCATACTAAGTCTTGCATAGTTCGTTTTGTTTCGGTATGTTACATTGAAAGTGGCTTATATTGTGTTGATTCGATCACAATTCCCACAGTACAGTGAAACGTTGATAGTGTTAATAACTAAGGGGAAAAATTCTAGAAAGTTGAGTGAAGTTCGGTTTTGTGCTTTCCTGTCTACTATTAACACATGTAATTACTTGTCCTCTGATGCACTCATCACTTTCAAATACACTTGTCCTGTCCAAATAGAAATTACCGCTGTCAGTTAAACAATCAATTATGTTTTTGTCTCTCCTGGGTGCTTTTGCTTCAGCATAATGACAACTTTATCACAGACAAAGGAAATCTTCCGGAGAGCAGACGCTGTGTGCTTTGACGTGGACAGCACTGTTATCAGAGAAGAAGGCATTGATGAGCTAGCCAAATTCTGCGGGGTTGGAGATGCTGTCACAGAAATGTATGTTGTGTAGAAATTCGTAATGATTTTAAGTGCGCTGAAATGCATGTTTCTTTCTTCTCTCCTTTCTTTATCTAGGCCCATCTACATTCCCCTGTACATTTCCCGTGCCATAATTTTCTACGTGTTTCTTTCTAAATGTTAAATTTGCAACATATTTGTTGAGTACATTGAGTTTTTCTCATTTCAGGACTCGCAAGGCCATGGGGGGGTCAGTGACTTTTAAAACTGCTCTGACAGAGCGCCTGTCCATCATCCGATGCTCGAGGGAACAAGTGAACAAACTGATAACTGACCACCCTCCTCAGTTGACGGCAGGTATTAAGTAAGTGGTTGTTGATTTCAATTTGTCAGTCTTTTTTTCCCACTCAACACTATTTGATTATTAGCAGAGGCTATGTTAATTTGATCATAATACTCACATAAAATGGTTGAACTAGTAGTCTCTTCAAGCTCGGCGTCTAACCTCAAGTTACACAATCGCTTATGAAACCTGTACTAATTTCTGCATGTTGTAGAATAAATGTACACATTTCTGTACATTGTCCAGGGAGCTTGTTGATACTCTGCACCAGCGCAATGTGAAGGTGTTCCTGGTCTCTGGCGGTTTCCGCTGTATCGTGGAGCATGTCTCCACTCAACTCAACATTCCCCTCCATCACGTGTATGCCAACCGCCTCAAGTTCTACTTCAATGGTAAGATCAGAGCAGTATCAGAATCACCTCTCACACTGTGGAAGGGATGAAGTGTGGGTGATGACAGTATGATCATTCATGTTTTAATATTATTGGTTATTTTGGTTTGATGGCTGGAAGCAAAAACGGGTGGCCATCTTGTTACTCTGGTATCCCTGTACATTTGATATTGGCACTGACTCTGTATATAGCTTCCTCTCTTGTTTCTTAATTCTCGTTTGCTTTAATATATATATTTTTTTATTTGTATTAGTTATACTATTTTGATATTGATTACTGCACTGTTGGGTAGAGCTTGCAAGTGAAGCATTTTACTGTACTTGTGACAATAAAACTCGAACTGGACTTCAGAGGGCTGGTTTCAATCAAGCAAGCGGTAGATTGGCCTCTACAGGGAGGAATTCTTTACTAATTTGTTGTTCAATTTTCCCCTTAGGTGAGTTTGCTGGCTTTGACGAGACCCAGCCCACATCTGAGAGTAATGGGAAGGGGAAGGTGATCAGCATGCTCAAGGAGAAGCACGGCTTCAAGAATGTGGTGATGATCGGTGATGGAGCCACAGACCTGGAGGCCTGTCCCCCTGCAGTAAGTGTTGTCTTGTCAATAGATTAAAAGACAGGTGGCAAGCTAGTATTTATAGCTGTTATTTATGTCATCTCCGGTTTTCTGTCATGGAATACTTTATTGTCCATTTTGTGGAGGAAATTTGTATTCTGTTCCCAACACCCCTAGACACCACAGAAACACGCACACAACACATTTTAGGTGGAACACAGAGTCAACAGCAGTGCAGTGCCTCTGGAGGAGTTAAGGGGGTTTAAGCACCTTTTTTAAAGACGCAGCTGCAGGGGTGTATTCACTAGGAACCAAACAGAAGCAACTGGATTGAACCGGGGAGGAATTTACCTGAATTTGTCGAATAGAAACTCGTTCCCATTGCAAAACGTTTTGCTACGGTCTGCGACTAATGAATACATCCCAATACTAGATTGTCAGGTGTTAAAGGCAGCTATAATGTAAAGTAACACTGGAATAATGGACACTGGATGTCTTTTAATCTTTTAACCTCTACGGGGGCGGTCCCCCCTGGCGGGGCGGTTGAGCAAACATAGGCTAATGTGATTCGCATGAGGTTGTAAGTAACAAAATAAAATCCCAGGACATAGACATATCTGATATGGGCAGAAAGCTTTGTTAATCTAACTACACGGTCCAAATTACAGTAGCTATTACAGTGAAAGAATACCATGCTATTGTTTGAGGAAAGTGCACAATTATGAACTTAATTGTATTAATAAACCAATTAGGCACATTTGGGCAGTCTTGATACAACATTTTGAACAGAAATGCAATGGTTCATTGGATCAGTCTAAAACGTTGCACATACAATGCTGCCATCTAGTGGCCAAAATCTAAATGTAAATAATACATTATGGCCTTTCAAAGATGATGGTAAAAAGAAAAATGCGTGTTTTATTTCTATGTGTTATCTTTTACCAGATCTAATGTGTTATATTCTCCTACATTAATTTCCACAAACTTCGAAGTGTTTCCTTTCAAATGGTATCAATAATATGCATATCCTTGCCTCAGGTCCTGAGCTACAGCCAGTTAGATTTGGTTATATCATTTTAGGTGAAAATTGGGGGGAAATGGGTCGGATCCATTAATTTTCACAATTATCCTAACCACATTGATTTGTTTTTCAGAATGCATTCATTGGATTTGGTGGAAACGTGGTTAGGCAGCAAGTAAAGGAGAGAAGTTTGTGGTACGTCACAAGTTTTAGAGAGCTGCTAAAAGAACTGGAGAAGATTTAACAACAAGGAAATACCATAACCTGAACCCTCTTACAACTATTGTTACTAATGCTAACATCTGTGTTTTATTTCCCCCTACTGGTGTGCCTTTTATGGTTTTATCTAGTGCACAATATTTTTTTATTTCCAGTCAATAGATTTTTTTAAATAAATGTTTACACTACAATAGTGTCTTCTTGGGTTTGACCCTTGTTGATTTTTATACTAGATAATAATAAAAAAAATAAAGTTAACTAAATGTTATCCCTTTTGTGGAGGGTTTTGAGCAGGGTTTGAGTCCATTCGATTTCATTTCAGTATGTTCGTTTAATTCCTGAATTCAATTAATTGAATTGGAATTGAACCGAACCCTGCATTTGTGTTTTTTTTAACTGCACTTTTGTGGTTTTGTCCTTATGTCAAACTTTTGTGGGAAGGATAATAAAACTACTGCATTTTACAATATATGCCATTAAATGCCTTTATAGATGTAAATGTTTTGCAATTGACACTAATAATAGTAAAAGTGTAAAATGCAGTTCTGAGTATGTGTGGTCATTTACTTGTTTGTTTTCTTTGTGTCAACAGCACAACTGCCTCTGATAGTATCATCCACTAAACAATGGCATAACTACACAGTGAGCTCAAAGTATTGGGACAGGGACACAGTTTTTGTTGCACTTTGGATTTGAAATTATACAATGACTAAAGTACAGACTGATCGTTTTAAATTGAAGGTATTTTCATCCATATCGAGTTAACCGTTTAGAAATGAAAGCATTTTTTGTACATTGTCCCCCCCATTTTTAGGGGACCAAAAGTATTGGGACAAATTCACTTGTGTATTAAAGTTGTCAAGAATTTAATATTTGGTCCCATATTCCTAGCACATTAAGTGTTTTCTAAACACTTGTACATTACAGATAGTCCTGAATAAATTGTGAATAATGATGAGTGAGAAAGTTAGAGGCACAAATATGATACCCCCAAGACATGCTAACCCAACGGTTCGCAAACTAGGGGTCGCCTGATATTAAAATCGGGTCGCAAGAGAATTTCCAAAACCCTGAGAAAAAATATATATACAGTATGTATATTATATTGTCTCTGTATCTCAAAATCATTGTAATGTGGTTAACTTTTTAAAAATGAAAATTATTCAAATCTAAAAGATGAAATTCAAGCAGTGAGCGCCCTTAGATCATGAGAATTCCCACGGGGAATGACTAGGCCCTCAATGCTATGAAACCACACACTATTGCAGAGACTTATTACCGGACGCAATTGATATGGTGAAAACAATGTGTTGGGAGTCAGAGGCACAGAAACTCACATCAATACCTTTGTCAGATAACACTGTTAAACAAATAGTTTATGCTATTGCTAGCAATCAAGAGGAAACTCCGACTGAATGACTCAACTCCCTAGCTTATGCTCTCCAAATTGACATTAGCTGTGAGGGCCAAGATGCCCATGCATTGACTTTTGTTCGCTATACATGGTGGGGGATGCTATTCATGAGGACATTGTTCTGTCTCATTTTTCCAAAGCATGAAATGGCATATGGGATGTTCAGTTTGCTGCGTGGCTATATTGACGAAAAACAGATTCCATATGGCTATTTGGGGCTCAGTCTATCACCGGACGGTGGGCCTCTGCACTCTAGTTGTGTGTCTTCCTCTGCCAAATGGATGTATAGTATGATATACCGAGAGCAACTGGCGGCAAGAGAGATGAGCACAACTCAGAGATTTACTGCAGCAGGTAACTTCCATTGTAAACTACATCAAACCATGTCCAATGCGCGCACGCCTGTTTGCAAAACTGTGGAGACATGGGATCAGAGCATGACAATGCTTTATTTCACACCAAGGTTTGGTGGTTATCGAGGGGGAGTGTTAAAAATATTTTTGAGAGAGGAACTGTTGTCACTCACAATGGTTGTAAAAAATAAAAGACTTTCGGTTGACTTTCTGTGTAATGAAAAGAAAATAACAGAAAACAGCACGATTGCTGTAATCCCCACATTTTAAGATGACCACAAGCATCCCTGTTCCTAAGAACTCTAATGCCACAATTACTACCACCCTGTAGCACTCACTTCTGTAATCATGAAGTGCTTTGAGAGGCTGGTTATGGCACACATTAACTTTGCCACCCTAGACCCACTCCAATTTGTATACCGCCCCAACAGATCCATAAATAACTCGGATCTCAATTGCTCTCCACACTGCCCTCACCCACCTAGATAAGAGGAATACCTATGTGAGAATGCTCTTCATTGACTACAGCTCAGTGTTCACCATTATCCCCTCCAAGCTCTTCACCAAGCTTAGGACTCTTGGTATGAACACCTACAGCACGCCCAATTTTTCAGTTTTTGATTTGTTAAAAAAGTTTGAAATATCCAATAAATGTCGTTCCACTTCATGATTGTGTCCCACTTGTTGTTGATTCTTCACAAAAAAATACAGTTTTATATCTTTATGTTTGAAGCCTGAAATGTGGCAAAAGGTCGCAAAGTTCAAGGGGGCCGAATACTTTCGCAAGGCACTGTAAGTGAATTTGTCCAAATACTTTTGGTCCCCTATAATGGGGAGGGACATTGTAGAAAAAGTGCTGTAATTTCTATATGCTTCACTCGATATGGATGAAAATACCCTCAAATTAGTCTGCACTTTAATCTTATATCCATATAATTTCAAATCCAAAGCACTGGAGTACAGAGCCAAAACAATCAAACTGTGTCACTATCCCAATACTTTTGGAGCTCACTGTAACTCTCACACACTGTACTGGTTAGCACATAATCTGGCAACAAAGAGCAGCATTACCACAGTTTCTCTTTGAATAACTTTATTTATGTGCTGACATTCTTGCCACCTTTGCCATAAATACCCTGTAAATCAGGGAATAAAACTAGGATGAGGCATGCTACTACCAACACTGAAACCTCTTTAAATTCACAATGAGTAGCAGCATGACTCCACAATTAGATTTTCATTTCAGTACATTGGTAGTTGTACCTGGGCACACAAATGTTCCATGACAGTATTAGATCAAATGTTTACGGAATAGGCTATTCATTATGCCCAACCGGAAACATGTTAAATCTGATAAAACATGTCTGGAAAAACTGGACATGCAGATAATACAAGCCATGTTCACTATACCAGTACATCAAAAACACAAGCTTAATGCAGATGATGGGAAAGAAATGGGGAGAGAATGCCCACAATTGCAATCAATACATTTCCTTTAAAAATTCTGAGAGGATATTTAGGGTTAAAATAGGCATGGCTTTAGCTCTGTATTCATACCAGTTCTCAAATAAATCAAAGTTTGTCACGTACAGAGATCAGCAGATGTTAAAGCAGGTGCAGCAAAATGCTTGTGTTTCTAGCTCCAACAGTGCACTAAATGTCTAACAGTACAATACTAATACACAAATGATTCCAATAAATAATGTTCACGCTCAATGCCTTCACTTCAATTAAGTTTCAATATTTGACTATTTAGTAGATATTCTCTCCGCTGACAAAATACAGTAACAATTCACTTATACCATTTTACCAGTTTTTCTAGCGCTCTGTTTGAGTCAGTAACATTTTTAAATCAGATTTCACCCAAAAGCTTGATTTAGCAATTTAACAATATGATTTATATATTTATTCAATATTTACATTAAATAAATGAAATAACCACAAAATCACACATTGTGCATCTATCGTGATTTTTTTGTCAAGTCATGCCATAGTTGCCCAAAGCTCAATTCTTATTCACTGCAAACAGAACACACTGCTAGGCTAGCTCTCTTTCAAAACAGCACTTTGGTTGTAAAAATAGACTAGATCAACTGTGGCAATGTGACCAGTGTTAATATGACCCAGTATGTTGGACATCAGTTCTCCACCCAACCACTATCAGGAGGTTTCAATATTCTGATTTTTCCCATCTTGTCTCCCAAAAACAAAAAAGCAGTTGTGAGCTCTTGTGCCATTGCCTTACAGATCTTCCAATTATGGAAAGAGTGTTTTAGCCCACAGACTCAATATGGGATACGATGATACTTTAACCACCTGTGTCTCAGTGATGTTTTTAAAGTACCAAATATTGCTTGCTGGTACAAAGTCAGAAATGGGTCAAGTAAAAGTCAAATCAAATCGGAGGGTAGTTAGTTGGCAACAATAATGAAGAGGTTGAGACCACGGCAGTGAGATTTTTGACTTTTTGTTACATTTAAAAACCGGTGAGGCTTGGCGTTCGGCCTTCTGTGTTCTCTCATAGGTTACTGCAGTGGGGAAGCCTTCATTGGGATCATGATTCTAGAGTCCATGTGCTGAATGAGAGGAACTGCAACAGAGATACAAGATCAGAGGAGAGTTCAAAGTATTTCATCTTTAAAAAATGTGCACGCTATGTGAAAGTACACTTCATAACAACTGATTTTGCTCACCTGTATAATACACAACCTCATCCCAACCCTCATGTTGCCAAGCTGCATTCCTTGTGGCTTCTCTGGCCTCAAGGTCTTTGTAAGCTGAAATCAACAATGAAGCACTATTATAAAATGAATATTAGTCTTCTTTTAGAAAAAGAATAACAGCCTTGTCTATAAGATAGCCTAAAAACCTAGTATGAGACGCTACATGAATGTTAGATCTGTGTGAATGAACGAGACTGGAGGAAAGGAGAGAAGAGCGATAAAGCTCATCTGCCTGGCCTCACCCCAGAGGTGGTGCACCATGTAGAGGTTTCCGATCTGGGAGAAGAACCCTCCCACAGCCTCACTGTTGTGCTGGCGGTAGCCAATAGCTCTGGCCCTTGGGAAAACAACAGGCCAATCAAAACAGTCACAACACTTTCCCACAACCAATGCTTCATCTTCTTCACATTGGCTGAAGGCCACCCCATGCAGATGATTTGTTATATCCATTTAAATTTTATTTATACAATTATTCAATTAAGAACATATTATTTGTCATGATGTCCTGTCAAAGAGTCAAGCACAGCTGCCATATACAATTATAATGGGCTACTGTCCATGTGGTGTCTCAACCACTGATGATAATTTGACCAACAAATGTTATTATTCATACTGTTTGATTGAACTTGCTTTAAAACTATCATTCCAGTTTGGCAGAACTGGTTGGCTATACAGACAGTAGCTGCACAGTGCCAGGATTAGTTGGATTGGATGTACTCATGCATCGAGACTGCTAATTGTACGGTGTGGGGTTGGAGAAATGTCATTATTGGCTCTGAACCAGTCCCATTAGTCATAGTATATACAATCATATAAATTACAATCATGTACAGTTATTTTGATTAGCCAAATCATACTGACTTAATTCCCGTTGTCAGCATTTCATGTTGCTTTAACAATGTGGCATGACTTTTTCCCCCCAATTAGAATGAGTAATTCTGATCAATTACTGAACCAAATAATCAGAGAGAGTATGCACAAATCACAAATTAAACTTATTTTGGCAGACAAGTTTGAAGAATTCAGAACAATGAATTAATATTGAAATATTGAATATTTGTCATAAAGGAACAAAAATGTTTTCAACATAAACCTGAGAGAATGGAATCATCCAGGCTCATAGGCTCCTGTTGAAAGTAAACAACTAAATTTAATCTGAAAATAGCAAGGACAGCAGTAGAATCTCCCTGTGCACTCTGGGATCTAACAACAGAGTATCAAAATAGCGTCTCTCAGTGGAATAGCTCTTACTAATGAGAAAATGGGGAAGGAAGTTTCAAGCTAAAAATAATCTATATGCTGTAAGTAAAGATGAGAAATTCAAATGTAATCAGGTTGCCTTACCAGTAATTACCCCACTCAATCATGGTGCCAGGCTGAAAAAAAGAACACATGAGAAAAAAAGTTTTTGTATTTCACAGGAATATAAATGTGTGACAATTTCCTCCAAGATTAAAAATGAATCATAATGGCCCTTTCACATAGATTGCAATATAGACCTACATTTTTTAGCATAATGTTTCCATAGAACCAACACAAACTCTCCAATGTCCATGTCAACAATTGCCCACCCTTTGTATCATCTGGTAGTGATTCATATTTATTCAGCAATGTAGCACCATCCTAAACTAAACCCCTAGTAGTGCTATGGTTAATGAGGTTCAGTCACTCAGTACTCACTCGGAGCTGGTAGGACCTGAGCTCGTAGATGTTGGGTCCCTTCCTGGGAATGGGCTCATTCCAGAAGCTGAACTCCAGGAGCAGTTGGTTCCTACGAGACAACAGCATCTTTCCTCTCTCCTCCCGGTACTTCATGAACTCCTGTGTCAACCTCACATCAATAAGCAAATCTGATCCCTCACTGTCTATCTAGGGAAGGGTTCATTAGCTGTAGATTATAAGCCAGGGGTTATAGTAGGGCTGGAGCAAAAGCCAGCACACCCAGTAGATCTTCGGGAGGAAGCTTAGCCACCAGGTATATGAGTTAATGTGAAAGGCGACCTCAGACAATACTAGCATATGAAGCTATATTCAAGACTACTATATTCAAAGTGAAGGCTTCTAGATGCTGCCGGGGAGGAAATGACAGTCATGGAACATTTTGGTTACCTTGTTCTGCCTGAGTTTGCTCATGACCTCGGTCAGAGCTGGGTAACCTCCTCTATACCGCCACATATGGACTGGAAAAACACACACACCAGCCATTATTTGCAAAGCAATAATACGCATATTCAGAGACATATCCATAATCCTTCTGAAGTGTAAGGGCATTATTTCAGTAATGCAAAACTAACAGCCAGGGAACTATTGGCAACATGTGTGAACATGACATGGGTAGGCTAGGGTTAGGCAACACAAATCACGGTTTTCGATTTTGCTTTCGATTAATTGCTGTAACACAGGATAAACAATTCATAAAAGTCCTATGATGGTAGTAGTGACTGTCCATTAATGCTTATCCCTTAATAAACATTTATTGACATGACTTTACTTGAATAAATTATTTCAGTTGTTGTGTATATAACATATGATGACTTTATTTAATTCCAAGTAAACATCTCATCTCTATAGCGCTGCTGCCTATGCTGTCTGCCAAAATCACTATTTTGTAGTTCTTCAAAGTAAACAAGGCATACTTTTATGACTGCTGAATATCAACTATTAATCACGTAGTTCATGTATTTTTAGGGCGATACCTCGCGAAGCAACAGCTGCTCTCTATATCCCCTCATGATCACACATTCTCTCTTCTGTAGCAGGCGTAAAAGAATCAGAGACCAGCCAAGTATATGCACAATGGATTATGGTCATTGTAGTTAACTACCACATTTTAAGGACTAAACCATGTACAATATTGGCCTGTTGGAAACTACAACTCCCTACTACATTGCACAGTTTGGGCTGGATCTGATTGTCTCTAAAAACCTAACGAAATGGAATTCTAATAATTGAACCAACGTCGGTCAATTAGTTGTTTAAAAAACAAAAAATAACCAACATTTAGGTTAATTGCTCAGCACTAATGTTTGCAGGCTTTTGTTATTATTGCCAGGTAGGTGTAACACCAACTTAATTGAATCATCATCTCATGAGGAAAATTAGCAAAACTGGTTCAATGAAGCCCATATCTCCTAAACTAAGTTTTCCTATCCCTGCAGGTGTGTCAATTCGAAGTGTATGTGCATTTCAACTAGTGTGTGCTCTGCTGCCAGCATTCTTACCAGCCTGGTCCTGCTCTCCATACCAGGTGTTCCAGGTACCCACCAGCTCACAGGGATAGTACTTATCATTATGGATAGATGGCAGGGTCTCCTCACTGTCAAGGGAAAGCAATAACAAACATATTCTACTAGGGAGCCTAGCGGTTAAGAGCGTTTGGCCAGTAACCGAAAGCTTGCTTGTTCAAATCCCTGAGCCGTCAAGCTGGAAAAACCTGCCGTTCTGCCCTTGAATCTGATTCATAGGGGTTGGGTTAAATGCGGAAGACACATTTTGGTTGAATGTGTTCAGTTCTGCAACTGACTAGGTGCCACCTTTCGCCTTCCCCTAATAATAATACTTGTATGATATATAATATGACCATTATTATAACTATAACAGATTAACTGTTATTGTTGATGCCTGGATGCAATCATTTGACGTTAGCACTGACACCACTGCAGCTTTCTTGTCAGATTTCTCTTAGGATTTCAACATATACTTCCAAGCTAAATATAAATGTTCTATAACAATCCCCATCCCAAATGTTTAAAATAGGCAGTTTGGCTGTGTGTTGTGTCTAAACCAGTTGTGCAGATTCTATGATAAGTAAAAGGTATTATGACTGAGTCATCTTAAGTATGAGCATAGATAAATTATTCTACACAGCGTTGTCATGCCAGTATATCAATTGCATCACAGGAATAAAACATTTTGTCTAAACTCTGCCCTTATGCAAAAAACACATGAATTTCACATGATCTTATGTGAAGTTAATGTGATCACGTGAAATGTTCCAAAAACACATGTTTTCACATGCACAACCCACTGGTGACACCAGCCATAATATCACCACTACTACTTTTTACTTTATATCACACATACTCAACAACCAAATGAAACAATAATTTGGGACGGTACTACCCTCAGTACGGCTACTATTTAATTTTTTTTTTTTTTTACCTTTATTTAACTAGGCAAGTCAGTTAAGAACAAATTCTTATTTTCAATGACGGCCTAGTGGGTTAACTGCCTGTTCAGGGGCAGAATGACAGATGTGTACCTTGTCAGCTCGGGGGTTTGAACTAGTCCAACACTCTAACCACTAGGCTACCCTGCCGCCCCATTTGAGGGGCTTTAGGTATAAAGGACTAGACTGAACAGGGTCCATACTACTTACCAAAGCTGGTTGTAGGCATCCAGGCACTCTGGCTTCACATTATGGACTGTAACAGAACAAGCTCTATTAGACATAGTGGCCTCTGTGTTGGAAGGGGTTAAATTGGTCACACTTTACATTACAGTCAAGGTCCGTAAGTACAGTGAAACAAGTATTGTAATTACTCATTTCTACATTATACTTACACTATAGTTATTACACTGCACTCAATTCTAAAATATAAAAAGTCATTTGGAATTGAAGTAAACAAGTTACAGTAAAGAACAACTTACACTGGATTTTGTAGAGGTTGCTTTCCTCATTCTTGGTAAGCAAGTGGGAGTGGGCATCCTTTCTGGGATCAACTTTACGCACAAATAGTGACTTGAACCAGCTATCTTCACGATTCCTATGGTTTGATGCCGACAAGCCCCTGGAGAAAAAAATACAGATGGTAGTGTTAATACATATGTGAACGGAGACATCTTATGAAGTTAGTGACTCATCTATTCCTGCAGCAAAGGATTTCACTGCTGAGTAGTGAGCTGAAGTCAGATCTGCCCATGCAGAATAATAACAGTAACATGATGTTGTTGCCTAAGCTCACACAATGTTTGAGAAAATGCACACTGGTCTCCTACATGCAGTGCCAGTTCTTGCATGTACCTGGCTGTTTCACGAAGTAAACAATAAGCAGTGACAGTTACAGCTAGCCACAGAACACCCCTGCTGCACCAGTATTAAAATACAAATGATATATCATTGGCTAATGTTGACGTTATAAGGTAAATAAATGTCGATGTAGTAACATACTTATGTCATGTAAAATACAGTAAGCTACACTACATATACAAAAGAATGTGGACACCCTTTCAAATGAGTGGATTCGGGTATTTCAGCCACACCGGTTGCTAACAGGTGTATAAAATTGAGCACACGTCCATGCAATCTCCATAGACAAACATTAGCAGTAGAATGGCCTTACTGAAGAGCTCGGTAACTTTCAACGTGGCACCATCAGAGTCAGTTCATCAAATTTCTTCCCTGCTAGAGCTGCCCCGGTCAACTGTAAGTGCTGTTATTGTGAAGTGAAAACATCTAGGAGCAACAACGCAAAGTGTTAGGCCACACAAGCTCAGAACAGGACAGTTGAGTGCTGAAGCGAGTATAAATTGTCTGTCCTCGTTGCAACACTCACTACCAAGTTCTAAATTGACTCTGGAAGCAACGTCAGCACAAGAACTGTACGTCAGGAGCTTCATGAAATGGGTTTCCATGGCCGAGCTGCCACACACAAGCCTAAGATCACCATGCGCAATGCAAAGCGTGTAAAGCTCGCCGCCATTGGACTCTGGAGCAGTGGAAACGTGTTCTCTGGAGTGATGAATCACACTTCACCAGCTGGCAGTCCGACGGACTAATCTGGGTTTGGCGGATGCCAGGAGAACGCTACCTGCCCCAATGCATAGTGCCAACTGTAAGGTTTGGTGGAGGGCTTTTTTTTTTCTTTTTTTCCCATGGTTCGGGTTAGGCCCCTTAGTTCCGCTTTAGGGAAATCTTAACGCTACAGCTTACAACAACATTCTAGACAATTCTATGCTTCCAACTTTGTGGCAACAATTTGGGGAAGGCTCTTTCCTGTTTCAGCATGACAATGTCCCAGTGCACAAAGCGAGGTTCATACAGAAATGGTTTGTCGAGATCGGTGTGGAAGAACTTGACTGGCCTGCACAGAGCCCTGACCTCAACTCCATCGAACACTTTTGGGATGAATTGGAACACCGACTGTGAGCCGGGACTATTTGCCCAACATTAGTGCTCAACCTCACTAATGCTCTTGTGGCTGAATGGAAGTCCCCACAGCAATTTTCCAACATCTAGTGAAAAAACTTCCCAGAAGAGTAGAGGCTGTTATAGCAGTAAAGGGGGGACAAACTTCATATTAATGGAACGAGATGTTCGAGCACGTGTCCACAAACTTTTGGTCATGTAGTGTTTATCCACAACAGTAGCCCTAGCTTTATAATAATGACCTTGAGCAAGTGTAATAATAATTCCCTATTAGACAGACAAGTACACTAGTAACTGGATATGCTGTGTATTAACTTCAACAGTTTAACCATTTTAGAATAGCTCAAATTAGAAGTTGCACTAATTTGTAGTTTATAAAATCGACTACATGCCAATAGTTGACTGGCTAGCTATTTATGCTAGCTTGCTAACAGTCACTTTTTCAGGTTCACTCCTGCACACTTGCAGCATAGACGAGTCAGTAGGAACCTCTATTCTCAAAAATCGTCAATGAAACAAAAGTCAGAACCCCAACGCTTTAAACGTGCAAAGTAATAATAGTCACACCTGCTTAAAACGAAGATCTGTCCTGTCGACTGGGCCGTGTTTTTAGCCTGATTCAGGCCATTGCCAAATCTCTGAAGGACTCGGGTCGCCATTTTCCATTGATAACACTGGAGCGTATTCATTACGCCGATTCGGTTGCAAAACGTTTCTTAAACGGAAGCAAACGGGGAGGGACGTACCCAAATTTGTTCAAAAGAAACTCTCGTTTTACTCTGTTTGCTTCTGTTTGGCTATTAAACGATAAACGGTTTCCATAATGAATACACCCCTGTCCTCCATGCAAAAACAAAGTGGAGTCTGTGAGTCTATAATGTAGCCACCAGGCGGTAGTAAAACACCAACAAATTAATGGTGTGAACAGTGGAGGACCACTTGTCCTCGGTACTAGTTTTGTTAGTTTTTCCATAGAACCATGAAATGGAGCATGTGTGTGTTCCTCTTCTTTGTAGACTTCACTTCTTTTTTTTGCTTGACTGAATATTTCTACCTTCTTTTCTATGATTGGGGATAAATTGAAGACTTTATTCATGCAATCTAACATCTTTGATGACATGCCTGTTCTAAATTCCCGTGCCTCCAAGACAGTTCACATCAGTTGACGGGAATGACGTTCTCTACATGTCAAACTCAAGGCAAGCAAACTGGATCCAGAACAACCTCTGGCTAAAACCAGAGATGAAGCTATGGAGCCAGATAGCTGCCAAAAGGTTGAAGGTACGTATCATTCGGATCGCAAGAAAAGCCATGTGTGAAACATAAATGTGAAATTTAATCTGTGAGCATACAAAAACCATGTTATGATTACAGACTAACATTTTAGGCTTGAACAAACCTTGTGTTGCAATTCTGATGTACAATAATACCTTTCAGAGTTTTGGCAGTTTCATCTCACCAACAAAAAAAGCTGTACACCACACTGCCTGTGAGGAGTGCTACACGAACAAGCCTAACAGTATAAAACAAACGGAAGTCAGGGAAACCGGAAAGAGTTGTCCTGCACGTTTTCAAGTTATAAGTCTCAATTCTCTATTACTTCTGAATTGAATTTACTTCACATTTAGGTAGCTAATGTAATGTATTTGTTGTCTAGACAGCACTAGTTGTATTATGCCTACAACAGGGACGTTTCAGTTTGCTAGGTGTACATAGAATAATATATGTTTGGTAAATCTACAAATTATGTATGACCACTGGAGTCTTTTCTACTCAAAATGTTTTTGTATAGAATATTTCACATTTATTTAATCACTCAAAATCTTGCCAAAGCATATTCTGTAGGAGGGGTTAATATGAATTTAAAATAATTTGACATGATTTATTTGAATCCGGTCATGAACATATGGACTTTGAAATGAACAAGGGAGAGGTTAAATGTAGTCTAAGTCTGGCATAAGTTTATTGCCACACTTTACAATAACTCTGCTAGCTGTGGTCTTAGGTCGTCTCCGTATGGGCTATTCCCTCCAGCATGTCACTGCTGCCCAGTTGAAGAGCTTGTGATCTCCATGCAGCACCACAGCAGCATTCGTCTTCAGAAAAGCACCCCTCAGCCTTAGAAGATCCCCTTCTGGATGCATGCAGCCATAGTCATTATACCCTAATGTAGGCTTATTTGCTTACTAGCCAAATAAAGTGCAGAGCATGCATGATGTGTGCAACTCATCATTCAAACTTATTTGATCATTTAATTCATCCTTCATTCAGTTCAGTCAGTCAGTATGTCATCCATTCTGTCATTTGTTTGAGTTGCAATATGAACTAAATCAAAGAGAACCACCATTTGCCTGATGACAGCTTTGCACACTCTTGGCATTCTCTCAATCAGCTTTACCTGGAATGCTTTTCCAACCATCTTAAAGGAGTTCCCACATATGCTGAGCACTTGTTGGCGGCTTTTCCTTCACTCTGCGGTCCAACTCATCCCAAACCATCTCAATTGGGTTGAGGTTGTGAAGACCAGGTCATCTGATGCAGCACTCCATCACTCTCCTTCTTGGTCAAATAGCCCTTACACAGCCTGGAGGTGTGTTGGGTCATTGTCTTGTTGAAAAACAAATGATAGTCCCACTAAGCGCAAACCAGATGGGATGTCGTATAGCTACAGAATGCTGTGGTAGCCATGCTGGTTAAGTGTGCCTTGAATTCAAAATAAATCACAGATCCTGTCACCAGAAAAGCACCATCACACCTCCTCCTCCATGCTTTATGGTGGGAACCGCACATGCGGAGATCATCCGTTCACCTACTCTGCGTCTCACAAAAACACGGCGGTTGGAACCAAAAAATTCAAATTTGGACTCATCAGACCAAAGGACAGATTTCCACCAGTCTAATGTCCATTGATCAAGTTTCTTGGCTCAAGAAAGTCTCTTCTTCTTATTGGTGTCCTTTAGTAATGGTTTTATTTGCAGCAATTCGACCCTCAAGGCCTGATTCACGCAGTCTCCTCTGAACAGCTGATGTTGAGATGTGTCTGTTACTTGAACTCTGTGAAGCATTTATTTGGGCTGCAATCCTCTGCAGCAGAGGTAACTCTGGGTCTTCCTTTCCTGTGGCGGTCCTCAAGAGAGCCAGTTTCATCACAGCACTTGATTGTTTTTGTGACTGCACTTGAATAAACTTTCAAAGTTCTTGAAATTTTTCCTATTGACTGACCTCCTTGTCTAAATTAATGATCAAACCCATTTTTTCAATTTCTGCCTAAAATTACATACCCAAATCAAACTGCCTGTAGCTCAAGACCTGAAGCAAGGATATGCATATTCTTCATACCATTTGAAAGGAAACACTTTGAAGTTTGTGGAAATGTGAAATTAATGTAAGAGAATATAACACATTAGATCTGGTAAAAGATTATACAAATAAAAAAACATGCTTTGAACATTTGTTTTTCTCATAATCTTTGAAATACAAGAAAAGTGCCATGCATTGAGATAGGACTCAAGGTATAATTTATATGTTGTCCACAAGATGGTGTGCAAAGTTTCATACTGATCTAAAGAAGAATTACATTACTACACAACATTTTGTATCAAGTCTGCCAGGAGTTTGCCCAAATATGCTGAATTGGTCAATTTCTACATTTTCATGTTTACACACTCCCAGGAATGTCATACATGATGGATCATTAGCTTCCATACAGAAAAGACACTAACCTTCACACATCTAGATGGCCGGGCAGGGTGGATGTGGAGCCAAAGACAGCAATGAGGTCAAACTGTAGAACCGAGTTCCTATATTTGAATATATATATTTTTTTTTTCCAAACAAAACTACACTATATTTTATCTCTGAGACCCTCAGGATGACAAATCAGAGCAAGATTACTGAATGTATGTACATTACTTACCTTCAGAGGTGAATGTATCAAACCAGTTGCTGTGCTAAAAGTGTTTTGTTGTTGTGTACTATCCTCAAACAATAGCATGGTATTTTCTTGCTGTAATAGCTACTGTAAATTGGACATTGAAGTTAGATTAACAAGAATTTAAGCTTTCTGCCCATATAGGACATGCCTATGTCCCGGAATTTGCTGATGTTTACAACATCATTCTAGTCACATTATCGCATATTGAGCAACAACTGTCCTGGTTTAGGGACACAGATCCCATTAAAGTAATGCTGGACTGTCGTTTCTCTTTGCTTATTTGAGCTGTTCTTGCCATAATATGGGCTTAGTCTTTTACCAAATAGGGCTATATTCTGTATACCACCCCTACCTTTTCACAACACAACTGATTGGCTCAAACGCATTAAGACGGAAATAAATGTACTTTTAACAAGGCACACCTGTTAATTGAAATGCATTCCAGGTGACTACCTCATGAAGCTGGTTGAGAGAATGCCAAGCGTGTGCAAAGCTGTCATCAAGGCAAAGGGTGGCTACTTTGAAGAATCTCAAATATATTTTCATTTCTTTAACACTTTTTTATTTACATGATTCCGTATGTGTTATTTCATAGTTTGATGTCTTCACTATTATTCCACAATGTAGAAAATTGTAAAAATAAAGAAAAACCCTTGAATGAGTAGGTGTGTCCAAACTATTGACTGGTACTGTATATATGCTGCATAACCACACTGACAGTACACAGACAACTCTCCCTGCAAATCACAAGTTTGGGTAGGCGGGGCTTAAATTGAGAGCAACATGACAGAGAGGACACAATGCGGACGCAGATAGCTAGACCCAAGACACTAGGCCCAAGATGATCTAGCTTCTTAAAGTATTTCTGGCTAGGATAATTATAGCCACAGCTAGCCACAGCAGTTGAAAGCTTGTTACGCTAAAGTTAGCTGTCACGGTACGTGCAAAATACACTCATTTAAAATGTCCTTTCTGAGCTCCATTTAGCTAGATACCAATTTTGTGTCCGGTGAGGATGTTTATGCCAGGGCACAAATGAATAAGGCTCTGGATGTATTTCCTGCGCGTCTATTTCCGCCTAACCCAACCAAAGCTTTTACCAGACGTGTATGCTGGAACACTGTTAATGTGGGAGGGAAGTTGTCTGCCTGGGGATACTATGTTTGTCCCAGTTGAGTTTTTGGGAAACATGCATTAACTTCTTATCAATGCTACCTCAACTGTGTAGTGAACAGTTTTGACTCCTGAACATTCAAAAAACTATATTGTGGTTCTTTCGAACGAGTCTCAACCTTGTATGGTCACTTGGTGTGTGTAATTAACAAAAGAAATGGGAGGTGTTTGAGTCCAGGCGTTCTCGCGGTTGTAATTCTTGGCACATAGCACCAGTGGCCTCAATCATGGTCCTGACAGGGGCCAAAGGCAGCTCACAGTTGGGAATGAGGGCCCACATAGCCCTCCCAAAACATGGAGGCCTCTCTGCAAGCCTGGGAACAGTTAGGCCTAGGCTGCCTCTTTCTCCGAGTGGAATATGTTTTCAGTATTCAGTGACATGCTTTTCAATGCAATAAAAATAACACAAAAATAAAAAAAATATTTCATTTGGATAAAAATGAGTTCAATTTATTTCTTCTACCATTCATGTTATGGTGGATAGTAATGATCTATTATCACCTTTTTAAATATCTATTGTTTTGCACGGCGCAGTGGGAGAAATGCAAAACAGACCCTGTAGTCTGACTGTGAATTGTTTTAGGAAACTGGATCACAAGTTGGCTTCTCCCACCTTGTGGTTGCTTTCAAGTTCACTCTAGCCTTGGTACTCACAGTAGATCTTAGCTGATGGTTGTGTTTTCAAATCTCATGACTGAATGCCACAAATGATGGAAAACTCTGTGTGATTCAACTTTACAATGCCAAGAGGAAATTAGCAATGGTTTGTCTGTTAAGGCTGTTTACATAACATGGAAAGTGAGATGGTGTCAAGGTCATGTAAACATTCAGTATACATTTTATTTTATTTTAATTTTTGAGTATTTTACCTCCCCATAAAATAGAGTTTTATAGGTTGTTGGAAGCATGTCTGCTTGTGGTTTTATTTCTGTATGAGAGATTTGATCTGGATTCTAGAATTCCTGTCATTCTAATCTTTGATGGTTTTTGGAGTGTCTTGTGAGTAAGATCAGGGATCTTGGCCTTCACTTCCTAGATAGGTTACAGTATTTCCTCTTTGCTGCATGTATTGTATTCAAATGTTGATTTGTATAGAATGGATTCGTGCACAAATCCAAAGGGGAAAGTGCTGAGACACTGGCCAAATTGGTTTGATGATGATGCATGATGCATTTATAGGGCATGTGTTATTTTTCAAAATGTGTGAGTTAAAGTAGTTTACTCCTTTAGTTTTATGTTACATGTAGTCCTATGCTAGTTCAACAATTAATTTGTGCAGCAATTTTCTCATTATGCCATTGTTTTGTTTTAGGAATATTTTTTTGTATATCAATCTCATGATTCATCTGTGATGAATTACAATAATCAGTACAGTACATAAAAACATGCTGGTTTCTGTAAACTTCTGCCATCGTCTTTTTGGATGTGTTGCGAAATAAGTTGACCTAAATCTATCTCCTCTTGTTGATGGGGTCTTGTAGCAATACTGCATTTGAATATCACCACAGGAGATTTAGACTAGGCAGGTGAATTAAAATGTTCCCAGACCCTATTGCTATACTGTATGTACAGTAGGCCTATCCTTATAGAGAATCCCAGTGTTAGCAGCTCAAGATTATGTGCTTAAACTGAAACGCTGGAAGCCATGATGCTCTCTGAACATCCAAACGCTGCTTCGTCTTAATGCAAACAGAATTAACAAGGACTTTAATTGCTCAAAGCAGCCCTTAGCTCCAATTTGAGTCTACATTTGCTTCAATTCGAGTCTGCATTTGAAAAACTGTGACAGAACATTATGGAAAATTCATCTGACGGTGCCCAGAACAGCAATATAGCCAATAATACTGGTTTGGAAGATGATCTTTATAAAAGCGATGCTGAAATCCAACCCACTTCCTCCCTTCTTCAAAATTGCTTTCCCAAATTGCATAGACTTGTATATAGCACCACACAAAACTAAATCCAAAACTGGTCATTCCACTGCATTACTGGATTATAACAGAGTGAAAAGCCCAGGCCCAGCAGCAGATACACATTCCAGTGGAGTTTCCTTTCCTCTGTGTGGAGATGCACAGATAACCTAACACTGAGGTATATTCAGTCAGACATGCTGCATTTTTGCTGTGAAGTCGTATTTTTGTTTGTTTGGTATCAGCTGCTTCAGTACACTACATTACATCCTTTTCTGGAGTTATTGGTTGAAGAGACCTGTTTCAAATGTTGTAGATATGGGCAAGTGAAGGGGGAAAGAGTGGAGTGGGCATGGCATGGGTGGTGGAAAAGGATGTATGGATGAACCAGATTAATTCATCATGTGAAGAAAGACAGAAAAAAGGAGAAGATTTTGTGTTCTCTGCTTTAGAAGAATGCTTACCACTCCTGGAATTCAGCATGACTCTTAAGAGGGATTTGTTTTTAATCCCGAGATTTAAATCATGTGAATGCATCAAAGGCCGACATTTTTGTCCAGAGCTGCCTCGGGTTGAGGCAAAATTTAGAAATGTCTGGACTAAGCAGAAGATTGGGCCGCTTGGCTAACATTTGCCTGAGATCTACAGTTGAAGTCGGAAGTTTACATACACTTAGGTTGGAGTCATTAACACTTGTTTTTCAACCACTCCACAAATTTCTTGTTAACAAACTATAGTTTTGGCATGTCGGTTAGGACATCTACTTTGTACATGACACAAGTAATTATTCCAACAATTGTTTACAGACAGATTATTTCACTTATAATTCACTGTATCACAATTCCAGTGGGTCAGAAGTTTACGTAGAAAAAGTTGACTGTGCCTTTAAACAGCTTGGAAAATTCCAGAAAATTATGTCATGGCATTAGAAGCTTCTGATAGGCTAATTGACATCATTTGAGTCAACTGGAGGTGTACCTGTGGATGTATTTCAAGGCCTACCTTCAAAATCAGTGCCTATTTGCTTGACATCATGGGAAAATCACAAGAAATCAGCCAAGACCTCAGAAAAAAAATGTAGACCTCCACAAGTCTGGTTCATCCTTGGGAGCAATTTCCAAACGCCTGAAGGTACCATCTGTACAAACAATAGTACGCAAGTATAAACACCATGGGAACACACAGTCGTCATACCGCTCAGGAAGGAGACGCGTCTCCTAGAGATGAACGTACTTTGGTGTGAAAAGTGCAAATCAATCCCAGAACAACAGCAAAGGACCTTATGAAGATGCTGGAGGAAACAGGTACAAAAGTATCTAAATCCACAGTAAAACGAGTCCTATATCGACATAACCTAAAAGATCGCTCATCAAGGAAGAAACCACTGCTCCGAAACCGCCATAAAAAATCCAGACCACGGTTTTCAACTGGATAAATATCCTCTGGTCTGATGAAACTAAAATAGAACTGTTTTGCCAAAATTACCATTGTCATGTTTGGAGGAAAAAAGGGGAGGCTTGCAAGCCGAAGAACACTGTCGTGTCTTTGGCTATGCCGGATTAAGTTATATGACATGCTATTCTATAAAATCATTTCTCCGTCATTAATATTACCTGATTGAGCTAATCATGTAAATGTAATTAACTAGAGAGTCGGGCACCACAAAATAATATTTATAGAGCTGTTATCTTCTGAATAAACTCTTAAAGACCTAGTAATATTTTACATCAATAGCAGTCAATATTAATCGTCATCTTAATTTCTTGGTTATCTGCATGAACCCTGGCTAACAAGTTGAATCAGCAATACAAAATTGGGTTTAATTATTTATTTACCTAACTAATCACACATAATTACACATACACATATTTAAATCATAACTTGACTACAAATTACGTCATAAAGGAAAACGTCCCTAGCGGGCGGAACAGATATGACAGCTGGTTACACAAAAGAAAAGGGCTGGGTTTGAGTGAAAGAGCGGGAGACTGAGGAACAAAGGGCGAAGCAATAAATATTTACTCTGAGCTGCGCTTCGGAAGGTTGGTGGTAGATGGAAGGCCGTGTTGCCCAACCGAGTCCTTTGTCCTTTGAAGAATGTCTCTGCTGGTAAAGTGAATACGTTGTAGTAACGTCGTTGTGTGGTAGACGGGATACTCTGTTTGTTCCTTCCTAACCCTAGTTTGCAGCTGCTGTTGCTAACTCAACGGCTAGGAGGTATCACTTCTGTAGTGAATAAGAGTTCATAGTTCATACCATTTGCAACCAAAGCTCACGCTGAATTTGGCTTCGTTCTATAGTTATTATCTGAACCATTCTGACATCGGACCGTCGTCCTCACATCCTCGGAACAGATGGTTATATTGTCGTCAAGGCTTTATATAGGAAGGGAGAGGAGGGCGTGTTTGAAAAGTTTTATAGCCCATGTCCCTTCACAGGGGCGGGCCACTGATTGAGCATAGCCCTAACCTTATGAAAACCCAAATCTCACATTTTAGAAGCTAAAATCACATTTCATCCAATCACGAATAATTTCATTTTCAAACATTTAAATTGAACAATAATTCCATGTGAATCCGATAACTCTGATGTGTAGACTTTCCACTGTAGAGTTTGTCATCTTATCATTGATGAGAATGTCTCAGATGACAACCAAACTGACATCACATTCATTAAGTACCACAGCATATGTTCAATTGGTCGGATTACCAGAATATAGTTTATTTCCCCCCACCTTCTGATGTTCCCAGAATCTCTATGTTATCCAATGGTTTTGCAAATGTAACATCAGTAGGGTAGGGAGAGGAAAAAGGGGGGAAGAGGCATTTATGACTGTTATAAACCTACCCCCAGGCCAACGTCATGACAACACCATCCCAACCATGAAGCACGGGGGTGGCAGCATCATGTTACGGGTGTGGCAGCATCATGTTGCGGGGGTGCTTTGCTGCAGGAGGGACTAGTGCACTTCACAAAATAGATGGCATCATGAGGTAGAAAAATTATGTGGATATATTCAAGTAACATCTCAAGACATCAGTTGAAGTGTGGTCGCAAATGAGTCTTCCAAATGGACAAGCATACTTCCAAAGTTGTGGCAAAATGGCTTAAAGACAACAAAGTCAAGGTATTGGAGTGGCCATCACAAAGCCCTGACCTCAATCCTATAGAAAATTTGTGGGCAGAACAGAAAAAGAGTGTGTGAGCAAGGAGGCCTACAAACCTGACTCAGTTACACCAGCTCTGTCAGGAGGAATGGGCCAAAATTCACCCAACTTATTGTGGGAAGCTTGTGGAAGGCTACTGGAAACGTTTGACCCGAGTTAAACAATTAAAAGGCAATGCTACCAAATACTAATTGAGTGTATATAAACTGCTGACCCGCTGGGAATGTGAAAAAGAAATAAAAGACTAAATAAATCATTCTCTCTATTACTATTCTGACATTTCACATTCTTAAAATAAAGTGGTGATCCTAACTGACCTAAGGGAATTTTTACAAGGATTAAATGTCAGGAATTGTGAAGAACTGAGTTTAAATGTAGTTGGCTAAGGTGTATGTAAACTTCCCACTTCAACTGTACACGCTGTATCGCATTAGTGGAAACCAAGACTATTTTCAGGGCAGGTTTGCCGGTTTTGACTAGCAGAAGTTACTTTTCATAGCATGTTAGGTGAACTTAAGCACCAGGTTAGGATAATTTAACTGGCAGGTTAGGAGAAGTAGTTTAAGGTTAGGGTTAGCTAAAATGCTACAATTGTCCCTGACACATCTTGAACACATTTAGCTACAACCAGGCATGCCCTGAGAACAGTCTTGGTTTCCACTAATGCAATGCTGCCTTCTACACCCATGTGCATCTAGCGGATTAGCTGCTCTAGCATCAAACGACAGAGAAAAGAGGAAAGAGGAGATGTACAGTTTAATAAACAGAGTTGGCAAAACAATTACTTATAATCATAAGTAAGTAATCAGTCCAGCTATTAGGTAAAGTTTATCTACATTAAAAAATATATATGTTTTTCCAAAAATGTGTGTAGGTGTATTTGAATGGCTTTGACTGTTATTTTATTTTCCTGCTGGTCTTCATTCATAACCACCAGTTACACGGTTATTCAATGGCTAAGGAATTAAGATTTTACGTCATTGTTTTTAGCACTACCCCACAGTTCATAAATTACTATGCAAAACATCATTTAATGTGCCTGTAAATCAGCACAGCCTACTTTTTTGTTTTTTCAAATTGTTGCCATCTTGGAGCTAGAACTGGGATCAAGAATACTGCGCTAATGCCGATACATAAAAGAGTAATGGAGAGCAATGTACAATACGTCGAACTGAGCAAACGAGGCATTTGTGGTAAGCACATGGGGGCAGCCATTTTATGCACTTTCACCATTACCGTCGCACCCCTATCTAGAGGTTGCCATATTTTATGGCACAAATCCGCCTCAAATGACCACTTTGTGAGGTAGAATCTCCAGAATCAGCTTATCTGTGGCTAACTAACACCTATCTCATATTAGAGCGACAATACAACCTCCAGAGTATTCTAAAATAAGGATTTTTTTAATGTCCCAGAAAGCCATAAATCCATAAATAAAGCCATAAATTCAACCACACTCTCAAAAGTAATTACACTGGGAAGGAAAAAGACCATCCAACAGAGGAGCATGGGCATGGGCTGGGCTGGCTGTCCCATCACAACCCAGGGTGAGAGGGGTGAGGATGGGTGAGACCTAGACAACAAGGCACCAGCCAAATGTGGTAAACAAGTTGTAATTTATCTTAAAGCTGCAACATGTAAGGCGACCTGACCAAATTCACATTGAAAGATCTATAACTAACATTTCTTTCTCTTTGAAAGCAAGTCAAAGAAGCGGTAGATCTGTTCTATGTGTCCTATTTCTATGTGTCCCATTCTTAAGTTTTGTTGTTGCGCCTTATACTTTTGTTTTCTTACGCCAGCTTCAAACAGATGAAAATACAATATTTTTGATTATGGAAAATATATTTCCCAGCGGTTTAGATGGTACATAATTCTCTACAGTATACCATTTTTTTTACCCCCCTTTTCTCCCCAATTTTGTGGTATCCAGTTGGTTGTTACGATCTTGTCTCATCTTTGCAACTCCCCAATGGATTCAGAGGAGGCGATGGTCGAGAACCATGCGTCCTCTGAAACCCGACCCTGCCAAGCCGCACTGCTTGCTTAACCTGGAAGCACCAATGTGTCGGAGGAAACACCGTCCAACAGACGAACGAAGTCAGCTTGCAGGCACCCGGCCCACCACAGGAGTCACTAGAGCACATTGAAACAAAGAAATCGCAGCCGGCCAAACCCTCCCCTAACCCAGACAACGCTGGGCCAATTGTGCGCCACCCAATGGGTCTCCCGGTCACAGCCGGCTGTGGCACAGCCCGGAATCAAACTCAAGGCTGGAGACGCTCCTCAGCGTGTGCCTTTGACCTCTGCGCCACTCGGGAGCCCTATTCTCTACCGTACACTTGCTTGTTTTGTCACACAATCTATTAGAATTTTAGCAACCAGGAAGTTTCATTATAATTCATCTGTATTTGGACTGTTTCAAAGATTCAAATTATATAACGGATGGCCCTTTGCCAGACCCCTGCCAGAGTTTTAAATAACTTATCAAATTATGTGTCTGTGGAATACATAAACACACAGACACAGAATAAAACACTTTCTCATGAAGTACCCTATCACAGTAATAGGATTCAACACATTTATGCTGTTTAATTTAACAGATTCAAATAACTGGAGAGACAAAACCATACTTTGTATTGCAGCCACACACACACATGAATGACATGGTTTGTTCTAGAAATTAAAAGCTAAGCAATGTGATATTAACAGATAAAAAGTTTGTGGTCATAAGCACTTCCTTAAAAACATAGGTGCTAGGCTAATGAAGAATACCAGTAAAGAACAAGAAGGCCTGCACACTGTTAAAGCGCCCAAAATGGATATGATCACAAACATACACTCTTTGGCCGGTTTATTTGGTACATCACCCCGTTCATGAAAAATGAGTGACCTATGTTACATTCAGCGTGGTATGGTGCCAGGCCAGGCCTGCCAGATCCAGTATCTCTGAAACGTCTGTTCTCCTGGGCTTTTCAATCATGACAGTGTCTAGCGTTTACCAAGAATGGTGCAAAAAACAAAACATCCAGTCAGCGTCAGTCCAGTGGGTGAAAACGGCTCGTTGATGAGAAAGATCGAAGGAGAATGTCAAGAATTGTGCAAGCTAACAGGCAGGCCAACAACAGACAAATAACTGCGCAGTACAACAGTGGTGTGCAGTACGACCTCTCGGAATGCACAACTTGTCAATCCTTGTTACGAGTGGGCTATTGCAACAGACAATCGTGTCCCACTCCTATCAGCTAAAAACAAGAAGAATCAGGCACACGATCACCAACACTGGACAACACTGATTTTGATTTGATTTGATTTGATTTGATGGTGGTGGTGTGGGGAATTTTTTCCTGGCCCTTGTTAGGTCCCTTAATACCAATTGCGCAATGAACATTTCCGACGCCTTATAGAATCCCTTCCCCGAAGAATTGTGTCTGTTCTGGAAGCAAAGGGGGTACTAGATTGTGTGTACCTAATAAACCAACCACTGAGTGTATTTCATCTAAGTAGCCTACTGATATTATATGTCCAAACTTTAGGTGGCCAGCCGGATCTGTCCTTTGCTGAACTTGTTTTTTCTTCATCACTCTTGTTGTTTACATAGCAGCCGAAGAGATGCATCATTCTTTCCCTCATGTGGGGATCGTGTTTTGTAGTTGAAATGACTAAGCAGGCAAGGAGTAGAGGTAACCTTATGGGCGAGGCCGCTATGGAGAAAACTTTCCAGTGTTGAAAAAATATATTAGTGTAGCATTGGGTGAGTCATTGCAAGTATTAATTCATAAAAAAATGTAATGAAGCCTAATGAATACTCCCTGAGGGATGTTGTCTGGATTTTATAGATGTTTGCAGAGATGTTATCATTACTCTGAATAGCCTTTCCTAGTTTATTTTCTTAACTGATTTACATGGATTTGGCATCAATTTATTGAGGGGACGTGGTATAAATGGAGTGAATTAATTCAAATCAGAAATATTTACTGCACCAGGATTTACATGGAATGATATACAGTAATTTGTAATATTCAAATCTCGTTTTCAATCTTTAAGTTTCTGAGTTAAACGGATGTCTCCAGATCTTGCCTCCAAACAGCGACAGCTGTGAAAACAGCTGATACAATAACTCCCCCAAAAGAGCACAGGAAAGTCTGGACTGCTATCTATCAAGAGGTGCAAAAAAACGGTCATTGCTGATGTCTCTTGTTCCCCCCACACATGGGTCACTGGCTTACTAGTGCTCTTTCATGCTGTCCCTAGGAGGGGTGCGCCCCTTGAGTGGGTTGAGTCACTGACGTGATCTTCCTGTCCGGATTGGCGCGCCCTCGGGTTCGTGCCGGGGGGAAGATCTTTGTGGGCTATACTCGGCCTTGTCTCAGGGTAGTAGTGGTTGAAGATATCCCTCTAGTGGTGTGGTGGCTATGCCTTGGCAAAGTGGGTGGGGTTATATCCTGCCTGTTTGGCCCTGTCCGGAGGTATCGTCGGATGGGGCCACAGTGTCTCCCGACCCCTCCTGACTCAGCCTCCAGTATTTATGCTGCAATAGTTTATGTGTCGGGGGCTAGTGTCAGTCTGTCATATCTGGAGTATTTCTCCTCTCTCTCGCTCTCTTTTTTTTTCATTTTTTTTTTCAGGGGACCTGAGCCTTAGGACCATGCCTCAGGAATACCTGGCATGTCCCCAATCCACCTGGTCATGCTGCTGCTCTAGTATCAACTGTTCTGCTTGCGGCTATGGAACCACGACCTGTTCACTGGATGTGCTTCCTTGTCCCTGTCCTGTTTTGGACTCTCTCTCTACCTGCTGTCTCTAACTCTGAATGATCGGCTATGAAAAGCCAACTGACATTTACTCCATGACATTTGCACCCTCTACAACCACTGTGATTATTATTATCTGACCCTGCTGGTCATCTATGAACATTTCAACATCTTGGCCATGTTCTGTTATAATCTCCACCCAGCACAGCAGAAGAGGACTGGCCACCCCTCAGAGCCTTGTTCCTCTCTAGGTTTCATCATAGGTTCTGGACTTTCTAGGGAGTTTTTCCTAGCCACCGTGCTTCTACATCTGCATTGCTTGCTGTTTGGGCTTTTAGGCTGGGTTTCTGTAAACACTTTGACATTAGCTGATGTAAAAAGTGTTTTCTAAATACATTTGATTGACTGATTGATGCCCTGGGTGGATATTGGGCAAATTGGACAACTCCAAGTCCAATGTCTCATGACTGTCTTTATATTTTCCCTATTCTTTCTTTCTGTTTTCTTTGTTCCATGGATCGCATGATGACTGTTATCGCCTCCCCAAAAAAATGTTTGTCAGAGTTGCGAGAGTGCTGTGGACAAAATATTTCAGGACTGTCTTTTTGTCTTCATCAGATAGGGAGACTAACTGCTGACATAGCCACACACGGTGCTTTTGAATGTTTTATTACATGATTGAAACCGGTTGAGATCGGCATCAAGATCTAAAAAAAAGTTATATTTTACAGTTCCTACATGGATTATAAGGCTAAGAAAATGTGTTAATATTTATTGATACATTTCCGTTAGTTATAACCTAACTAGCTTTAAACTGTCTCTTGGTTAGCTACCTGGTCTGCTGGTTTTTAGTTCTTAATTGCTTTAAACGGGAGTGATTATTATTTATGAAAGTCCTCTCACCTACCATTTCTACTGTGGAGTTTGAAGAGCATAATTACAGGTGAGGATCATCTATTGAGAAGTAATTGCTCAATAGCCTGTGGTCGTCTGGTGATGCTTTGCAGCTGGGGTGCGGTGCAGAATATAAGTATTCTACGCCTCATTACTGACTGGACTTCACGATTGTCCAATGTCCAATGTCACCTCGAAAATGATCTAACAAGGGGAGTACCTGTTAAGAAAAATAACCATTGAGCTGTTTGATTCCAGTCATGTGAGATACCTAAGACGATTCCTATGCTTTATCTCATGGGACAAGTTTTAAAGTATAACATTTGGTTGATGTTATGTAGTAACATATTGATAGTGAGAATTTGCTTTGAATTACATTATGCTTTAGTGTCTTCCCCTTTTAGATCAGATACTCATACAGACACAGTCAAATTCAGATTTCTTCAACTCCAGAATGCACAGCACAAGTGTGCGGAAGAAAAACCAACTAAGTGTCACGACTTCCGCCGAAGTCAGGTCCTCTCCTTGTACGGGCAGCGCTCTGCATCGCCGGTCTTCTAGCCATCATCGATCCACTTTTCATTTTCCATGTGTTTTGTCTTGTTTTTCCTCACACCTGGTTTCAATTCCCTCAATCATTTGTTGTATATTTAACCCTCTGTTCCCCCCATGTCTTTGTGTGGGATTGTTTATTGTAAGTGCTTGTGCACGTGTTGTTTGGTGCGCGACGGGTTTTTGTACCGAATTATTCTTGTTCTTTTTATGCCGTGGGTGTTGATAATAAACTACTCCGGCTATTACCAAGTTCTGCTCTCCTGCGTCTGACTTCCCTGCCACCGATTAACCACCCCTTACACTAAGATTATGAAATAAACCACAAGTGAGATATATATGAGGAGCGTCGACATTGGACCGCAGCCATCCAGACGCTTTAAGACAAACAGCCCAATGGGGTGTCTCCTGTCTGGTACAGTACTGAGGAGAATCTTGTTTTGACACCCTGGTGAGAAGGTAACGGAAATGTCTTGGAGGTGTCTGACAGAACAGATGGGACAGGGTGTCAGCCATTTTGGCCTTTCTCACACACAGGAATTACTGAGGGGTTCCTCATCATCATCATCATCATCATCCTTTCTTCAAAAATCTTTCACCAGGAAACACTTTCACTCTGCCTTTTCAAGGCCCAAGAGTAAAGTTTTTCAAAATCAGTGCTCAAGTTTTGAGTGTTGTTCCAAAAAGGCTGCTTTGCCTTTTCTGTACATTTCTTTGAATGCAATTTCAGAACAATGCCCTAACCTCATGCAGTCTGTTGGAGTCTACTCTTATGGCCTGTTTGTTTTTTGTGAGTGTTTGTGTAAGTCTCAATATTTTAGAAAACCCTAAAGTTTTCCAAAGGGGATTTGCTCAAGCTGTTGGGATTGGAGGTGGGAAGCGCTCTCTCTATCCCTCCCCCTCTCTCTCCCTCCTCTGGTGGCAGTAAGTAACCTTCAGAAATTCCTGTTTTAGCTTTAATTACTCGTTTTAACAAAGAGCTCTGGAAGCAGACATCTGTACCTAATGGCAAAGTTAAAGAGAGTTAAAAAGTATCTCTGGTGGCCTGATCTGGCCTGCTCACTGTAGTTTAACAATACATATCAGATCTTCTTGATAATAATCATAAATTATAAAATATATTATTTGCATAGTTATAACAAAACTTTTTACTATAAACAATGTTTTCACTTGTCAGTCCTGTGGTGTTTATATGGTAATACACATCCATCATAGGACCCTTTCTGAAACTTCAAAGTAGCAACGTGTCCAGGATCAACCAGTCCAGGAGAAGGCTTTGTCTTTGTCAGCGTAACTGGCCCATAGTTCACAAAACCCTGTCAGATTTTGTGAGAACTAGCCTAGACATTCAAGTGCTTGATCATATCAATCTCAGAACATAGCCCTGTGACCTATTAATGTTATTACACGATCAAAAAAAGTAATAAGAATCCATAAATATGTCTTTGTGATATACTGTACTGTATATCTGGGATATATCACCCTGTGTTGCATTGTGCCGTCTGCATCTCTTTAGCTCTATACAGTGGCGATTTTATAATGTAAATCTTGGAGGGGCAAAACAATGTTTTTGGGATGCATGCCAAAAAAGCCACTACACTACACTAAACAATACATTAATTCCACTATAAACACAAACTGTTAGGGCCTACATAAAGCTGTCCCAACAGCAGTCCCAAAAGCTTACCACTGCTACACCTGGCTATCAGCGGAGCCTTGTCTGTCAGCGAAAAACAGTTCATTCAGCCTCATTTACTGCCTTTAAAAAAACATGGCTGACTTGCTCAAACAAATGTGGTTTCTAATGACATTTGAGATGTACAAACTATGGCGTAAGGGGACGAAATGCTGAGAAGAGGCAATCCGTAATTTCGATTAAGACACTAATGAGCGAGCTCGGACGGACGTAGTCAATATAACTATTTGTTTAGCACTTTTGAAATGTACAGTGACATAATTCAAAACATGGCCGTTCTTACAGTGCTCTCTCTGTACACCAAATCAGAACCGTAGGATAAATGAAGGGGGCATATAAGCAGTCAATGAAAGCTCTTACAATATTCAATAATTACATTTCTCTAAAACAAGTTGTAGGCTACATGTGCACCACCAAGTCAGAGAAGTAGGCAAAATTAAGAGGGATAAATAGACCAAATGATTAGGGTGAGACACATTGGCTACTAACATCTTACTACACAACATACACTTAGTATTACTTTCTTATCTACAGTATACATTTCTCCCTGGCATTAATAATTTATGCAGCAGCATACAATACATTTTTGGACTGACCTTGTTGTGCTGTACTCACTTAAACAGGAAGGTGGCGCGGCGGTCCTTTGTGGGCTAATTTTATCATCAAAGTCTGACATTCTCTGGATTTATGGTGCTTTCAAAACAACTGGGAACTCAGAAAAAAAACAAGGTCGATGTAACGGTTTTCGTCGTCAGATGAAAGCGCAGCGTGGTAAGTGTTCATGTTTTTTTTATTGAACTGAACACTAATACAAAATAACAAGAGAATAAATTAAACCGAAACAGTCCTGTAAGGTGCAAACACTAAACAGAAAATAACTACCCACAAAAACCATGTGGGCAAAAGCTACCTAAGTATGGTTCCCAATTAGAGACAACGATAGACAGCTGTCCCTGATTGAGAACCATACCCGGCCAAAACAAAGAAATACAAACACATACAGAAAATAACATGCCCACCCAAATGCCCACCCAAATCACACCCTGACCAAACCAGAATATAGAGACATAAAATGCTCTAAGGTCAGGGCATGACAGTCGAATCATGATGACGTCATTGATCTTCAGGTCGTAGCTCCGAGTTGGATGTCTGTTCAAAATGTATTTCCCAGTTGTCTTGAACCCGCTGAAGTCAACTTGGGAAAAAGTACCTTAATCCCAAATGTGGGACCACACATCCACTCCACTGAATAGCAGGCTATTGATTGCTTTGCAATGCTTGCAGTTAGCCACGGTCACTGATTCCTACCAAACCACTCATTGTTGAATTTGAGATTTCCAACTTGTTGTGTAATGTTTATGTCCAATGGCCGATGAGCACCGATACATTTTATCTATAATTTCTCTTCATTATTTCTCTTCATTTGACAAGGATTAAAAATGATTTACCAGTAGATTGCCGACTTGATTCATGATGAAAGTATGATGTTGACATGATCAGTCCAATCAAAGCTACTGTACATATAACGTGATTTGACCTAATTTTATCTGTGGCCAATGGCCTTCTTGGATAGGCACTTCTATTGTAACTCTATGGCAGCACCCAAGGAGCTAGAATTTTCTAGCTCTACCCTTAGGCAAACTAACATCGTCCAAGCACACCCCAAGACAGTCATGAAGAGGGCACGACAAAACCTATTCCCCCTCATGAGACTGAAAAGATTTGGCATGGGTCCTCAGATCCTCAAGAGCATCTGGTTGCATCACTGCCTGGTATTGCAACTGCTCGGCCTCTGACCGCAAGGCACTACAGAGGGTAGTGTGAACAGCCCAGTACATCACTGGGGCCAAGCTTCCTGCCTTCCAGGACCTCTATACCAGGCGGTGTCAGAGGAAGGCCCTAATAATTGCCAACGACTCCAGCCACCCTAGTCATAGACTGTTCTCTCTGCTACCACACGGCAAGCGGTACCGGGGCACCAAGTCTAGGTCCAAGAGGCTTCTAAACAGCTTCTACCCCCAAGCCATAAGACTCCTGAACATCTAGCCAAATAGCTACCCAGACTATTTGCATTGCCCCCCCCCCCCCACCTATTTTACACCGCTGCTACTCTCTGTTGTTATCATCTATGCATAGCCACTTTAATAACTCTACCTACATGTACATATTACCTCAACTAACCGGTGCCCCAGCACATTGACTCTGTACCGGTACCCCCCTGTATATAGTCTCGCTATTGTTATTTTACTGCTGCTCTTTAATTACTTGTCACTTTTATTTCTTATTCTTATTTTTTTAAACTGCATTGTTGGTTAGGGGTTCATAAGTAAGGATTTCACTGTAAGGTCGTTGTATTCGCCGCATGTGACTAATACAATTTTATTTGATTTGACTTGGCGGTGACATAGTGTCCCCATGAGTGACAGAACATTGAGCCAATCACGGTGCAATGCTTCATATTTTCTGCTGGCTTGCCCCACCACCACAGAAAGCACTGCGCAAGGCTGAAACACCTACATTTTGGAGCTGAAAGCTCAAGAAAACAAAAAATAAACCTAGTTTGTATGCAGCTTTATTAACTCAACGATATATATATTTATTTTTTATTTTTTGCAAACTGATATGTGACACTATTAATGCCAAAATAACATGCAAAACATTTTTGGGTTTTTGTTTTGAAAAAAATGTGGGGCTCAAAACAGGTGGGGCTCTGCCCTGAATGTCTGATGGCTCTATAGCTAATGACATCATGCCAACTTTGCAAGCCTTCCAGAAGCATAGGAGCATAAATAACTTGGTAATTACCATAGATGACATTTTGTCGCGGAGGATCAGGTTATTAGAAACACTCTGTAGTGATGTATTAATGTAATGAATAGGCTACATCTTCATCACCACTCCCTAAAAGTAAGTATATTTGCCATAATGCCAGTTATAAATCAATCTGGGCCTAGCGTTGAACAAAGGCAGCATAGTTTGCCGTTGTACCAAGAGGCTCAGTGAAAAGCTTACATAAAACGTGTTTAAAGAATGGTGATTTATTTTCACAAACATTATCTCTCGCTCCTCTGAGAGAATGCCGAATGACAGTATGACACAAGTCATACAAAGATTTCAAAGTTCTTTGTAACTGCTGAGGAATTTTCATGGCGTCCAAATCTACCGAAACGCTCCAACCATTTTCCATAACGCTCAAGACAACAGGTCAGATGTGCGAATGAAGAATTAACTGGTCAATGTCCCAAGGCCAAAATAAGATTATGTGGAGGAATGAAAATGGGCCTCATACCCAGCTCCTGCTCAGGGTCTGTTTTGCCTGGGAGGAATCTCTCCTATAGATCATGTCTCGTGGCATACTGACAGGTATCCAACAGATCGGCAGCGGAGTGCTTTTCTCTCAGAGCCAAGCATCACAGGCTGCCTGGCTGATGAGAATATGGCTACGGCTACAGTGTTTTGATTCAATGAAATGGCAGACACGTTGCGTAGCCCAAACTGGCTCTTGTCTTCCTCGTTCCACTGGGTGGGTTTGACAGGGAACATGCTGTGGTTTGACATATGAATGGTACATAGTTTCTTTCTTTAGTTTCTCTTACTCTCACTTTTTTTGCTGTCATTTCAAGGGAGATATTTTCCCATTGATGCACATCTCAGTAGTGGATTGGATACGGACTCTTTGTATTGAGTGCTTACTCCCACCTTTAACAAGCACTGATTATCAGCAGATGGCATTCCCAGGGTAACAGTGACTGACATTGATCAATAAATGGTGTGCATTAGATGGTCTGCATTGCTTATAGGGTACACATTCTTTTTAGATCTGTTTTTGCATCTAATAAAAGTTCTGGTGTGATACTTTTCATTCAGTTGAAGGTCAGTCTGGAACTCTGAGGTTCGACTTAGTGTGGACGTTTGGGTGGATTAAACTCTTGTTTGACCTCATTTTCTATGTTCTGTCGGGGTAAAGTATCCCTTAACATGCCCTCTCGAGTCTCGTAAATCTGTTCTGGAATTCTAGGGAATTGTTTCAGTCATTCTTGCCAGGCAAAGGCTACAACGATGCGTGTAAAAGGATGTTTTCCTCTCCAGAGAAGTTTTCACTGTTTCTCTGTGACACATTGGTCAAACTCATTGTCTCATCTGCATGTTGTGTCACTGATTGGGTTTTAATATGAGGGTTATGAGGGTTGCTTGGTTATTCAATTGCAGACGAGAGCAATTGAATCAGGTTAGGTTGGTATAATGTTCTGGCACATAAGGTTATATAGTGCCTTGCAAAAGTATTCACCCACCTTTGCGTTTTTTCATTTAAAAAAAAAATTACAACCTGTAATTTAAATAGATTTTCATTTGTATTTCATGTAATGGACTTTAACAAAATTGTCCAAATTGGTGAAGTGAAAAAAATAAAAAAAACTTAAAATAAATAAAAACTGAAAAGTGGTGGGTGTATATGTATTCACAAGGAGGGCATTAATCTGAGAGGCAACACAGAGACCACAGATAACCCTGAAGAAGCAGCAAAGCTCCACAACGGAGATTGGTGTATCTGTCCATAGGACCACTTTAAGCTGTACACTCCACAGAGCTGGGCTTTACGGAAGAGTGGCCAGAAAAACAGCCATTGCTTAAAGAAAAAAATAAGCAAACCCGTTTGCCAAAAGGCATGTGGGAGACTCCCCAAACACATGGAATGAGGTACTCTGGTCAGATGAGACTAAAATATAGCTTTTTGGCCATTAAGAAAAACGCTATATCTGGCGCAAACCCAACACCTCTAATCACCACGAGAACACCACAGTGAAGCATGGTGGTGGCAGCGTCATGCTGTGGGGATGTTTTTCATCAGCAGGGACTGGGAAACTGGTCAGAATTGAAGGAACGATGGATGCCACTAAATACAGGGAAATTCTTGAAGGAAACCTGTTTCAGTCTTCCAGAGATTTGAGACTGGGACGGAGGTTTGCCTTCCAGCAGGACAATGACCCTAAGCATACTGCTAAAGCAACTCGAGTGGTTTAAGGGGAAACATTTAAATGCCTTGGAATGGCCTAGTCAAAGCCCAGACCTCAATCCAATTAAGAATCTGTGATATGACTTAAAGATGGCTGTACACCAGCGGAACCCATCCAACTTGAAGGAGCTGGAGCAGTTTTGCCTTGAAGAATGGGCAGAAATACCAGTGGCTAGATGAGCCAAGCTTATAGAGACATACCCCAAGAGACTTGCAGCTGTAATTGCTGCAAAAGGTGGCTCTACAAATATTGACTTTGGGGGGGTGAATAGTCTTTTTTTGTTGTCTTATTTCTTGTTTTTTTCACAATAAAATATATTTTGCATCTTCAAAGTGGTAGGCATGTTGTGTAAATCAAATGATACAAACCCCCCAAAAATCTATTTTAATTCCAGGTTGTAAGGCAACAAAATGGGAAAAATGCCAAAGGGGGTGAATACTTTCGCAAGCCACTGTATAGCCTGCTTGATTGAATCAAGCCAGTGGACACAAGATTGTCGAACCTTGGTCCACTGATCTACTTGGGTGTCCCAGGATGTGCTGTCAGGAAGCCGGTGTTGTCACCAGAAAAGCATGTCCCATGAATGTATACCACACCGATACTTAATGTGGTTTGTACGAGGTCATGTGTTGGTACATTAACATGTCTCTATTTTGGTGAATCGTCCTCCTCCCCATTCAAGCCTGTCTTCCTTTGTGATTTGTCCTTGTCTGGTTTCAGCCATGACTGTATATATGTCCCTAGCTCCAACATTCTCTAAGCAAAACGACAGACACTGATGTCACTGGTTGTTGTAGGATATTAACCAAATCAGGCCATCCCAGTTCCCTTAGCCATGAGGGAAACATCTAAGTAAATCTTGCGAAAATGTTATTTTGCTTATGTGAAGGCAGAATGTCTCAATGTCTGCGGAGAATAATCTCTTATGTGGTTGGAGACATTGTTATTCCATTTTGTTAATAACAAGATTTCTATCAGTGCATGTTTCCTGGACCAGCAATTGATCTGGAAAACAAAGAAGCTTGGATCAAACAAGCCAATGGGTTGAGCCACAAATGTAATTATTTTCATTTGAATAGCCTTTTTGTCCTGAATAACAGTTGACATGGACAAAGCTTACCCTTTGAATCTGTGAACTGTGAGTGGGAATAGGAAGAATTTATATTTTAGCTGAGGGCTCAGATGACTACATACTCAGCTTTTTGTGTAAGGGTATCTGAGTTAAAAAAGATGAGAGCATTCCACTTCAGAGATTCATCTGGGTATGACAGTGTCATTATTCTGAGATTTCTGCTTTTAATCACTTAATAAACCACATAGATTGAGGCATTAAACAGTTACAAAAGTTAGGCAGCATTTGTGCCAGGATCTCTTCCTGGCTTTTATTTAAGAAGAGAAAAAAGCTTAAAAAATGATGACATTAATGTTTTAATAATATCCTATCTACAAACAATTTTCAGGAATCTGCCCTGAATTAGGTTGATAAAAAAAGATATACAGTACCAGTCAAAGGTTTGGACACACCTACTCATTCCAGGGTTTTTCTTTGTTTTTGCTATGTTCTACATTGTAGAATAATAGTTAAGACATCAAAACTATCAAATAAAACATATGGAGTCATGTAGTAACCAAAAACGTAGTGATATTTTTCATGGTAACAACCCTTTGCCTTGATGGCAGCTTTGCATACTCTTGGCATTCTCTCAACCAGATTCATGATGTTGTCACCTGGAATTTCAATTAACAGGTGTGCCTTGTTAAAAGTTAATTTGTGGAATTTCTTTCCTTCTTAATGTGTTTGAGCCAATCAGTTGTGTGGTGACAAGGTAGGTGTGGTATACAGAAGATAGCCCTGTTTGGTAAAAGACAAAGTCCATATTATGGCAAGAACAGCTCAAATAAGCAAAGAGAAATGACAGTCCATCATTACTTTAAGATATGAAGGTCAGTCAATCCAGAACATTTTAAGAACTTTGAAAGTTTCGTCAAGTGCAGTCGCAAAAAACATAACGTGCTGTGATGAAACTGGCTCTCATAAGGAAGGTCACAGGAAAGGAAGACCCAGCGTTACCTCTGCTGCAGAGGATAAATTCATTAAAGTTACTGTCGGTCTGTGATTTATTTAGAGTTCAAGACACACGTAATCAGCATGGCTACCACAGCATACTGCAGCAATATGCCATCCCATCTGGTTTGCTCTTAGTGGGAGTATTATTTGTTTTTCAACAGGACAATGATCCAATACACCTCCAGGCTGTGTCAGGGCTATTTTATTTATTTATTTATTGAATTTTACCCCTTTTTCTCCCCAATTTCGTGGTATCCAATTGTTTTAGTAGCTACTATCTTGTCTCATCGCTACAACTCCCGTACGGGCTCGGGAGAGACGAAGGTTGAAAGTCATGTATCCTCCGATACACAACCCAACCAAGCCGCACTGCTTCTTAACACAGCGCGCATCCAACCCGGAAGCCAGCCGCACCAATGTGTCGGAGGAAACACGGTGCACCTGGCAACCTTGGTTAGCGCGCACTGCGCCCGGCCCGCCACAGGAGTCGCTGGTGCGCGATGAGACAAGGATATCCCTACCGGCCAAGCCCTCCCTAACCCGGACGACGCTAGGCCAATTGTGCGTCGCCCCACGGAACTCCCGGTCACGGCCCGTTCTGACAGAGCCTGGGCGCGAACCCAGTGTCTCTGGTGGCACAGCTCCACTGCGCCACCCGGGAGGCCTGTGTCAGGGCTATTTCACCAAGAAGGAGAGTGGATTGCTGCCTCAGATGACCTAGCCTCCACAATCACCCGATCTCAACCCAATTGAGATGGTTTTTGATGAGTTGGACCGCAGAGTGAAGCAAAAGCAGCCAACAAGTGCTCAGCATATGTGGGAACTCATTCAAGATTGTTGGAAAAGCATTCCAATTTAAACCAACTGGAACTGAAAAATAAACAAAAATAATTGGGCCGTATTTTCACTGCACACTATGATTAGCGTGGCCTTGGGCCTTCACTGATGCACATCTAATTTCTTCCCACACTATATATAGAAAAAACAATTCTATAAATCAGATGTACTGTTGGACAGTACACACTTTGTTGTTTAGTCTGTAGTTAACAATGAGAAATAAAATAAGTATGCAATAAAAGTATGCAATAAAATACAATATCCCATTCCTCAATTAGGTTTTTTGCACAGGTTTTTAACAGTATAATGCTTTCTAAGGACCTTCAATAAATGGCTTGGGAGCACTGGCTTACAAATACATTTTAACATCACTTTGTTAGTTTTTCCACCAAATGCATTCTTTCCACACTTCAAAACAGATACATAATTTGATATTTCTCTGTCAGTGTTAAATTTACACAACAAATCAAATAATTGGATTCAATAACTTTTTGGGGGCACATTCTTTTGTGTGTGACTTTGTTGACTTTGCACATATTTTCTTATGGAGGCAGCTTTTTGCCATTTGCTGTCAGAGCGTAATTCCATGACAATGTCAGAGACCTCCCATAACCTCCGTGGATGATCCTATCGGCCTGGAATGACATGAATCTGCAAACTAACAAGAACAACCATAAGAATGTTATCAAACACTTCAATCAAGTATATACTTAGGAAAGAGATACTTAGAAGAGAGAGGGTATTCTTTCAAACTCAAACCAGCTACTAGATTTCCTTTCTCCTTTTAACGTATGGATTCTCTAATAATCTCTAAAGTTGTAATGTATCAAATAACATGGGCTTTGCACTCTCTTCCTCAATCAGACTAATTCACTGCAACATCTAAATTAGCTTCCCATGCTAATCTGAGTTAGAAACCCTCTTTATCTTTTGAAAACAGTCCATGACATCCATGCCCTCAAAAAATATATAATGCAACATTAAAAACATTTTTGGACTGCGTGGAGGAGGAGGTGTGATGGTGTGGGGGTGCTTTGCTGATGACACTGTTGGTTAAGTGATCCTTGAATTCTAAATAAATCACAGACAGTGTCACCAGCAAAGCACTCCTACACCATCACACCTCCTCCTCCATGCTTCACGGTGGGAACCACACATGCAGAGATCATCGGTTCACCTACTCTGCATCTCACAAAGACACGGCGGTTGGAGCCTAAAATCTCAAGTGAAGGTAACATGATATCTCACAAAGTGCCTGCCCATATATCACATAAAACTGTCTTCAGGGAAACAGGTCAACCTGAGTTCTACAGTGGTGCATCTCTAAGTGCTTGTTTAAATACCAGACAAGGGTTCAATAACTTACAAGTGATGAAGCCAGTAAAGTTAGTCATAACTCATGAAGAGGACAGAGGTTGAATCTCAGGACGACGTTCTTATCCACTTAATTGGTGACCCATAGGCTTAAATCCTGTCAGCATACAGCGCATTCGGAAAGTATTCAGACCCCTTGACTTTTTCCACATCTTGTTACCTTATTCTAATCTTATTCTTATTCTACTCTACAAACTTGTTGGATACATTTACAGTTCGTTTTGGTTGTGTTTCATACTTTTTTTGTGCCCAATAGAAATTAATAGTAAATAATGTTTTGTGTAATTTTGGAGTAACTTTTATCACAAAAAATAATAGACTATGTTTATAAACACGTATACATTAATATGGATGCTATCATTCTTATTTATAATAAAAGTGACTCCAAAGTGACAATACATTATTCACCATTAATTTCTATTGGGCACAAAATAATCTAAAACACAACCAAAATGAACTGCAAATGCATTCAACAAGTTTGTAGAGTTACAAGCTTGATGTAGGCGTTGCGTGCTAGGAATATGGGACCAAATACTAAACTGTTGACTACTTTCTTTATAAGAATCTTTAGTGGTGTCAATAATTTTGACACCTACAGTACCAGTCAAAAGTTTGGACACACCTACTCATTCCAGGGTTTTTCTTTATTTTTACTATTGTCTACATTGTAGAATAATAGTGAAGAAAAAGTAGCAATCATTCCCCTATTGCGGACTACAAATGATCTATAACTGGGCCAATAACTAGCAGAGGATATGAACAAAATGTGCACAAGTGGCTACATGCAGCTCTGGCTTGGATCTCAAAACAAGCGCATCTACTCACGACTGCTCATGCTGTAAACACAGTCCAGTTCAAAGTAAATGGCACAGGTGCATATACGGCAATGGTCTATTTGCATATAGGCCTACTGCATCACTGATTGTTTATGCCGCACAGGTCTGTGTAGGGTACAGGCTGAGTTGTGCATGTCAATGCAATAGAATCCTAATACAACAAAATCGTTTGCATAGTTTGCATAGTTGTTTCAGTATGTTGCATTGAAAGTGACTAATATTGTGTTGATTCGATCAAAATTGCCACAGTAAAGGGAAACGTTGATAGGGTTATCAGGGAAATCTCTAGAACAGTGGTCACCAACCTTTTCTGAGTCAAGATCACTTTTTGAGTCAAAATGCAAGCCAAGATCTAATGCTCGGTTTTGTTTTAACATGACTTAAAAAATGTAAGCCTATGCAACATAAACCAATTTAAAACAGTACTGTAGCAATGAGGTTTGTGCAGTAAACTATAGGCCCAATACATTATCACCGCATATTGGCTTTGCTTGAATTGCCCTGCCAAAGTATTAATGTTCTGGCCGTTGATTTACATTTGATTTCAACATTTTAGGTAAGCTATATGATTTCACCGGTAATAGATCTGTTGTTGTATTACTTGTGAGGCACAGCTGAGTGAGCATACATTTAAATAATTTGCTTTTTATTTTACTGGGCTGATGGTGCCTGCATCTGATGGTCAGTCTCAGCGGAGGGAAGAGAGGAGAATGAGGGTCCCCCTCTCAACATCCCTTTCCTCCACTGACACTGACCAAAAAGGGACACTGTCTTCCAGCTGATGGCGAGATGCGAGTCTCACAGCATTAGTTCTGCCTCATGCACACATTCATGTTGTTACTCTTATGAACAGAGAAAGTTAAATAAATATTCCTCAATATTAAAAAAGACCCAAGTCACTAATAATAACAACGCAAGCCTATCGATACACTTTCCTACTTATTCATTGCTGCTGCACTACTTGTTGTAGCGCTAAGTGGAAATAGGAAGAATGCACATTTCATGGGTTATAAAAGTGTTGAATACAAAACCGTTGACAGTGCTGAGTAAGAACTTTAACTCAGTCATATAAACAGCAGCTCTTTGCTGTATTCATTGACAGTCTCTCTCTAATCATAGTTTTAAACGTTTTGAAATCTCATAGTATCAACTTTGCTGTAGCTTTCTTTTATGCCTGATACGTTACTGCAGACAGGGTAATCTGAGCCATCCGATTGGCCAGCGGTAGGCCTATAGTGCACTTGTTTTGCCCTCCGGCCCGCTGTGAAGGCATAGTTTGTACCTGCAGACACATGAAATGGTTTAAAATGGCAACAGTTCACCTACCCAGCGTGCAGGGCAGCTGACTCGGGTGCACCTACCGCCAACATCCCGAGACCCTAAAATAATAATCAACTAGCAATCAACTACGATCAACTAGTTGATCCCGATCGATCGGTTGGTGACCACTGCTCTCGAAAGTTGAGTATAGTTCAACCTCGTGCTTCTCTCTGTGGGCTGATATTTATTGTGTGTGGCAGTCCCAGGGGAGATTCTCGGCAGTCTTGGGCTATTGCACTCTGGCGTGTGGCAGCATAGAGAGAACATTGCCCTGATTATGTGAAAGGAACTTTAACTGGAGAGTTCATGCATTAATATGATGGACTGACTTCAGCATCACCGTTGCCCACATAAATGATTAATCTAGTCATTACAACACACAATTTAGGCCTAGTTTGCGTGACTGTTGCATGACTGTTGCGTGTACACTTGTGGGAGTGAAATCACAACCATACCAACTTTGAATCATGAAGACGATCCTTATTATTTCTCAGAACAAATGCAAGCATTAGAACAATTGAGCAGGTCAGCTTGTCAACATGCATGCAGCATTAATTTCTCACAAACACTAATGCTGAATGGTGCTCGCTTTCTTACTGTTGCTTGGGGCATTCGTTTCTGCCAATGCAGCTTTGATCTGTCCAACGGGATGTGAAGTATTCATTGAAACCACAGATGTAATCATGGTGTGTACTATGTGCCAACATGACCTTGAATTTATAGGAGGTTGATTCGTTCTCTGGGTTTATGAAATTATGCTACCCAGCTGTGAATCATTTTCATGTTCACAATGACATAGTCGTTTGGCAGATATCGCTGTTTGAAATTCCTATGTTTGTCTTTTCTTTGTCGCCTAAACATGATCGGTGTTTGGTGAAAATGTTTCATTAGAGGAAGTATTTTCATCACAATCATCATTTGTTTTCGTCTAAGCTACAGTTACAATTCAGTGACCTCATTTATCCCAATTAAGTTGGATTTCATGCATTAATTTGGCATGAACATTTTGAGAACTCTCTCTCTAATTAGTTTGTATCTAGATGTGTTCCATGCACTCAATCCACATTAGTGCCCCTTCTTGGTTGAGCTGTAGTAGTCAGTGTATAGTCAGTCCCTGGTATGCTGTAGATTTATGGCCTACTCATTCACAGCTTTGTTCCCCAGGCAATGGTCTAGGTTGCCTATACCCATTCCTTAGACTTGCATGTTCAGTGCAAAGAACTTCCTTCAGGTTACATTAGCTCAGCGTGTAGACCCTCTCCCCGTAGCACTTCATGTCTGCATTTTGCTGATCACCTCTCTGTTACTACCATGTTGATTTTGTGAAAATGCACCTGTTGTGACTCTTGAACAATGAAAGGCAGTGGTCACTCTGACAGTGAGTTTCCTGATCATATTAGATTAAGAATAATAATTATACAATTAATCAACAAACATTAAAAGTTGATCCTTGCTTGTAAACGTCTTGAAAATCAATTAATAGTTCACAAATAGCTTCACAGTAACTAATAAAAAGGCTTTGGTGATACTGCTCTGTGTAAGGTTCTAAGGACCAGTACAGTGATGAGGAGGCCATGTTGAAAGGAGATATTTTGTATTGGCATAGTGCATAGACCAGACTCATTCCGACACATGTTCTTACTTCGTTAAGGGATCAAAAACTCACAATTATTAGGCTATCACCAAACGGAACATTTCATTGTATCCTAAAATGATTTCTCAAATATGTTAAACCAAGTGTTAACTGATTATTCTTCCCTCTTGTGATAAATGGTGTTAGTCTAAAGAGAGGTCAGGTCAAAGTGAGACTGTGTCAAAGCGCTAAATTCCCATCACTAGTGTGGAATGGATGGTCAACATGTTGACGTTCTCTGTAATTGAAATGTACAGCACATTCACCATTCATCATAGCACAACATCCCTCAAGAGTCTTTCACTACAATACTTCAGCTGAACCAACAGTCAGAGGTCACCAGAACAAGTAAGAATCATTATTATTTTAGTGAAAAGTCAATGACTGCTAAGCACAGAATGTCTATCAGACTATGTTGCAAGTTGGATAAGCGTTTAATTTGTGCCAGTTTGACCTTCTCGTGATCATTTGGGGGGAACCAAAGCTCTCTGAATGCTTAACCTCTGGAGTTAAGATTGGACTGGACAAGATTGGGTGCTTAACACGTCAATAGAAAGTGTATTATCAAAAATGCTGTTGTTGGCAACTGTGTGCAATCTCTCTTATCCATGTTATTACTGTAGGCCTACATCAGATTTATTTGAAATGTTACTTGTTCTTTTGGACAGCTTTGCTCACTGATGTCTGGCCTTGCCACATCTGCTATACGTCACGGTCATGTTGTGAGATTTTTTCACCTGAAATCGTAGAGAGTAGGTTCACATATTAGCAAGCCGGCTATGATAAACATGTGTGCCTTGAAACCGGTCAGGCTCCAATGGACACGTCCTCATGGTCCTCCAACCTAGTTGTTCTTCCTGATTTGGGTAACTCAAGACAGAACAGTGCATTTAAGAAATCCCCACTTTTAGTCCTTTGGCAAGGACTGAATGCAATCACTGAATAGAAGTTTGTTTTTCTGTCTAGTGGTTAGTCATTCTGTGTAGTGCTTAGTCATTCTGTGTAGTGCTTAGCCATTCTGTCTAGTGGTTAGTTATTCTGTCTAGTGGTTAGTTATTCTGTCTAGTGGTTAGTTATTCTGTCTAGTGGTTAGTTATTATTGTCTAGTGGTTAGTTATTATTGTCTAGTGGTTAGTTATTAGTGTCTACAAATGTGACTGTTTGCATAAAATATGTTTGGAAATAAGCACTAAATGACATCCTCCCTTTATAAAAATAATGAACGCTGGTATGTTCTATGTCTACTCATTTTTCTTTCTCCAGGTGTTTGGCTGAAGCAGGCTCTAGCCTGGAAATATTCTAGCACTTCCTCTAATCATGGTTGGGTGTGTGGGTGCATTTTGGGTATGGTGTTCACTGTGCCACCTGCCATGCCGACAGCCGGTAACACACGATTTGTTGGCAACTCAGTAGCACAGGCATTGCACTGGGAGAGATTTGAAGGCAGCAGAAAAGGTCCTTTAAAGCAAGGTTTCCCAAACTCTGTCCAGGGGCCCTCCCTGGGTGCATGTTTTGGTTTTAGTATTCAATTGCATGGCCACATTTAAAAGTGTCCCAGAGAATAAGGGGATCTGTTGTACCTATGTTATGTCAGAAAAAGTCCATTATAAATTATTCTGTCCTAGTTAAAAACAAATTATCATCCAATAGGCTTTGATAAAATATCCAATATACACATGGAAATTCAGTGAGTAATGTATATGCCAATTATTTCATCGTTCGAATGCATTCTATCCCTTATCAACACATTTTTAAAACTTTTAGTGCCAGCGAGAATTACATAAGAATGTATTCAAGACGACAGGCTTGATTGAGCCTACGCCATGTACATCTCACTCTATGTCAGGATATTGAAGCCACAATATGTCCACGAGTTCCAATATATCCATGATATTCATGATTTCCTTATGTGCATGAGGGTGCTAGTTTGTAGAGTGATTTCCTTTATGGTCCATTGAGGTATTTAAAACCCTATTATAATCTCGCACCCTAATAATAGAATCTTGTATTGCTTGTAGGTTTTATACATTATTATATATATTTTCAAAGAAGCGTGGATCATCATTATTTGGACTGTATGGATAAATGCCTCAAATTCGGCTAATTCAGCCACACCCATCGCTGACAGGTGTATAAAATCGAGCACACAGCCATGCAATCTCCATAGACAAACATTGGCAGTAGAATGGCCTTCAACGCTTCAACGGTCATCTGTAAGTGCTGTTACAGTGAAGTGGAAACGTCTAGGGGCAACAATGACTCAGCCGCGAAGTGGTAGGCCACACAAGCTCACAGAATGGGACCACCGAGTGCTGAAGTGCGTAGCGGGTAAAAATTGTCTGTCCTTGGTTGCAACACTCACTACCGAGTTCCAAACTGCCTCTGGAAGCAACCTCAGCACAATAACTGTTCATCAGTAGTGTCACAGATTCCTCCAGTACTGCTGCTCTTTCGTGCACCAGTTCTGGAGGTCTACGTCACCGGCCTATAGGCGTCACTGAACAGATTAATTACGCACACCTGATTCCATTTCCCCTGATTAGTAATTGTATCCATGTTCCCTCTGTTCACCATTGTCTTCTCAGTTAATGCTCCCATGTCTGTTCGTCTGTGAGTACCTGTGCGTTGTTATTTCAGCTTTCGTGCTGTGTGTATTGTGTACTCCTTATTACGGGTCTCGTCCCGTGTATTGTTGTGCATTTGTTATTACGGGTCTCGCCCCGTGTAGTGTATTGCGGGTCTCGTCATGTGTATTTATTAGAGGTTTTGCCTCGCTATTTTGTTTGGGTTACATCTCTGTGGTTTTGTATGTTTGTTTTGTGCTTCATCCCCATGCTCTTCATGGCATGTTGTATTTTTGGGAGGAGTATTAAAACCCCCTATTACGTATTCCTGCGCCTGTCTCCAATCCTTTATACAGCGTGACAGGAAGCTTAATGAAATGGGTTTCAATGGCCAAGTAGCCGCACACAAGCCTAAAATACCATGCGCAATGCCTAGCGTCAGCTGGAGTGGGGTAAAGCATGCCGCCATTGGACTCTGGAGCAGTGGAAACGCGTTCTCTGGAGTGATGAATCACGTTTCTTTGGCGGATGCAAGGAGAACCCCTTGCCCCAATACATAGTTTTAATTGTACATTTTGGTGGAGGAGGAATAATGGTCTGGGGCTGTTTTTCATGGCTAGGGCCCTTAGTTCCAGTGAAGGGAAATCCTAACGCTACAGCATACAATGACATTCTAGAAGATTCTGTGCTTCCAGCTTTGTGGCAACAGTTTGGGGAAGGCCCTTTCCTGTTTCAGCATTAGAATGGTCATGCACAAAGTGAGGTCCATACAGAAATGGTTTGTTGAGATCGGTGTGGAATAACTTGACTGGTCTGCACAGAGCCCTGACCTCAACTCCATCGAACACCTTTGGGATGAATTGGAACACAGACTGCGAGCCAAGCATAATTGCCCAAAATCACGAGCAGGTGTCCACATACTCTTGGTCATGTAGTGTATTTAAAATAATCCCTCTACCTTGCGGATCTGTTTGGACAATTTGCACATTCAGATCAAAATGATTGTTAATTAATATCATCACCCCATTTGGGTTTCTTTACCCATGGTAGAAGTATATTTTGCCCACCTGGCCTTTTTCCCTCACAACTATCTAAAATTGTTGAATGAGTTTCCTGTAAACAATAAATATTATATTCCTTCTCTTTTAGTCAGGTAATGATCATCTTATTATCTGCTAAGCCATTACAATTATTACTGACTATACTTATTTCACCATTTACCATAATGAGATACAAGTTTGAATTATATTTATCATAATATACATTCTCTTTAGAAAGTTTTCGGACCCCGGGACATGTTGTTACGTTACAGCTTTATTCTAAAATGGATTAAACAGCTTTTTTTTGTCTTATGAATTTTCACACAATACCCCAAATGACAAAGCAACAACTAGTTTAATTTATTTTTTGCTAATTTATTACAAATAAAAAGTATTCAGACCCTTTACTCAGTACTTTGTTGAAGCACCTTTTGCAGTGATTACAGCATCGACTCTTCTTGGATATGACGCTACAGGTTTGGCACACCTGTATTTGGAGAGTTTCTCCCATTCTTCTCTGCAGATCCTCTCAAGCTCTGTCAGCTTGGATGGGGAGAGTTGCTGCACAGGTATTTTCAGATCTCTCCAGAGATGTTCGATCGGGTTCAAGTCTGGGTTCTGGCTTGGCCACTCAAGGACATTCAGAGACTTGTCCCGAAGCCACTCATGCGTTGTCTTGGCTGTGTTCTTAGGGTCATTGACCTGTTGGAAGGTGAACCTTCGCCCCCAGTCTGAGGTCCTGAGCGCTCTGGAGCAGGTTTTCATCAAGGACCTCTCTGTACTTTGCTCCGTTCATCTTTCCCTCATTCCTGACTAGACTCCCAGCCTCTGCCTCTGAAAAACATCCCCACAGCATGATGCTGCCACCACCATGCTTCACCGTAGGGATGGTGCCAGTTTTCCTCCAGATGTGACCCTTGGCTTTCAGGCCAAAGAGTTCAATCTTGGTTTCATCAGACCAGATAATCTTGTTTCTCATGGTGTAAGTCTTTAGGTGCCTTATGGCAAACTCCAAGTGGACTGTCAGTTGCCTTTTACTGAGGAGTGGCTTCTGTCTGGCCTCTCTACCAAAAATGCCTGATTGGTGGATTGCTGCAGAGATGGTTGTCCTTCTGGAAGGTTCTCTCATCTCCACAGAGGAACTCTAGAGCCCTGTCAGAGTGACAATCGGGTTCTTGGTCACCTCCTTCTTCCCCGATTGCTCAGTTTGGCCGGTCTTGGTGTTTCCAAACTTCTTCCATTTAAGAAGGAGGCCAGTGTGTTCTTGGGGACCTTCAATGCAGCATACTTTTTTTTCTACCCTTCCCCAGATCTGTGCCTCAACACAATCCTGTCTCGGAGCTCTACCCACAATTCCTTTGACCTCATGGCATGGTTTTTGCTCTGACATGCACTGTCAGCTGTGGCACCTTATATAGACAGGTGTGTGCCTTTCCAAATCATGTCCAATCAATTGAATTTACCACAGGTGGACTCCAATCAAGTTGTAGAAACATCTCAATGATGATCAATGGACACAGGATGCACCTGAGCACAATTTTGAGTCTCATAGCAAAGGGTCTGAATACTCATGTAAATAAGGTATTTCTGTTTTTTTTTTATATGTACATTTCAAAAAAACTGTTTTCACTTTTTCAATATGGGGAATTGTGTGTAGATTGTTAAAAAATATATAATATTTCATCCATTTTAGAATAAGGCTGTAACGTAACAAAATGTAAAAAAGTACATTTACCTGTGGTAAATTGCAAACAGGGAAAAAACATCCTAGACCACCTTTACTTCACACACAGAGATGCATACACAGCTCTCCCCTGCCCTCCATTTGGCAAATATGAACATAATTCTATCCTCATGATTCCTGCTTACAAGCAAAAACTAAAGCAGGAAGTACCAGTGACTCGCTCATTACGGAAGTGGTCAAATGACGTGGATGCTACAATACAGGACTGTTTTGCTAGCACAGACTGGAATATATTCCGGGATTCACCAATGGCATTGGGGAATACAGTCATCGGCTTCATCAATAAGTGCATCGATGACATCAGACGCATCGATGACCCAGACCCGAGCTGTGACGCGAGCCTACCAGACGAGGTATATGCCTTTTATGCTCACTTCGAGGCAAGCAGCACTGAAGCATGCACGAGAGCACCAGCTGTTCTGGATGACTGTGTGATAACGCTCTCGGTAGCCAACATGAACAAAACCTTTAAACAGGTCAACATTCACAAAGCCACTGGGCCAGACAGATTACCAGGACATGTACTCAAAGCATGCGCGGACCAACTGTCAAGTATCTTCACTGACATTTTCAACCTCTCCCTGACCGAGTCTGTAATACCTACATGTTTCAAACAGACCACCATAGTCCCTGTGCCCAAGGAAGCAAAGGCAACCTGCCTAACTGACTACTGCCCCGTGGCACTCACGTTGGTAGCCATGAAGTGCTTTGAAAGGCTGGTCATGGCTCACATCAACAGCATCCTCCCGGACACCCTAGACCCACTCCAATTTGCATACCGCCCCAACTGATCCGCAGATGACACAATCTCAATCGCACTCCACACTGCCCTTTCTCACCTGGACAAAAGGAAAACCTATGTGAGAATGCTGTTCATTGACTACAGCATTCAACACCATAGTGCCCACGAAGCTCATCCCTAAACTCAGGACTCTGGGACTAAACACCTCCCTCTGCAACTGCATCCTGGACGTCCTGACGGGAAAGCCCATAAAGTTGTCAGAGACTCCAGTCACCCAAGTTATGGACTGTTTTCTCTGCTACAAGCGGTACCAGAGCACCAAGTCTAGTCCCAAAAGGCTCCTCAACAGCTTCTACCCCCAAGCCATAAGACTGCTGAACAATTCATAAAATCGGCACCAGACTATTTACATTGACCCTCCCTTTTGTACACTGCTGTTACTCGCGGTTTGTTTTTTATCTATGCATAGTCACTTCGCCCCCACCTACATGTACAGATTACCTCAACTAGCCTGTACCCCCACACACTGACTCGGTACCGGTGCCCCCTGTATATAGCATCGCTATTGTTATTCTTATTGTGTTACTTTTTATTAGTACTTTTTATTTTAGTCTACTTTGTAAATATTTTCTTCTTGAACCGCACTGTTGGTTAAGCGCTTGTAAGTAAGTGTTTTACGTTAAAGTCTACACTTGTATTTGGCGCTTGTGACAAAGTTTGATTTGAAATGACTACTGTAGCTGGAAACGGCTGATTTAAAAAGAAAAATGGAATATCACAAAATCAACAGTGAAGAAGTGACTCCGGAATGCTGGTCTTCTAGGCAGAGTTCCTCTTTCCAGTGTATGTGTTGTTTTGCCCATCTTTTCTTTTTATTGGCCAGTCTGAGATATGGCTTTTTCTTTGCAACTCTGCCTAAAAGGCCAGAATCCCGGAGTTGCCTCTTCACTGTTGACGTTGAGACTGGTGTTTTGCTGGTACTATTTAATGAAGCTGCCAGTTAAGGACTTGTGAGGCGTCTGTTTCTCAAACTAGACACTCTAATGTACTTGTCCTCTTGCTCAGTTGTGCACCGGGGCCTCCCACTCCTCTTCCTATTCTGGTTAGAGCCAGTTTGAGCTGTTCTGTAAAGGGAGTAGTACACAGCGTTGTACGAGATCTCCAGTTTCTTGCCAATTTCTCGCATGGAATAGCCTTCATTTCTCAGAACAAGAAAAGACTGATGAGTTTCAGAAGAAAGTTCTTTGTTTCTGGTCATTTTGAGCCTGTAATCGAACCCACAAATGCTGATGCTCCAGATACTCAACTAGTCTAAAGAAGGCCAGTTGTATTGCTTCTTTAATCAGATCAACAGTTTTCATCTGTGCTACCATAATTTCAAAAGGATTTTCTAATGTTCAATTAGCCTTTAAAAATGATAAACTTGGATTAGCTAATACAACGTTCCATTGGAACACAAGAGTGATGGTTGCTGATAATGGGCCTCTGTACACCTATGTAGATATTCCATAAAAAATCGGACGTTTCCAGCTACAATGGTTATTTACAACATTAACAACGTCTACACTGTATTTCTGATCAATTTGATGTTATTTTAAGTTACAAAGAATTTGCTTTTCTTTCAAAAACAAGGACATTTCTAAGTGATTCCAAATTTTTTAACGGTAGTGTAAATCAAAACATATTGAGTATCTTTCCACAATTAACAAATGACATGCATAACAATGTAGCCAATAACCAGGATGCCATTACAAAAATTACATTTTTGGCAAGCAATTATTGTGATTCATACTATGCTGTCACCAACATAGCAACAGATGTGGAATAAACACACATACACACTCCCCACCCTTCCCCCACAAACAAACTCAGGTGTTCAACAGTTGTTCCATCCCAGAGCCCAACTCAAGAAAGGACTTGATGTGCGAATGCATATACAGTTGTAGCTGTTTGAGAAGGAATGCAAAGTTGAGCAAGAATGGGGAGATTTGACTAACCAATGTCAAGTCTTAGCTGATGGCACTCAGATACACCCCCTTGCCCTGAAACACACACACACACGCGAGTCCCCCGTTGTGATCATTTTCCCAAGCGTCTCTCTCCAGTCAGACCTTTGATTATTTTGTGCCAACAGGGACATTCACAGTGTTGATGTATGCACAAAGAGAGAGAGAACAGGTTGTATGAATGTGATCGAGTCGAAAGCAGAAAGAATATCTAAACTGCAAGGCTTTAAACTCGTGGCACCCATCGTGATGTTGATAATCAGCTACATCTGGTCAAGATGAGGTAGACAAAGGGGTTGATGCCAATCATGAAAGGATGTGTCTACGGTCACAGTTCTGTAGCATCCTATTTATAGTCTATGTGCTTTATATCAATCATCTTAGCTACAACAGCAGGCTTGATTTCTTACAACGCCTTTATTTTTCAATTATGTCATGGCAAAGGAAAACGAGAAAGATGGCCTACTCTTTGATGAAGTATTATTTGGTCTGATCTCTGAAGTCTGATGCACCCTACCTACCCTCTGCCAGGCCTGGGCAGCATACATCACATTGTACTCTCCTATGTAATTAAACAAACAATGGTGCCCGTGTTGGGTACATATCACTGAGCGTTTGACAAGCTTGCTTCCTCTGTTTTCTTAACGAATCCCATCAGCAGTGCTTTTCTGGGGCCACCATAGTCTGACAGAATATTTGAGAAACATGCGGTCTGTGGAGGCTAGGTTTCAACAGAAAATGTTCATCTTCTGGTAATATATGTATTATCAATTAAAAGTAATATGCGTGGGATCACTCTGGATCTCCCTTAACAGACTTCTGGTTATTACTTTTTAAGAGTGTCCTAATATGACTGAGATACAAGGAACTAAGAGCAAAGTTTTCCGTCGGTGTGGGTGTGTTGTTCCCAGAGGTACTATACTGTTCTCCTTCAACATGGAGTACGTTCAGTCCTTCTCCAAGCGAGTGAAACAGTATACCTGTCTATGAACTGTGATTTAAGATGCTCTGTATCTCAGTCTGGGAGTTATCCTGTCACTCATATGTTCTTGTCTGCAAAACATTTCTTTAGCAGCTCCTCTGTGGGAATGTTAGTCTCTAACGTTAACAAGAGAATGATGGATCCTGTCAGAATGCCAACTTGAAGACAGATATGACAAACTCCAGTGCTGTTGAATTTTTGGTAGAGTCTGCAATGCGGTGCTGTTCTGTCTGTGCTTCTTGTTAAGTTGCCTTTGACTTCAAGAGTTTCATGGGAACTTTTCATAGTTTTGAGAGGATTGATTGATTTTCTGGTATGCCAAAGATCATGTGAAAATACAGAGGCTGTCGTGTTATGTATCCTGTGTCATTTGTTTAAGTTTAATTAGAAAGCAGGCTTGCGTTAGCATCATGGTTTGAAACGGTTTCAACAGTCCAAACATTTTGTTTTTGAATTTTCTGGATGGAAAAACACTTTCAGTGTAAACTTAGATGGCTAAAACCATATTTATTGTATGTAGAAAAGATAATGGACCTTTTATATTTTCAATAATATAATCTAACAGTCACCAAAATAAAAGATAGACAGTCAAAGAATTGAAAAATCCCAAAACAATGAATTTAGCAGTATACATTGTGCTATTATGTTTGAGCAAAAGAACTGCAGGAAATTAATTTTAAAACTGCAATATTTTCTCTCAGCTCCATGGCATAATATGTAGAATCGCATGAAATGCCAAATTTTGGAAATGTACTTTAAAACTGCAACCTTTTTTCTCTCAGCTCCATGGAGAAATTTGTAGAATTGCTGGAAATGGGCTTAATTAAAAATGCAAAAGTTTCTCTTCAACGCCAAGATGGAGGGTCTCCAAAATGTTTTCTAGAACTCAGCCGTGCCAATGGGCCAACCGCGCCCCCTGCCATGCCCACCACCTAAGCCCCTTTTGTGATCCAGAAAAAAACGTGGGTTATCACGGAACTGAACATGGTTGAAATTACTTGCTTTACATACAGTACCAATCAAAAGTTTGGACACACCTACTCACTCAAGGGTTTTTCTTTATATGACTATTTTCTACATTGTAGAATAATAGTGAAGACATCAACACTATGAAATAACACATGGAATCATGTAGTAACCAAAAAAGTGTTGAAAATGAAATTGTATGCTATATTTTAGATTCTTCAAAGTAGCCACCCTTTGCCTTGATGACTGCTTTGCACACTCTTGGCATTCTCTCAAACAGCTTCACCTGGAATTATTTTCCAATAGTCTTGAAGGAGTTCTCACATATGCTGAGCACTTGTTGCTGCTCAAACAAATATATTTTGTCTTCACTATTATTCTACAATGTAGACCCTGGAGTAGGTGTGTCCAAACTTTTGACTGTACATGCACTTGACTTCTCCCTCTAGAAGCAACTCTACTGTACTCTGTAGGCCAGCATTACACCATTGTCAATCTGTCTACTGCTTACTTAGTCAGCTTTTGCCAACAATTTGGTATGCTAGAAATGAGATTGAATTGGATAATGCAGGTGGGAATTATGTATTTATTATGCTTTTATATATTTACCCATTTACCCATTACAAGAACCAGATAAATTGACAATAATATCCTGCTAGACATAATAACCAGATTGCCTGCACCATAGCTAGCTAAAAGGAAATCCGGACAACCTTTGGTCGTGACCTGACAGCCACTGAGGCTGCTTAGTATAGTTATTTTAATCGACAGTTGAAGATGAAAATACTCAATTACATCTATCAATGACATCCCGCGAAGACATTATAACCAGAAAATATTGCACTTCTGTACTGCCCTTCTGCACTTCCAAGATATCAATCTTGGACTGTTCCCATAAATAAACATGCTTCTTGAATACCATAGAGATGAGAAGAAAGTCTTTCCAGGCCATACTTCACTTGTCCATCAGAAGAAGAAGACGCTGTAGTTCTAATGTGTGGACATTTGCATGTCTAATGCACAGAAACATTACCACATCCACTTTTGAAAGTTGGACAGAAAGAGGCAATATGTCATAACTGTCATTATAGATGCTGTTGCCAGGGAAGTTTCAATGAAATGCATTTGTTTCACTTAGTGTTGGATGCCGAGGACATAGTCATCATTACTACTTTGGACCACCGATCAAAAGAACATTGTGCACATCGATTCTCATATCTACTCACTTTTTTAGCTCTATGACAACACATACCTCACACACCTCTCACACGTTCGCACACACACACCCTGTAAAAAAACATCGCTCAAGGTCCAGACGATTTGATTTATCCAAGATTAAGTTTCACTTGAAATCAAAAGTCTAGTCGTTGCTAAGAAAGCTTGACATTGAAAATATATCACATCCGCCCTATGCCCACCTCATGCTCTGAGTCGGTGGTAAAATGTCAGCACAGCCATACATTCTCTGCCTATTCGTGTTTGTCTGAGACAAACTTTGGCAGGTTCGTTCTCTTATAGTCTCCTGAATTTTATAGTGCTCTAATGGGAGACCATTGTGACATACCTTTTCAGAAAATTATAGAAATTCTGTACTGTTCTTCTCCATGTGTAACGCTAGCTTAGTTAGCGGTGGTGTGCGCTAAATAGTGTTTCAATCGGTGATGTCACTTGCTCTGAGACCTTGAAGTAGTAGTTCCCCTTGCTCTGCAAGGGCTGCGGCTTTTGTGGAGCGATGGGTAACGATGCTTCGTGGGTGACTGTTGTTGATGTGTGCAGAGGGTCCCTGGTTCGCGCCCGGGTATGGGCGAGGGGACGGTCTAAAATTATACTGTTACACATGCACATTTTAGGATTTTGTAAACCTTTACATTAGATGGCTTGTTGGATGCAGAACAAATGCACTGCATCCAGGGCTCACTTGAAAAAGAGATGTACATCTCTATATATCTCTATATCACAAAAATGTTAACTCACAATGACAAATGCATTTTGGGAAAACATCTTCTGCCACAGTCATCTTTTAATATCTGAAAAACTCACTGGCCATCAGTAGACACAGTAGACACATGGGACAACAGACAGGGTTGGAAAGGGTAGGTACATTAATGGAAAAATGACCAAGTTTACCAGTAAACTGCCATAATCCTGTTAACTTTCAAGGAATATATGACATTTTTATCAGATTACATAAATATTTTATATTTATTATTTTTCAAAGTAGCCACCCTTTGCCTTGATGACAGCTTTGCACACTCTTGACATTCTCTCAAACATCTTCATGAGGTAGTAACCTAGAATGCATTTCAATTAACAGATGTGCTTTGTTAAAAGTTAATTTGTGGAATTTCTTTCCCTGTTAATGCATTTGAGCCAAACAGTTGTGTTGTGACAAGTTAGGGGTGGTATACAGAAGATACCCCTATTTGGTGAAAGACCAAGTCCATATTATGGCAAAAAGAGCTCAAATAAGTAAGAGAAACCACAGTCCATCATTACTTTAAGACATGAAGGTCAGTCAATCCGGAAAATTTCAAGAACTTTGAAAGTTTCTTCAACTGCAAAACCATCAAGCTCTATGATGAATCTGGCTCTCATGAGGACCGCCACAGGAAAGGAAGACCCAGAGTTACCTCTGCTGCAGAGTATAAGTTCATTAGAGTTACCCGACTCAGAAATTGCAGCCCAAATAAATGCTTCACAGAGTTCATGTAACAGACATCAACTGTTCAGAGGAGACTGCGTGAATCAGGCCTTCATGGTCAAATTGCTGCAAAGACACCACCACATAAGAAGACAAATAATAATGAGAGATTTACTTGGGCCAAGAAACACGAGCAATGGACATTATACTGGTGGAAATCTGCCCTTTGATTTGATGAGTAGAAAATTTGAGATTTTTTGTTCCAACTGCTGTGTCTTTGTGAGATGCAGAGTAGGTCAACGGATGATCTCTGCATGTGTGGTTCCCACCGTGAAGCATGGCGTATGAGATGGGATGGTGTGGGGGTGCTTTGCTGGTGACACTGTCAGCAATTTATTTAGAATTAAAAGTATACTTAACCAGAATGGCTAACACAGCATTCTGCAGCGATCCGCCATCACATCTGGTTTGCGCTTAGTGGGACTATCATTTGTTTTTCAACAGGACAATGAACCAACACACCTCCAGGCTGTGTAAGGGCTATTTGACCAAGAAGGAGAGTGATGGAGTGCTGCATCAGATGACCTGGCCTCCACAATCACCCGACCTCAACCCAGTTGAGATGGTTTGGGATTAGTTGGAGAGTAAAGGAACAGAGTAAAGGAAAAGCAGCCAACAAGTGCTCAGCATATGTGGGAACTCATATGCTGGTTGAGAGAATGCCAAGCGTGTGCAAAGCTGTCATCAAGGCAAAGGGTGTCTACTTTGAAGAATATAAAATGTAAAATATATTTGATTTGTAGGTGTGTCCAAAATTTTGACTGGTACTGTGTGTATAAATATATATACAGTTGAAGTCGGAAGTTTACATACACTTAGTTTGGAGTCATTAAAACTCGCTTTCAACCACTCCACATATTTCTTGTTAACAAACTATAGTTTTGGCAAGTCGGTTAGGATATCTACTTTGTGCATGACACAAGTAATTTTTCCAACAATTGTTTACAGATAGATTATTTCACTTATAATTCACTGTGTCACAATTCCAGTGGGTCAGAAGTTTACATACATTAAGTTGACTGTGCCTTTAAACAGCTTGGAAAATTCCATAAAATGATGTCATGGCGTTCAAAGCGTCTGATAGGCTAATTGACATAATTTGAGTCAATTGGAGGTGTACCTGTGGATGTATTCCAAGGCCTACCTTCAAACTAAGTGATTTGCTTGACATCATGGGAAAATCAAAAGAAATCAGCAAAGACCTCAGAAAAAAACAGTTGTAGACCTCCACAAGTCTGGTTCATCCTTGGGAGCAATTTCCAAACACCTGAAGCTATCACGTTCCTCTATACAAACAATAGTACGCAAGAATAAACACCATGGGACCACGCAGCCGTCATACCGCTCAGGAAGGAGATGCATTCTGTCTCCTAGAGATGAATGTACTTTGGGGCGCAAAGTGCAAATCAATCCCAGAACAACAGCAAAGGTCCTTGTGAAGATGCTGGAGGAAACAGGCACAAAAGTATCTATATCCAGAGTAAAACCAATCCTGTATCGACATAACCTGAAAGGCCGCTCAGGAAGAAGCCACTGCTCCAAAACCGCCATAAAAAAAAGCCAGACTACGGTTTGCAACTGCACATGGGGACAAAGATTGTACTTTTTGAAGAAATGTCCTCTGGTCTGATGAAACAAAAATAGAACTGTTTGGCCATAATGACCATTGTTATGTTTGGAGGAAAAAGGGGGCGGTTTGCAAGCCAAAGAACACCATCCCAACCGTGAAGCACGGGGGTGGTAGCATCATGTTGTGCTGGTGCTTTGTTGCAGGAGGGACTGGTGCACTTCACAAAATAGATGGCATCATGAGGCATCAAAATTATGTGGATATATTGATGCAACATCTCAAGACATCAGTCAGGAAGTTATAGCTTGGTCGCAAATGGGTCTTCCAAATGGACAATGACCCCAAGCATACTTCCAAAGTTGTGGCAAAATGGCATAAGAAGAACAAAGTCAAGGTATTGGAGTGGCCATCACAAAGCCCTGACCTCAATCCTATGGAAAGAACTGAAAAAGCGCGTGCGAGCAAGGAGGCCTACAAACCTGACTCAGTTACACCATCTCTGTCAGGAGGAATGTGCCAAAATTCACCCAATTTAGTGTGGGAAGCTTTTGGAAGGCTACCCCAAATGTTTGACCCAAGTTAAACAATTTAAAGGCAATGCTACCAAATACTAATTGAGTAAATGTAAACTTCTGACACACTGGGAATGTGATGAAAGAAATAAAAGCTGAAAGAAATAATTTTCTCTGCTATTATTCTGACGTTTCACATTCTTAAAATAAAGTGGTGATCCTAACTGACCTAAGACAGGGAATATTTTACTAGGATTAAATGTCAGGAATTGTGAAAAACTGAGTTTATTTGGAAAGGCACGCTTCTGTCTATATAACGTCCCTCAGAAATTCACAAAGAAAAGGAGTTGCCTCCATCATTCTTGAATGGAAGAAGTTTGGAACCACCAAGACTCTTTCTAGAGCTGGTTGCCCGGCCAAACTGAGCAATCGGGGGAGAAGGGCCTTGGTCAGGGAGGTGACCAACAACCGGATGGTCACTCTGACAGAGCTCCTGAGTTTCTCTGTGGAAATGGGATAACCTTCCAGAAGGACAACCTTCTCTGCAGCACTCCACCAATCAGGCCTTTATGGTAGAGTGGCCAGACGGAAGCCACTCCTCAGTAAAAGGCACATGACAGCCCGCTTGGAGTTTGCCAAAAGGCACCAAAAGGACTCTGTCCATGAGAAACAAGATTCTCTGGTCTGATGAAACCAAGATTGAACTCTTTGGTCTGAATGCCAAGCATCACGTCTGGAGGAAATCTGGCACCATCCCTTCGGTGAAGCATGGTGGTGGCAGCATCATGCTGTGGGGATGTTTTTCAGAGGCAGAGGCTGGGAGTCTAGTCAGGAATGTGCGAAAGATGAACGGAGCAAAGTACAGAGAGATCCTTGATGAAAACCTACTCCAGGACCTCAGGCTGGGGAGAGGATTCACTTTCCAACAGTACAATGACCCTAAGCACACAGCCAAGACAACACAGGGTTGGTTTCGGGACAAGTCACTGAATGTCCTTGGGTGGCCCAGCCAGAGCTTGGACTTGAACCCGATCTAACATGTCTGGAGAGACTTGAAAATAGCTGTGCAGTGACGCTCCCCATCCAACCTGACAGAGCTTGAGAGGATCTGCTGAGAAAAGTGGTAGAATCTCCCCAAATACAGTTGTGTCACACTTGTAGCGTCATACCCAAGTAGACTCGAGGCTGTAATCACTGCCAAAGGTGCTTCAGCAAAGTACTGAGTAAATAGTTTGAATACTTATGTAAATGTGATATTTCATCATTATTTTTTTTTACATTAGCAACATTTTTTTTTTAAACAGTTTTTGATTTTTCATTATGGGTATTTTGTGTAGATTTATCTATTTTTGAAATAAGGCTGTAACATAACAAAATGTGGAAAAAGTCAAGGGGTCAAATGTTTTTTGTTAGCCAAACTGGTGAAATTTGTGGATATAGACAATAGTTAGAGTTGCAGAGTTATTTGAAAATAATGGCATTGTTGATGCAATACTTTTTTCATTAATTAAAATATTTTCTCCTGAAACATATGTTCTATACACTAGAACCTCATGGACAATCTGGAAACAGATACAAAAAATGAATAGTATACATGAAAACATTTTTTTTTACATTATTGAAGAATAAATTACCAACGTTACCATTGCTATTTATTACCAAAATTACAGAAGATTCTGGTAACTTTTGTAAATTACCGACAGCTTTGCAACTTAAGTCTTGTCTCCATCGATTCAAGTCAGCAAAGATAACCTAAAACTCCATATTTGATCATCACAGAAGACCCATTTGTTTTAACTTTACAGTACATTACTCTTCACATTGGATAGCTTGTTATGGGAGCACAGTCATAGACTGGAATTCAAATTTTGCAGATGAGGACCTTTTCATACTGGGCTTTTATAACTGTCTGGGATGGAGAAAGATGATTATTGATCAAGTTGATTAAGTTTCCAGTCCCAGGTATGACTTGTTCAAACTGTTCATCTATATAAGAAGACATCCAGTGGATGCAACAGGACTTCTGCTTCATAAATCATGTCTAATCCCTCCATTCTTAATACGCTGCTGTACAAATAAAGCACACATCTGAAAGTGCAGTGTGGAAAAACCACCATCACCAATCAGAGTTGACAACCGTTTCAGACTTTCTGGTGCTCTAGGTCCGGGTGATAATTCTCTCTAATAATCACTGTTGTCTGTATCGTACTTGTTGAAATGTCCCCATCATATGGGCATGTTTTAAATCACATGTTTATGGACTCATTTATCTTTCCATTTAGTATATACATATATCTCAATCTAAACTGCACATTTTTTTCTGGTAATGCAGTCTCTATTCAGGCTTTTTGGCCCAAGAGACCGTCCATATCCCTCCGCCTTGCTGTTCTCAAGACCATGAAGCTTTAGGGTTGCATCCCAAATGGCATCCTATTCCCTATGTAATGCAATACTCTTGACCAGGGCCCCATAGGGATTTGTTAATATTAGTACAGCTTGGAGCAAAGGATTTGAGTTTGTGCTCTGTACTGTGTTTGTTAGGATTAGGTTCCAGTAACACTTCACATTCAAGAGACACCTTAATTAGAATTACTCTTTACTTTGGCACATGAGGGGTCTCTGGATTTGTAGGCTTAATGTAAACACTGATAGTGTAACATTATTGGTGCCTTTTCAAGGTTGATGCGTTTTCATGACTTCTCCCGTCAATGGGGACTGCATAATTCACATTCTTACTGTATGAGACACTAATCCACTTCTTAATAGTTCACTGAATTATATTTTGATTTACATGGCATTAGTATATAGTGTTGAATACTCCCAGAAATATTACTGTGGTATATTGTTTCCTGCCCCTTCACCTGCAGCTGTAACTGAGGATAGCCTTCTACTGTAAGTTCTCGACACGGCAGGTGATCAAGACTACCTATCTTTTTAGGCTAGCCTAGGCAATCCATCCAGGGATTGACCAGGTAAAAACCAGCTTTGCTTCAGACTAAAGCCAACAGAAATATGCAGGGTGGTATAGCTGCTGTCTTGCGAGTTGATAACAGCACTCTTAACAGGACTGAAAATACATTTTTCACTCAGACAAGTTGCAGTAAGAGCTGGGATGTGTGCCCACAAACATTTTGTTTGGACACCTTTAAAACATAATGTCTAGGTCTCAAAAAGACCACTCAATTCCAAACCTGTCATGGGTAAATGATATGTAGGAATATTATGTTGCCATAGAGTTTTATTATTGAAAACCAACACCAACATATCAGGGCTATAAATCATTATTCCAGCTCTGGTCTGCCAGTAAGACTGGTGTGACAATCTGCACTTCTAACGTAGTAAATCTTACTTTTATAACGCAAAGTAAATTGTAAATACACAGCAGCTTTAGTGGTATTTTCTTACCAAAATCACTGAGAAATGCACATGATACTGTCACTGGCTGATACGATGTTACATTTCATCAGGTCTCTTGCATTCTTCTTACATTGCCTCAGTGGACGGTTCATCTCATCCCATCTTGAGACCAAATATGCATCAAGGATGATTTCTGCTCCCTTGTCTTATCTCAGATGATACCTCCGTGCTTTGCATATGAGGCATCGGTTAAACAAACTGAAGCTTTATCATTCTTGTAGTGTTGTGTTAGTTTGATAGAGCTTAGTGTAGTACATCTTCTTGTCTCATGTCAAAGGCTCCCGAGTGGCTCTCCGGTCTAAGGCACTGCGGTCTAAGGCACACACTTCTGTGAAATCAAACAGTCCACTTAGGAAGCAACACTGATTGACAATAAATTTCACATGCTGTTGTGCAAATGGAATAGACAACAGGTGGAAATTATAGGCAACTAGCAAGACACCCCCCTTAAAGGAGTGGTTCTGCAGGTGGTGAACACAGACCACTTCTCAGTTCCTATGCTTCCTGGCTGATGTTTTGGTCACTTTTGAATGCTGTTGGTCACTTTTGAATGCAGGACCTTGAAATGCTTCTTACGAAGCCACTCCTTCGTTGCCCGGGCAGTGTGTTTGGGATCATTGTCATGCTAAAAGACCCAGCCACGTTTCATCTTCAATGTCCTTGCTGATGGAAGGAGGTTTTCACTCAAAATCTCACGATACATGGCCCCATTCATTCTTTCCTTTACACGGATCAGTCGTCCTGGTCCCTTTGCAGAAAAACAGCCCCAAAGGATGATGTTTCCACCCCCATGCTTCACAGTAGGTATGGTGTTCTTTGGATGCAACTCAGCATTCTTTGTCCTCCAAACACGACGAGTTGAGTTTTTACCAAAAAGTTATATTTTGGTTTCATCTGACCATATGACATTCTCGCAATCTTCTTCTGGATCATCCAAATGCTCTCTAGCAAACTTCAGATGGGCCTGGACATGTACTGGCTTAAGCAGGGGGACACTTCTGGCAGTGTAGTAGTGTGTTACTGATGGTAGGCTTTGTTACTTTGGTCCCAGCTCTCTGCAGGTCATTCACTAGGTCCCCCCGTGTGGTTCTGGGATTTTTGCTCACCGTTCTTGTGATCAATTTGACCCCACGGGGTGAGATCTTGCGTGGAGCCCCAGATCGAGGTAGATTATCAGTGGTCTTGTATGTCTTCCATTTCCTAATAATTGCTCCCACATTTGATTTCTTCAAACCAAGCTGCTTACCTATTGCAGATTCAGTCTTCCCAGCCTGGTGCAGGTCTACAATTTTGTTTCTGGTGTCCTTTGACAGCTCTTTGGTCTTGGCCATAGTGGAGTTTGGAGTGTGACTGTTTGAGGTAGTGGACAGGTGTCTTTTATACTGATAACAAGTTCAAACAGGTGCCATTAATACAGGTAACGAGTGGAGGACAGAGGAGCCTCTTAAAGAAGAAGTTACAGGTATGTGAGAGCCAGAAATCTTGCTTGTTTGTAGGTGACCAAATACTTATTTTCCACCATAATTTGCAAATAAAAATGTAAAATGATTCATTAAAAATCCTACAATGTGATTTTCTGGAGAAGAATTATTCTAATTTTGTCTGTCATAGTTGAAGTGTACCTATGATGAAAATTACAGGCCTCTCTCATCTTTTTAAGAGGGAGAACTTGCACAATTGGTGGCTGACTAAATACTTTTTTGCCCCACTGTAATTCCGTCTGTGCAATGGTTCATGGTTCTTTGCTCTATTACAAATGCAATAATTTGCAGTCGCCACATTTCCTGGCCTCGTTCTCCATGAAACTATAACAAGTCTTTGTCCGAAAGTGTTCTGCCATGTTGCAGACTGTAGGCATCCTGTTAAATACCAGCATGTTTTGAAACTGTTCTGAAAAAAGGTTCCTTCCCAGAGTCTGTCTGGATTCATTCTCGAACATTCCCCCGAACTGTCACTACCAATGCCAGTATGCCCAACACTAACCAGACTGCCCCACTCCAGCAGAATTGACAATATGCCAGTCTTAGTCTGCCCTATATCCACTCAACAACAATAGCTTTTTTAATCCTACTACCAGGGGGATTTTACCCAACTCTTGGGAAATACATTCCCTTTATGTCGAGCATTTTCTTTCACTGGCTTTTCACATTTTTATATCCCTATTAGTACAGTGATTTACATGTTTTTGATATGGACCCATTCCCATGGCCTTAACCTGTTTTGGAGACTGTTTTTGTTCGGAATTTCGGATGACTGACGTGTCCAAAGTAAACTGCCTGTTACTCAGGCCGAGAAGCTAGGATATGCATATACTTGGTAGCATTGGATAGAAAACACTCAGAAGTTTCTAAAACTGTTGCAATCATGTCTGATATGGCAGGCGAAAATCCGAGGACAATCCATCCAGATAATTTTTTTTTTGAGGTCACAGGCCATTTCAGTGCTAGCCTATGGGAAATACAAATAGATAGGACCCAGATTGCAGTTCTTATGGCTTCCACTAGATGTCAACAGTCTTTAGAAAGGGTTTCAGGCTTGTTTTTTGAACAATGAGCAAGTAGTTGGAAAAACTACAAGGTGTCTCTCATTAGAAAAGTAGTCTTGTTGGCACCTGAATGAGGTGCACGCTCTTTGTTATTTATCTTCCCTATTGAATATACTATTCTCCATCTTAAATATTATCGTTTATTTTGATATTGGAGTACCTGAGGATTAATTAGAAACATCGTTTGACTTGTTTGGACAAACTATACCGGTAACCTTTTGGATTCGTTTGTATGCATGTTGAACGAGTGGATTATTGAGATCATTGGCGCCAACTAAACTGACTTTTTTGGATAAAAAGAAGGACTTTATCGAACAACACGACCAATAGGCCCATTTATTTTTATATATTTTTTTTTCTAAAAATCTCAACTTCAAAACACTCTCCTACAACCCACCTCGCCAATGAAAAAAAAGAAGTATTATTCACCTCAAATCTGAAATCCACAATAGAAGCTAGCCAGAAGCTAGCCAGTTTACTGGCTAATGTTAGTATTCATCTAACCACGGTTGGTGGTCATCAGCTATCCTTTAGCTCGAAAAGCTATCGCCAGAGCATACTGGACGCATTTTCTCTACATATCCCCGGATTTCTACCGCAAGCTCTGGACATATATACCTGGATCTTGCAGCTAGCTAGCTGCTATCCGAGTGACTATTGCTTATGTCGGTCCCGGTGGAAACATCAATTATTCCGGAGCTAGCCAGCTGAAGAGTTCCATCAGCCACTCCTGGGCTACAATCACCTATCCGGACGACTGGACTATCGACGTTATCGCCCCTCCGTCGCAATGTTACCTGAACGCCCATCTGCGACCCGCTAATCGTTAGCTTTATTTTAGGCTGCTATCTGAATAGGTCTATCGGACAATTTTCTTGGGTCACTATAACTATATCTATTTTGCCAATTGGATTGGTCCCCTCTACCACAACGAAACCCCACTAATCTACCGACGGAAACGCATGAGGTAGCCAGCTTGCTACAGATGCCCCGGCTAGCTGCCTGAATCGCAGTGACCCCAAACAACCTCACTACTCACTGGACCCTTATGATCACTCGGCTAAGCATGCCTCTCCTTAATGTCAATATGCCTTGTCCATTGCTGTTCTGGTTAGTGTTTATTGGCTTATTTCACTGTAGAGCCTCTAGCCCTGCTCATTGTACCTTATCCAGCCTCTCAGTTCCACCACCCACACATGCCTGGTCACCAGGTTTCAATGATGTTTCTAGAGACAATATCTCTCTCATCATTACTCAATGCCTAGGTTTACCTCCACTGTATTCACATCCTACCATACCTTTGTCTGTATATTATACCTTGAAGCTATTTTATCGCCCCCAGAAACCTCATTTTACTCTCTGTTCCGGACATCCTAGACGACCAATTCTCATAGCTTTCAGCCGTACCCTTATCCTACTCCTCCTCTGTTCCTCTGGTGATGTAGAGGTGAATCCAGGCCCTGTAGTGCCTAGCTCCACTCCTATTCCCCAGGCGCTCTCTTTTGATGACTTCTGTAACCGTAATAGCCTTGGTTTCATGCATGTTAACATTAGAAGCCTCCTCCCGAAGTTTGTTTGATGCCATAGCCGTTCCTGAATCCTGGCTTAGGAAGACCACCAAAATCTCTGAAATCTCCATCCCTAACTACAACATTTTCAGACAAGATAGAACGGCCAAAGGGGGCGGTGTTGCAATCTACTGCAGAGATAGCCTGCAGAGTTCTGTCCTACTATCCAGGTCTGTACCCAAACAATTTGAACTTCTACTTTTAAAAATCCAACTCTCTAAAAACAAGTCTCTCACCTTTGCCGTCTGCTATAGACCACCCTCTGCCCCAGCTGTGCTCTGGACACCATATGTGAACTGATTTCCCCCCCATCTATCTTCAGAGCTCGTGCTGCTAGGGGACCTAAACTGGAGCACGCTTAACACCCCAGCCATCCTACAATCTAAGCTTGATGCCCTCAATCTCACACAAATTATCAATGAACCTACCAGGTACCACCCCAAAGCCGTAAACACGGGCACCCTCATAGATATCATCCTAACCAACTTGCCCTCTAAATACACCTCTGCAGTTTTCAAGCAAAATCTCAGCGATCACTGCCTCATTGCCTGCATCCATAATGGGTCAGCGGTCAAGCGACCTCCACTCATCACTGTCAAACGCTCCCTGAAACACTTCAGCGAGCAGGCCTTTCTAATCGACCTGGCCTGGGTATCCTGGAACGATATTGACCTCATCCCGTCAGTAGAGGATGCCTGGTTTATTTTTTTAAATGCCTTCCTCACCATCTTAAATATGCATGCCCCATTCAAGAAATATAGAACCAGGAACATATATAGCCTTTTTTTCTTTCCAGACCTGACTGCCCTTAACCAACACAAAAACATCCAATGGCGTTCTGCATTAGCATCGAACAGCCCCCGTGTTATGCAACTTTTCAGGGAAGTTAGAAACCAATATACACAGGCAGTTAGAAAAGCCAAGGCTAGCTTTTTCAAGCAGAAATTTGCTTCCTGCAACACAAACTCAAAAATGTTCTGGGACACTGCAAAGTCCATGGAAAATGAGAACACCTCCTCCCAGCTGCCCACTGCACTGAAGATAGGAAACTCTGTCACCACAGATAAATCCACTATAATTGAGAATTTCAATAAGCATTTTTCTACGACTGGCCATGCTTTCCACCTGGCTACCCCTACCCCGGTCAACTGCACTGTACCCCCCACAGCAACTCGCCCAAACCTTCCCCATTTCTCCTTCTCCCAAATCCAGTCAGCTGATGTTCTGAAAGAGCTGCAAAATCTGGACCCCTACAAACTAAATGCATGCTCTTCAACCGATCGCTGCCTGCACCTGCCCGCCCGTCCAGCATCACTACTCTGGACGGTTCTGACTTCTGAATATGTGGAAACTACAAATACCTAGGTGTCTGGTTAGACTGTAAACTCTCCTTCCAGACTCACATCAAACATCTCCAATTCAAAGTTCAATTTAGAATTGGCTTCCTAATTCGCAACAAAGCATCCTTTACTCATGCTGCCAAACATACCCTCGTAAAACAGACCATCCTACCGATCCTCGACTTCGGCAATGTCATTTACAAAATAGCCTCCAACACTCTACTCAACAAATTGGATGCAGTCTATCACAGTGCCATCCATTTTGTCACCAAAGCCCCATATACTACCCACCACTGCGACCTGTACGCTCTCGTTGGCTGGCCCTTGCTTCATACTCATCGTCAAACCCACTGGCTCCAGGTCATCTACAAGACCCTGCTAGGTAAAGTCCCCCCTTATCTCAGCTCGCTGATCACCATAGCAGCACCCACCTGTAGTATGTGCTCCAGCAGGTATGTCGCTCTGGTCACCCCCAAAACCAATTCTTCCTTTGGCCGCCTCTCCTTCCAGTTCTCTGCTGCCAATGACTGGAACAAACTACAAAAATCTCTGAAACTGGAAACACTTATCTCCCTCACTAGCTTTAAGCACCAGCTGTCAGAGCAGCTCACAGATTACTGCACCTCTACATAGCCCATCTATAATTTATCCCAAACAACTACCTCTTCCCCTACTGTAATTATTTATTTATTTATTTTGCTCCTTTGCACCCCATTATTTTTATTTCTACTTTGCACACTCTTCCACTGCAAATCTACCATTCCAGTGTTTTACTTGCTATATTGTATTTACTTCGCCACCATGGCCTTTTTTTTGCCTTTACCTCCCTTATCTCGCCTCATTTGCTCACATCGTATATAGACTTAGTTTTCTACTGTATTATTGACTGTATGTTTGTTTTACTCCATGTGTAACTCTGTGTTGTTGTATGTGTCGAACTGCTTTGCTTTATCTTGGCAATTGTAAATGAGAACTTGTTCTCAACTTGCCTACCTGGTTAAATAAAGGTGAAATAAATAAAAAATTTAAAAAATCATTGTGTAGCTTGGACCCTTGGGATTGCAAACAGAGGAAGATCTTCAAAGGTAAGTGATTTATTTCATCGCTATTGGTGATTTTGTGATGCCTGTGCTGGTTGAAAAAGTATTTTGATGTGGGGGATTATCCTCAGATAATCGCATGATATGCTTTTGCCGTAAAGCCTTTTTGAAATCTAACAACGCAGTTGGATTAACTTCTTCTGGGCAGGTGGGACGGTAGCATCCCACCTGGCCAACATCCGGTGAAATTGCAGAGCGCGAATTTCAAATGACAGAAATATAAATATTTAACATTCATGAAAATTCAGTATTATACATCAAAATAAAGCTCAACTTCTTGTTAATCCAGCCACTGTGTCAGATTTAAAAAAGGCTTGCATTCTAGTATTTGACTTGGTAACCTCAAGTTTAGGTCACTGTTTTGCAGTTGGCGATTGGGAATATTGCTTGGTTTGGGATCCTTCCCTGTAGAGAGTATTTGGAATTACTGGTACAGTAACAATCATACCATTTGATAATTCCCCATCAATAGAAAATAAAATGCTGATGGTAGAAAATAGGCCCATTTCAGTTTTTCTTTTTAAAAATGTAGGATAGCCTGAATATGTGAAAGTTGGTTTGGTGTATGTAGCTTGAGCAGTTCCAGAGTTACTGTTGGTTTGTTATTTTATGCTAATTTACACACATATTAATAGTCATAGTTCATGCATTTTTATTTTAAGTTAGGTTAGTCTGAACATGTAACAGTTGGTTTGGTGTCTCTAGCTTGAACGGTTAAAACATTTATGTTGGTGAGTTATTTTATGCAAATGTATGGACATTATCATTGATTAAGAAAGAAGAATTTTGAAGTTATGGTTCTCAGTCAAACTCATGTTAATTTATGCAAATGTGAAATGCTTATAACTCAAAAAGTATACAATACCAGTCAAAAGTTTGGACACACCTACTCATTCAAGTTTTTTATTTTATTTAGACTATATTCTACATTGTAGAATTATAGTGATGACCTCAAAACTACCAAAATAACATGAATGGAATCATGTAGTAACCAAAACTGTTAATAAACAAATATATTTATATCTTGTAGATTCTTCAGTCGCCACTCTTTGCCTTGATGACAGCTTTGCACACTCTTAGCATTCTCTCAACCAGCTTCATGAGGTAGTCACCTGAAATGCATTTTAATTAACATGTGTACCTTGTTAAAAGTTCATTTGTGCAATTTATTTCCTTCTTAATGCATTTGAGACCATGAGTTGTGTTGTGACAAGGCAAGGGTCGTATACAGAAGATAGCCCTATTTGGTAAAAGACCAAGTCCATATTATGGCAAGAACAGCTCCAATAAGCAAAGAGAAATGACAATCCATCATTACTTTAGGACATGAAGGTCAGTCAATCAGGAACTTTTCAAGAACTTTGAAGGTTTCTTCAAGTGCAGATGCAAAAACCATCAAGCGCTATGATGAATCTGGCTCTCATGAGGACCGCCACAGGAAAGGAAGACCCAGAGTTACCTCTGCTGCAGAGGATAAGTTCATTAGAGTTACCAGCTTCAGAAATTGCAGTCCAAATAAATGCTTCACAGAGTTCAAGTAACAGACACATCTCAACATCAACTGTTCAGAGGAGACTGCGTGAATCAGGCCATGGTCAAATTGCTGCAAAGAAACCACTGCTAAAGGACACCAATAATAAGAAGAGACTTGCTTGGGCCAATAACTACACAAGCAAAGGACATTAGACTGGTGGAAATCTGTCCTTTGGTCTGATGAGTCCAACTTTGAGATTTTTGGTTCCAACCGCTGTGTCTTTGTGAGACACAGAGTAGGTGAACGGATGATCTCCGCATGTGCGGTTCCCACAGTGAAGCATGCAGGAGGTGTGATGGTGTGGGGGTGCTTTGCTGGTGACAGCAATCTGCAGTGATACACTATCCCATCTGGTTTGTGCTTAGTGGCACTATCATTTGTGTAAGGGCTATTTAACCAAGAAGGAGAGTGATGGAGTGCTACATCAGATGACCTGGCCTCCACAATCACCCAACCTCAACCAAATTGAGGTGGTTTTGGATGAGTCGAACAGCTGAGTGAAGGAAATGCAGCCAACAAGTGCTCAGCATATGTGGGAACTCCTTCAAGACTGTTGGAAAAGCATTCCAGGTGAAGCTGGTTGAGAGAATGCCAAGAGTGTGCAAAGCTGTCATCAAGGCAAAGGGTATCTACATTGAAGAATCTAAAATCTGAAATATATGGTTACTGTTATTTCATAGTTTTGATGTCTTCACTATTATTCAACAATCTAGAAAATAGTAAAAATAAAGGAAAACCGTTGAATGATTAGGTGTGTCCAAACATTTTACTGCCACTGTAGATAGTATCAACAATCTTTTGACAAACAAAGTGGGGGAAGTCTGAACATCTCAACATTGGTTTGGAGTTGATAGTTTAAATGGGGAAAGAAGATATTTTTGAAGAATAGATTTTTTAATTGTTTTACCATTCTAGTCTATGGCCCTTTTTTTCTAATGAAATGCATTGTTATCCATAGCAATGTCTCTGTTTGGGCTGCTTGATGTTCAGACATGAGAGAGCTGTTAGCTGACATTAGCTAGCTTCTTTTCATCATTCTAAGCTCCTACAAACAGCTGTAACAACTTTTTGGTCTGAAGTGTTGGAAGTGGTCAAAAATGCAGTTGTTTGGTAAAAGTTTGAAAAAAAAGTCTTAATGTCGTTACTAAAACACCGGTATTGTTAGATCTGTAGGATATATTTTTCTTCCGACTTCAGATTTGAATATTGAGAAGTAGACCAAGATGTCATACACTCTAACTTTTTGTGGTCAAAGTATCGGATTTGTATCAAAAGTTTTATTGTTTACAGTGAATAGAATAGAATGTTGGGAGTGATGATGTCACAATGGGAGCTATAGGGAAAGCTAAGGAAATCCCATCAAAGTGGATGGAGAACAAAAAAGTAAAATTTTTACAATTTCTAAGTGTGGCTGCTGCAAGCCACATTTATTAGCGAATTAGCAGATTCTGGTGTATCAACCCCCACTATTCATTCAGAATGTGCCCTGTAAGTGATGGTTACAATACAGTAAATGTTACAATTAGAAGAATATCGCCAAACACAACCCACTATGGACCAGACTGGATTAGTCTTTACCCCTGAAGCAGCATTACAGAATTTACAGTCCCTTCCGTCATCTCAAGGCAATTACGATATTTACGGCTAAGGTTTTTGGACTGTACTAATAAATATTTCACATTTTACAAGAACACTCCAAAACCACATGAGGGAGAGAGAACTCCCAGACGTGGTATCCAAAGACTACAGGGCGTGGGGGCTTGCCAAGGCCCATCAAACCCTTCACCTCCTCTCCAACAGATTGATCTCCGTCTGTCTGAGCACGAAGGCTATACACACGTGCCTGACACGCCATTGTTTCACAGAAATGATTTGATGTTGTTTTCCTGGCCATGTCTGTGGAAGTGCCACTCCTGGGAGGGAGGCTCCTCCATGCCTAATGTTTCCTTCAAAATATAAGTTAAATAACACATAGTTTGATAGATATTCTCACGCCCCAATCCCCTTGAAGAGAGAACCACTCCATTACTTTACAACAATCATTTATGTAGCCAGTCACTCAAAAAGCATAGTATTATATAAAAATATTTAACTTGTCTTTGTAGGTTCTTTCCACACAAGTTGTCAGGTTTAATAGTAGACATGCAATCGCATCACTCAGTCTGTAAAGATGTGGTAATGGACAGACAGACTTTAACAGGCCATATTTTGTACTGAGCCGTCTCGTCTCTGACCCTGAGCCGTGCGCAGTCGTCTGTCAGCCAACAGCTCTTCTCTCTATGTCAAGTCGCCACTCCCTCTCGGAGCTCAGCACTCTTGGCAGATCAGTCTGGAGAGGCTGAAGGCACTGATTAGGCCAGACTAAAAGCAGTTATAAAGCACCTCGATAACAGCATGAGTAAGGGAGAAGGCATGGAGAGCGCAGCACTGGGCCAAACCAAAATATTTATGTCAACGAGCAAAGCAAACTGGAGGCCTTATCAGAGAAGGAGGAAGGACAGCTTTTACGAGGTAGGTCGCTGTAAGAAGAAGACCTGTCAAGGGTGTGTGTGTGTGTGCACTCCTCCCTGTCTTAAAGGCAACATGATGTCTCAGTGCTGCCCCAGTGCCCTGCCTTGCTGCACCACCACTTTCCCTGCCCCCCGTACACCTTAGTCATGTTTTAATGTGTATTGGCCAATCACTAGGTTACAGGACAATAATGGCATTTGATTGGCTTGGAATAGCCAACTCACATATCCTCCAGACATGACCTATGTGCACATTTCATTGTGATGGAATACTGTTGAGAATTGCCAACACCTCATTTTAAGCATTACATTACATTACATTACATACTGTTCACATAAACACAGCAGTCATTAGTGTTCAAAAACCTTTCATTTTTATCACAAACTATTATGAGAGTACCTTATGAGATTTGAATGTAAAAGGCATTTTATTCTATAGACTTATATAATGAGTAATGAATGTTTGTAAATTCGAATGTATGTACAGTATATGTCAGGTATCTTTGGGTTGACAAAGTATCTTTAGAGAAAGGATTGGCTTTCCAAACAACTCGTTTTATTCTAGTAAAAAATAAATGTCTGCCTCTACACCTCTAACTGTGGTTCATTCTTGCTTATTCATGTTTTTAATCATGTGCAACAAAATATGTTGCTCTGTGGCAGTTTGCAGTGCACTAGTTACTTTGGTAGTTCTCCAATTGTACTTTCCCTGAATTACACACTGACAAAGCCTTTTGAAATATTAGACAGACATTTTGGATTGAGCTCAGGCATGTCCAGGTGGATGCCTAGTGGCCTAGTCATACGTTATTCATCCTACCCTTAATATGTCTGTTCAGATGGTATTGCTGACAGAGAGACTTGCCAAAAGGTGAGTCAGTAGTGTTAGGTGAACAGTGATACTGACAAACTACAATGCAGCACTCACTCTTGGGTATTGTACAACGTTGACATCAAATACATAACTTCTTATTTTAGACTTTACAGAATATACGGCTGGCCAAATATGTCACATGTTTAGGAACGATGCAGTTGTTCTATTTCTATTCTCCCATCTCTCTCTGATGTTTTTGACCAGTTTCCACTGTTCCTCTCTCACGGTACAGTTTAACACATGAGCACGTTTTCTCAATGATTTGCATTGCATCTGCAAACAATTATTATCCCTATTCCTCAATTCCTCTAAAAGCTCCACCTTCTTTTATTGTATGGGATCTTTATTATATGAGGTAAGACAATGAAGTGCCAGGATGTTTTTCTTCTGAATATCAGACATCAGAGAGCTGTCAATCCAAATGAGCCCACACATGGCCTTTTCTGAATCACAGTGCTTGGGGAATGTAGTGAGACACTTAACACTTTCCTGGATCCAAACATGACAGGAGAGGTAATTCAATTAAAATAAGAAGAGGACTGAGTAGCAAGAATGGCCTATTTTCTTGAAAACAACTGATGCCTTTTCTCAGTGTTTTATGTTTTTTTTCTCTCTTGGCCACGTTCGTCTGCTGTAATCAATTTGTTCAAGGTAAAGCATTTCTTGAATCAAGACACGTAAATGTTGTATCAGCTGGTGTGGTTACATAAGCTGGGTCTGTAGTTTTAGCTAATGTAGGTGAGCCTATTGCGTCCCAGTCCTTACCCAGAGTTAATGTAGTCCGTACATTTGAGGAAGTAAAAGCAGAGTTACAAACAAATGATTTAATCTTTCAATTCATATGTCCACAAAGTTACCATACAGATAATGTCTTACAAATGCTTAAACTATAACCTTGTCCAAACTTGTACTACTTCTCTCCTGTGAAATGTCATGTGCTATACAATTAGGGGTGGTTGAAGGTGGAAGGGAAAGGAAAGCAGATATGTCTCCTAGCTATCAGCACTGTCAGCACACATTCTGAGTGTTGCCACTTTAAAAGTGCATTTTAATCTATGATGAAAGAAACATTAAAAAGAGACATCTGACTCAATATTAGCTCATTACATTTCTTAGCACCCTTGTACCTGACTTTGTTGGTAATGAACCAATCTTTATGACATTATGGAAAAACAAATGCTCAGAGATAGACCTTTCATCCACAAGTAACAGCTTAAAGTAATTGTCAGAAATTAGCGAAAGAAAAAACAAGAGTGTAAAAGGATTCATTAACATGGCGACAGCCCACATACTGTAGCTATCATAGTAGTGTCAATGTGCAACTGCTCATGCACCATTTGTCATGGCTATGCGTCTCTGTGAATTGAGTACTTGGCATAGCCCATGATCAGTTCTGCTTAATCTTGCATTGAAAAATGAACCCAGGTGGCTTGTTCTCAATATCCAAATCTGGCTTCACAACATACCTCTATGATAGGCTGTGTGCTATATCAGTTTAATGGAGAATGCAAACTCTAAAATAATTTAGAAAATGGCAGACAGAAATGTTGAAAGTTAAAATGAATTTTCTCAAGCTGTTTCAACATTTCGGCAAGATATAATTCCTGTCAGAGGAATTGCCTTTCATTGGGAGTTTGGTCATTGTTCAGACCCTTTTAAAGACGTTTTTTAAATGTTTATTGTCTTCCTACAAATTGATGGGGAACAGGAACTTGAACTTGATCTGTATTAGATGTTTCACAAATATAATAAGCTGAGTTGCTAATGACTAGCAGGAATTAATGGGGATGTTTTTCCCACTGATAAACAGTTATTGGTCACTGGGGTGACTTCTGTACTTCGATGTTTGTTTTCCCATTCTCCTTAACTACAGGGTGGCAGGTAGACTAGCGGTGAATGCCTGAGCTGACAGGTGAAAAAATCTGTTGATGTGCCCTTGAGCAAGGCACTTAACCCTAATTTGGTCCAGGGGTGCTGTTATACTATGTCTGACGCTGTAAAACAATACATTTCACTGCACCTATCCGGTGTATGTGACAATATATTGATAGATATATATTTTTAAACATATATTAAGAAATTCCATAGTGACCTACACAGGGGAAGGCAAGTATCCTTGAGCTGATTAGAGCTATCCCCCTCGTAAGCTACAGGCATTTCTAAGGAGTCTTACACTCTTAGAAAAAAGGTGCTACCTAGAACCTAGAAGGTTTATCCAGCTGTCCCCATAGGAGAACCCTTTGGTTCCACATAGAACCCTTTTGGGTTCTACATGGAACCCAAAAGAGTTCTACCTGGATGGGGTCGGGAGACAGGTGCAGGAATGCGTAATAGGGATTTTTATTATACCCAAAGTATAGCGTGCTGTGTAAAGGCAGTGGGACAAAGACCAAACAAACACTATACAAAACACAGGTTAGAAACCCAAACAAAAGAGCGAGGAGTGCCTCAAATAAATAACACAAGCGCACAATGATTAACACACAGGATGAGACCCGCAATCATCTGCGCAATCCACAATGGCACGAAAGCCAAAACACACAGCACAGGTACTCACACAAACCAACGGACATTGTAACAATAATCGACAGGACACTGGTAAACCAAGGGCACACTTATACAATTACTAATCACTGGGAATAGGGGCCAGGTGTGCGTAATGAAAGTTCCGGAGGGATCCGTGACACTGGAACCAAAAAGGTTCTATCTGGAATCAAGCAGGGTTCTCCCATGGACAGCCAAATAACCCTTTTGCAACCCTTTTCTCTAAGAGTGTACAGTGTAACAGACGCTAGGCCTCAGCAGCCCCCCAGGCTGCCAAGCGCTCCGAGCCGATAAGATAAAGGGAACAGGAGCAGCTCTCAGTGGAGAGGTAGTGCAGTGTGCACACCAGACCAAGCGAGAGCAAGGGAACAAGTTAGTTAGTGGCCAGACCACATACTAACTTGCATTTCTTAATTAGATATACAGTTATACGCCAATCTCAAATGCCATCCTATCAGAAATGCAAAGCAGAACTCGCACCTGATTGGGTGCGAGTGATGTCAAGAAGGAAGAGAGACAGTGATCAGAAATCTCAGGCAAAAATTGAATCCAGCTGGAAGGAAGACACTTTTACAGTGATGACAGGAATAATCACATCTTCACCGAAAATGAATCCATGTGCATTTCTGGATATGCATTTAGGGATGACTTAAGATTGCGTGATTCCACCACATTTAGCAAAAGTTTCTCTCATCTCTCATCCCAAAATAGTTTTTCTGAGTTGTTGTTATTCCACTTGTATTTATCAAAATGAGTTGAAGCTGGTAATGATGATAGATTAATCTTACTGATTATTTAAATTCACTCCTCTGTATGCATAACCATGTGTTTGATTTGATTTCTGTCCATCTACCCATTTATAGCTTTTTTTTCTGTAGAAGAAGATGAAGGCAAACTGTTGTGTTGGACTAATCTATCTGACCAATCAATTCCCTCTGATCTGATGAGCACTGCTCCTTCTTATTCATTCTATACCCTACAAAATAGTCATAGGGGAGAATGGGGTAAGTTGAGCCAAAGGGGTAAGTTGAGCCGCCCTTGTTTTTAGGAAACCATGCAAAAAATGTATAATTTTACAAAATACTACGGAAAAGGTCATATAACATTTTTAAAAAAGGAAGAAACCACATGGGAAAAGTTGTAAAAATGTGATTTTCACAGAGTCAAATTAAGTAATTGTTATAAGACCTTTGCAGACTGTACAATTTTAGCCGTCTTATGCCACGATTTTGCCACATCGTGGGCAGGTTATTTGGTCGTAAACGATTGTCGGATGTCTTGGCTTGTTCAGTGTGACAGGGTCTAGGTCTGCCGATTAAGTACCCCTACAGTATGTGCGGTCGTAGGTTCGAACGAAGTTCTAGAAGTGTCCGATTTGTTTGCCTTTATTGTGTAGTGTATCTGGTGTTACAAGCTGATCCCGGTGAATGACCAGAAGGAACACAGCCACCACAGAGTATGCACACAATAGTATGATTATTGTGAATTGACAGATTACTTCAATTTAAACAGTTAGCCTACATGCTACTGTATGCAAGAATAATGGTTTATCTTGTTTACATGACACATCTGAAATCAGGATTTTGATAAATGCATAAAAACGGCAATCAAAATAAACGTTCTGCCACAGACATGACACACATGATTTTGCGGATGCCTATTTGATTCTGAGTTCGGACATACACTAACGTTCAAAACATAGGGGTCCTTGCTTTTGAAAGAAAATCACATTTTTTGTCCATTAAAATAACATCAAATTGATCAGAAATACAGTGTAGACATTGTTATTGTTGTAAATGACTATTGTAGCTGGAAACGGCAGATATTTTATGGAATATCTACATAGGCATACAGAGGCCCATTATCAGCAACCATCACTCCTGTGTTCCAATGGGACGTTGTGTTAACTAATCCAAGTTTATCGTTTTAAAAGGCTAATTGATCATCAGAAAACCCTTTTGCAATTGTGTTAGCACAGCTGAAAACTGTTCTGATTAAAGAAGCAATAAAAACTGGCCTTCTTTAGACTAGTTGAGTATCTGGTGGATCAGCATTTGTGGGTTTGAATAACAGGCTCAAAATGGCCAGAAATACATTTCTTTCTTTCTTCTGAAACTTGTCAGTCTTTTTTTGTTCTGAGAAATGAAGGCTATTCCATGAAATTGGCAAGAAACTGAAGATCTCGTACAACGATGTGTACTACTCCGTTTACAGAACAGCGCAAACTGGCTCTAACCAGAATAGAAAGAGGAGTGGGAGGCCCCAGTGCACAACTGAGCAAGAGGACAAATACATTAGTGTCTAGTTTGAGAAACAGACGCCTCACAAGTCGTCAACTGGCAGCTTCATTAAATGGTAACCGCAAAACACCAGTCTCAACGCCAACAGTGAAGAGGCGACTCCGGGATGCTGGCCTTCTAGGAAGAGCTGCAAAGAAAAAGCTATATCTCAGACTGGTCAATAAAAATAAAAGATTAAGATGGGCAAAATAACAGACACTGGACAGAGGAACTCTGCCTAGAAGGTGTGTGGACTAATATAGTCAAAATGTTTACCGTGGGGTAAGTTGAGCTAATGGCAATGGGATAAGTTGAGTGATTGTTGAGCCAATGGCAAGTGTTTTCTTCCCAGGCGTAGAGCATTAGTGAGGTCGGCACTGATGTTGGGTGATTAGGCCTGGTTCGTAGTCGGCGTTCCAATTCATCCCAAAGGTGTTTGATGGGGTTGAGGTCAGGGCTCTGTGCAGGCCAGTCAAGTTCTTCCACACCGATCTCGACAAACCATTTCTGTAAAGAATTTGCTTTGTGTACGTGGGTATTGTTATGCTGAAACAGGAAAGGGCGTTCCCCAAACTGTTGCCACAAAGTTGGAAGCACAGAATCATCTAGAATGTCATTGTAAGCTATAGCGTTAAGACTTCCGTTTAGTAGAACTGAGGGGCCCAGCTCGAACCATGAAAAACAGCCCCAGACCATTATTCCTCCTTCACCAAACTTGGCACTAAAGTTGGCGCTATGCATTGGGGCAGATAATGTTCTCCTGGCATCCGCCAAACCCAGATTCGTCCGTCAGACTGCCAGATGGTGAAGCGTGATTTATCACTCCAGAGAATGCTTTTCCACTGCTCCAGTGTCCAATGACGGTGAACTTTACACCACTCCAACCGATGCTTGGCATTGCACATGGTGATCTTAGGCTTGTGTGCGGCTCCTTGGCCATGGAAACCCATTTCATGAAGCTCCAGACGAACATGTCTTGTGCTGACGTTGCTTCCAGAGGCAGTTTGGAACTCAGTAATGAGTGTTGCAACCGAAGACAGACAATTTGTACGTGCTATGCACTTCAGCACTCGCTGTTCTGTGAGCTTGTGTGGCCTTCTACTTCGCAGCTGAGCCGTTGTTGCTCCTAGACGTTTCCACTTCACAATAACAGCACTTACAGTTGACCGTGGCAGCTCTAGCAGGGCAGAAATTTGACATCCTATGACGTTGCCACATTGAAAGTAAGGCCATTCTAATGCTAATGTTTGTCTATGAAGATTGCATGGCTGTGTGCTCAATTTTATACACTTGTCAGCAACTGGTGTGGCTGAAATAGCCAAATCCATTCATTTGAAAGGGTGTCCACATACTTTTGTATATATAGTGTATCTTTGTTAGAAAGATATATTTCCCTTGACGGAGTGCTGCTGAATGTAAAAAAAAATGGCTTAACTTACCCCATTCCCGCCTACAGTGTAGTCAGCTCAGCTATCCCCATTGAAACTGTGTCTGTGCTTCGAAATACGTTGGCCTGGGGGTAGGTTTATGACAGTCCTAAATACCTCTTCCCCCCTTTTTCCTCTCTCTACCCTACTGATGTTACATTTGCAAACCCCTTTGGTTAACATAGAGATTCTGGGAACATCAGAAAGTGGGGGGAAATTAACTATATTCTGGTAATCCGACCAATTGAACATATGCGGTGGTACTTAATGAATATGATGTCAGTTCGGTTGTCATCTGGGACATTCTCATCAATGATAAGATGACATAAACTCTACAGTGGAAAGTCTACACATCAGAGTTATCGGATTCACATGGAATTGTTGTTCAATTTAAATGTTTGAATATGAAATTCTTCGTGATGGGATAAAATGTGATTTTATCTTCTTAAATGTGAGATTTGGGTTTTCATAAGGTTAGGGCTATGCTCAATCAGTGGCCCGCCCCTGTGAAGGGACATGGGCTATAAAACTGTTCAAACACGCCCTCCTCTCCCTTCCTATATAAAGCCTTGACGACAATGTAACCTCCTGTTCCGAGAACGTGAGGACGACGGTCCGATGTCAGAATGGTTCAGATAATAACTACAGAACGAAGCCAACATGAGCGTGTGCTTTGGTTGCGAATGGTTTGAACTTTGAACTCTTATTCACTACAGAAGTGATACCTCCTAGCCGTTGAGTTAGCAACAGCAGCTGCAAACGCAGGTTAGGAAGGAACAGACAGAGTATCCCGTCTATCACACAATGACGTTACTACAACGTAACCAATTTACCAGCAGAGGCATTCTTCAAAGGACAAAGGACTCGGTTGGACAACATGGCCTTCCATCTACCACCAACCTACCGAAGCACAGCTCAGAGTAAATATTTATTTCCCTTTTCCAAATGGGCAGTAATTTAGAATGCATAAGATACTGTATTTACGATAGCACAGATTCGCCCTTTGTTCCTGAGTCTTCCCACTTATTCAGTCAAACCCAGCCCTTTTCTTTTGTGTAACAAGCTGCCATATCTGTTCCGCCCGCTAGGGACGTTTTCCTTTATTACGTAATTTGTAATCAAGTTATGATTAATTATGTGTATGTGTAATTCTGTGTGATTAGTTAGGTATTTAGTAAATAAATAATTAAACCCAATTTTGTATTGCTAATTCAACTTGTTAGCCAGGGTTCGTGAAGAATTTACAACTTTCAGATGAGACTGAATTAAGGTGACGATTAATATTGACTGATATTGATGTAAAATATTACTAGGTCTTTAAGAGTTTATTTGGAAGATAACAGCTCTATAAATATTATTTCGTGGTGCCCCGACTCTCTAGTTAATTACATTTACATGATTAGCTCAATCAGGTAATATTATTTACAGAGATTTTTTTTTATAGAATAGCATGTCATATCTCTTAATCTGCCATAGCCAAAGACACGACACTGCCATTATTGAAAGACATTGTGATAACTCACATCTCAATATAGGGCTACTTAATGTTAGATCCCTCACTTCCAAGGCAGTTATAGTCAATGAACTAATCACTGATCATAATCTTGATGTGATTGGACTGACTGAAACATGTCTTAAGCCTGATGAATTTACTGTGTTAAATGAGGCCTCACCTCCTGGTTACACTCGTGACCATATCCCTCACTCATTCCGCAAAGGCGGAGGTGTTGATAACATTTATGATAGCAAATTTCAATTTACAAAAAAACCCAGAGGTTTTTGTCTTCGGAGCTTCTAGTCATGAAATCTATGCAGCCTACTCAATTACCTTTTATAGCTACAGTTTACAGGCCTCCTGGACCATATACAGCATTCCTCACTGAGTTCCCTGAATTCCTATCAGACCTTGTAGTTAATATTCTAATCTTTGGTGACTTTAATATTCACATGGAAAAGTCCACAGACCCACTCCAAAAGGCTTTCGGAGCCATCATCGACTCCGTTGGTTTTGTCCAACGTGTCTCTGGATCTACTTACTGACACAGTCATACTCTGGACCTAGTTTTGTCCCGTGGAATAAATGTTGTGGATCATAATGTTTTTCTTCATTTTCCTGGACTATTGGACCACCATTTTATTATGTTTGCAATCTCAACAAATAATCTGCTCAAACCCCAACCGAGGATCATCAAAGTCATGCTATCAACTCTCGAACAACCCAAAGATTCCTAGATGCCTTTCCAGACTCCCTCCACCTACTCAAGGACATCAGAGTACAAAAATAGGTTAAACACCTAACTGAGGAACTCAATTTAACCTTGTGCAATACCCTAGATGCAGTCGCACCCATAAAAACAAAAAACATTTGTCATAAGAAACTAGCTCCCTGGCATACAGAAAATACCCGAGCTCTGAAGCAAGCTTCCAGAAAATTGGAAAGGAAATGGCGCCACACCAAACTGGAAGTCTTCCGACTAGCTTGGAAAGACAGTACCGTGTAGTATCGAAGAGCCCTCACTGCTGCTCGATCATCCTATTTATCCAACTTAATTGTTAAACTTCAGTGAGTGCTAAACACAGCTGCTAGAATCTTAACAAGAACCAAAAAAATGTATCATATTACTCCAGTGCTAGCCTCTCTAAACTGGCTTCCCGATAAGGCAAGGGCTAAGTTCAAGGTTTTACTGCTACAAAGCATTACATGTCCGGGTTGATGGCCCCCCTTAGGTTGTGCCGTGGTGGAGAGCTATACTCGGCCTTGTCTCAGGATGGTAAGTTGGTGGTTGAAGATATCCCTCTAGTTGTGTGGGGGCTGTGCTTTGGCAAAGTGGGTGGGGTTATATCCTCCCTGTTTGGCCCTGTCCGGGGGTATCTTCGGATGGGGCCACAGTGTCTCCCGACCCCTCCTGTCTCAGCCTCCAGTATTTATGCTGTTGTAGCTTGTGTCGGCGGGCTAGGGTCAGTTTGTTATTTCTGGAGTATTTCTCCTGTCTTATCCGGTGTCCTGTGTGAATTTAAGTACGCTCTCTCTAATTCGCTCTCTCTTCTTTCTTTCTCTCTCTCTCTCTCTCTCTCTCTCTCTCTCTCTCTCTCTCTCTTTCTCTCTTTTCTCTTCTCTCTTCTCTCTCTGTCTGTCTGTCTGTCTGTCTGTCTGTCTGTCTGTCTGTCTGTCTGTCTGTCTGTCTGTCTGTCTCTGTCTCTCTCTCTGTCTCTCTCTCTCTGTCTCTCTGTCTCTGGAGGAGGAGGAGGAGGATGAGGACCTGAGCCCTAGGACCATGCCTCAGGACTACCTGGCCTGATGACTCCTTGCTGTCCCCAGTCCACCTGGCCGTGCTGCTGCTCCAGTTTCAACTGTTCTGCCTGTGGCTATGGAACACTGACCTGTTCACCGGACGTGCGACCTGTCCCAGACCTGCTGTTTTCAACTCTCTAGAGACAGCAGGAGCGGTAGAGATACTCTGAATGATCGGCTATGAAAAACCAACTGACATTTACTTCTGAGGTGCTGACCTGTTGCACCCTCGACAACCACTGTGATTATTATTATTTGACCCTGCTGGTCATCTATGAACATTTGAACATCTTGGCCATGTACTGTTATAATCTCCACCCGGCACAGCCAGAAGAGGACTGGCCACCCCTCATAGCCTGGTTCCTCTCGAGGTTTCTTCATAGGTTCTGGCCTTTCCAGGGATTATTTTCCTAGCCACTGTGCTTCTACATCTACATTGCTTGCTGTTTGGGGTTTTAGGCTGGGTTTCTGTACAGCACTTTGTGACATCAGCTGATGTAGGAAGGGCTTTATAAATATATTTGATTGATTGATTGATACAGCACTTACTTGGCTCAGACCAAATCTACCTGTCACACCCTGATCTGTTTCACCTGTCTTGTGATTGTCTCCACCCCCTCCAGGTGTCACTTATTATCCCTGTGTTTCCTGTCTCTCTGTGCCAGTTTGTCTTATATGTTTTTCAAGTCAACCTGCGTTTTTCCCGTACTCCTGCTTCAATTCTCTTTTGCTAGTCCTCCTGGTTTTTGACCCTTGCATGTTTTCTGGACTCCGTACCCGCCTTCCTGACCATTCTTACTGCCCTGACCTCAAGCCTGCCTGCCACTCTGTACCTCCTGGAGTCTGAACTGGTTTTGACCTTTTGCCTGTCCATGACCATCTGCCTCCTGTGTCTGCATCTGGGTCTTGCCTTGTGCCCTTATACTACCTGGAATCATGCCTAGGCCATCAATGGAATGGAAAACAAAAACCAAGTAAACGATAACAAAAATTAAGCATTGTTCAAAGGACCAGTAAAAGACACAGCATATTTTACAAGCTTGCATTCTTTTTTGGACCACTTGTTTTTCAATGGAGATGGGAAAATGGACTCGAGCAGCACGCCATGTCCCTTAGCATTACATCCACCTATGGTCGAGATGGACCAGTTAATTTTTCATGGAGATGTCAAAACAGATCCGAGCATCGGCGCCACGTCTCGAAACACACCAACCTTCTTGGGTTGTATAAAGGTTTTTATCACCCTTGCTGAGAAACAGATGAAGATGGAAATGTTAAGTATTCCCTGTCGGAATGTCAGCCGAAAGATATTGTGGATTTATCACTCCGGCATGAGAGCTAACTCTGCCTCTGAGTCCCGTGAAGAGGTAGAACCTTGTGCCCAAACACGACCTGCAGGACAAGCCAAACTGCTCCGCTGGCATGCCTCACCATTAACAAGTCTGCTAGGAGCAACAAAATTTAGGCATCAACGATGCTCTTTAACAAGAGAGCACAGAAGAGGCTGACCTCGCTTTAGTCAATTATCCTTTATTAAAAGGAGGACTGGTGGATTAAAAATAAATACCAAAAACAAATGGTGTTTTATCCTTTGGCTTAGACTAAAGTGGGAAGGGAATGCATGAGCAGGAGTGGAAAGAATTTCAGGACTACAGACACGAGTAAGCTCCCATGTGTCTGCTGAAAAGTCACCTGCCCCCTACAACTCAAACAGTCTCTCCTTTCAGTTGCTGGCCCGGTGGTTGGCCTATCGTGCCAATGGCACTTTGTGTGCTGGACTGTGTGATGTGAGCAGAGAATGGGACAAAATGAAAATGTGTTTGTGGACCAGCAATCAGTCAGCTAGAACCTTAGATATATGGCATAATTACTTTTGGACAACGGTCCAAATTTGTGCGTATCAAATTATTTTTTTTATTTTTATTTTTTAGATTATTTCCATTGAGCAATAAACCCCTGACAAGTCTGTCTCTCTTCCAGTCCCCACATAACAGCCCTCTCTTTACTTCCATATCCCCAAATGAATTTTTTTTCTGACCATGCTTACATAAAAACAATGGCTTTCCTTGAGTTGTTTTGGCCACAGTTACATGCCATTGAGCTCACACTGCTTTACCATTTATCTTAATGAAGCTTCCTTAGAATACGAGAGTGGACCTGGCCACTGTGTGGTCACATTTTACATTCACCATAATTAGAAAAACATGGCGAGGAGCGAGCAGATGTTTTCTCGATTCCTAGGCCCATAAGCGGAGGCGCGAAAGTCTTCATCAACACTATTACAGACATTCCTTGAAGTGCGGACGTCTACAGGTAATTGTTGTGGGTTGAGGGAAGAGCAGATGTTTTGTGTCACAATGTGACTTCATGAACTATTGTGATGACTTTACACCAATAACACTAAGGTCCTCCCTCCTTCAAATTCTCACCTGTTGAACCAGAATGGAAGGGTGTGTAAGGATAGAGCATCATGCTTTCCAAGACAGCATCATGGAAAAGGATTCTAAGAACCCTGCCAAGAGAATGTCTTCATATGGTTTAATACGGTCCTTGAAGAATCTAAGGTATTTTGTTTCTCTCAGAAGTGAGTGATGAAATTGCTGACTTCTATGATGAGGGCAAAGACATTGGCAGAGACATAAATATGTTGCATTTTGATTTGAGTGATTATGTTGTCAGTCAACTGAAAGAGACTGAATTTCCCAAAGCTCCCAGAACAGTTGATGATGTTAATGAGAAGACATTCTCCCTCCACCTGTTGTGTAGACAGCCCTTATTCAGGATACATGACAACGGGCACTTTGGGGGATTTGGCACAGTGAAAAGAGAAGGGATCACAAAGTTTGAAAATGAAAACCGTTAAGGGCTGGCACATCCTAGACACCAGCTTCGGTTCAAATTTTCCCCTTCTCATTCCTTCCCAAGTGAGCACAGCTGCTGCAACAGGAGGTGCTCCAGGAGGATTTGGGCGACAGAGTAAGAGAGAGGGAGAGTGTTTTTGTTTCCCCGTGCACCCACTCTTTCTTTGTGAGTGTCCATGGCTGGCAGTGGTTAGATTCATTAGCTCTCACACCAAAAATAATGGCAAGCCCTTGCCTAGCAGGTTCACTGGACATATTACAGACATTACGCAGTGGATTCGCACCATAAAATAACCCCACAGCTTCACGCCAAGAACCACAGCCAGCAATTAACAATCTCTTGATCCACAAAAACAAAAAAAAGTCCCGTCTTATATCTATCCATATGTAGGCTTGCTCTGCAGTGAGGTCACTCCTCAGCAATGTGCCGAAGGGATCCTCAGGGAGCAGGCCGCTGAGTTCCATATCTGTTTCGCACTGAAGTGTTCAGTCTAAAACCCCTTGTTTCCTGTTTTATTTGAGGTCAAGCTCTGAAGAACAGAACCCAAGCTTTGAAGGATGTAGGGGTGCCGGCCCACAAAGGTGTGTCTGAAAAAACCCATCTTTAGGATGTCATAAGTTGATGAAATCAAGGAATGACTAATATATATTAATAATCAGGAACCATTTAAGATATTTTCAGCATGTATCTGGAATTCACATAAATGTGTAATAAGATAAAGTGATTATTGGATAAAGATGATTCCAATCTCATCTGATACTGTAATTGCCAGGTTTGACTGTGGAGTCCCTTAGGCTGGTAGCAAGAGCAAGACTAAAAACTTAAAGACTTCATGTAAAGTTCCTCAGATTACTGTGTCCCTTAGCACCTGTCATCAGTTTACCGTTAATACTTTTGATATACAATATTTTATTGGGAATTTCATACAGTAGACTTATTTTCCACTTGCTTGTGCACAAGTGTTTTTTCCCCCACTTTGCTGCAACCCCAACATTTACGAAGAGGAATTGCGTGTGGCTGGGACTGTAGGTGAAAACAAGGTAAAAATATTGTGGGAGTATTCATTTGGCTTCAGAAATTAGCGAGACACTGGTGTTCTGGTGAAGGAGTACAGAGCTCACACTTGCATCATAACACCATGCATCAGGGAAGTGCTCCCTGCAGAAACATAGAGTAACCCTGTCAGATGTTGTAATTAAGATCTGATTGGTCTAATGTTTAAAATGCCCTCCTCAGTGGGGTCAAGTTGTTAAAGATTAATCTGGCCTCCCACAGATGGTAGTTGTTAGAGCCGGTGTTAATCCAGACACACTGAGCAGCACAGTAGATGATGCACAGTGCACCACTTGTTCTTCATGAACATGGTGTAAATCAGTCTCAGCTCCTTTTGGGGACGTGTAGGAACAGGGGTAGTAATTAACACCAGGGCTGGAATACAGGAGTTACATATATCTCAATGTTGAGTTGTGCAAACTGGAGTTAATACAAGAAATAATACACAATGGCAGAAATTAAATTTCTGACTCCTTTGAGACTTAATGATGTTGATGAAACATACACTTTTGTAAGAACCGACGCTGGAGATGCGAAACAGATACGGAGAGTGAACATTTAATTTACACAGACATGGAACAGGACAGGAACAGCATCAGAACTGGGTAAAACAAAGACATGAAAATCAATGCTGAAGCGGGGAACAACGCTAACAGACAGATATAGGGGAGGAAATTACACCGGTGATTGAGTCCAGGTGAGTGCAATGAATCGCTGATGCACGTGACAAGGGGAGCAGGTGTGCGTTATGATGGTGGCAGGAGTGCGTAATGCAGAGCAGCCTGGCACCCTCGAGTGACAGGGAGGGAGAGCAGGAGCAGGCGTGACAGTTTTAGGCTGATTTGACCATTCTCCATGACTCACTCCATAACTTGGAAGAACAAGTTTTTGGAATTGTAATGGGTCTAATCCCTAAGTTTTTTCCCTCTGACCTTTTACTTGCTGATTAAAATTGAGCTGCATAACTGGGCATCTATTAACTCTGGCTTTGGATATTTTTTTTATTATGGCATTGGTCTTCTCACAACAGAAACTCTTAATTGTGTTAATAAAAGCACCAGACCTCTGCTTGGAAAATGGATCAACACATACTGCATCTGAAATGCCTGGATGTTGGACTTTTAAACTCTAAAGACTGACTAGAATGCTGAAAACCATTGAGACATTGAATGCTTTGGGCCATGGAAACATTGTATACTGTGTGCTACAGGTGTTTTCACTGCTTTGCTAAGAAATAATCAAACAAATTTCATGCAGGTTAAAAATGTTTTTTTACTGGAATATTGTTATGCCAGTGTACCTACCCTAGGTTCTCCATGACTAAATCTGATAATTACAAAATAATTACATGTTTGTTATGGGATTGCAATGAGCACAGATAGTGGCTGCCGTATTGTTGGTGTCACATTGTACTCGGGTGTCACAACTTCCGTCGAAATTGGTGCCTCTCCTTGTTCGGGCAGCGTTGGCGGTCGACCCCCCTGGCTTTCTAGCCACCACCGATCTACATTTCTTTTTCCATTTGTTTTGTCTTGATTGTACACACCTGGTTTCCATTACGTTATATTCGCTATTAACCCTCTGGTTCCCACATGGTTTTGTGCGTGTTTGTTCTTTGTTAAGTAGTCGCTCTGTTGTGTCGAGCTGTAATATTTTCCCTGTATGGAATTTGTTTATGATTTTCCGAGTAAAGTACGTTGTTACTCAGTTCTGTGTCCTGCGCCTGACTCCGTCCTACCTGCTGCACACTGACACTTGACATCGGGACGTCATTTTGCGTCTTCCCCATTCCTTACTGACTGACTTATTTAATTTGCTAGAAAACTGATCCCCCAAAATTAAGTAATACCTACATAACTGAATGCTCAGATGGGAATAATCCAACTGGGTTCTCAGGACCAAGAAGCAGAAATATACTTAACTTTCTCTAAGGCTGTAGTACATGCATGTCAGTTCGTCAAATTTCTGCCCTGCTAGAGCTGCACTGGTTAACTGTAAGGGCTGTTATTGTGGGTATGACTAGGAGCAACAACGGCTCAGCCGCGAAGTGGTAGGCCACACAAGCTCACAGAACAGTGAGTGCTGAAGTGCATAGCACATAAAAGCCGAGTCCCGAACTGCCTCTGGAAGCAATGTCAGCACAAGAACTGTTCGTCAGGGAGCTTCATGAAATGGGCTTCCATAGCCGAGCTGCGGCACACAAGCCTAAGATCACCATGTGCAATGCCAAGCATCGGCTGGAGTGGTGTAAAGCTCGCCGCCATTGGACTCTGGCGCAGTGGAAATGCGTTCTCTGGTGTCTCTGGGTTTGGCAGATGCCAGGAGTAAGCTACCTGCCCCAATGCATACTGTAGTGCCAACTGTAAAGTTTGGTGGAGGAGGAATAATGGTCTGGGGCTGTTTTTAATAGTTCGGGCTAGGCCCTTTAGTTCCAGTGAAGGGAAATTTTAATGCTACAGCTTACAATGACATTCTAGACTATTTTGTGATTCCAACTTTGTGGCAACAGTTTGTGGAAGGCCCTTTCCTGTTTCAGCAGGACAATGCCCCCGTGGACAAAGCAAGGTCCAAACAGAAATGGTTTGTCGAGATCGGTGTGGAAGAACTTGACTGGCCTGCACAGAGCCCTGACCTCAACCCCATCCAACACCTTTGGGATGAATTTGTATTTATATTTGTATTTATTAGGAAACCCCATTAGCTGCTGCCAAGGCAGCGGCTGCTCTTCCAGGGGTCAAAACATATTTAAGCACTTACATTACATATAAAACAAAATATAAAACAGTACATCATATAACATTATTACACCACTACATATCTACAATACAAAATGTTTAATACCACCATACAACAATATCACAATGTGTGCGTATGCATTTGCGTGTATCTTTTCACAGTCCGCTTTGTTCCATAAGATGTATATTTACCCGTTGTTTAAATCTGATTCTACTTCTTGCATCAGTTACCTGATGTGGAATAGAGTTCCATGTAGTCATGACTCTATGTAGTACTGTGCGCCTCCCTGTTCTGGACTTGGGGACTGTGAAGAGACCTCTGGTGGCATGTCTTGTGGGGTATGCATGGGTGTTCGAGCTGTGTGCTCGTATTTTAAACAGACAGCTTGGTACATGTAGTTTGTCAACACCTCTTACAAAAACAAGTAGTGATGAAGTCAATCTCTCTTCCACTTTGAACCATGAGAGATTGACATGCATGTCATTAATGTTAGCTCTCTGTGTACTTTTAAGGGCCAGCTGTGCTGCCCTGTTCTGAGCCAACTGCAATTTTCCCAAGTCCCTCTTTGTGGCACCTGACCATATTACCGAACAGTAGTCCAGGTGCGACAAAACTAGGGCCTGTAGGACCTGCCTTGTTGATAGCGTTGTTAAGAAGGCAGAGCAGAGTTGTATTATGGACAGTGCTTTACTTCTCCCTTCTCCCTTCTCTCTTAACTACTGTTGTATCAATATGTTTTGATCATGACAGTTTACAATCCAGGGTTACTCCAAGCAGTTTAGTCACCTCAACTTGCTCAATTTCCAAATTATTAATTATGAGATGTAATAAGGTTTAGGGTTTAGTGAATGATTGGTCCCAAATACAATACTTCAAGTTTTGGAAATATTTAGGACTAACTTATTGAAAAAAGTAACGGGCCTAAACAACTACCCTGGAGAATTCCTGATTCTACCTAGATTGTTTGAGAGGCTTCCATTAAAGAAGACCCTCTGTGTTCTGTTAGAGAAGTAACTCTTCATCCACATTATAGCAGGAGGTGCAAAGCCATAACACATATGTTTTTCCAGCAGCACACTATGATTGATAATGTTAAAAGCTGCACTGAAATCTAACAAGTCTAACAATTCCTCATCGATCCAAGGGGAGGTAACAGTTTTTACAGTAATTGTCTTAATGGGTGCATGCTTATTAGTAACTGGAATAAGAAATTCCATAACTGAATGATGGGGCCGAGTTGGCTTTTTTCCCCAAAATGTCATTTAAGGTGCCATAAAGCTCTTTTCTATAATTCTTTCTATAATTTATCTTTGTTTCATAGTATAGTTTATTTGTATTTTTATTTATTTAAGTCAAATGATTCATGAATTTGCAGTACGTTTGCCAATCAGCTAGGCTGCCAGACTTATTTGCCATACCTTTTGCCTAAACCCTCTCAACCATACCATTTTTCAATTCCTCATCATGATTTTCTTAATGTGTGCGTGCTTATTAGTAACTGGAATAAGCAATTTCATAAATGTGTAAAGTGCAGTGTCTGCTTGCTCCTCATTACACACCACAGACCAGCAAATATTTTTTACATCATCAACATATGAATCACTACTGTCACGTTCTGACCTTAGTTCCTTTGTTTTGTCTTTTGTCTTTTGTTTTAGTATGGTCAGGGCGTGGGTTGGGTGGGTTGTCTATGTTAGTTTTCTATGATTTTCTATTTCTGTGTTTGGCCTGGTATAGTTCTCAATCAGAGGCAGCTGTCAATCGTTGTCCCTGATTGAGAACCATATTTAGGTAGCCTGTTTTCGATTGTGTTTTGTGGGTGGTTGTTTTCAGTCTTTGTGTGTCTACACCAGACAGAACTGTTCCGGTTGTTTCTTTGTTGTTTTGTTATTCAGTGTTCAGTTTACTTTATTAAAAAGATGAACACGTACCGCGCTGTGCATTGGTCCTCACCTTCTTCCACCACAGACGATCGTTACAACTACAAAACGTATTGTATACACTACAGGACATTAGGCTCAGGCTCTTTAACTTTGATTTTCCTAGATATGGCTACTATATTGTGATCACTACATCCGATGGATTTGGATACTGCTTTAAAGCAAATTTCTGCAGCATTAGTAAAGATGTAATTAATACATGTTGATGATTTCACTCCTTTGCTTTTTTAAATTAAATACCCTGATAGGTTTACTGACAACCTGAACCAGGTTGCAGGCACTGGTTACAGTTTGAAGTTTTTTCTTGAATGGGCTGCTTGATGAGAGCCAGTCAATATTT